>NW_026913457.1:609642-1219285 GCF_034315485.1 Pezoporus occidentalis
TTCTACTGTTTTTTTTTTCTTCATTTGCCATTGCACTGTTTAGTAAAGAAAAGTTTCAAATCAATCTATTTTTGAGAAAAAGGCAGATGAGATTCAAACATTACCAAGGAGCTGGGGACATAATTGGTATTTTTTCCTTTTCTGCCAGACACAAAGTTCAGAAGTTAAATATCCATTTACTGTTTTAGCTTCCATTAAGATAGTTTGTAACTTCAGATATTAATGCTTTATGCAGCCCAACTGTTGAGATCCAGAACAAGGAAACAAGTCAATTAACAGCAGCAAAAGAAAAGGTGTGTGAAGATCCAACTAAGAAAAAAGGCTGAAGTGAACATTAACATTTCTTCAGTTTGCTAAAATAATTGGTGATTTATGTTCTGCCTCTGCTGTGGCCACCTGTGTCAAATAACTTTAACATCTTTTATACTAATGTCCTTTGTGAAGCGTTTCGTGATCTCCTTTCAAAAACAGCTGTGTAGAGGTTATATTGAGTGACACGGTCCTGCCTTCCCTGAGCACATGGACATCACTGAGCACACATAATAATGCTGTGTCTTCTCCTGCCTGTACTCACAAGTGAGATCTTTCAAAAAGTCTGATGTTTCCAGTGAATGTGACTCATGCCAATCACATATAAGGTAATAAAATGCTGAGCCTATTTCAGAGGCAAAATACTTCCCCCCAAAAGGCCTGTGCAGTGTAAAATTCCTTAACAGAGTGTGGCAAACAGTTCGGGCCTCACCAAGCAATGGGGAGAAAACGCAGGTGTTTTTTTAAGTCAGCCTGTCTTTAGAATCTTTGGGAAGCCTGCAATGAAACTCCAGGACGAAGAAGTGAGATGTGACTTGGACACTCTAAGCCCATTGCATATTTTTCACCCCACTGAGGTTACAAATTGCCAGGTGTGCGGTGTACATAATAAGTCCTATTCCAAAAAGTAGCTGAATTTCTTCGGTGAGCGTCCAAGTACTTGATTCATTGGGAGATACATGTGTTCTATTTTATAGCATTTAGTCCCAGTGATGTTGAGATTTTGGCAATTAACAGCGTAGTCTTTTGCAGTCCTCACATAACATTCTACGTAAGGATTGATCAATACAAGTGAAGCTTCATAGATAATTCTCTCTTCCATGAATATATACCCAGGGTAACATCCCAGAGTATACACGCTTGTGCCACAAAGATGTGAAAACAGAAGCAAAGGCATGTTGGTGTTAAACAGCAAGTCCATAAGAAAAGCTGAAGTGTGATTATAGCTAGAGATGCCTTACAGTTTCCAGCTGCATGGATCCTTTCTTGTGGACTGTTTATCTTAATCAATTTTATAAAATATGAGATTCTGTAGTTTTGTTTTCCATACCAATTCATACATTTGCTTTTCTGGGTTCCTTTTCCTACCCTGTCCAGTATCTAAGATCACGAAAGCTATATTTTTCCTTTTATATGTTTTCTCTCCTCTTTTTTTATTATTCCCTATTTTCTTATTTCCATGAAAAAAAAAAATAATAAAAGAAGCAAGCCTTTATCATATTAAGCCTGCATAGTGCAATTTCAGTTTAGAGCTGAAAGTAGCCCTGTTTGAAGTAGGTGGGGGGATATTTCTGGCTTTTTCTTTCTGTGAATCTTACCTACATGAGTCATGTAAAGTATTACTTAAAATTTATAGAAACCACATTATAATTGATAATGGTGCTTTAGCAGCATCCAGCACCATCCTGTGTGGTGCAAAGTGAACCATTGTAGGAGTTGAGCTAAAAATATTGCATTAAAACTCAGAGAAAATGAAATTTTTATACTTGATTTGCTCATGGTCATATGATTGCAACTAAATACAATTCGAGCTGTCACTTCAATGCAGAGAAAAATATGCAATTTTGGAATATTTTAAATGAGCTTGATATTAGATTCTATAACTCAGAATGACACAGGAAATAGCATTCACAACATGATTGGTTCATTACTACTTAGTAATTGCAGTCCATAATTTTAAAGGGAAACTAAAACACAAACAAATGATCTGCATTCACCAGACTCTGTATCTGAGTTGTCATTTTGGGAACGGTTTTAGAAGATGCGAGTTGTGTATGTTTGGAAGCTTATATTTTTCTCTCATCTTTATCATTTTAAGAGAGCGATTTTCATCATAAACTAACATGTCAGCCAAAGCATCTACATTTTAAAAAAATATTATTTCACAGTTTTCCACAGGCACATTTGATGTAAACCCTGGAGGTGTATTCCCTGAGTACCTATTACCTCCATTTTAGGGAAATTACATTAAATTATTAGTGACAAATTTACTTGTCTGCCAATGTGTTTTTCTTGAATTTTACTACAACATCAATACTTGGCTGTTTTATATGGGCCCTCATTTACCTGTCTTTGAAGGCAGTCACCCCTCTGGGAGCTTTGCCTGTCACTAACATGCACTAGGAAGAGTCTAAGTTTAACATTTGCTGTTTTGAATTAGGGGAAAAAAATATGTTGCACTTTTAAAATATAATATGCTTTTCTGGCAAGTCATTTTAATGTCTCCTGTCTCTGTTTTTAGAGAGCAAACCCAGTTGTAAGTGCAGCATGCTCAAAGTAAATGCTGGTTTGTCATCATAAAGGTGTTCACCAAGAGCTCTGACACCCAAGAAGAGGGACTTAAACATCTGTTGTCTTGTACACCTCAGATTTGGGCAGTTACCAGGTTTTACTTGTGTTTGTGTCTATTCAAGAATCATTTCCAGTTTAGTGCAGATGGAAAGTCAGGCTGAGAGCTGAAGTCAACTGCAGAATTTAAGATCTCTATTACAATTGTATGAGGAAATGCAACTATGAGACATATGGAAAATAATATGGGCCTTTTAAAGCAGTCACAGCATGTCTGGGAGTGAGGTTTACTTTGCCTGCCTTTTTTTTTTTAATCTTTAAGGTCTTTGTCTTCAAATGCAGTGTCCTGGGTTCAGCAGTAGCAGTCATTTTTCTCTTTCTTAGTAGCTGGTGCAGCGCTGTGTTTTGACTTCCAACCTGGGAACAGAGCTGATAACACTGATTTTTACTCTGACCAAGGACTTTGTGAGTCGCGTGCTCTGCCAGGGAGGAGGAGAGGCTGGGAGGAAGCAGGGACCGGGCACCTGAGCCAAACTAGCCAAAGGGGTATTCCATACCACAGCACGTCATGCCCAGGGAGGTAACTGGGGGTTACCCAGAAGGGGGGTTCTTCTTGGTTGGGCTCGTTTTGGCGGGTGGTATCGTATTCTTTTCCCTTGTTATTTCCCTTATCATTATTATTATTGGTGGTAGCAGCAGTGATTTGTGTTATACCTTAGTTACTGGACTGTTCTTATCTCAACCCACTCTTTCGATTCTCCTTCCCATCCCTGCAGGAAAGGGGTGGAGGTGGGGAAGGAAAGAAAGGGGGGGGGGGGGAGTAGAAACTGTGTGGCTGACTGGGCTTAAACCAGAACATGCAGTTAGTGTTAATTCCAAATAAATGAGTGTTTCTGGAGTCACTATGCTGCAGTAATATTTAAGTCCACAAAAAATATGCTGCTTTTTGAAACCAAAGCCTTTGCAGTTCAAGTTCCTCCTGTTGAGTACAGGAATTCAGGGTTGCATTTTAAGGAAGGAACTCTTAGTGCTTGAAACTTCTGACATGACTCATGTACTAGCAGCAGTATAGCACTTTGTGTTGTAATCTGCTCAGATCTTGAAAAGAAGTGAGATTCTGCTAGTTCAGTGATGGTCAAAGATTTCTGGGGAATACTTTTGTGCTTCAGCAAATAATATTGGCTATAGAATAACACAGTATTTTGTTCCCTAAAATATCAATCACCGGTTTTGGAGGTGTCTGTTTTATTGGAGACAAGGGGATGTCACCATTCCACATCACTAACTCAAAGTTTTAGAAGCTCAAATTAATGAATGCCTCAAAACGTATGTGAGAATTCACATGGACAGAGCTGTGAATCATTATCATACTATTGTTCTGGGAGAGATTCTTTGCCAGTAAACTGGTACAGACAACTCTATTGAAGCCAGTGAAGCAACAGTGCCCTATTGTAGCAAATAATCTGCCCTGTGGCTTCATTTATTTGTGTATCATTTACTGCCTTGTGAACAGATCCTGTTATAGCCCTTCGGGTGTTATACATTGTAAACAAGAAAGGACCACGTTGATAGCAATAATTCTGCATCAAGCTTCCAGTAGTTGAGATTTCTAGTGCTAGAGCATCACATTTCTGGAACTTAGTATGTCCAGAAAACTTGAGGAGATGAAAAATCTATTACGAGGGCTGCTAATGTAGAGTAGATTAGAATGTTTTAATCAAAATCCTCTCAATTTAGCAGAGCAGTTAATTAAAAACAGCTTTTAAATGGAACTTTTGTTACCTTAAGATAACTTGTGCTCTACAAAGAGAGAAAGGGAGGATCCTTGAATAGAGAGATTGTAGGAGGAAGGTGATGGTAGAAACACAATTAAAGGCAGAATCACTACTTTGTTTAAAAGGCTAGATTATGCCAGTGGTGCTTGGCTCCTGTTTTTGATTGGATTGATAGCCCCAGCCCAAGGGTTACGGTCAGGGACTAGACCCCTGCTGTACTATTTGCCTACATGCCCACATATTCTGAAAGTACACCATCTCTACTCCAAGGAGCTTGTAACGTAAGCAGGCTTTTGCACATGTGCATTCATGTACAACTGCAAAAGGGACCTGGATCTTAGTTATGTTTTATGACATAGACATACAAAGGAGCAAATGTGAGAAGAGCCAAAGACAAGGAACAGCGCTTTGATTCTTTTAGGGAGGAATCTCATTCTTAGTTGTTTTAGTGCTGCATAAATTTTGGTCCAATACTGAATACAAGAGAATTAGGCAATATACTAACATGAATTATAAAAATTCTTAGTTTTTTTTTTTCAATTTCTGTTTATTTCTGTTTCATCATTCTTAAACTAAACTTTTCTTCCACATCTGTCCTTGCTCAAAGTAGTATTTCAGAGACTCTGCTTTGACTGTTGGCACTGGGACTGCCATAGATCCATGAGAATTCTACTGAATGAGTGTTACTTTTCCTTGTATTATATACAAATCTTAAGCAAGGAGCAAAATAGAACATATACTGAAGACTTACCTCATAATTCACTTTGATTAATTCCTTTACTGAATCAAAATGATTATATAAATCAATGCAATTTTAAACTGATTAACCTCAAACCCTCTTAATTAGAAAATAGGGGCTTCAGAGTTCACCTCCAGTATTTGAAATGCCTTTACATGATTTTGCCTGACTTTGTATCCTAGGACTGAAAATAGAAAATGCGTATTATGACCATTAAATATAATTTGATGAGGAAATTATATTGCTCAAGGACTTTCCTCCTTTCTCAGAAGTTGCTATGCCCAAATGCTTGCATTGTTAGTGCAAGATATTTTGGCCTAGAAAGAAAGCGAGAAAGCCAAGGGCGCCTGTCTACATTCACACGCAGAATAACTTCACAGTCCAAGTCATCACCAAGTAGTCAACAACCAGCAAAGCAACAGTGGTTATAGTTTTCCTTTGCTTATTCCAAAACCTGCCAGGAGAGAGGAAGGTGGGCAGCATCTCTATCTTCTATTCTGTTTCATACATTGTAGCACCAATACATTTGGGGAGTGGGATTGTTGCCTTGCTTATTGATCTAACCTCTCAATATATGTAAACTGGCAAGTTAAGGCTTTTGTATGTTAATTTTCAGCAAAACACATATGAGTATTTTTAAGATAATACTTAATTTATGTGTTTCTTTTCTCATTTTGGACTGTTGTTGGGGGGAGTAGGGTGTCAATTTATTGGCACAATCTGATTTTGGCACATTTTAACCCTCATACCACACATCCCCCACCTGCTGGTTCTCGCAGGGTCAACATTTACATATCAATTAAATAAGGGTGAAAATCGGGAATGTGCACCTCACAAATAGGTGATGAAAATACAGTTACACAGATTGCTTTGTAATTTGTGTAAGGAGCCTGTTGGCTAACAGGGTGGGAAAAGTGATGTGTGCTTCAGATGTTGGTGTTTGGCAAAGCACTGAGATGATGCTTGTGTGTAATTATATGCTTTAATGCTACTGATGCCAATGACTCATTGAATCGGGATCAGATTTACCTGTGGCATAACAGTGGCTCACATAAGTGAAACACTTTAAAATACAAGCAAGACAGTTTTGAACAGGGAACTTTAGAGCAGTCACTCTGGGTGACGTCTGTAGATCTTGCTGGGAATTGTTCCTTTCCTCAGTCAGAAAACCTACAGATCGTATTGCAGTTGTCTCGCCACCTGATGATTGTAGCTGAACAAAGATCTGCCGAGTGCAGAAAATGTGATCTTATTCAGTTTGGCAAATGTTTAAATAAACATATTTAAGTAATTTACAGTAAATAATTTCTCCTTTATAGTTTTTTTTTAGCATATAATTGCACATGCAGACTGTAGCTTTATTAAAATGTTTTCCTGCATCTATTCTCCATTTTAAATGTATGAGAGAAACATGGCTGATAGCTGCTTCTCCTAAGCTATTTCCACTAAGCAAATACAAATTGCTTAGTAGAATATATG
This sequence comes from Pezoporus occidentalis, assembly GCF_034315485.1. Taxonomy (NCBI): domain Eukaryota; kingdom Metazoa; phylum Chordata; class Aves; order Psittaciformes; family Psittacidae; genus Pezoporus; species Pezoporus occidentalis. Next base: position 616,234 of record NW_026913457.1, read on the forward strand.
AAGTATTGTTGAACATTCCTGTTAATATGTTAAGGACTATTTTTGTCTCAGGTTGGAGAACAACAGCATAATTAGGTCCATTTGTTCTGAACCTTAGAGCTTGTTGCTCTAAACTTTACCTCTGTCTCTGCCTTGTTCTTTTTGTCATCATAGAATCATAGAATAGTTATGGTTGAAAAGGACCTTAAGATCATCTAGTTCCAATCCCCTTACCATGGGAGTTAGGGTAGAAACTCATCATGCCTTGAAATAGACTGTACTTCATATTGCTTAGTGCCATTTTCCATCCTTTATGTTCTCGTCTCAGATATTCTATCTCTCTCTGTATATAAACACACAGGTGTTTTTATATATATATATATATATATATATATATATACACATGTAAAACATACATATACACATGTCACACGTTGTGGTTAACGAGAGATTTTTATAAATGTGCTCTTACGTATGTATACATGCATGTAGAAAAAATGTGCAAGTATGCAGGAGAACATGAGGTGTACAGCAGCGTTCCCAGTCCATATCTTTATACTGTTGTTCACTGCACCTGCTTTTTCTATATATATCATCCTGTGGTTTATCATGAGCACAGGTTTCAGTTGTGCAGTTTATCTGCAGCTAAATGTCTGTTTCCTTGGCAGTCTATCTTACAAATCACAGTTAATATTATTACCCTTTAGCACAGCATAAGGGACATGTTCAAAATGGAAAAAGATTCTTTAGTTTCTAGCAGAGAGAAAACTTTGTGCCTTTATTCCTGTGCGCCTAATCTCTTGTTTTAGCTCAAGATGGAGGGTTTATGATTAATACAGTTGATGCAGAAAATGGCCGGTTGCTTGGTTTCTTTTAGATGTATCATGCTCAGTGCACACGGTCTCTGAGCATCAGTTAGAGGAAAGTGACAGCAGACTTGACCTTTCTCTCCAAATCATATGGGGGGTGGGGAAAGAATTAGCATGATACAACTGCATTTCAACTTGATTTAACTGATAACTTTCATATTTAGAGATGCTAATGTGTTCTGGAAATACAAAATCGCTTTCTAACGAATGTGGTCACATGTTATTTTAAATGATATTTTAAAATTTAGCCTCTGTCTGCATAATAAGGTGACTCGAAGATATTTTACTGACTTGGCTAGTGCTCCTAAAAGGTCAATACAAATATTTAGCTTCTACTTTTACTTCTGCTGTTTCACAAATTGGACCCATTTTTAATTTAGAGTCATCTCACTGAATATTTTAAGACTATTTAGGTGGCTGGTGAGAAGGCATGAACAATAGGTCTTGTATGTAGGAAGGTGTTAGTTATAAAACGGCTTAAATTGGCTTTAGTGTAACTGGAAACTACACTGAGAGATTTAGCAGGTTTTTTCTGTAGTCACCAATTAGTGCCATTAGAAAGTCTAATACACACAGCGTGGCCTGGCAGCAGCTGTGATTGATACAAAACTCAGCCAATCGCAGTGGACCCATGTCAGCTCTCATTAGTCTGTCATCAATTACCGGGATTTTAGAGCCATTTGAATGAAAAGTAAAAACACGTTGTTACCACAAATTTCATCAAGTGAATATGCTCTATAAGGAAATAGATCAGCTATGACCTCTTTGACATTTTCAAAATGTTTAAAAGCTGAAGTTAATTCTTTGTGATGTCCTTTCATCTTTAGTTGACAACAGAGAGACCTGGAGTGGTGACAACCCTTGTCAAGTGGCTCTACCTTATCAAAAACAATATCCCCCAGATCTTTCCAACTAAATATTCTAGTCTTAGATAATTACATTTAAAATTTTGTGTTGCTTTTATGCGTTTCCCTGAACTGTATTTTGTGTTAAGCAACACATCTTAAAACACGAGGCTTTTTTCACTCCAGAAGGCATAATGGTTATTCCCACCAGGTGAGAAACTGTGGGGAGTGGGATCAGATGTAGGCTGAAGTGCCGGGATGCCTGCTCCATGCTCTGGATGCTGACTTGGCTGAGCTTGGCTGTCTCTCAGGTCCTGGGTGCCACTATAGGTGCAGTCATTTGGATTTTAAGATTGTCTATGTCCTTACACAACAACTGAACAACCCTCCTCTTCCCAACATCACAGCCTCCTCTTGTCCTCAGATAACTCATCTTTCCGTTTCGTCAAGTATTCAGGCAAAAGTCCCATTTTGGGTGTATAGTTGAGAGAGACCTGTGAGAGAATGCCACTTCATTTCAGAGTGGGAGTTTTTAACATCTGTGCACTAGAGCAGCCATTTCAGCATGCAAAATTAATCACAAAGGATTTTTCATAATTTATATTTCCTTTTTTATTTTCCTCACTGGGAGGTTTCTTTTCCCCAAGGAGAGTTACAGAAATCAGTATTTTCAGATCTTTAATTGAGGAATTTCTTGTTTCATGAAGGAGCAAGCAGGTTACTGCAGGTGACAAATACCTGTGGCCACTGTTGGTATTCCCACATCTCCATGTGCAGGCACCACTGCAGCAGCTTCTGCCACTCCCGGCCCCATCTCCCCGCTTGGCCCTCCTTTCTGGAGTGTTGCTTCAGGCTCCCAAAACCGATGACCCTGCCTGTGCCCACCGTAGTCAGTACTCCTCCTGTAGGTTGGATTATTTAACATTTTTGGAACTACAAAGCTCATTTCAATAGAATAAAGTAAAAAGACACAAACAATTTTTTTTTCCCCTGTCCTGGTAGAGTTTTCCTAGTAATTTTCATATCTTCCAAATCAAAATATAAACTAGGTCAAAAATTGATGTCCTAGCAGAAGTCTACAAGCTGATATTTTGGAGCACACCTCCCATTGGACAGATCTGAAATGAAGGAGAATTCAGTACATGAGTTTTTAATAATCAACTAGTTTATTCATGACAATGTTTCTTCTTAGCTGATATTCTCCTTAGATTAATTCTTTGTTTATCCTTTTAGTGATAGCTCTAGTTTTTTTTAGGTGTGCATTTACATGCCATGTCAGTAACCTCTCACATAGATTTTTGCTGTGTCAGTAAACATTTCTGAAAATAAGATTTTCAAGTGTGAATTATTTATACTCTATGATAAGCAAGTAGAATGTTGAAATTCAATACCAGTTCATAAGAATTTGTTTTGCTTGATTTCTGTGTCTTCTACCCTAACCAGGCTTCTGTTAGAAAGAGTACTTTATTCTTTTCTGATACACTACTAAAGGTATTATGCAAACACAAGTTGTTCATTATAATCTGTTGAAAATGGAGGCAGCAGAAAGCTGAATTTCATTTTATAATTTGATCTAAGAGAAGATTTTAATGGAAAACAGCAGCCAGCTGAAGGTGTCAGGACTGACTGCAAAAGCTGATTTTATTATGATACTAATGTCAGGCAACCCGTATTCTCTCCCCGCTGACATAGCACAGTCCTGTGGAATGAGTGAACAGCATTGCTCACACACACTGCGTGCCATGGGAGCAGGACCTGCACCCAGACATACTCCATTGCATAGAACCTCACTTGTCAAAAATAATCACTTCAGAGGGGCAAAGAACTAATACGTGTTATGGGAAAGTTCAGCTGCTTCTCTGTGTATCTGAACCTCCTGAATCTAAAACAGTAGATGTCCAATAGGGAGTGAATTTCTCCTGAGCTGTTTCTCCATTTGCTTTGGAGTAAGTCACAGCACAAGAATCCAGGTAAAAGTTCTGCAACCCTCTCCAGGTTTTGCTATGATCAGTATGGTTTGCATTGTTGCATTTCAGGGAAAAAAGGTAATGAAAAAATAATTTATACTTTTGAACTGTTCCAGTTGTTAGGTCAGTTCTGTAATTTGCATGGACTATCAGTCCCTCCCCAGGTTTTCCTTATGTCAGCTGCATATTACTTGAATAGTAACATGAATGCTGAATATAGTTTGGTTTAGGCATCTGTAAATCCAGGTTATACTGTTGCATAGTTTTCATGAGTCTATTTGAGGACAGAAATTAAGATGTTTCAATTATTGTACTTAGAAATATATCAGCACTGTTTACTTTTTAATAAAACATAAACAGTCCTACATTTAATAAAATGTAAGCATACTATTTGATTTTTCTATGTTTTTACCTCCTTTTTCAATGAATAAGTGCATATACCCACACCATGTATATGTAATATAAATACATATATAAATGCTTTTTATCTGAAATACTGTGTATCTATCTGGAAATTCCAGGAAAGGTGGACATTTCTGGCATACTGCTTTCTCTTTTTAGAGTGGAAAATTATGAAATGGCATTTACACATTTGTGAATTTGATGAAATAAACGGAACCTTGTAAAGAGCAGACTGAAGCTGCCTCATTGTCACTGACTTGTGACTGACTCAATTTTATTTTCTGTCTATCTTTTTGTATTTTTACTAAGAAAAGTTGAGCCAAGAGCCACGCTGGTTTTCCTTCCTTGCCTCTACCAAAGTAACTTCGAGTATTAGGGTTTGTATTTTCTTCTCCGTGCTGTGTCATTCATCTAAGGGAAGCTGCTGTCCCTAAGAAGTCCAACAGCGCACATGTTTAAACTTTAAAAATGGTAACTTTTCTTCTGCCTTCAAGCTGTACAAATCCTAATTTATTTAGACTTGCTGTTTAGGGTGTAATATAAATAAGTGTAGCCTAAAGTGTTTCTCATTGCATAGTGCTTTGATACTGACTATGCGAGGTGTGGACTTGGACTAGAGAGGAATTTTCTGTTAAATGAAACCTCCAGAGCTTTTGCCATGGCTGAAAACCTTTTCACTCTAAGCCTTGAAATATGCTGTATGCCCCACTCCCAACCTCCATTATTGCTTAATAAGCCATTGGATGTTGGAAGAGCTTCTCCTGCAAAGATAAGCACTGACATAAGTACCTAAATGTATATATTTATTTCAGGACTGTTCTGCTAAGAGTTCTAACAGTATGTATCAAGCAGTCTGATGTCTTCACTCAGAGAACTCTCTAATAAAACTATTTCTTTAACAAAGGTCTGCTTGGCGTAATTGCACAATAAATTCAGGGTTGCAGAGCAGTGAGAATAGTAATTTAGTATCCTCCTGTAAGGTATTCCGGGTGGAAGGCTGAAGGTACCAATACTTTTTTTTTCCAGTGGATGAATAGAAGAAAGTTGCAGAGAATTTTATTTTTCAGAAATCTTTGCATTTTGACAGCAGGGAAGAGAAACAACACATATGTGATATTTCTTTCCATAGCTGGGGCTCATGCATGTAGGCATGAGCATATATATAAACACACACGCATATAGATTTGTTAAGTAATGGAATTGTTTTCATGACTGAATCATTTCCCATGTGAAACCAAATGTTTTTCCATCCCTACAATTAGATATTATATGAAATCTACTAAGTTAATCTTACTGAAGTACATTTAATTAGTAACTGCCCTTAGAATGCAGCAAGGCTCAGCAGTGTTCACTCACATCAGTTAACAAAAGAGGATGTCTCTTTTCCAGCAGTTTTCGTCTTTCATTAGTGGTGTGTAAAGGTGTTTAATTTACCTGGAGTAGTGTAAACCTTTTTGAAAGAGGTGCCCATTCCACAGAAGAATTATTCTCCACATACTCTAAATACTGTACATATTTACCAGATTTAAATACATATTTACATACGTAAGATTGACCCAGTTGAATGGAATGACTCCCTCGATACCTTTTATAGTCTATTAGGTAAATAAGCATCTCTGAAACGGGCTCGCTTTTCTTTGCACAGTAGACAGTAATGTAGATGGGATTAGAGTTTTGGGTCTCTGTATGGTAGCTGGGCTGACAGCTTACTGGAGAAAATAGTTCTTTTTCTCCATTGCAGATACAGACATAGATACATGAAACAAATAATGGAACAAAAGTTTTTAAGATGTGGCACGTGCAGTGGTCAGTGGAGACGAGCAGGGGTTGGGCTGTACATGATGGCAGCCCCACGATACCATTTACAGTGCTGTTGTGACCAAAGCCACCTTCAAGCTGCAGCCTTCCTCCATTTCATCCCCTGCCCACTGCATAATTCTGTGCTTCCAGAGCATTTGCTGTCCTATCAAGAGAATCCTAAGCAGTGCCACGAGATTCCACTGCACAGGCTCTAGGCAGACACAGTAACATCACACGGTTGCACGATGCCAAGAGTAAAAACTAAATGTTTCAGAGATTTAAAAGCCACTCTAAAAGATCACTAAAAGTAGTGGCTCTTTGCCTTCTTTGAGGCATTTCACAAGGAAGTTGTGAAAATTCTTTATAAATGTCTAAATTTAGATATAGGCTTTTATTATCATTACTAAGAATAGATGCAGGAAACAGCAAAGTACAGGTTAAGTAATTTGCCAAATACCATGAAAAAAGAGGAAAAAAAGAACACTTTGACGCAAGATTTTAAGCTGTTTTTAACTACTAATGTAATTCTTCACAATAATCTTCATCTCTAGGTCTTAGAATGCTTTGTGGGGGAATTAAGTATTACAAAAGTCCAAAAAATAACTTTGTTTATGGGGGAATCAAGGCAGGGATAGAAGTTTGCCATTCAACTTTAGCCAGAGAGCTAACCAGCCTCTCTGGTGGAGCCTCTTGGCTCCCATTCCTAGAATCAAATTGATTTTGTATATTCTTAGTGTGCTGTGTCCTGGGTTCAGCAGTAGCAGTCATTTTTCTCCTTGGTAGCTCATGCAGTGCTGTGTTTTCAACTTTAGCCTGGGAACAAAGCTGTTAACACGCAGTGTTTTAGTTGTTGCTATGTAATGTTCACTCCAATCAAGCACTTTTCAGTCTCATGCTCTGCCAGTGAGGACAGACACAAGCCAGGAGGAAGCAGAGACAGGACACCCGACCCAAACTAGCCAAAGATGTATTCCTTACCACAGTACATCATGCCCAGTATAGAAACTTGGGGGGAGTTACCCAGAAGGGCTAGATCACTGCTCAAGTCAGGCTGGGTATTGGTCGGTGGGTGGTGAGCAGTTGTATTCTCTTCCCTTGTTATTCCCCTTGTCATTATTATTATTGGTGGCAGCAGCAGTGGTTTGTGTTATACCTTAGTTACTTATCTCCACCCATGGGAGTTACATTATTTTGATTCTCCTCCCCATCCCTTTGGGAGTAGGGGAGGAATAAAGTGGGGGGAGTGAGTGAGTGGCTGCATGGTTCTGAGTTACAGGCTGGGCTTAAACCACAGCAGCTGCCAAAATATAGGTGAGAATAGTTCCACTATTTTGGTTTCTTAATCTGATGAGCACAGGCCATTAGCAGCTGCAGTGGTGGTGGAGGTCTCAAGATGGTCACTGGTGGATTACAGGTTTCTCTCACCTGGTAGAGATATCGCCCTCTGCCTGTGCCGCTGCCCCTACGCCTTATGGGACAGGTTATTGGGATGTCTTTTTGAGCACATGGGCTAATAGTGCTCAAAAGATGGACCATCAAAGTAGCTAACTGTCTGTGTGAGAGGCAAGGTACATGCTCTTCTCATAGTCCTGTGCTCAGCACTGTGCTCTGGCTGTAAAACCTGACTGCTCCTTGGTGAAGGGACCAGAAGAAAGGGATGATGCATCCCTACTGGCTGGATCTCATCCCAGGCCCCTAAGCAGAGCCTTTTCAATGAAGCCCATCAGCATCTCGTGACCAAAGATGTCACGAACATCTCAGATACTATGAAATCTTTAAAATTACATGTAATGAAGAGTTTACTGCAGTAGAGTGAAGGCTAATGTCTACATGAGGGTTTGGTGTGTTTTGTTTTTCTTTTTAACTTCAGTTATCTGATTTTGTTTTCAAATTTTAGTCATGGGAGTAGTAGTATTTAGCTTGTTTCTTATTTGCTTTGAACAATGAATTATATTTTGTAGCTGCAAATAAAAAGGTAATGCTGAGAGCTAGGAATTTATTTTGCACATCAATTCTTTCAGTCAAAGATGACCATACAATAGAGAAATCAAATGTTAACCTCTGAGCAGGGGTGTGAGCACTTCCTAGACACCCTGTGCTGATAATCCATCTGTTGTTCTATGTGGAGTCTTTTGCTTTTGGTGATTAGAATCAGAAATCTGCAAATTATACTGTGGCGGCAGCATGACTCTGAACTGTAAATACACTGACATACTGACAGGGACTGCTCAGCTTGCTTTACTCCGGGCCAATTTATCACCTACTGATTTACAGAGCTGTTCTAGTTTTATCTTACTGATTTGCAAATTCTAGTGACCAATTACATTTCCAACATCAGTTATTTTTATTATGTAATTTGTTTTACTGGAGCATATAGAAAAGCCAAGCCCTACTTCAGAGAGCTTACAGTCTAGTTTTAGATACATAGTGAGGATCATAAAGAGAAAAATGAGTTAGCTCATATAGCAATGACAGTTACTTGGTCTTGGCATGTGCCTATCTTGCTGCTCTATTTAAGCTCCTTAATTCTAGTGGGGAGGGGAGGGAGAAATCAGTTCTTTTAGACAGCAAGACAAAAATTAATTTCCACAAGAATTTCTGATGCTAAACCCATGATGGATGTCACTGGGAGAAGAGATGAAGTGAAATACTAATTTTAAAGGCAGGATGAAAAGAGACAAGCAACGAGCAGAGACATAAGCTGTGTGGCGATGTACAAGGACAAGCTCAGAATGTGAGGGGACACCTCTGGTAGCAGTGGCACAAAGGGAGGTGATAGGAAGGTTTACTGTAGGTAAAAGTGCAGGTGACACATCTTCTGACAGGGAAGTCAGGCAGTGTGGTGGCTTTGTGTCCAAATGCAAAGCAGTGTGACAGATTTGGGTGACCTGCAAAATTATCAGAAGCCAGGTGACAGTTTTAGTGGCCAAGATGGGACACAGGCTGTTGTGCAGTCCTGCAGGAAATCGGGAGCTAACACAGATCAGATTCATCATGATGAGAGATTTTTCTGGTACTATATCGGTCCTCCTCGTCTTCAGGAAAAGCTCTGGGAAAGAAAAAATGGGGAGAGCTTGAAATTAAGGCCACACTTTGCCTTGAAAGATGATGTAAAAAGCTTTTCTCACTGGGAATATATTTTACCAGCAGAGGTTTCAGACTTCCTTAATTTCTGTTACATACTACATTGAAATACTAGTAACACAAGTGTTAGAAGATAGAAATTCTGTTTGTGAGGTAACATTTCTGTTAATATCCAGGGAACTTAGTCCATTTATCTGTGATTTATTATTAAAGTTTGTCTTCCTGTTGTATTTTAAAACTTAAAAACAGCCTCATCCCATTGCACTACCTCATGAAGAAGTTCAGGTTGGTTTACAGAATTACTGAACGAATGCTACCAAGTAAAAGATCATTGGATATACCCAAGAATAATACCCCAAATGCGAGTGTTTGCAAACAGTTATGGATTAGAAGCTGAAACGGTAACACTTTCAAAAAGAGCTATTAATTTCAACATGAAAACATGCTAATATAAATCATTGTTTTGTATATTGACTGCACTGGCAGTAGCAGCTGCAGGGCAGATGTTTCTCTGCAGTGGCATCCATACTGCTTCGCACCTATTCAGATGCAGGACTTGGCTGCATGGATAATATTTATTCAAGTGCTTTTTAAAAGACATGAAGAAATGTGCTATTTTTCATTGCCAATTTATCACCCTCAGTCTGATAACAAAAGGGAAGTGAAATCCAAAGAGAAGAATGGTAAAAGAAAACTACCAACAATATTCCAGACATTTTATAAACTGTTTTGCTATTTTGAAGTAACCCTGTTCATGGTTGTGTTGTGTCCAGAGCTTTTCCAGTACCTGAATGGCTTTGTAGGTTGCTGCATGTTGTGGACACCAGGAGATGAAATAATCTATTTTTCTGTCCCTACATCAGGTTTTCTATGCACCAGTATGTTTAGCTGTTGTTTGTCTAAATAAAAATGAGTCAGTAGCATGGCAATGGAGCTTATAATGTTGACCAGTTCCTTTTCCTTTGTCAGCTGCAATTTGGCAAATTAAAGGAGAAGAAAGAAAGGTCTCACACTGCCGTGTGTGAATTGTCCAAGTGGTTTTGGTTAGTTTCTTACCTTTCCTCAATGGAATAAAGATTTTGAATATATTTGTGATTTTTCCCATTCAAATGCCTGCCTAAATGGAAATCTGTAAAATGCAACTTACTAAGGTGGATGTATGGGAAGAATGTTCATTGGTATTCCCTGTGTATTTGTTCTTTCTTAAAAAGTCAAAAGAATACCACTTGAATCCCAGAATTTTTCAGTCTGGAGTAAGTGGAATAGAGACAGCAACCAGAAATAGTGCAGCTATGTACCAGTGAGTCCCTTTACACATCCATTTCACAGTTCCAACAAAGCACATGCAGCCCCAGTTCCTAGGATGGAGCAGGTGACTCTGTTTCTTTTTCTTTTTATGTGTCAGAATAATCTGTCTGCTGAAAAAGTCAACTGAGGGCAAAAAAGACTGATGTGGTGGCAATTTTTAAGGTTTGAATTATTTTAGGACCCCGTGTGGTTCAGGACTGTACTAGTGTGTGGAGACATAATATGAAACTGTCTCAGCATCGACGAAGCCAGCTTCTTTATGAGGAGTTGCAAAATACAAGGAAATCACAGTAGCCTGGGAAAGCAAACAGGATTTCATGTATTGTTTTGTGATCCTGTGTAGTAATAATAATGTAACTTAAAGAGGAGATGCTTTAATCCAGGTTTTTACACCTACCAGTTGAAGCAGATGTGAGAATTTTGGTCTCTTCCTTGACATACATCTGAAAATCAGTAAGTACTCCTTCGACCCTGGGTTACTTGTCTGTTTTTTCCCTTGCAAATGAGAATAAGATTAGGAAAAGATTAGCAATGCTTTCTTGAAATATATATATTTTTTTAAGGTGGCATTATCTGGATGTTTTTCTTCATTATCAGTATTATTATTACTACTACTATTGCAGTAGTCTGGGAGAGAGCATCCTTCTAAAATACTTTTTGGTGTAACTGGTCGCTGATGTTTTTTACAGCAAAATACTATCAGCCTGGGTTCTACAAACCAGCTTTTTAAAAATCCCTCTGGGTGTATAATTCCTTCTCAAGCTGTCTCAAAGCACAGGCAATGCAAAAAATTGTGAATTATTAAATGGTCGCTGTAAACTTTTGGAAAACTTTCTTGTGGATGGAAAAGCAGATTGCAGAATCGTTATTCTAAAGTCTATCTATCCAGAGTACATCTTGTAGTATGATGAATTTGAACACAGAAGCAAAAGTCACAGCAAGATAATGCAAAATATATTCCGTTTCTGTGCCTTGTGTAACTCTAGAGTGAAAATGAAAAAAATACATAACCACGGAAAAAGCACAGTAAACCAAAGGGAAAAGTGAAAACTGTGTCATTGGTTTTTGCAGCAGGTTGTTTCGTTGTACGGATTTGCAGTATTACATAGAGGTTGTGTCTGGGAGAGATATGACATGCTCTGGGACAGAAAGTATTTTCAATGAAAAGGCCATTAGCAATGGATAAATGGGTGCGAGTGGGTGCAGCATGTCCAGAACACCTCTCTACCAAGGATGTAAAAATCTCTCTCTCAAGAAAGATCTGTTTTTTCCAGTGAACAGGTGTCATGGAGACCAGCACTCCGGATGTATTATTATTTTTCTCTGACATACAGTCCTTCCACTCTCACCCACACAGCGGGTGTACATTGTCTGTCTTTACACATATAGACATGAGGTCAAAGAAGGCACTCAGCTGCATATCAGCCTCATGTATGCCTAAATATGATTATATATATTACGATTAACAAGTTATGACTTAATGACTGCATTTAAAAGTAATCAGTGAGATTTTAGCTTTGGAATGGAGTTTACAGAAGGTGTTTTCTCACAAGGCAGAGATTAAAGCTGCACAAACGAACTCCAAAGAATTACCTCGAGATGGTGGGCTCGACAGATGCATGCCTGCATCCCCTCCACGCTGCAGAAATTGCCTCTGTGCATGGAATATAGTGAATGCTGGGCTTATTTTAAGGCTATTTAAACGAAAAAGCTGAATTCCAGACTCATATCTAGGAATACAAAGCAGGCCAGAAGGTCTTAGTGGTTTGGACTCTTCAGTAATTTTTTGCTGTCTACATTCTTATAATGTAATTTATTGTGAATGCTGTAAGGAAGGACAATAACCAAAACAGCCCAACTGTCTGGAGACATGCATGTTAAAAACCAAGAAATGAGAAGGATGTTGCCTGGGTCACTGACCATTTAACAGCCCTTGAGCAGGACGTGAGAATGCTGCTTACAGCAGAAGTTTCATTTGCTTTTTTTCTCTTTCCTTTGTAATAATTCTTTATCCAAATACTAATAGTGAATGAAACCTGCTGCAGAGTTGCATTATCTATTCTTGCCCACTCTTCAGGTCCTTTGGTTGTCCCAATGTCTGCTATGTCGAGGGGTAAATATTTGACCACTCTGCTAGCCATTGCTTCACAGCCTCTGAGTGACCCTGCATTAATTAGTTGGGAATTTCAGGGCTTTGAATCTGATTGAATCAAAATATTGTTTTTACAAGTTGATGAAGGCTTGATTGATGTGGGTTCTGCTGATTCTTTAAAGGATTAAATTGTATGTACAGATTACAGAGTCCTGCCTGTCAATGCTTAAATGGGAATTGTTTTGTAACACCGCCAAGAGAAAACAGTGTTTTTCTTTAAAACAGAGAAAGAAAGAAAGAAGTCCCATGGTTTCCCAAGGTCTTGTTCTCTCTGTCTTTGTGGGTAGTGTATTTTCTGAAGTCTAAAAATACTCTTTTCAGGCTAGATTACTGCTTTCCTTCTCCTCCAGCTTTGCTGTCCTGCTGTAGGAAAGGGTATCTCCAGGTTCCAGGGTCAGGGATGACAGGGATCACAACTTGCAGGACTGTCTGTTTGCTAGCCCCTACGTTCTCCTGGACAATAGCAGTAACAGCTATCAGTTTCCTAGACCTTCCCTTTTAGAAGAGGAAAGGAACTCAGGGGACTAAATAAATACACTGAATTGGATAAAGGAAGATGTAGGGGCAATCACATGCCAACAGCTTGACAGAAAAAAGGCTCTTTAACTGTACTGTTGAAGAAAGGGGGAAATCCAAAGAGTAACTATTCCTTAAAGGAAGACACAGTAGGCAATATGTTCCTTCTGCACATATGGGATATATGGGGGTTTTATCCTAGGGATTTATAAAGCTATAATCTAATTTTGCTGTAGACCTGTTATGCTGAAAAATGGGTTGTTCTGTAGACTCAGTCTTATGCAATGAATCAGCCCCAATACATGTAGAAACGGTAAAACAAAAGCATGGGCCACACAAGAGCTAGTGATTCTGAAATGAAGTCAGTGAAGCAAAGTTTTTTCTACTAATATCGTAAGAAAGAAGTTTCCTGGCATGATCTGGAGATAAAAACCAGTATCAAGTCACAGAATTTCTGCACCTCCTTCTGTTGAACTTGGAAGGGACCTCATCAGGTTCTAGGTTTAGTGTTTCCAAGCCCTTGTGTAAACTTTGCGTAAAAGTGTTGTATACCAAGAAACCTTTCTGCTTGCTCATTACTGTTAGTAAACAAATAATGAACCTCACTTTCATGTTTTGCCTGCTGGAAGAACAATGTGTGGAAAGAAAACTTTTATAAAAATCATATAGCTGTGAATAAAAACTGAAGTGCAGCTGATCTGCTAAGTCTTACACAGAAGATTGTTTTCTAGTAGTAGAGGAGAGCAAAATTAAGACAGAAATGAGAGGGAGAAGGAAAAGATATGATTTACTTTTCAAGCAAATTAAAAACTGCATTTTGAATGTAGGGTAAAGCCTTCTTTGTATGGACCCCATCTTCCTATAGCTTCTTCAGGTAGCAAATTGTTACTGTTATATTGGTGTGTCTGATTTGTGATAACATGCTTTAAATAATTTAAATTTATTTTCACATGCTGCTACAGAAAATTTATTGGTTTTTCCTCCTCTGTGGGGCTCTGGAGCTGACCTTTTGTCACATATAGGCATTGCCATGTAGAAGCTAGCACATGCATTCAGAATGTTTGTGCTTGTGCTGGTGGCTGGTTTGTGAGCAGTCTTATCCTGAAAATGATTCAGCAGCTTATTTGTGGGAGTGTTATTGTAGGTTTGTTTCAGGGAAGCGCCTGTAGATTCCCAAATGCAGTTAAGTACAGGTTTCACTCTCTGCCCCATGACATCGTGTAGCAGAAAAATGCAGCTGTGGATTTTAGGCTAGCTTAAGGAAACGCTTCGTCATGCAAGCTGGTGATATGTAAAGAATCCAGCTTGGAGAGTTTCTGCCCTGGGAAAACTTCCATGGGACTGTATTTCTAATAATGATGTTATCAGAGTTTGTAATTTTACCATTAAAATCACAAATAGTGTTCAGTTTACTTCCAACAGCCCAAAGGAATAATTAATTCATACACCTGCATTTAACAGAAAGCTAACTTAAAGGAGGAAGTGAGAAATGTATCCAGCCCCCAAAACAGAATTCACACTAAACTATGATTCCCATGCACACGCTGGAGCACTCAGCCAGTTTCACCTCAGGACACAAAGCTGGGGGATGGTCCTGGGCAGCCAGAGCCTCCCCAGATCCCTCATTGCAGCGCCCTGATTTAGGGCTCAGCACATGCTCTTTGTGTGTGCAGAATCTCAGACTGATTTGGGTTGGAAGGGGCATTAAAGCTCATCTAGTTCCAGCCCCCTGAGACAGACAGGGACACCTCCCACTAGACCAGGTTGCTCAAAGCCCCATTTTGAATTATTTTAATTGGTGGAGTTCTTTCATGGACAAAAACAAACTGTAGTTGAAAACCACCCGTGTGTGTTTCATTTGTATTTTCTTCCTCTGCCTTTAATCCTGTTAGGAGCCTGCGTGTTTTTTTTCAGTGTCATGCAGCTCACCAGCCAGTTGCAGGATCCTGAATGGGGAAAATATTTAGAAACTTGCTTCCATTTCAGCTTTCAGATATTTTTCCTTCCATCCAGAAAGACGTACAGAAAGTCTGCAAGCTGTTGCAGTGTCTGCTGTCTTTAAACGTAAATGATTGGCTTCAAAACAACAAAACACTTGGAGTGAACATCCTTGCCTTTTTCATGCAGGAGAATTAGCATCAGGAAGGAAAGCCTTACAGTATGTGCTCTCTCCTGCATGCTTTTCAAACTTCCCACGGCTGGATATATCGATGGAGGTGTCATTTGAAAAGGCTGCTCCCAGCCCGGAATGTTTGCTGCTGGCTGAGATGCATTCCCTGTCACCGAGCGCTTGGCTGCGGCTCATCAGGGAGCGTTGGCTTGTGCTCAGCTGGTTCCCAGTGCTCAGGCACCCCCAGCCCTGGCCCTTGAAGGGCCTTTTTTTCAGGCATTGCACTCAAATAGTTTTGTTTTGTGCCTAAATTTGTACAAGAGTGATAATGGTTGTAACTGCTGATTTAATGTATTGCCATTTACAATTTTTGTTAAGCAAATTGCCATGCAAAAGCGAGTGATTTTTTAAATCCAGTTTTTATACTCTTGTATTTATTTCAGTATATTTTCTTAATATATGTATGTGTTCAGATATGTGTAACGAACAGTTCTGAAAGATAGCAATGGACTTTAATAACAAATAAAAGAATAGTTCCTATTCAGTTTAAAATCGCCCTCAGCTAAATTCAAGGAAATGTATCTGCAACTAAACTGAAAAGTGCAGGAATGGGTTTAATCATTTAACCTCTGGATTCATAGCCAGGACATTTAAAAATCCATAGCGTGGAGTTTGCTTATTACTTATATGAATCACATCCCTTTACTGCAAAAACCCACTCCAGGAACTTGCGTTCCCCTCTCTAATAGTAGTTTAGATTTCCCTTTTTGTCAGGCTCAACCTCAAGAAAAAAAGGGGGAAGAACATTTACAATTGATTAAAATAGTCTGTGACATTTAGTTTCTGTCAACAATTTCTTAATTATTGTTTTAAAAGCAAAGCTTCAATGTGTCAGTCTAAATAGTGATACAAAAGGCTTTTTAAGAAATCACAAATTAAGCTGCTAACATTTACCATTTTCAGATACTACTGATGAGATTAAATCATTTGTCCTGATTTCACTACTGAAAAAGATGTATGTCTGGTCATATCACAACACTGCAACGAAATCACAGAGAAGCAGCTCCTGAGTGCAACATTTGCACTAGCATTCATGAGGGAGAGTGGAAAGGTTCTGATTTTATGTACTATTTACTGAATTAATATATCTTAAAAATGTAAAGTATTGAATCCAATCTGTCTTTCCTATTGCAAAGCACAGTCTTTCAGAATATTTTGTATTTTTGCTTCTTGGAACAAAAATCAAATAACAAATGTCCATTTTGAACATACATTTGCAAGATTTTTTTTTTTTTTAATACATCCTAAAGTTTAAAACTGAACAAAGTTGAGTTAGTAGTATCTGCTAGGCTTTCTCTCTTTCCATCAATAAGAGGAAAGCAAATGGTTTTAACAGGGTGAAACACACAGTTCAAAATAAAGGTTCAGACGGGGCTGCTGTTTTAAAATGGAAATTTAGTTGATCTCATTTGTCATGTTGTAAATACTTCAAACCAAGTATTTTAGCACCATTACAAAGAATTCACATAATGGTTCAGTCCTAAGAAACATCGTGCTTCTGCAGCAGGCAGCTTTGACTGTAGTGAAGAACTCGGGGCTATTATTAAAATTAGAAATGTCATTTTGCCCATTATTTTAATGGAAAGTTACCTTTGGAAGAATAAGTCCATTTTGACATGATATAAATGTTTTAAAATAAAAAAGCATTGAGGGAATCACAGAAACATTTTAATCTTAATTATTCATAAATAGCTACCTCCAGTCCATTTTAACAAAATGTCAGTTGACCAAGAAACATGCTTATTTTGCATGAGAAAAAGGAATATTTGGGCTGTAAAAGGAGACTTCATCAATGTATATTTAACTTAAAATGAAACTTGCAAATCAGAAACAACCATCTATCATGAAAGTGCATTAACGTTACACCGTTTGCTACTGAAAATTCAGCAATATTATGAAATTTTTAACTCCTTGGCTAACTAACTAAAAGAGAACTGGCAAAGAATACTTTTATTATCAAGAATTTAGGAGGGATTTTTTGATCAATTAATCTTAAATGTTTGGAGGAGCTTGATCTGGAGGAAAAAAGCATTTAAAATGTTATCGGGGGAAGTTTCGAAATGTAACTTATACTCTTTTAAATATTTAAGAAGCTTTGTATATTTTTCCAGCTCTACCCTTGAGAAATGAACCCCCCAATGTGTGTTTTGATATACTGTGCACTTTGCAGTTAAACATTTTCTTCTCATAAAGGCTTCTAGAAAAAGACATCCTAGCTGATTTCTAAATACATTTCACAACAATTGATTGTTTTGTTCTTTTTAACTATGCAGATTAAAGTAATAAACCTGGACTTTTTGGAGTTGCAGGAAGAATTAATTGTTACTTCCAGCTCCTCTAGAACCCATAATTTCTGTGTTCATGCTGTCCTGCATGGTTGTGTGTATGTTTGTATATACAGGTTTCGTTGGCAGACCTAATTTCAGAATACATAATGCATGATTTTGAAACCAATTTGTTATTGTAATAAAATATTTTTAGGAATGCATGGTGGTACTTGAGAGGAGAATGTTAAATTATACATGTATTGTGGCCGAGCGCATTCATTTAGCTCAGTGTGCAGGTGAATCTCCCCATGACCTTGGCACTTGCAGGGTAGCATAGAATAACAATCAAAGCTGGGATCGGAAATCCTACCATTTCCAAATATTAACAACTTCTTTCAAAGGAAATGCTGATTTCAGCATTTATGTTAATGGAAACATCAGTATATCTTTCAGAGAACTTAAAAAAAAAAAAAAAAAAAAAGCCATGATCTTAATAGGATTAAAAGCCAGGCTTTTTATTTTCAAAATGCTAATTTGTTTTCTGCATTCTGTTTTCATATCAGGTCTTGTTATTCACTACACTGGGATCTAGAGGACACTGAAAGCTGCCAGAAATGCCTTGGTAATGATAGGAAAGCTACATAAAAGGTTTCTTTCTGAAAGAGAGGCTGTATTCCTTGCAAGGCTGGTTTCCCCATCTCTCTTAGTTGGTTCGTCAGTGCAGTGATACGGGTGGAAAGCAAGGGGAGAGCATTTTGCTGTACGTTGCTGCTTTGTGTATCTGCATTTATTCCTTTTGCATTAAGGAACAACTGTGAGTCATTAGAGGTGCATTAATTGAAATAGCCTGTGACCCACATTAGTGAGATGAACTGATACGGCCAGCGAAGTTTGGCTGTGAAATTTCGCGTAGCCTGAGGCACCTGACATTCTGTAATCTGCTTATCTGGCAGGCTTTCACAAGCCCTCTCCCACCGCCATTCATGCTGAACAGTGGGGTGTAGAGAGGAGGCCAGAACAGAGATAATAATTTACCATGTAATTTGTTTTGAGATTCCTTTGATAGATTTCAAAACCGAAGCATCCTGCAAGAGAACGGGGTCCGTACAGCCTCGGAGCCAAGTGCGCAGCGCGTGGTGGTGGGCTCGGCGGGAGGCCGTCCTAACGAATGGACACCCAAGGCACTGCCCGTTCTCCACGGGGACCCTCTATTTATTTAATGGCTTTTAAACATTGCTTCATTCCTTTCCCTCCTACAACGGCCCTTATAGCTGGTGCTGTAAATCTGCAGAGTGCAGAGTGAGGCTCAGTGCAGGCTGATGAAAACCACTTGCTGCAGTCGAGAGGAGCAGGTAATTTCCCAGGCAGATTTGGTTGGTAAATGAGGTGTTCCATTTGGGAGCCAGGGCAGCACCTGGCTCACAGGTGTGCTGGGCAGGACAGCTTGCTTCAATTCCCCCCTAGTTATGGGATATTTCTTAGGCCACAAACTTTTGGTTTAATGCCTTCATGGAAGCATAAAACACAACAAAAAATCAGGGATTTTATATCCCAAACTTCAAAACTTTCATCCAAAAGGGAAAAGGATCAAAAGGAAAAGGTGGTGCGTTTCATGTTCTCTTGTGGCTTTAATAGTTGTTAACTGACCTATAAACTGAGTTTTCCAAGTAAAGAAACGTAGGGGAATTTTATTACAGAAAAATCTATCATGAATCATCCCCAGCTGCTTTTAGAGATAGGAGAGGCTGTTTTCAGTCCTGCTTTTGAGGGTGTTACATGCAGCCTCTACACCTTTCCTTTGTTTCCATACTACCATTGTGCATCCGTAGCCCCACTGGGGGAGGGCGGGGGGGGATTGTTTACTGTATTTCTGTCTATTTTTTCTCATTTAGAGCAACTGCTTTGAGCTTCTTCAGCTAAAGGAGGGAGAGTTACACACAGTCATTTCATCTTCGCTTGATTATTTTGATGCTTGTGATGCCTGGCATGTCCTTGGATCCAAAGGATGTTTTCAGACCTAGTTGTAAGTTTTGCACAGATGACCTCACTGCCCGTTGTGCTCATTGTAAGGTTGTACCTGGAAGCAGAAACTTCTCATCTGTGTCTCTGTGAAAAAAATATTAGGGGCTAGGAGATGCCCCTTAAAATGATAAAAATTATGGATATATTGAGTGACCAAATACTTAAAGAGAATGAGTCTGGAACCTTTTAGGTTGAATTTAGTTTTTTTTTTTATGCAAGTGTGTTGCTGTGTATTTGTACAAAGCCCAGCACAAAGGAACTGGGCTGGGGCCTCTGGGTACAGCCTTCATGCAAATAATGATAAATCATCATCATGGACAGAGCATGTTGCTTTTAAAATGCACAGCACTATTACTGAGGCATCAAAATGGTTGCAGGAGAACGCTTGCTCTGCCAGTTTTATAATGGTCATCAGAGAGGTTTGGAGAAAAGCTGTAACACTGAGAGAACTTGGACATTCAGAAGCCACCGTTTTGTCTTTAATACTCTATTAAAGCTGGTAGCAGGAATTCCGTGGTAACAAAATTAAATCACTAGGTTTTACCCGTTGGTCTGTAAGGACAGGAGTCACTGGGAGCAGCATGTGGAAGGAGATGCCTGCAGTGGGGTCTGGCTCAGGTGACATGGCGCTGCCCAAAAGGTTCTGTCCGCAGCATCAAAGCTCTGAAACCAGAACAGAGGACAATACAAACCTGTGAGATTCCTTATGGCTTCAGGAGAGTGAAGGGCCTCTCTGGGGCTGGAAGTGCCCAGTTTTTACCCTGGGCTGCCTGCTCCTTTAGCTGAGGTGCCTGTAGCTGCTGCTTGAGGGAAGGGACAAGAGGACAGGCACACTGCGGGGTGCTGGGTCCTCCTCCTCCTCTGCACTGCCCTAAAGCCAGGTCTCTGTACAAAAGTGTTTTCCAGCAGCTCCTGCTATCCCAGGGGAAACAGCTCTCTGTGGCCTATGCTCATGAGTGTGGCTCAGCACTGAAATTGATGAATTCATGAAATTGAGACAGGTTTCATCCTGAAGAACAGCCAGCCAGCTTTCCCACGGCAGCGCAGGCCCTCACGGAGGCTCATGCAATCCGGCGATTCATTCATTTTATTTATAAACAGATGCCAAGTTGCAGCTTAGGTAGCAACGTTTCAGGGTGCTTACTTTAACTGGGAATGATTCTTTTTTTCACTAAGCCCCATTGCACAGGGGGCACTGCGTGCTCCTGTGCAGCCTAACTGTTCCAGGCCCAGAAGCTGTGCCAGTGGCCTGTAGGAACCAGGTACATATTTTGTGGGGTACTGCGGAGCTCTCCTTTGTTTGCACGGAAGATTTTCTGCTTACCTTCCTGTAACGGCGCAGTAACTTTGCTATGGGGCAGGTTCTGAAGCGTCACTTGACATCAACCCATTTTCTTAAGGTTTGTGATAATGTGGTTTGTGTTTCACAACTCACAGATTTCTCAGCAAGGCTCAAAACTGTTCTGGACTCAGCTGTAACAGGTATTTTTCTCCTTCCCAGTATCGGGTGCAGTGCTGTGTTTCAGCTTTAGTCTGAGAACAATGCTGATGACACACCGATGGTTTAGTTGTTGCTCAGCAGCACTTACTCTGATAAAGGACTTTTCAGTCTCATGCTCTGCCAGTGAGGAGGACCACAGGAAGCTGGAAGGAAGCAGAGACAGGACACCGGACCCAAACTACCCAAAGGGGTATTCCATACCACAGCACATCATGCCCGGTATAGAAACTGGGGGGAGTCACCCGGAGGGTCCAGATCGTTGCTCAGGACAGGTTGGGTATTGGTCAGTGGGTGATGAGCAATTGTACTGTGCAGCAGTTGTGTTTATTGGTTTGGTTTTTTTCCTTCTCTTGTTATTTCCCTTATCATTATTATTATTGGTGGTAGTAGTAGTGGTTTTGTATGATACCTTCGTTATTGGACTGTTCTTATATTAACCCATGGGAGTCACACTGTTTCTGTTCTCCACCCCATCCCACCCCCAGCAGGCAGGGATGAAGGGGAGTAATGAGCAAGCAGCTGTGTGATTCTGAGTTACTGGCCGGGCTTAAACCACGACACCAAACAAACCCCCCTCACCCAAGTCCTTGTGACATTCTTTCCCTCAGGTCCTTGTTTTGGAGTTCAGCAGTATCTTGGGGTTTTGAAAAACAGTGTTTTCTCTCTGTGCTCAGATGTTGTGATGAGACCGAGACTGGAGGTTTTGTTTCTGCCCATGCAGGTATTTCTGTGCCCACTGTGGTGGGTGCCAGCAGAGCTGAAGCTGGGTTTAAAGTTTGTGCAGGCTGGTTCCCATACAGACTAGGGCGCAAGTTAAGTATTTTCAGAAGCAAATGGCTCAGATTGAGAAATTTTTAGATTCTATGAATTTCTGACAGGTTTCCCAAACTGCACAGAGGGATCTATGCTATCCAGGTCTCTACTACTCATTGGACTGACACTTAGCTTTACAGGAATGTATTTTGTGGAGGTGCTAATTGGTGGTTTCCCTTAGATGCTCAAAAATAACTGTGAGGTTGGACAGAAATTTAACTTTTCAGGTTTAATAATTCTTCATTTCTTCCTCAGTTATGTTGGACTTTGGTCTTACACCCAGAGTATTCTTTTCATTTTTCAAAAGAGAAGTATAAATACGTTTCAGGTTATAGAAGAGGTGCTGAGGACTGTAGCTGTCACTCAGGAATACAGAGAGCAGAGAAAAAGATCAACTCCAACACACCAAGAAAAATAAGGGAGAAAAAATAGTGAAGTGTGAAGGCTTTGTTAGTCAAATACCCTGCTCAAGTACGTTAGTAAAAACGAGATGAGTAGATTTTGACCCAGTTGTGCAGCTGAACAAAGCTGAAAGGGTAAATGGCAGTGGAAAAGGGAGGTGTGAAACCTCCCCACGAACAGGGTGCTGCAGACCCCACTGTGCATCCTAAGGGATACAGCCACGGGGTGGATTCTCACCCCTTGTGGATTCACTGCATGGAAGTTTTGTTTTACTTTTTTTTAGAGCAAAAAAAGCAGAGGAATGTTGTAAGAGCACAAAAGGTTCAGAGTGACTGCTTACTGTGTGCTGTGAGAGCTTTGCTCTTATCTTACAGCCCTTTCACAGAGGAATGACAAATAAAAAGGTTTCTGACAGACAAACTTAAAAACAAATAGTTTTTTTTTCCATAAGATGAAAAGTAAAATGTAAGAAGCACATTTAATTTCTCTTCTTATAGCTGGCCTTTAATAAAAAGGCACCCTGCAATGGGAACAGATAATGTTTGTTTTATAAAATGTAGCAGCTAGTTCCTAGTTTAAACACAGATCTTCTGGCTGGACTTTGTTGTGGGCTGAGAACTGACAAGTTTGCAGATGCTACAGCTTGTTACCTAATCAGAGCCAGATGCTGCTCCTTGGTGACTTTCTCACTGTCACCACATCCCTTACCACAGCATGGGGACAGCCAGAATTCACGGCAGGCCTTTTTGTGCCTGGTAGTCCTGCCATATTTTTTGTTATCATCATTCTCTGTTTGTATTTCATTTAAGGAAGTTTGCAGTGGCAGGAGATACAGACGAGTGAATAGGAGAAGTAATCTGAAAGAAGCTGATGTCCACTGGACATCTGTTTAAACTCGTCAGACACAGAGAGAAGCCTGTGTGCCTTTAGTTTGTTCTCAGGAAATGGCCTGCAGCAAAAAGAGAGTATTTGATTTGAGAATTCATTAGATAATTCTGTACTTTATACTTCAAATAATACATCGGCCTGAGAGAATGTTTTAAGTAAAATTAAACATTTCAGGGTGGCTGCAGCTGTTGTTGGGCTATTCCAGCACAGGAGCGCAGGGACTGTTTTTTCCCTCTCTGCACTGCAAATTGAGCTCAACATTCTGTTTGATTTTTCAAAAAGGTAGCAAAGGAGTTTGGATTCTAGGAAGAAAGGGCTATTTGCTTGAGATCATTATTTGGTTCAGCACCTTTTGCAGTAGAGTTTCCTTCCTCACATGGCCTGCACTGCTCCATACTACCTGATGCTATTAGCAGCACTGTAGCTCTGTGTGTTTAATTGACTTGTTACCATCTGCCATGGAAATGGAAAGTTTGCAGCTCTTGCACCCAGCTGTGTGCATTGTGGTGTGTATTTCTTGGATTAAAGACTGACAAGAGAAGGCATTTGCGTCCCCATGCCAAATGATGCCAAAAGTGCCATGTAACGTGCACACCTACACAGACATTTGGTTTTGGAGCTGCTTTCACATATGAAATTATCCTCATGCTAAACCACTGCTATGTGAAAAGCTCAGGAGCTGGACTTGCTCCTGTTTACAGAGGGATCTGCTTTCTTTCTTTCTCTCTTGAAGAAACCTGTTATGTAGTGGGTAATAAAACTAAAAATAAAGATCAGAGCCAATGGAAATGCTGTAGTGTTTCTCAGCAGAAGCATTAGAAACTGCCCATAAACCATAAGGCATTCAAAAATTTGCACCCTATTACTGTGCCCTCCACCCCTTCTGGAATCTCTTTCCTCAAACAGATTTTTTTTTATTCCCAACACCTCTGCACTTATGGGTTGTGCTTCTGAGCCCAATTCCCTGCTACCCTGCTTGTCTTCTTCCAGGGGAGGGGAGAGGGAGTGTTGTACCTGCTCCTTCCCTGATGCTGCTTCTCCACATGAGTTTGAACCATGAGCTCTGTGCCTTCCATCAGCACCACGCAAAAGGCTGGGATCTGAAGTTTTGGAAAAGCCTTGGTCTAGTCTGTAAAGATGAAAGTTGAACTCTGATTTATCTTACAGGGAGGCCACATCTGTAAGTTTAAGGAGCGCTTTCCCAGACTGTGCACCTTCTTGTATTTAGAGTTTTAGTTGGTTTATTAGGGTTTGATTGGTTGGTTTGGGGTTTGTTTTACTTTCTTTTCCCAAACATTTTGTGTGACTGTTTTTCCTAGAAAGGTATTTAATTTTCCAGGATGTGTTTTCCCTTTGACATCTTAAATAGCTGCTGGTTTTCTATGTCCATCTGGCTACTAGATTTTCAAACGTCTCTAAGCCTGAATGCACTGTGAATCAGCTTCTGCTGTTTTCACTCACCCCTGTGGTTTAGCAAGCAACAGCTTTCTGCAGAGAGGCTCCAATTTTAAACAAACCTTATGTCTGGAGACCGCTGGCAAGAGGAGTGAGGAATGTTTTGCACGCTCATCCTCCCAAAACAACCCCTGCCTCCCCCTGAAGAGTTGGATGAAGTCACCTCCTGAAGCCCTGCCTCCACCCCCTAGGACCCTCAGGCCGCAGCTCCCCAAGGGCAGGGGTTTTCTCTGGAGAACAATAAGCCATCTTCTCTTCTTTTGGTGCCTGTCCAGTGCGGGAAGAGAAAGATGAGGTCAAAGTGGCAGGCTGTACAGCTTTCTTCTGAGCCAAACAGATGGTGAAGGTTAAGTGACAGCTCTGTGACTGCCTCTTTTGAAGTAATTGGAGATAATTTGTATTTTGAATCAGAACTTGACCACTGTCAGAAGGGAAGAAGGTTAATATGTAAACGATTTTACATTAGCCCCTGTTTCTTGGGATTTTTGCTCCTTCCCACCCCCTTTGGATTCTTGTTTCTATAATCCTTGCTCCAGGCTATTGGTAAGATTGTCTTTGAGCTCAGTGTGACTCGTCCTAGGCTGCAGTTGTTATGAAAGCCAACAACAGCTTATTAAGGCCAGGGATAATCTCTGCTACTGATGCATTGTTGCTTTCCTGCAGTCCAGTGAAGGCTATGTGCTAGAAACAAGAGCTGGAAACGCAGTCTCTAACTGGAGAGGTTAGCAAAGAAATACACAAAATACTCTCCTGTTTCTGTAGTTGAACCCCATTTTGCAGATTATTTTACATGGATAAGAAGCTCCCCTTCAGCTTCTCTCATGAGAAGAAATAATTTGATTCTGGCTTCCTTCTATCCCTTGTGATTTCTTTCTGACCTTGAGCAGACTTCTGTTTATTTACTTACAGAACGTACCTTACGTGTTGTATTTGCTGGTGCTCTCCTGGTGGGAAGTGTACAGTAAGCCTGAAATATTTCTAGAGTCTGATTTCAAGGCAGTGAAGAGTAGCTGGCAAGTTGCTTCTCAGCAATTCCAGTTGATGTAACAGCATAAACCAGCACAGCAGTTCCACTCTGGTCCCATGTCTTTTTGTAAGGACCATGTGCAAGAGCAAGAAGGATTTTTTTTACTGAGTCCTGTTTCTTTAAAATGTAGGTACTGGAAAAACCTTGTGGGGAAAGAACCAGTGAAGTCCTCCTCATCCTCACTAGCATCTCAAGGCCTGTGTAACAGGGAGTTTCACACTTACTTGGATTTCTGTTCTTTGCAGGTGATGAATTGTAATTTTTGGCATAGCAGTTGGTAGCCAGAAAGATGCCTGAATATGCTGTTTGGGAGCGAGCTTGGACATTTTTGTGGAGTAGATGAGTAGGCTAATTCATCTGTCTTGTGCCCCAAGAGATTTTTTGCATGCAGAAGTCAGGGATGCTGGCGGAGAGGCAACCAACAAAGAACTTCAGTGGTATTTTTGGGTGATTAAGTGCTGCTTCCACAGAAGCGCAGAAGGCAATATTGTATTTTATTCACATACATCACGTTTATTATGAAACACATTTTTTCACTAACTTGAAGAAGAAAAAGGAGACACTGGCTTGTTATTTCTACCTTTTTCTTAACCAAGCAAAGTAAAGAAATGGTTGCAAAACCTTTAGAAGCATTCAAGTATCTCAGTGACTTTCATCAGATGTTCTCTGTACAAGAAAAAGAAAAAAAAAATCATTCTATCTTTTTATTTTTACTTTGCTTTAATCTTATTTGATGATGTCTCAACAGGCTGGGACATGCTTTCTTGGATGGCAATTTTGCTGCACCATATGTGTCTCTCACAAGATAGCAGAGTGAAATGAGTCTTGGCAGGAAGAGAACTAAACACATCGACAAAGAAAAGAAAAAATTATTTACTTAACTCCCTGTTGCCTGCATACATTTTTCCCTAGGACTACATCTGGTACAAGGATTCAAAGTTGGTTTCTTACAAACGTATGTCTGAAGCACAGTGCTGCGCTGAATCACTTTTTCTAGCCATCCACACTGATTGTTTGTTTGTTTTTCTTGTAATCCCAGTTTAAGTGTTTCAGTACCAAGCTAAGAAAAAAGAAATTCTGGTTTTACCCAAAAATCTCTGTTGCTCACAGTCTCGGGGACAGAACTGGTCCTTATTCAGCTGCAAAAGGGACTCTGTCATTCTTGGAAAAAAGATAATAAATAAGTTAACAACAAGAAATTCCTGACCTAGCAGGACATTCTTCTGGTGAGCTCCAGGCCTGGCATTTCAACTCTGTGGTGAATATAAGGGCTGTTAGGCCAGCCTCCCCATCAGTGGAGGGCGATTATAGATACTTATCTTGATTGCTAAGAGATTCTAGTTTGGGGTGATAATTTTGGGAAATTTGCATTTGATGTATTTCGAAGCAAGGATACTGAATCTCTGGGTTGAAATAGTGAAAGGTATGTTTGGATGCTAAAAACAATCAACCAAGCAAAATACACCATATTTGAACATGCTCGTAAGATAAATGTCATTGTGCCACAGTGACGGCTCTCTGAAGTGCCCAGCTCAGAGCCACAGCTGCTGAAATGTCTTCCCCACTAGCAACCAAAGGGTTAACCAGCCATGATTTTTCCAGCAGAAATCTCCAGAAGTCCATCTCCAACTCCATGTTCCAAAGGCTTTTGCAGCTGGATTGGTTTGTGTTTACATTAGCTCTCAGGGATGACTTCAGAACCGCTGATAAAATATGTATTTGTACAGTTGGATATTTAGGAAGAAAATCAATACAGGTTTTGCAGTGACCTTGCTGCTTAGCATGAAAGCGCCTGGCAAAAATGATAATAAATGACCATGCAGGTGATTTGTAAAAGATAAAATGAACAAGAAGCAAGCAAGTTAAGTATCATTAAAGAAACTTGCAATTAACAATGGAGTCATTATATATAAATTTATACACCATGTGAAAAGAGATGAAAGGGGAAGTAAAAGAGTACTCTGAGGCATTATTAATGTATAGAAATAGCAGGCTTAGTACAGAATCATGGTGAGGGGTTAGATGTGTGGGACCTGAAGGGAGCAGAACGCATGGAGCTGCCCCATGCTGTGCTGCGAGCTCTTCCTGGGATATCTTCCCCTCTGCCATCACCTGATGTTTATCCTTTCAGGTTTCTCTTTTGCAGTTTCTGCTTCTAGGTGCGGGAAGCAGCTTTTCGTTGTGGAGGGAAGGGGTTTCCTCTGGAAGATGCATAATAGGTGGACATAAAAATATTGATCGTGTTGATTCAACTTTTAGGATCATATTATGTATTTAAAAATCCTTTTCCTTTGTGCTCCTGTATGAAGTGAGATTAGAATTTTTTTCTGAATCCCTGCTTTTTTCACAGTATCTCTTTTTCAAAGGTAACTGTTTTGTAATATGTAAAATTACTATCACAGGACGGCCTAAAAGATTGTTGTGATATAATTTCTGTGTCAGTTCAAAAGTTCAGTTATGTGAAGTTAAATCTGTGAATTTACCTTCACCATTTTGTGGTAGGTATAACGGAGAGCATCTAGTGTTGATTCAAATACAGAATTCGATTTTGGCTCTGCAGCATTTCGGACCTTTTGAGGCGGGTATCTGAGGTCACTAGGCTCAGAAAGCGCGCAGCTATTGCATTTAGTGTTACACGGCAAATGTAACGGCAATGGGAACAGTGGCTTTTCCAAAGACTTCAGTGCCGTGTGCCCACAGAGGGGATAGTTCTGCCCCAGGGTACACAAACTCCTTATATACAATTAGTGATCAGCAATCAGTGCAGGGTTCAGAGTTTTGCTGTGATTTTCCCTCTGCTGATCAGGTCTGAGTTGTCAGTCTTTGCATGGGGCAGTGCCTGCAGTGTTGAGCCAAGGGGAAGAATAGGGCCCTGCCTGGTGTCCCAGCTGCCTGAAAGCATTGATGAGTGCACTGTGACACCCTTTGGTGCCCACAGATGACTGGCAGGTCAAGAACCACATTAGGAAGCAGTGAATGAACTATGTGAAGGATGCAAAGTCAGAAAATTTTCACACAAGCTTTGGGGAAACTTTGTGAACCAAAGGGTAAGGTGAGGGCTGGCTGTGAGTCACATACTGAGGAGCTTTTGTGTTTCTCATTTAGGGAGGCTATGTTGTGCTCCTACTAAATGAAAATATTCATAAAATATATGCAGGTTGTATTACTAAATATCTGGTGTTGCAATTGATCCGTGCTGCTATCCCTGTGCACTTGCTTGAAATGGAAATGCAGAGAGAAAAGATGAGAGGCATGGAGCACAAAGAGGAGCTATGGGTGAGGCTCCAGGCAATGATGCTGGCCCCCCTTTGACACAGGGATTCTGCATCCGCAGGCCCAGGGAAAGCCACAGCATTCCAGCCATGATACATAAGAGCAGTTACATTTAATTGGGGAAGCAGGCTTTCTGCAAGAATAGGACTTTTTTTTTTACTACTCTGTTTTTTCTTTTCACCTTCTGATATACTGAATTATTACTTACTTAAAGACTGCTTACCCTCATGCCTTGCAAGCATGGAGTCATGGAGAATACCGGACAATTTATATCGTCTTAAAATAACAGGTCCTACAGGGGGAAAAAATAGTTGTCAATTGCCTTAATTTTATATATTCTTTTAATCACAATGAAAAATTAAGAAAATAAAATCCAGAAGCATTGTCACCTGTGTTTCTGAGAGGGCGTCTTCCAGGCTGCAGGTGTGAGAGGCTCAGTTTGAATAACTGCAGAAATCAGTTTGCAAACACCATCACATGGGTGGCAGGAAAAAATTCTTTTGTTTTCAGAGTTGTATGAATGCAACATTCACTAAGTTAGTAAGAAACGTGCCACAAAACTGTTGTGTCTTTTTAAATGGCTTTAAAAATATATCTTTAAATTTGCGGAAGTTACACGGATTAGAAAATGCATTAGTGACAAAAAGCATGTGTCCTTCGTGAAGAGCTTGTGAGATTTGACTGAAAATCTAAACCGTATCTGAATCATCTGGATTATACTTAACATCTTCTTTAACTGTGTAGTTTTTTGTTGACTACCAGGTTAAAAGAAAATCTCAGCGGTTTTAGTATCTTTGATTACATACTTAATATTAAAATGTAGGTTTTATTTTCAATTAATTTCAGACTAATTACTTGGTGTTGTTAACTTGCTTTCTGTATGAGCCTATGTTTATGTGTAAATATATATGTGCTTGTACATTATATGTAAACCCCGAAATTTTTAGAATGAAGTTTCTTTCCAGTAGAGCTTTTTAATGACCTGTCAGTTTTCCAGTTGTGTGGACTGTTTAAAATTCTATACCATTTTCTGGTTTAATGCAATACCAATTAATTCTCTAGAGGAAGAGAGATAAGGTGTTAAAATTGGGATAAAAGCTTTCAAATGCTTGAAAATTTGCTCTGTCAAACCCAGGGCTCTTTTTACTGGCAGAAAGTTAAAAGAGTAAATACTAGTCCTCTCATAGGTAACAAAAAAATTAAATATAATTTCTTTAAATAATACAAATTCAATTATCAACACTTCCTCTGAAAACAGATAAGGTTGAATTTCCTATTAATTTTTTATTTTTGATTGATGAATACAGATTCAATACTTTGAAACTTGATTTTTCCCCCCAAAAAAATTGTTCTCTGGGTGGAAAAGGACAGCTGGTTTTGCTGTTTTCCCATTTTGATTATTCTCTTTTTTAAGAATGTGGCATGAAATAAACCACTCATATAAGCTGCCTTCAAAGTGTTGTAACCGACGTATAGTTAACTACATAAATTCCCTTCTTTCTACAGTAAGAACCATTTTATTTTCTTGTGGAAGGCAGTTTAGAAACAGGTTCCAAAATGTCCAGCCAGTAGAAAAGGCACTTGGAAGAAAGAATTTAAAGCAGAATGTGACAATTTAAGTGTTTCCCTTCCCCATCCTGCTTTGGCTCATGGCCTGGGGTGGTTTTAGGCAGTTGTCCCCCTGTGGCTCTTTCTCTGAGTGTGGCCCTGGGTCCGGTTTGGGCAGCTGTAGGTGTGGGCAGGCTGCAGCATGCTGTAAGACTGGCTCAGGAGTAGTGTCCAGCCTGTCCTGTCAGGTTTATTGTCCACTCCATCAACGGGTCTAATGGTCAGCAGAGAGGCTAAACGTGTCCCCAGTGGCCTGACATTAACAGAGTGGACTTGTTTAAGTGTTACCCAGGGTGTCTCTGGCTGATGGGGACGCCAATACCCGTTTCCCTCAATGAGCAGTCACTTGGATCACAACTTAATACAGCTCCCCCGGACACAGCCCAGCCCTGAAGGGCTCCTGGGGGACCTGCCCTTGCCTCCGCCACCAGCCAGAAAGGGTTGATCAATGCCCGCTGACAACAGGAGAAGCCAGGGCCTCCCCCAGCCTCCCACCGCCTGGGAACGATAAAGATAAATGCTTTTACCCCAACAGAGAGTCTGAGCCTGAACCAGGGTCCAGAGACAAGTCTAATTGGGCATCCAGAGAGCCTGAGCAGGCACTCTTGCCCCACTGCTCTCCCAAAAAGTCCATCTTGTGGGGCAAACACAGAGTGGAATAATCCAGATTAAATGGCTGGGAACTCCTTGTGCTGCAGTGCCGTTTTATCTCCAATCATGCTACCACTGTAGAAGCATCTGTTAATATAAATGGGATTTTGCTGTTCTTGGGAATAACAGAATTTGTACAGATACTGCACGGCTGCAAAGCAGAACAGTCCCAAACATGGAAAAGATCATGTAAAACAGTAAAAATAGTTTGTTTGAAATTTTATGTCTTGAATTTATAAGTAATATAAAGCTTTCCCAATTTGTAATTTCTGACAGTGCAAGAAAATTCCATTTCATTAGCAGTAACAAAATAGGAACACTTCACATCCTAAAATGAGAACGATAGTGAAAAGTGTGAGAAGTGAAGATGCGGAGCTTTAGGTAGCTCCTGCTCAGTGTTTTTCATATTCCTCTTCAATATATCGTTTATTTTCTGAGTGATTTTAAACTGTTTTCTGTTGGACAATAAAAAGATATTTTCTGCATATTAAATTGTTTACGTAAGAATATGTTTTTTTTTTTTCTTAATCAAAACTAGCTTACTGCCCACAAATATTTTAGGGAAAACAATTTTGGATTAAAACAGATTTAATTTATTTAATTTTTAAACTTAAAAAAACCCACAATTTCTTCAAATATTTTGTAAAAAAAAAAAACACCAAGAAAACACTTTTTAACATATAAGGCAAATGCGTATAACTAGGCTTGTTCCTGTATTAACAGATAGCAGGGGAGAGAGATTCTGAATTGGTCTTCTTTTCCAAGGCAAGCTAAAAATGGAAGTTACAGGGGCAAACGAGCCAAATAATATAATTTTTTGATAGGTGTTTGTAGTTTGTCAAAGCTTTTTGTCATTCAGATGACTAATTTGTATAAATAAGTCTGAAAACACTTTGTATTAACATAATTATTTACATAAAATATCTTTATTTTTCTGCTTTCATTAACAATTTTTATTGTTTATAGTTTCAAATACACTGTGGTAAATGCTTTGTGCATATGTATATGTTTCTGAGTGTTGTCTCAAAAATGTTTGATAGTATCAGTTTCCTAAAGATTGTGTTTATAAAATGCACATAGTTGTGTGAATTATTTATAACAAATGAATGAAAAAGGGATCCTGCTACACTTATATCCTAACACTAACAACAGATTCACTTTTTCTTTGGCAACACAAATATTTATTATATTATTGTACTTAAAAAGGGCTAAGCCTCTAAAGTGTCAAAAGTCAAGCTGAACAAATTTAAAAGCAATGAAATGAAAACCAAGTTGGGCACAAAGGATCTTTTCTGAATTTACTGAAAGGCAGTTGCAAGAGCTGAAAAGGACGAGATCTGTGCCTCCCTTATCCTGTTTATTAGGTCTAATGGTCATCTTCAAATGAATATATTGCTGTGGCATAACATTTCAGGTTTTAAATGAGTTCTAGAAATGTTTGTGCATTAGTGTTTTCAGCCAAGAAACATATGTAATATTTATTTGCAAAATAAAAAATAAAAAAAACCTGGTATTCTGTGTATACAGCATAAAGCATAAATATTCAGTTTGAGAGCAGATAACACAAAGCATGTGTGCAAGGAGGTATTTGTGGGAAAATCCCCCAAATCTGAGAAACACATTTTAGTCACAGAAAAGTTCAGTGCCATGGATTATATTTTGTAAATTCTCTTTTTGGTGTTCCCAAGCTCTACCATTTCTGTGTCCCTGGGCTCAGTTTGCAGACAGGTGGTGGTTGCCTTTTGCAAATCAGTATTCTGGATTATTTACCCTGCCTGAGGAGGGCAGGGATCCTGGTGAGCACATGTGGGAATGGCCCTTTCCTCTTCCAGGATGCACTGCAAAACAGTGGACTGGGAATCTGTGGTGTCTGTGGTTGGCAGTGGGAATTCAGAACAGTGTGCAAAGCTTCCAGGCAGCAGTTAGAGAGCAGAGGAGGTGACTACCCTCTCAAAGGTGTGAAATTTGCTTTTAAGACCATTTTGGAGCCATCCAGTCATTTGTAAAATATAAAATCAAGTTCCCATTTTTTTGAAATTAGAATTGTCTTTCAAATTAACCAGCTGGCTGTTCCTTAAGTTTTATAGATGGGAAACACCTTTCAGGGTTTCAATTGCAGTCACAAAACTAAGGCAAATCTGAAAAATCACGCTTAGCAAAGGTGCTCTTCATTTGCGGAATGCTGAAGAACTAAACCCCAGGGAAGCAATGTGCTGGGAGAAAAGCAGTAGAAAGGAAAATAGGAATTATGTATAAAAAAAAATGCAGTGACCTAGAATCACAATGTGTGTCCTGTAGTATCTCTTCTCCAAAGGAAATTTCGTTCTCCTTTGAAAAATTAATTTTGTGCAAAAAGGACCTTTAGTTTCAGATGCAAACCTATAACTGGGGGGGCGAGAGGAGGAAGTGTGCTGTGCCGGGCAGCAAGTAACCTGCTGAAGAGGGATCACTGTGGATGTGCGGGGAGCATCTCGCTTAACAACACAATTAGAGCCTGTTTCGACAATGCTAATATTCCAAAGAGAAAATAAGCCATTTTCCAGGCAAATGCTGGGCGCTGGAGAAGTTGTGTGTGTTTTACGATAGCCCCGAGCTGCATTCTGCTTGTAGGGCTGGGGCTGGGGGGTGGGGCTGGAGGGGCAGGAGATGACAGGCACGGAGAGGGACACACAATGGGATGACCGTGACTTTGAACAAATAAATAAAACATGCGACTCTCATTCTGTGCTCACCCGCACCCCCCACCCCTCCCATCCAACTGTGATTACATTTGCCGTGGTCATTTCCCAAATGTCTGCCTGATAAAAAAGCACCCCCGGCCCCACTCGCGCCAGCGCTTGCAGCGAGGGCCCTTCCCGTGGCTAGCAATCTGCAGCCCTGCCAATCACCCGTGCCGGCAGAGACATGCACGCCGTTTTCATTAGCACAAATGCTTCACGTTTGATTGTGGCCCCCCAAAAAACAATCAGTAACTCAGACTCGGCCCAGTTAATAAAGAACCAGTGCCCTGGCTGCTGCTTGCGCGGTGAAGCGGGGCTTCTCTTGCCCCCACTGCAGAGCCCGAGGTGTGGGCAGGGAGAATGCGTTTTAATAAGCCTGGGAAGGAGAAAAATGAGTTTGCTTCACAGTTCTGTTCTTTAGGAACAGAGAAAGGTGAGCATGTTGCAAGGCAGGGAGGGGAAATTTAATATTGAGAGAGATAATGGCAACTATGTTAATATCCGGAATTTTCAATGTACTATAAGTACATTTTGTTTTTCCTTTTAGCACGATTTATAATTAAAGATTTTAATCTGGCTTCACATTGAGTTAATAAGCCCTTTGATTGATTAGGATTCATAAAATTGCCATTTCCCGCTGACGCTTTGCATTTCTGGGGATGTTCTTTCGAAAAGCTGGGTTAAGGTGAATAGGAAGCAGCCATTGTTTGGCTGAGCTGTGCCAATTCTGGGAACTCGGGACTGCTGTAGTCAGAGTTTGTCCACAGCAGTATCTTGTTGTTCAGCCAAATTAATGCAGATAGAATCTGCTGAGCTAGATTTTAGCTAATCTAGGAAAAACTTTCTTTTTTTCCCTGTGATTTCAGCAGGTGGTGCGCACAATTCCCACCCTTCTGCACTGACCTGTTGTCAATGAAAGAATTTGGGATTAGAACTCTAACTGGTGTTTTGAAAAAAAATACAGCCAAATACAGCAGAGCCCTATACTGAGGCTCTCGTGTGTCCTTTAAAATTCAGGTTACAGCTCTGTGCTCTAACAGTGTCCCCTGCTTTGTTATTAGGGGCCAGGGCTGCAGCAGCCCCCTGGCAGAGGCACTTGTTATACAAGTAGAGGGAATAAAAGGAAGAGGCCATTTGGCCACTCTTTGATCACGTTCTACTTGTTTAAATTTGTTTTCTTTTTTTTTTTTTTTTCAAGTAAATTCTGACAAATGCTAAAGTCTAAATAAAAAAAAATGAGAAAGGAGGTTTGTGATTTTTAAGCATCACATCAAGTGGAGGCGGGCTGCTTTCTCCAACAGGATCGTGTGTACGTGTGTATGCATGTGTGTGTGTGAGAGGGGAAAAAGAAATCTTTTTTCTTTATTTTTAGCCAGGGTAAAAGTGACCCTCTTTAGCCCCAGAGGGGCCTCACTGTGTGGATTGAATCAGAGCAAATTCCCTTTGTGTTTCCTGCTCCGAGGGGACACGCTATTGTTGAGTGCGGGGCCTCTTGTAACGCGGAGCAGCGCAGGACCGCGAGTAAATCCTTCCCAGATAATGTGCAAGTTGTTTCACAATCGATCTGTCCTCCCCTCCCCCAGCATTCACCCCAATTTACTTGGCACAACTATCATTTCCTGGCCCTTTTATTACTATTCAGACATCCTACAAATGCGAACGTTTGGGATGGAAAAAAGGGGCTGGGTGAGGCACTGGCAGGTTTGGGAGCCCGGCAAGCGTGATGCTGCAGAGCTGCTCGGCTTCTGAGTGGGAGAGTGGATGCCTGGCTAGGGTGAGCGGCGAGCTTGATATGTCAGCATTTCCAGGGGGCTTAATTGGCTTAATTTTTTTTAATGTAAGTACCTGTTTCCTCTTTCTATTTTACATGAAAATATTTTAATATATTTTTAATCTTCCCCTGTTAATTTTCCAGCAGCCTCTGAGACGATTTTGCTCTTAGATACCTTGTGCTGGCACAGGCTGACAGTGATGAAAAGATGAAAACCTGGCAATAACACAGGGCTTTGCTTACAAATTGACAAAAACATCCCTGCCAATCCCCCATAATTTTCTGCATCTCCATAACTGACCTCACACATCCAGCACCGTCAGCACTGATTGGCGGGGTTATAATGCGAATGATGAAGAACATTTACCCCAAAGAAGAGAAACGGAAAGACCCACCACAAAAATAATTTGCCTCGCTAATTAATAATTTTATCCCATCTAGCACACAGGTTTGGGTAGTTACAGGATGAGTGTCCATTTAGAGCAAACTCAGTGCTCCCCACAGCAGGTCACTGGGAGTGCCGAACAGGGCAGAGGATTCCTGGCTCGGAGTTTTCCATCGGCTGGAGGAACCTCTGAGTGAATGTCAGCCTCTGCCTACCCTGGTGCGGCCGATCGATGCTTCATTAGGCCAGATTGTCTTTCGCCCATGCAACCTTGAAAACAGTCCCTTTAATTACCTGTGAGGAAGTCAGAGACCCTTCTCCCCCCTCCACTGCCTCCTCACGCCTTCCTCCCCCTGTCCCTTGCTGCAGGCTGGGAGGTGGCTGGGGATCACCATGGCCCTTCACTGCCACAGGCAGGGGGGTGAGGGGAAGAAATATGGGACCCCAAGGTGAGAGGGCAGGGTTCAAGTCCAGACTACAGATCTATTGAAGAGGTTTCAGGCAGCCAGGCCTCCACTTGACTTTCCCATCAGCCTGCCCCTGATTCTTCTGCATCACCATGGCTGGTAACTCCTGTGTGCTGCTAATTACCCCATGCTCCAGAACGGAGCTGGGCTGCCAGGAGCATCCCTTGTCCTTGGGATTCGAGGCAGAGAGGGGGAGCAGTCAGTGCACCCCCCTCCAGTTCAGGCTTTTCAAGAGAGGAGGCTACCTGTAGTCATGGGCCCTGCAAGCAGACTGAAGAAATTGCATAAATAATCTTATTTGTTATGCATTATTAAAAATTATGAAAGATTTTAACTTGAAGTGATAATCTGATCAACCTGAAGGATAGGTTTATATTTAATAGCCAGGTGTTTTACCTATTCATTTATGACGGA
This sequence comes from Pezoporus occidentalis, assembly GCF_034315485.1. Taxonomy (NCBI): domain Eukaryota; kingdom Metazoa; phylum Chordata; class Aves; order Psittaciformes; family Psittacidae; genus Pezoporus; species Pezoporus occidentalis. The sequence goes on from NW_026913457.1 coordinate 652,990, forward strand.
AAATATTATAATGAAGTAATAAACCTTAGCACAGAAATGTTAATCATATATACATGGTCTACAAACCCCTTGAAATCACAGACCCCTTCTGCTGTCCCAAGCTGTCTTTATTAGTATCCTCATGATTTAAGATAATTTAGGTTTTTGGGATTATGCCTGTAGACCTCAGGGCACAGTTATTAATAACGGAAAGCTTATTTGACTGCATTATTCTCCTTCTGCATTTCTTATCTGGTTTGCTGTTAAGTTTTTGTACTATCATCTGCTATTTCTTTGTTTCCCATTTTAGGAGAATGCGGAACAAAATCATACAAACTGTTGAGGCTATAGCAAATCTGATATGAAATGGTGGATGAATTACAGATAAATGAGAAGTTGTAGAGGTTTTTTGGGCAACTTTAAAAATTCACAAGGTTTTTTTCATTTGAATACAAAGCATGGTTTTGGATACTCTCATGATGCTGAAAACGGAGATGTCTTTCAGCTCTCCATCTACCTCCTTAGCTAAGAACCATCTCTCTCCAGTCTTTGCATTCAAACCCCACCAAATTCAAGTTACTGCCACAGGCAGGTATGTAGCTGTTCTCCTTTGCTGTTCAGAAATGAGTGAACTTATTAGAAGTGTCTCTCCCAGGTTTCCCAGTTCACAGAGTAAGGCATGATGCCGTCACCCACATGCTGCAGCAGGGCTGTTCAAGCTCGCAGAGCGACCTGTGCGGAGCTGCACTACAACACAGCATCTTCTGCTCCAGGGATGAGCATTAAAGATCCGACCCCACTAAATCCCATCCTTTGGAAGGGATCAGTAGAGCCATATTCTGCATTCACAGCAAGGGCTTTATCTCACTAAGAGGGCTGTGATGTCACCACATTAAGCTAAAATAACCACTGAACATGAGAACAAGAAGGATGGCGTGGGGGAAGGTTTGACGAGGGGGGGGATGTGGGAGAGGGAGAGAGAGGGAAATAGCAGGCATATTACAAGTCCTGCATGTGGATCACACAGCCAGATTGTGAGCAATCCCTGTGCTCAAAGTGTCTTCTTAACAGAAAAGGGAGAGTGAGAGAGAGGGAGCCAGAAGCCAGCCTTCAGTCCCTACCACAAGAGCTCTCGTGCATACACTCGGCCAGGGTGTCAGAGGGCGTGAGTGCATTTTTCATTTCTTAGCCTTTGTGTGGTCTGCCAAATAAATAGGATTCTGTCTGTATTTACATGTGCTTGACTAACTGTGCTGTGTTTTTTTTTTTATCCTGTATGTGAGCAGACATTAACACATAAACTCACATGCACTTAAATAGATGTAACATAAATAGTCCTCTAATACATGGGGGACATGTTAAAAATAGTATGAGAGTCAGCTTTTCATGTAAACTGCCTCCCTGGCAATGCCCTGCGGTGTTTCCACCCTTCCTCAGTGCACAGGAACTGGGGGTTACTGGGAGGGAATGACTGGAATGGGAGGGGAGGAATCTTTCTTTTCGGGCATCTCTAATTAATGTTGGCCTTTACTTCATGTCACGCCAGAGAATATTGTTCGTGATGATGCTGGTGCTGAAAAGCCACCACTCAAAACAGCTGTCCCATCTTTGTTTGCAGCCTGTGTCTGAAGGTCTTTAGTATATAGGCACTTGATAAATGAATCCAAACCAGTTCTGATGCATTCAGGTACAGAAATATGTGTGTGCGGGTGGAACTGCTCTGTGTGTATGTGAGCTCTACCTGTTTACAGCGTGGGCTGGGAGCATACAGCAAACATGCGGGTCCTGTATCACCTCTGTGGATCACATATGCGCACCCACATGTAATTCACACGTCACTTAGTACATGTAGATCTTGCAAATAGTGCCAACTGCTCTGCCTTCGCCATAACTCATTCTAAATCCAAGCTGATCTTAGTATTTGAGGAGGGAAATGCTAGAAGACTTGGACTAGATCTGCCAGCGGTGTTTCAGCAGGACAGAGGCAGTGCTAGCACAGAAGAGCTTGCCTTGAAGCCTTTACGTATGGGTTGGGTGGCAGAGAAGGAAAAAGAAAGTATCCTTGGAAATGTGTCTTTTTTTAGGATGGTAGAAATTGTCCCAGAAAATAAAGCAATGGAGAAAATCTCTGATGAGGAGAAAGAGCAAGAGGCAAGGAGACATCCAGACTTCTCCCTTCTCCAGCAGTCTGCCATCATAAAAGGATGCCTGTCCTGAGGTTACCAGAGGTCTATCCAGCTGTCTGAGACTAAGGCTTCTTTCTGCCTCCTCAGTATTCACACATGTACCTGACTAAACCAAGTAGGATTTAGCCCCAAGTCTTCCCACTACATTTCCAAGGTGGTGCAATTTATGGACATCTTCCTAGGAAGGGACAAAACTGCAGTAATTTCAGTATAGAGAACTATCAAACAGTGTTACCAGTTCCAAGTCATAAACCTTCTCCCTATATCATGAAAAGGGTGTAGGGTTAATGTAGCATTCATAAGTGATGGACATTTTCACAGGCATAGTAACTGTAGAGATACAGGACTGGAGAATGAGGTACTGGAAAAGTTTTCATGTTTCTGTGTAAATCAAAATTATGTAAAGGAAATACCAAGAATTTTTAGCAGCAAGTTCCTTGTGATGACTCTTGAGGAAGAGAAAAAGACCACCAGGAAGGGCCAGAGCATGCCTTTGCACCTGCCAAAATCAAGGTTACCCCTTATATCAGTAAAGCCTGCCCTGCTGGGTTGGTAATGTATTTTGGCTGTTGTTTGTGTGTGCAAAGGGATCTGCGCTGTCATATGTGTGCATGTGTGTGTGCATGTGTGCAGGTGTCGGGGGGGGGTGGTACCTGCCTGCTGGGGCTGCTGTCCTGGAATCCACTGTGGTCTGGCCTGGGTTCCCGAGGGAAGGCTGGTGTTTGTGAGTCCTTTGTGCAGCTTGTGCTCTGCTTTCACTGGGATATGGAGCACGATGGGGCTTGGCCAGCCATCAGCTTCACTAAGATGTATCTTGTTTGGCTATGTTTTGTGTCATTAGTAGACACATCTTTATTTTTTTTTTTTTTTTTTTTGCATGTATTAGGTACTGAAGTCACTTCTGCAAGATTTAGTGTAAGAAAGAAGAAAAGCCCATGTTTTTACGTGGTGCATTGCTTGCTCCTCATGCCAGTGCCTGTGTCTCTGTTTCCTGTGCAGCATCAAACAAGGTCAGCAGTTCTGCTTCTGCTGCTGCTGCCTTTTACTGCCTGTGTTATGGAGGACACCTTTAAAAGCTCCAGCTTTTGATATTGTGACCTGTGGCGTTGCTCCGTGCTGCCTCGTGGTTTAGAGTTTTAAAGAAACAGAGGGAAAGTGAGAGAGTGTTTGCCTTAGGTGATGAGCAGCAGTGGAGAGCCAGAGGCTGCAGGAGTGGGAGAATGGGGGGAGGGAGTGGGGAATGCTCACAGTATTTATTTATGCAATAAAAAGAGTTTATCGATAGTTATTATTTATCCCTGATATATATTCTACATAACTGTTATACGTGGTACATATTTTATTTGTCTATCATTATAAAGCTGTAATTATTTATAGTTAAAATAGACCTTTTAAGAGACCTGTCTGCGCATAACTAGGTGCAGGTGGTGACAGCACATGGGTTTCTGACCATGGGTGCTCATTTCTTCATTGTTTCAAAGGCTTGCCATAAGTACTTACGTTTAGCTATTTGGACATATTTCTTAAGCCCTTAACCCTGTGTACATGCTTATGTATGAATGGTTCTCTCTCCTGGCATTACGCTGCTGCAATGATACATGCTTGCAATAACATTGACTGCTTTTCACCTTTGCTCTTCCTCTTGTTTCAGAGGTGCCCTAAGAGGTGAGCTCCTCTTTACCTTCCCATTGCCTCATTGTGGCTTTCTAAAATCACTCACCTGTTTGGCTGGCTGTTTTCTTCCTGTTTGCAGGTGCTGGTGTTGTGCTGTATAATCATACCATAGCTGTGGCAGCTGGTCTTGGGCTGTTGGAATTTTGGGTTGGAATTTTGCAGGTAATCTGGGAAGCTAGAGAGACTGTCAGTGAGCATGGGTTGACGGGACAAGTATTATGATGAGGCAACCTGGAAAATACTCCCTCTAGCCTGCAAGCATTTTAGAAGTATCAGTGGAGAGAATTAGCATGTAAGAACAGAAGTGTAATGATGGCACAGAATACTTTGTTGATGAGAACATACAACTAGAGCTGTTGTAACCTTCTCCTGACTTCCAAAAACCTTCCGTTGTGCTAAATGTCTTCCTTTGTGCTAATGACACAGGGTTGTGTTTTTTTTTCAGAAAAAAGAAAACCAGTCTGAATTATGCTGCTAGAAAGTAAATTGACATTTTGGTTTGGATTAAAAAATAAATTGTTTCTTTGTTCAATTAACATCCCAGCCACTAATATTTGCCTGTTTGGGTAAATTCCATCTTCCAGATTTGTGTGCTTTTCTGTTTAAGTGTCCCACAAACATGTTGGGGGAATTTCAAAACTATAATCTACCTTGATGGTAGATTATAAGAAGCAGGTGATGGACAAACAGTTTGTGGTTAGGGCAAAGAGATTTGCCTTTTTGTTTAGTCTGTGTAGTTAGAATAAAGGCAAGCTAACAAGTGTAATTATGCCAATGACACCCTAAAAAAGCTGCTGCTAAGATTTAACTTTTACTCTTTATGATTATTTTATGTCACAATGCATTGAAAGTAGAAAATGGGGGTTCTGAAAAAAACTCAGCAAGTTGAATTACAGAGGGTTAATAAGGATTGTTACCTCCCAGTGATTACTTCAGAGAACACTCATCTGTGGTTCTGAGGTCTGACTGCTCTCTCATACCACACAGAGCTTCCAGCTCAGCTCCAAGGACCTCCTGGCACAATGCATGGAGCCAGCCCTGGCTGTGAGTAGGCTGCTGGATGAAGGTTTTATCCAATGCGTGTGTGGGGTGGCCACTCCAACCTGGAGTATGTAGGTGGGAAGTGGGGTTTGGAGAGATTCAAGCTTCTAATAGTAAGTGGATGCTTCAGCTGTGTGCTGCCTGCAGTCCGGAGCTCAGCAGTGAGTTAGACAAGTGGTTTGCATCACCCAAAACATGGCTGTGACTGAGGAGAAGGTGCTGTCTAGTGAACACTGTAAGGTAAAATAAAGAAGGCTATCACTGTTTTTGGTACTTCACCTGAGCAGATGAAAGGCATCATGATATGTAGGCTGAACAAACAGTTGAACATCAAGAACACTTGAATGTAATTTTGCAAAACTGTCGAGGTGGCTTCATTTGGGTAATTTGAAGCTGTGAGTGCAGAGAATCTCAGAAAATTAGGTCCTTCTTGCTCAGGCAGATCCTGAGTACATTGTCTTCATTTAAAGTACTTTTATGCTAACTCATAAATGTCAGACAGCCCTGTTAACAGCACCTGAATATGGTGAAAATTAAGCAGTTGTCCCTCTTTCTGTTTGAACAGATAAACCAAGCGTAATTTAATGTGCTGTAGTCTTGAAAAAGCAGACGGATTTCCAGGGTTTTGTGGGGAAATCTGTGGTTGAAGTGGTATCTAAATTTAAACATTTTCTACAAATAATAAGTATCAGTAGTCCTGAGCTGCATCTTTGCTGACAGTGCATCTCTCTTGGTTTAATAGCATCAAATCAGTTCAGCGTGGCACAGCAGGCTTGATATCCCCAGACTGATCAAGACTGGTGTGTGCAGTGCTGTGTGTCGTGGGGGCATTAATCAGAGGGTGGATCACTGCTGTAGAGAGTCTGACCTTCTTGGAGGTTCTCAGGAGCCCCATTATTGCTCACAAACAAGAGAGGCAGAGGCAGAAGCACTGCAACCATGCTCAAGTGCAAGTGCATGGTTGGGGAGCAATGAAAGCCTGTGAAACGGTAGATAGGAAAGGAACTGGCAGGACACACCACCAGAGGAGGAAAATGGCAGAAATACATCTAGTTTGCTCTGAGAATAAGCAGGATTATAAAATGTGGCAGGTAACTGAAGCAATGGTACTGGGAGGGTTGCAGGCTGCTTGGGAAGCTGTACTATTTACAGCGGTTCCTCGGAGGGGCATCATAGTAGAGTGGTTTAGGTCACAGCCACAGCCGTTAGAGGGCCTTTATTTCTTAAATATAAAGTTTATATAGCTGGTTAGCTGTGTGGCCTCAATTTATTGTTGTTAGCATTGTTTGTTATTTGCTTATCCTTTCAATTCAGTTAGTCTTCAGTTGGCCATTTTTCCTGTAATATGGCATAATATTTGTCTGTCTTTATGGAATGTCTAAACACCTAAGAGAAGTGTGATAAATGTTCAGAATGGTTTCATTTCCTTTGTTATAGAAAGCATATAAGTGCCAAGAAGCGAGGTTGCATAGTTCAGTAGTACTATTCTTCTTCAATTCTGGATACAGCACTCCTTCACCAGAGCCCGAGCCCCATGGGGTGGCAGGACTTAAACCATCCCTGCAGCCTCCTTACTCAGTCACTGGCAACAATAGAAGACACAGGATGCTGGTGCTAAGACTGGGGACAGAAGGAACCTTTTGGATTGCCCCATCTGGGCTGGTGAGAGCCACAGTGTATTCACATGAAGGTCACTATTAATGCTGAACATTGTGGATGCAGAAAAAAATAATTGAACTGAATTTTTGAAGGGATTCTTACTTGTAGTTGGTTATTGTGCGTCAAAGTTGCATTTAGACATGTGCTCACCATTCTGAGTGCTCTAAAAATGCATATTGGCACTTGAGTGTTTCCTAGAATCGCAGTATGTGGTTGTTCTCTCTGCACCTCTTCTAGAGAGGCAGTGACGAAGGAAGGTGGGTGGATTTCATCCACTGATGACCTGCACAAGTGTTTTGTGATGACTGAATCTCATCCCAAGTATTGTTAGTGTCAAAAGCTCCAGTTCCAGTGTTTGGGGCTTTTTTTGGTTGCCTTTTTATTTAAAGGTGAGAGTAATCTCTGACTGATGAAAGTATCTGAAAATCAACAAAGTTTCATCATTGGTATTTTGATTTTGTTCTTTGTGGAAAGGCAGGACTGGGGTCAGGAACACCTGCCCGGCATCTAGGGCAGAAGAGTTTAGTTAGAAGGGCTTTTAGTTTCTGATACTTCATCTGAGCTCCTGAGGGTTAACCTGAGAGTTAGAAGGGCTTTTAGTTCATTAAATCATTCAAACTGTAAACCTGTTAGATTTTTTTAATTATTATTTATTTTTATTTTTTTGAGGTGCTGGACATTAGATTGATCAAGTTTTGGTGATAGGCTGGTATATTCTGGAGTCTGTTCTAGGTCTCTCCAAGTGCCTGCAACAAACCTGTAAGCCTTGTGGCTTGTTTCAAATTTGTTCTAAATTTGCTCTTGTGCTTCCATGTGGTGGAAGTCAATGAATTGTGACAAGGAGGAAGAAAAGTATAAAAAAAAAAAGAGACTTGAGGGAAACTTGGGGCAAGAGCCCGAGTGATTTAAGTAAGGTAAGAAGTGTCTTTTGTGTGTCTGCTTGTGAATTTCTGCAATGAAATGGCAGTTTACTACAAAGGAAAAGCAGCATGGTGGTGAGTTTGGAGTTTGGGGAGATTTGAGTTTGCCCCCTCCTTACCAGGCACCATTTATTTTTCAGTGCTGGTGTCTAATTAATATAAGGCCTGCTCAGGCACAGCCGCCCTCATTGGACGTGTCACTCGTTAATCATGCGACCCTCCTAGCCTTGGGTAATGACCTTGAAAGAATATATCAGCCCATGATGGCGGGAGTGAGGAATTAAATTGTTTCTCTGAGTGCTTATGGTCATTGCTGACAATTTATATGACACAGCTGCCCTAAGCTGTCCATGCTGGCCATTGTGCCGCAATCATTTTCGCCCTGGGAAGGGGTGGCTGCCCCCGGCCTCGTTTGGTTTTGGGGTTGTTCCTTTGTGTGAGGAAGAGGAGGAGGGCTGTGCAGCCTGGCGATCCTGATCAAGGATACTGAAGGCATTGCTGAAGTCTTTCTCTCTGGCTGAGTGCAATGTTGCTATAGTGGTGGGAGTGACATTAGTTTGATTGTTGCATATATTTTCAAACCTGAGGAGGGTCCCCAAGTTGAGAATCCTGGTGCCTTTCAGGAGGGACATTCGTAAGGTTTGTAGCCTGTAAAATTGATAGGACACTTTGACTGGGGATGATATTTGGGTAAGGTTCATATACAAACATGTCAAATAACGGCGTTTACATGTGCAGGTCCTTTAAATATCATAAGAACCCATCTGATTCCCTGTGTGCATTCATGGGAAATTAAGAATTAAATTTTACGATACATTCATGTAGACTTTTATGGGTTGATATCTGTGGTTTTATATTTTTGTGTTTTCCAAAGTGTTAAATGTACTTGGGAAGGTATTTATTATTTGCAGATAATGAGTAAATGGCTTTCTTAGTTGTTATATATTGGTATCTGCTTTTAGACTGATGAAATAATCTGTTACAGTTATTCAATCATGTTATTTATAGAAAACATGCAGCTGAGGATCTAAACATCAGATTGTTCTGCTATTGCCATATGGACTGCTTTTATCTAAATATAAACAGTTGATAATTATCACTAGGACTATTGGCTAAAATCACAAAATAGACCACGAACAAATAACAATCTCATTCTTCATTAGCATTTTAAAAATGAAATAGATGTACTTGTTTATGCCTTCAGTAGATTTGGCTCTGTTTTTGCAGAACTGTAAATGAACCAGAACATTCGTTTTGTATAATCTATAAAATATTTTATATGCATATTTGTATTTGTGAGCTCAGTCTGCTGGGTTTGGAGAACGCTGCTGTGAGGTGACGTATGGCCATGTGTCTGTAGGTGAACTGGGCCTGCAGGGGCTCACATCCATGCATTCGAAACTGCAGAGTGCACTTGTGGTGTGGATGGTGACTGCAGTGGGTGTCCCCAGTGGCGGGCCATGCTTCTGAAATCATTTTTCTCAGATTCCACTCTGCATTTTGGTTACTTGATGGAATATCTTCTTTTAAGGCTGTACCAGTTGCTTGTTAAACCCTACACGTCAGACCATTTTTTATTTATTTGTTGACATACTCCAAAACACTAGTAGGTTCAAAATGCATAATTTTCCTGTTAAGCGGCTGACTTGTACTACTGCATCAGAGTTACCCAAATGTTTCATCATTGGAGGTTGTCATTTAAGCTAATCTACTAGATACCACGTATATTGCTGTTGTAAAGTACATTTATTACTGTATTAATTGCTTCCATCTGAAATGTTTTTAAAATGCTTGGCTTTGTCATTGGAGCTAGTCAGTTTGTTCCAAGATCTCTTCCCTAGCACCTCACAATGTGGGAAGATCATAGCAAAAGATGTGCAGTTGTGACCTCAGTATTCTGTGTATTTTGAATACTCTAGGGAAAATTACCCAAGTCAGCAGTAACTGCATAAAACTTACCTGTAAAATAAAAGACAAAATCAGGCAATGAAGTGAAAGTGGACATGTAGGCTGGGAGAAAATACTATATTCATACGTATATCTCTCTTTTAATACATGGTTAAAGCAGAGAATGATAGATTCCGTTTTTAGTTATGCCAGTGATTTACTGCATGGAAATGGACAGATTTATTTGTGTTGTTATTTGTTATTGTTATTGTTGTTATTTCTGGGTTTAAGCTTACAGTTAATGACAATGATAGAAGTTTACTATCAGTATTATGATGATTATAGACAGGCTTGGCATTTGGTTGCATTTTTTTTTCCACAAGCTCATGAGGTTACTGGCAAATCACTGACTTGGGCCCATGCTGGATGAGATCTGGGTGAAGGCTGTCGGTGGAGACTTACTCAGAGGTTTACTAATACTGCAATACGCTCTCTTCTCTTTCCAGCTCAGCAGTGTCTGTTCTCTATCACCTTAGATACCTGCATACTGCCTTTAATGTGAGTATGTCTGTATCCACCCAGTAAAGAGGGTCTTGCAGCACACTTACAGGATGGCAGAGACCTGCAGGTCATGGATACAGAATTTACAAAGAGCACTTCCTGATGTGCAGACCAAGACTTCAGCCAGGTTTCCTCAGAGCACTACTTCTAGTTTGAAGGTGAAGACAGAATTGGTAGGAATAGTTTTAATTTCCCATGGGAAGTGCGTGGTCTGGATGTGTTATGGCAGTGCTGCGGCAAGGTCAGCTCCTGGGCCGGTGCTGCTGGGCTCACGCTGAGCTGCAGATCAGCACCCGTGCAGGGCTTCTGCTGTCCCTGGGATGGTGCTGCCCTGGTTTTGGTTCCTTACAGGAAGAGAGCTCTAAACACCCCTTCGGCTCTGGCAAGATGTTACCATTCCTTATTGAAATTCCTTTTTTTTAATGGGCTGGAAAGCGAGTGAACAAGCTGCAGCCCTCATTCCCTGCGCTGCACTCGCCACACTGACGTCAGCCTTCTCGTGCGGCAAGGGTATTTTAAATTTGTTTATCTCACTGATATCAGGTGGCTTGGTTGCTGGCACTCACATTAGCATGGCAGAACAGCAAATATGTACATATATATTTATATTTAGCTTTTTTTTTTTTTTTTCTGGTATCTTCAGCTGAAAAGGCTTGGCTTGATTAATATTTTCCGCTGTCCGGTAACCATGGCAATGGGGTCAGCAGATATAATACTTAATTTAATCTTCCAACTGCCTCAGTGTGCATCACCAGTGTCCCGAATAATAGAAAGCCTTTTGCTTTTCCCTCCCTTTTTTCCCTCCCTCTCTCTCTTTCTCCCTCTCATTCTCTTGCTTCATATAGTATTACCTTTGCCAGTGGCTCCCTCATATGACCCAAAAGGAATGAACAGGGGAATTTTTTTATTCAGTGTATGTGTCTTACCAAAAAAATTAACCAAAGATCGAGAGCCACCCTCCTCAGCCAGCCTGATCCCCACCACCCACCCGCCTGTTCCCCCTCCCTGCCGTGCTCCAAAGCCCATCTACACTGCGTGATGGGGGCATGGGGACACATGGAGCCCTCAGCGAGGCCATGAGACACTCTCCAGCCACATGCGACCAAGCAGATTTCCCTCCCACCCGTGGGGCTGGATGGCCTGTTTTGCTCTCCAAGTGGGTTAGTGCATTGCTTTGTCTTCTGATGGCCCAGTTCCCCTATTCAGTTATTTAATTTTGCACTTTTGGCTTTTTTTTTTTTTTTTTTAGGGTTTTGGTTTTGTTTTATATTATAGCTTCATTTTTTTCCACAATAAACGCCTTCACTTTTGGATTGGTTTGGGGAAGGAGATGGCCTGTACACATGCTCCCAGGCAGACTCATACTACTAAAAGAAAGAAAAAAAGAAAAAGCAATTTTTTGCTCAAAGACATTCTGAATTGTCCTGTGACTTATGCCGCCTGGGACAGGTCAGGCTGGTGCTCTCCTCCTTCTCCTCGTCCTAGCAGCCCCAGTATCCACATCTCCAGTGAAAAGACAGGAGTGTTAGCACGGATTAGAGAGTCATGATTCCAGAGACAGAAAGAATATCAAGAGGAAGAGACCCTTGAAATCTCCATAATCAAAATACTTTCTGTTGGTTTGTTGTTGTTGCTGCTCGCTAGTTTACATTTTAATCCATACTTGAATTCTGAATTTAACTGAAGAATACTTATGCAGAACACTCTAGGCTTTCTTTTTTTTTTTTTGGGGGGGGGGGGTGTTTGGTTTGTTTGTTGTTTTTTTTGTTTTGTTTGTTGTTTTTTTGTTTGTTTTGTTTTATGTTTTATTTCCCTCTTTGCTAATGAGATATTTGGGAGACAGAATGATTCTGGCCACAGAATGGGTAAATGAGTGAATTTTTCCTTTCCCAGTCCATGGGAAAGAGCTTGTGCATGTGTTCATTACCTCCAATACCATTTCTCCAGGCAGAAATACAGACAGAGGCCAATGGCAAGGCCTGGGCAGAGTTCTAGCTCTGCTCTTCCTTGCTGGCTTTTGTCAAAGCATGTCAGACACGTAGGTTTGACTCTCTTCTCGCCCAGGTGTTGAGGGATGGCTGGAAGGGTTACAATTTTGAAGGAGCCGAATTTCATCCCATAAGCCCAGATCTGAGCTGCTGATTTGTCATAACATTTGGTCCCAGGCAGGGATTACTGTGAGGACATTAAATTCCTTCTGATTTCTGAGGTGTACCCATCACTTTTCTTCAAGCACAGGGCCATGACCACGGCAAAAGCACACTGCTGTTAACAGATGCTGCAAACCTGTTGGTAGCAACACCCAAGAATTTCACCAAGAAGTGGCCCAAATTGATCCAGTTGCCTCTATGCATTACTAAAGGATCAGTCCTTCCTCATGTTTGTCTATAGTACTATTTTGTTCCATAGCACATAAACTTTTGTAGATAGTGTGTTTTATTGTTCTTCAGTACAGTCTTCAGTCATTTCATTGCTTGAAATAATTCCTGCCCTTGTTTATGAATGGATAGAAGGCCTGAATTAGGAAAACTGGTACATCCTTCTGCAAGAAGGAGTGGGGAGGCAGATTGGTGCACAGCATCCAGGAGACTGAGATCCTCTGGGGAGCAGGGAAATCCAGTTCTATGGCAGCTGCTCCTGGGTACCAGGGACAAAGATGGTTGCTGGGCACACGAGCATGGGTTTGGTCACTTGTATTCACAAGGGTGTGAGTTTGAATTGCAAACAACCAGTGCAAATGACAGTTGTCTGTGCTACACATATTTTCAAGACTACACATATTTTTAAGATTTCAAACCAGAAAAGTCAGAGTAATGCAGTTGTAGCATGATATTTGCAGGTGCTTCTTTTAGTTCAGGAATAAAGGAGCTTTTCCACCCTGTGGCTGCGTGTCCTGGAGGTTTCTGACCCCAGCACTGGGGAGGAGCTGCTCGCTATCGCCCTTTTGGGGAGGGACAGGGAGCGGGGTTTCTGAGGGCCCATGGAGGCTTTGTTACTCAGCACTTCATAGTGATGGACTCTAAGCTTGATTGAACAAATGTGTATGAATTTCTGCAGTAACTATATCTCTTATTTCCTTTGTTCCAGAATAACCCATACATCCCACTTTTGCTTCCATCTTTTGTCTTGTCTGAGCCGCATATATGTTGTTAGCAGAAATACAGATGTCCGCATAGATTTCATGAAGATAATTGAGATGAGCCTTTAGATTTGATTTCATGTATTTTGAATAGTACAGTTCAACAATTCTTCTTCTTTTAATGTATATTCTAAGTGTTTGATGAAGTAGCTTTTTGTCCCATAAATATACTACAAGACCAGCCATAAATCTGACTCGAATAAAGTACTGAAATTTGATTTATTTTTTTTTATTTTATTTTGAAACGTCTCTGAAGTAGGTTAATATATTTAATTATTCTAAAAAGCCCTCAGTCATGTTATTTCTTAGGGAGAAAATGGCACATCTGTTGGTAATACAGACTTTCTCTTTTGACAAGTCAAAAGTTCAGCTCTTGGGCAAAGTGACAGAGGCTTGACTGGCAAATCCCTCCATTGTAACACCCACCCTGGCAGCCTTGCACCCCAAAGAAGCTTGTATATTAACTGCATCTTACCACAGGTCTTTGTCTCTAATCACATGGATATCACTAGCACATACACTACAAGTGTATAAATATAAGAAGAGCTCCCACTCTCATGCATATTTATGCCATAATGTTAAAATATCATATGCACTAATCTCTGAAAATATAGGAGAAAAATGTGGGAAATAAATGAGCATTCTTTCAGCTTTACAGGATTCCTGCCAATCATTTGCTATTTGATCTAAAAAGAACAACAAAAATGAACACAAAAATGAAAGCTAACCCCAGAAGCAATAGCAAACATAATGCACACTCATGTTACAGTGCCTGCAAAAAAGTAATGCTATTTTTTTTTAATGTATTTACCATAAACAAATACTCTCAATACCTTCTCTTGAATAAACATCTCTCTGTCTCCCCTTTCTCTTCTAGGATCCTGCCTTATCGCCCAGTCTTACTAAGTCTGACTTGGTCTCCCACCTAAATCAATGGGAGTTTCAAAAGAAATAAGGGCAGGAAACTGTTTATGGAACATACATGGTTGTAAGATGCAAGGGCTTAAGGTATAGGGCTGGGTGTCAGTGCTAGTCCTGGAGTAGTTTGAAAGCAACAGCAAAAATGTATTGGAAAGTGGCATTTACAGTGTGCTTCCAATCTGTATACTGAAGCTTTAAAATTAAAAATTCAATTTATAATCAAAAGGAAAAATATGTCTTCCTATCGAAGGAAAATTCTACAAATAAATAATTGTTCTAGCCTTCCTTTTCCCCACATAATAACTTGTTCTTCTGCCTGCAATTCATGAACTCATAGGTTGGAAGAAACCTCAAGAATCACCAATTGTTGGGCAGGATTAGTAGGAGAAAATGAAACTGTAGTTTGAAAATAGCTTGAACAATGCTTCTAAAACCCTGTCTGCCTTTTGTGGAAGAACTGAGGTTGCAGAGATTTGATAGATTTCCAAATGTTTTCTTGTTGCAGTTTGCCAACTCAAGTTTGGTTTTAGTTTTTCTGCTGCTTTCTATTGTTGGTTTCAAATTATCGTGTCTTAGATGGTATAAATAAGAGTCTGAAAGAGCATCTTGGTTACTGGCAGCACCTTGAGAACTTGCAGCATGTGAGCTTGCTGCCATGCTGGAGCAGAAGAGGGGTTTGCATGTTCTTGCTGCCTATGCAGACTTCCAAAGGGGCAGATGCCCCTAGAATAGCAGTGCTGGAATTAAGTATTTGCAGGACAAGCGGTCTGTAGGGTCGGTACTCTGCTCTTTGTCTTTGTTGAAGGAGACCTTGGGAGATCATTTATTTCATATTTTTGTCGGAGACAGGATCTGTTCTATCAAAGCCCTCTTGCTGTACACATAGCACTTTATTATAATAAATAGCAACATTTTTTGCACAGTTGAAGTTTGCTGACAGTTCACAGATTTTACACTTCAGGCAGTATATTTAAATGACTTAGTGTAAATGGGCACATAGCTGCTGTGGAAGTAGTGGATTTTTAAATCTGAAGCAGAGCACAGAATCTGCAATGTGCCCAAGGGCATGGAGCAGGTCCATGGAGTCCATCTTCTCCCTGCACAGCATTGGAATAGTAGCCAAGTCACCCTTTGTAAACTATTTACCATTGCAGATAAGGTCAGGATGAAACAGATCCTCCCCGGGAAAGTTTGTGCTAAGGGATACTGCCTTTTTGTGCCCCTAGTAAATTTGGGGTAATAATCCCAAATAACAGGATAATTTCCAAAACCACTGGTGATCTCAGAAATTCTTGGCTAGGCTGGAGGGAAGTGACACAGTAATAGTGCCTCCCCTTTCATGAAGATTGACATTCAAGTTCTTAGATATGTTTTCACAGGGGAGGATTGTGGCCCTAAATCAAACTGACAGACTACATGCTGTAACGTGTGCTATTGTGCATTGTCCCATAAGCAGGAGGGGAGGACCAGGATCCTTGCTTGAAAGGAAGGGAATAATAACAACAATAATACTAATACTGATGATAATAAATATTTCAGTGAATGCAGCAGAGTTGTACCTTACTGGTGCTAAGACCAGGAGAGCCAAGTCAGGTTGAACAGCAGAGGTGGGAAGGCTCCATGCAGAAGCCTATGAAGAAGGAGCTGAGAATGGGGTGTGTGTGCCTGACGATACCCACCTGTCACCTCGTTTGGGCTGTGTGTTTTGGAGAAGGATGGCCCTTTTAAAAGCAGCACTTCTTCTGTATCTGTGTGTTTCCTTTTCCAGCCACATCTCCATTAAGTGAGAGAACCCTTGAAGGCAGCCCCTCCATCCTTCAGACATTTGCTTTACGTAAACCAGCTAGCAAACCGCTCTGTTGGTATTGATGTAGACATTACCACAAATCGCCACTTAGGGACCTGAAAGAATTGACTAACTGGTTTCAGATCCAATACACATAACTTGATCAGACACAAACTTTAAGTACACTTGCCGGCGTGCCAACTGCACCGACTGGGAAGTGACTTTTCTGCTGGCTATTTAAAGAGGCCCTGAGGGGAAACAATGAAAAAATAAAGATTCAGGATTGAGACTTTTGTTACCATGTCTTTTGGATTAGTCTGAGCATGAACAATTAAAACACAACTTTTATTTGTGAGACTTGGCCTATAATTTTTTTTTTTTTTTTTAATAAATAAACCTCACAGATTCAGGTTTTACAGCCATCACAATGACTGTTGATTCCTGAAGAATTTGTTCTGAATCTTATTTATGTTAAAAGGCCTGGATGCTCTCCTGGCATTTGGAGCTGCTTTACAGAGTGTTTACACTGCCAGCCTGGAGCAGTTGGAGGGGGGAAATGGGACTGGGTCTGTTACCGAGAACCAGCTGTGCCCCACTGACAGAAAAATCTTCTGCATTTATTAGCACCAACACAATAAGACCTTTTCCTGCGGTGCATAATATATCCTGTGAGAGGTATTTTTCTATGATTTGAAAAGTTTGTGTGTCACATTGGCGTGGTATTAGACTGCTTTGTGTACAAATGCTAAGTCCTTAAGTATTGCTTCTTATTGCAATGAAACTTGCAGCTATAAAGCTTTCTTCCATCTTCCTGACCCAGAAGGATATTCAACTCCTTGGTTCCATGTGTGCATCACACACAACTTCACTGCAGCAGCTGAGCCCCAGCAGCCCCCTCTTTGCATCCCAGTTTCCAAGGAAAGAGGATTCGGGGCTGTACTGGGAGCACACCTCTGAGCAGCTGACCAAAACAGTGTAGAGATCAGGATTGTGCCAGCCTCACTGGGGCAGTTTGTATGCACAGAAAGAAATGGTGATTCTTAAAGTAAGATTTAAATAGCCATCCAGTCATTCCCTCTCCTACGAGAGTGCTCTAGAACCAGGCTATGGGGCTGCTGCTGCAGGAACAGCATTCTGCTGGGAGATAAGCTTCTGAGAGCAGGAGTATCTTCTGAGCCACAGAAACTCTTTCGTGTATATAAAAATTAGACTATTATTTAAAAGAGGGGTGGTATTCTTAGCTGTTCCTTTTATATCCACTCAGATTTATATTAAAAAATAAAAAATAAGAAAAAGTGTAATTCTGGGAAATTAATGGTTTAGTGGTGGTCTTGCCAGTCCTGGGCTGATGGTTGGACTTGATGATCTTAAAGGTCTTTTTCAACCTGGTTGCTTCTACGATTCTATGAATGTTCACTTTTGTGTCAGACAGAGGCACTTTGCAGCCCCAGGTGAGATCCTTAGTCCTGACAGGGTTCCTATGACCCACCTTGCATGGTCATTGTGCCTGTGTGTGTTATACAGTGAGAGCTTCTCCACAGACAAGTGCCATTTTCTGAAATTCAACTACATCTTGAAAATCCAGCTGTTTGCTTACTTCTGCATTTTGTCTCATTCTGTCCTTTGAATCACTATATAGGAACAAAAGTAGTTCATTGCTTTGACCAGTGTATTGAAGGCCTGCTGTACCATGGATGACTTCCTTGACGTTATTCTTCACCCTACTTCATCTAGTTTTCCTGTTATATTTTTTCTGTGGCAGTCAAACACTTCAGTTTTGGTTTCTTTTTCTTCCCTGTCTCTGCCTCTGTTTATTCTGTCCCCTTGATTGTAAATCGGAAATTTAAATCATTCTTTCCTCTTTTTAATTGCTATCTTTTCCTAAATCATGATATTAGGAAAAAAGCTAGATAGAGTAGTCTTGCCTGAACTGAGCACCTGGGAAGCAGTAGGAATAAGCTTTTGGAGGTTGCACTGTTCAGCTCTTGTGATGGCACGTTCCGTTAATTTTTGTCCTGATCAAGAAGAACCCAAGAAATACTTCTTGTATTACCCAGGAGATGTAATGACAAAGTTTACAGAAAGAAATACAATACCAGATGAGACCATTTCCTAATTTTCATTGTCAGTGTGTTTTTGTTTTTTTTTTTTCAAAACCTTGGGTTTTCCAGGGATGTTCCCAGAGCAGTGGCTGGGGAGTTACCTGAACTTGCGCAACAGCACACACCGTCACTAGGTGTTGCCAGCTTGCTCGTGATCACCCAGGAGAATTCCTGGTGATGGTGAGCTCTGCTCTTAGTGAGACTTAAAGACAAAAGCATTTAATATTTTTGGTGTTAACTTACAGTGTCAGAACTAAGAGCTCCACTCAGGAAGTTGGCAGTCGTGAATTTTTCAGTAGATCATAACAATCAAACAGGATTCTGTGAGCTGGAATTGAGAAATATGGGATGATCAAAGAAGGTGGGAAGAGTGCAAGACAAATTCAAATCATTAGTTGGAAATCATAGCCTCTTGTGTAACAACTTTGGGTGATTCATAGAACAAATCTGTATTTAGCTGCAGGAATCAAAGTTCAGAAGAAAAAACTTAGCTGGGGCTCTACTTCCTGTTTTGTCCTATGGAAATCAGAACACTACCTAAAGGGTTTTTTCCTACCTAATTGTGATTCACGCAGCTAAAACCAGCGTAGGCAGCATTGTCTAACTGAATACGGTGTCTGGTTGTGAGGCTTCTGCTTGGGGAATTTGCAACTGATGTTGCTGTCCCATATCTAGTATTCCCCAGAACTTAATGTTGCTATAGAAAGCCCAGGAGGGTCCAGCAGGGCACTGAGGACTGTTTTCTTATTACCAAACAGAGAGATATTAACAACACAATGTAAAAATTAAAAAAAAAAAAAAAAAAGAAAAGAAAGAAAAGGAAAGCAAAGACTGCCGCCTGCTCTTTTCTTCTTGGTATTATTATTTGTGACAAAGCCTTTGGTCCATTTTTCTTCATAATTTGCAGGACTCCTAATGGGAACAGCACCTCCCAATTACCATGGTTGCCAAAGGCTAATTTGGTTACCCTCAGGATCCACAATAGAGAAACTGTGTCGGCCCTTTGTAGATATTTGCATACTATACATACCAGGAATGTAAAACAGCTGCCTGGGCCCTATTCCACTATCATGGCAATTATGGGTCATTAGCTTTTTCTTCTCTCCCTTTCTCGCTCTTCTTTCCTTGTTCTCATCTTCTAAACTCTGTGAGGCAGCAGAAGCAGCTGATGTTTTTGCAGTGAGCAGCAGCAGCACAGGAGGAACTGCCTTGCCTTATTGAAGGATTGGGGGCTGACAAACGGCCGCCTGAGCAGTGTGAGCACCATCTTCCTTTATTCTGCAAGTACACTCTGTCTTTCCCTTTTTTACTCTCTTGGTGTGCTCCCCAGGAGCACTTACATCAGGACATGTGTGCCCGTGCACGCGTGTGCGCGTTGTGCTTGTGCTTGCTGCTGTAAGAGCTGCAGTGGGTGACGCCAGCAACGGCAACAGCCGCGGCGCTGGTTGTGAGCAGAAGCATGTGCTTCCCCGTGCCCATTGTGTTCCCATCAGACACCCCCTGTCAACACCCTGTTCCTTGGGGGAAACCTCCTTGTACTTCTGAAACTTTTGTGGGGTCCCAGGGGCCCGGAAATTAAAGGAGGGGACAAAAGGCAACTCTGTCTTAATTCGTTTGGTATTCAATTTGTTAAATGGCCAGAGCCTTTTAATAGTTTATCTCCCTTTTGTTCTGAACAACATTTACAGTCTCTGTAGTTTGCAGGGAAGTGATGGTTTTGCATATACATTAATTTTTTTATGAACTGCTAATTTTATTGACAATGAGGATAGATTGAAAGACCCAAAGCTTTTGTGTTGTTTTGTTAAAGCAAGTAAGTAAAGCACAAATGTAAATTACATCTCCAGGTTCACATTAGAGGTTTGCAAATAATACTGAGCTAATGGTTATTGCTAAGCAAAATAGCACTGGGATCAATATTCTATACAGTAGAACGCAATACCTCTCTCTCTTTTAATCACCTCATTGCAGAAATGGCATTGAAATTTGAAATCTCATTTTCTCCATTTGTACAAATTGAACATAAATCACTGTGAGTGAGGGGAGGTTTCGGGCAACTTCACTCTTTGTGGAATTGCATTACTAATTAGTGCTGGAGGGAAACGGGGATATAGGCAGGGCTCAACCGGACTCTGCAACTGCCCACAGATGGTTCTGTAAATAAAGAACCAGGGGGAAAAGAAAGGATGGGCTTCATTCATTTCTGCATCAGGGTCTTCCAAGCAAAGAAAGCACTTCCAATATTTGTTTCTTACCACCATTAAAAATGGATAAAGAATTAAGGACAAAATGCTGGCATCGCTTTTGTTGGTGTTGAGGGTGTACCTGGTGCTGTACAAAACAAACTCAATCTGTAGCCGTTTCCCTAGGAACTTGATTTAAGGGTGAGTCTTGCTATGCTTAAAGTGGACTGTTGTATCCCATGTTGTGCTTTTATTGAAGGGGAAGAGGGGCACTGTTGGTGATGGCACGGTACGCAGAATTCTGGGTAGAATCTCAAAATAGCGTTGTTCCTGCTGGTTAGAAAAAAAAACCCATAGTTGCTGTTCTGCTGTCTCTGATTTGCTTAAATAATGTTTATGAGGGAAATACTGTCAGAAAAATCTTCGCTGCTGATAACTTTGAACCCTTTTTCCTGTGGGGTAAGGGAGCTTTTCCGAGCTGTGGCTGGCAGCATGTGTCATGTGTGTGCTCCCTCAGCAGCTTGGCTTATCCAGAACGACCCAGGACATCAAAACATTCAGATAAAGGTAGTAGACATTGGGTAAGTGATACAGGCTGAGAGATAGAACAGATTTGGATTAAAAGGTTTAGATAAACAGGGTTTTATTTGTCTGTGTGGAGAGGATACTGTGATATTATGAAAAGAGGAGTCTGAGTGACTCTCAAAGTTTCCCAAGGAGTGGGTGTGTTCCAGGCATCACCCCCATGGATAAAGACTATTTGAAATTAGTCACTATCAGTCCCAGAGATTTATCATTACACCTATATTTTTCCATCATTTTCATGCTTTCTAGACCACTACAGTAGGAGGTAAAGAGGTAACTTTATAGGAGAAACTGTTATTAAGGCTCATTATATAAATCTGTTCTTGCCAATTTCAATAGCTAAAAGTGAAGAAAATAGTGTTCCTCACTTTCATGTTTGAAATACTGGGCTTGTGGAGCTTCTAGCAGAGAAGAAATAACTCAGTTTTAGAAATTTGGGGCAGAAATCTCAGATTCATACCAAGGGCTGGTTCAGGTTTAGACTATTCCAAAGGATAAAAAGAGATCCAAGTTATTACAAATGTTGTTTTCAAATATAGTTGTGATGCTCTTTGAAAAGTGTATTTAGTCATATGGCAAATAAATGGCAGAGAAGTTTGCTCCTCTTTGGCTTGGTCTGTGCTGCCAGGCTCTAGAGAAGGACTCGCATGTGTGCCACTCTCCCAGCTCTACGTACCCCATCTTCCTCACCGGTATCACACAGAGCCAGGGACAACCTCTGCATGGTTTGAACTGGAGGACTGCTCCTATGTTGTGTCTTTTGACACACAATCCTACAAATGGCAGGAGTCTTTGGAAAGCGGGGAATGATATAAAGCACAAATCAGCCTCTCTGCTTCATTAACAGTTGACTGTCCGTGAATCACTGAACTTCTAGAGCCTCTTAGCATGCTGCTTTCTGTATTGACTTGCTCAGACATGTATTTGGACCCAGCAGAACATACAGTGTCATTTGTTCTGCTCTTGCACCCGTGTAGCACGTAGCAAGAGGTTACTTGAAGAGAGGGACATGTCAGTAATAGCACATCCAGCCATATGTTTAATGAACGTCATTTGCCTCTGTCATGCTGGCTACATTAGAAAACATAAAAATATATACATTTAAAGGAAAAACAGAGTTTCAATTAAGATTTTATGGGAAAACTGACTTAAGAGTAGGCAGGAAAAGAATTCTGGGGTAAAAGAAATCCTGCTAAATGTTTTGCTTCGAAAATGATGGACTTTGGGTTTAGGTGTCTGACTTCAACTCTGGAACAGTGGGAAAATGATCTATTTAAAAAATGATTATGCATAGCCATTTATTTATTATGTGATTTACTGAGAGATTTTAAATTCTGCACATAGCACAGCTTGTTCTGAAAATACAGAAATAATTTGAAAGTTACATCAATTGCTAATGTATTAGCAGCCACAGAATCTCACTGATTTCCCAAGGATCAGCTGTGGGCAACAGCCTCTTTAAACTGATCTCTAGAGGCAGTAAGAACTGGTTTGCTCGAGAGCACAGTGGAGAAAATCACACAGAACACTTTTGCTTAGAACTCTGCTCTTCCCTAAGTCTTAGTTCTTTGGCTGCTGTCACTGCCTGAGTGCTGTCAGGAAGGCACAGTCACGCTACCCAGTGAGGGTATTTTTCTTCTGAATTTATTATCCCATGCTCTACAATGTAAATGTTTATAAATTAAATAAATTCCTAAATAAGTGCATACATAAACAATTGATAAATAACTACAGGCTACATACATAGATCCACAGCACTAATGTCTGCATGCCTGGTATAGATGATGCACCAGTATCTCCTAATTCTGCAGAGTGGTTGAAACAGTAATGTGAATTATCTGTTTCTCATATTGATGGGATATTTCTGGAGCATAAAGATAATAATTAAAGTGTCACTTTTTTTACTTGCATTCCTTATGAAGATCTGCTCAATATTTTATAAGTTGTATTTAGCTTCACTGGTGCCAGTAGAGAGAATTCATTTTGTGAGGAGACTAGACAAGTAGCCACTATATTTTCTAAAGCTTCCAGTGCATGCAGGCTCCAGGAATCCCAGCTAATGCGTGCCTTGAATGCTACACATCCTTTGCATAGGCAAGACTTATAAAGAGCACTAACTTGTCATGTAAAAGTTGATATATTGATTTATATTGGCGTACTCTAATTACAGTGGTGTGTCATGGCCATAAGTTGAAGAGAAGTCTACAAGCTCTTTCAGCTGTGTAGAACAACTCTACACCTTCCGTGGAGTAACCACAGTGCCCTCTGCAAACTTCAGGCTGGCAGCACATGCATAATGCGCAGACTTGGAGTCTGAGATTTTCAGGAAGTGTTTGACTATGTTGTATGTTTTGGTGTCCCAGTGTGCCTGCAAGGGGAGTAAGTGGCCTTCAGAGGGTATTCTGTATGTGGATGCAAGGTTTGTCCCTCCTTCCTCCCAGGGGCAAAAACTGGATACAGCACATGTGCAACAGAGTGGGGCATCTCACCAGGATGTCTTGGAGTTGGGCATCCTGAGTAAACACTCTCCAAAACAGTCAGAACAAATGATGCTCTGGATAAACAGAACATCACCTTAGGGTTTGTGCCTAATGGCCTCCAAGCCAAAAATGAAGGCACACCCAAGAACAGACTGAAGGGAGGCAAAAACCCTTGCCAAACACTTGCTTCATGGGAAGGATGCACATGTGTGGTTGTGCGTGGAGTGGTACTTGGGCATAAGATACAAATATATCTTTAAGCTACATCGGTCCCCTAACACAGTGCAGATTGCAGCTGACAAAAATGTGGTGAAATGAAAAGGGAAAAGGGCAAACTATTCTGCAGCATGGAAGCAAAACATCAGGAATGCTTGGTCTACCTTGCTCTGAAGCACTTGGGGTTCTGAAGCAACCTACAAAAAATGTTTCATCAGCCCGTAATCCAGGTCATCTCACTTGCCCCAAAAGGACTTCACATATGTGATGAAAAAGGCATTTACAAACCTATGGAGCCCTGAAGGAGAGAATTATTGTATGAGTAATAATAAGTACTTAAATAGCACTTGACAACTTGATTGATACAAACATTAACAGATTAACTCCTACAGGACTTAGTGATGGATATGTTTCCTGTATTGCAGTTGGAGAAACTGAGGTGTAGCAGTAGACTAATTTACTTGCTGACCCACAGTGTGTTGCTGGCAAAGGCAGAATTAGAATTAGACTTCTTAATGACCAATTAGCAAAATTATAAAGCAAAAGAGCGAAAGCTCTGATAGCAACCTCTAGGATCAGTATGAAAGGACACTGTATAACCTCAAGATCTCATTTCTTAATTAATAATTTTAGTCGAGATTTTGTAATTGTATATAGAAATTAGGATTATTTTTATCATGTACTTTGTCTTGCATTTATCCAGCCCTCTATTTCATGCATGCAGATTCTGACTTTACAGATATTTATTTATACCTGTTATGCATCCAGATATGGTTTTAGTGGTACAGCCATAAAATACAGCCGTCTATAAACTAACTGGGAAGTATGACTCTCTCTACTTATTGGCACTCCACTTTTTGGTATGTACATTAAATATGTGTCTATTTTACTATCTGGAGAACAGAAAAATGAGTGAAATCCAGCCATTTGCCTATTACTCTTTACACTGAAAAATTGTGTATGTTTATAGTTTGGATAGATACACAGTTCATGCTAGGATGCAATAGAGTGCAGGTGTTATTGATGAGTTTGAGATGACGGTAATACTTAGGAGTAGTGAAGCCTTGGATGACTTATGTGGCTCATCCCAGCCTAATGCCAATAAATTGTTTGTGTCACACCATGCCTCGGTGTATTTTGTGTGTGCTACATATTTTAAAGGCAAACTATTTCAGAAAGATGTTAGAGACTTTTTAAGAAATTATTTTTACCGTTTTTCATAGACTGCTTCATGAAGGCAGACTGCCAGTTACCAGCACTCTGAGTCTATACAAGCAGAGAAAAATTGTACAAATATGATTCTAGGAACCTTTACTTGCAGAAAGTATTATTTCTATATAAATGGGCAGATTTTAACATCATATGTATTTTGAAAGCTTCTGAGGCATACAGTTCTTTATTTGCTGAAAAGCTGGAAAATCTCAGAATTCTTCTCATGTTTTTGGTGAGCCACAAAAATACTTGGTGGCCAATCTCTCCTCATGAGTGAGTGAATGTGTGCTACACCTCAAACTAGTGCTTTCTGGATCAGAAATCTTGTGTTTGAAGAAAAACTCTGACTGATTAAACTAATTATTGCTTCTTCAAAAGCAAATGCCATCTCTTTGCAGAGCTGAAGTTGGGATGTTTGAAGTAAACTGGATAGAGAGGAATGAGGTGCAAAGCCTGCTTCCTCCTCAACATGACTGCCTGCATACCAAATCCCAACTGGGACAATAAGGGGATTGCGGGACTTGATGGGTGACATAAAAACATCCTGTTAGGTGTTAGCAGTTATGCAGAGAAGAGTTATACGTTAGTTGATGAGAGAAAGAAACCTACATTTCTGGGGTATTGACCTTGGGTTTAGACTGCATAATTTATAGAAAGATGAACCTTAAATAGCTGCCACTTGGATGCGTGAAAAGGTATTTTTTATGCTACTTGGTTCTGTGTCCTTCAAGAATAGTGTGCAGCTGAGCAGATGCAGCCGAAGTTTGAAAACTGCATCTGTCTTGGATTCACTTCCAGGCTCCAGCTTATATTGGGTTGGGTCCAGCACTCCCGTATGACCACTTGGAGCTGCAGGACCTCGGTGCTTCTCCAAAAGTCTCAGGGTATTCAAAGCTGACATCCCCAGCATGGTGGCAGTCAGATATGGATAGTAGAAGAGGGCTTTGCATAATGAGGAGTTTTTAAAACCTCATTAAATATGGTTATTTTCAAATCATATTTAGAAATAATAATTTTGGGCTCTGAGGCTGGTTCTTTCTACATGTCGTCAGCAATATTTGTCTCACTTCAGGGGTGTGTGTGTGGAGATGAATTTCAAACACTTTAAATTATTAAGTTTAACTATGACAAAGTTTTAAAAAGTAAAAAAAAAAAATAAAAATTGCCAACAATCACAGATAGTGACATAAGCCAAAAAATGTGCCAAAGGCCTTAACGCCTTCTTCTGATTGCTTCAGCTAGGATTGAGTGAGACCAAAAAGCAAGACGATATATTGCTTTAAAACATGATCCTTGCGGAGAGGCAATCCCAGCTCTTTAATCTCTTTCTCTCCCCAGCCAAGGGGATTCTGTGTTGTCTGCGCTGAAGCTCCCGAGTGCAGAGCCCTGTCCCTGGCCTCAGAGCTGCATTTGGGTGCTCCTGAGACAAAGTTCAGAGGCACAAGGAGAAGGGTGACAGGGACCCGTGGCTGGGACAGGGCCCAGGTCACCCCCTGCTCCCCCTTGGTGTGCTCGTGCCGAAGCACAGCTGTGACATTGGCAGGCAGGCATTTGAAGAATAATAATAATTCTGCAGATCAAAGCAGCTCTTCTTCAGACAATTACAGTAAAATTGAAGCTCTCCTCCAAGAGAAACGTGTGCCCTTGTTGTGGTTTTCTTTTTTTTTTTGAGCTCCTTTTCTTTCTCTTCTTCCCCCCAACCCCCCCCCTTTTTTTTTTCTTTTTTTTTTTATCGTTTATGAGCAAATAGCTTTTTCAGGGCTATAGAAAAAGCCGATTGGAAGCTGAAATCCTCCCTCTCTGCCAAGGGGTGGGATTCCCAGGGTTAGACATGTAACATCTGAAGGGTGATTTTTTTTAAAATTGATATCCAAGAATAAAAGAGAGAATAGTAGGAGAAGCTGATCAGGAATGAATAAAGTCTCCTTTTAAGCTGAAATAACCTTCCCCCCCCAATTTTCCCTCCAGAAAAGCCGGACTGTAATTGCTTGCAATCACTCGGCGCAAATTGTCTGTGCGTATTTGCTTTTTAATTTTGTATAATCTGGTCCATTTCGCTCTCTCTGCCTTTGAGCTTAACCTCTCTCTTTCTCTCCCTCCTTCTCACTCTTACATGCCTTCCCTTTCTCTCTTGCTTTAATTCTTCAATGCTGCTAAAAAAAATATTACTAACTCACAATGATATTTGATGGCTTTTGCTAAGGAAAAGCACTTAGGAAAAATAAAAGAGACTGAGTGGACATGTGCTGCAACTGGTGAGATTTCATTGTTCTCTTTAAAGTGTTTGTTATTTGTATATTTATTTCATTTGTGTTTCCTTAAGACGCAGAAAGCTCTTTTAATACATCTATAGGAGGTCTTTCCCCACTCTCCAATGGAGATGAGAACAGGAATCCTGTGCACCCCATCTAAGGAGGATATGCACTAGCTGAACAGGAGATATGATTCCATCATGTGCTGCATCTGAATTTGTCATCATATGTTTTGCTGGTGCCCTACTGGGGAGTCCCAGGGGTTCAGCCGTAATGAACATCCTTCCAGGTGAACTTGGTGCTTAGTAAATAATCTTGCTGTGATTCAGTGGTTAGAATTAAGGTTCTCATTTAGATTTTGCATTAAGATTTTCTTCAAGCAGGTGCCTGTGGAAGCCACTGTGTCAAGGCCTGGCCCAATATCTGAGGAGAAACCTGGCTGGTGTTCTGAAAAAAAATCTTATGTGCTAGAAAATGGTATAGAAGGTGCTGGGAATGCGAAAGCACAGAGATTACATCTGTCAGAATAGTTCCTCATCATTAATACTTCATTTACAGAGGACTCCATATAGCTTCAGTGGCATATCAGCACCAGGCATTAGGTCAAAGGGATGAAAACCTCTGCCCCACTGCAATTTTTGAATTTTATTTTTGCAGCAGCTGATTGACTTTGAGCGCTTTTTCGCTATTTCTCCAGCCCCAAGGCCACTGTGTTGTGCTGCTCTAGTGCTGATGCTCCCTGTCCTTTCTCCATGCTCTGGGCCGGTGTAGGGAGCAGCAATGTGCTCTGTGGTGTCTTATGGACATCTCAACCTGAGTCATCTGTTCCTGTTGCTGCTCCTATCGCTGCTCCCAAAGCATATTACATAGTGTTCAAAGTGTGTGCTCCTGTTGCCTAGCAGAACCTGAGAAGTCCAGACTGGGACTTCTGTGGGTGATAAGCTATAATGTTCTGATTTGAAATACTTTGTTCAGTTGTTGTGTTTTGGTTTTGGGGGTTGTTGGGGTGGTTTTGTTGTTGTTTGTTTGTTTGTTTGTTTTTCCTGGCCATGTTTGGGGTTTAGTTTTTTTGTTTTCTTTTTGTTAAAGCAACAAAAATGCTTTGTAAGTCTTATTGATAAATAGAATAGTCTGTACTTTTTCATAAGTTTGAGTTTTTGCTTGCTTGGTTTAAACCACAATTCTCAGATACATTCACCCCACTCAGATTGTGGTTGTAGACTGTATGTTAAATTTTTTTCTGTTATTACTAAAAATGGTCTGAATTGTTTTACTTGAAATGCAACATTAAGGGTTTATGTTCTTTTTAAAGGACTTCTAATGAATAGTTCTAGTCATGAGCAGAGATATATGTATGAACAAGTCCCCTGGTCTTACAGAACAACTTTGGAACGAGCCCTGTGTGCTGCCACCATGTCACAGGAGGTATCAGGACCCGTCAGAAATCACCTTCTTGTTGCTATTCTACTAAAAGATCTTACTTTCTGCATATAAGAATTTAGCTTCCTATTAGGAGTCACTCTGGGGTGGGATGTCACAGTAAGCTGAGGCCCTGATTTCTCTTGAGATTTCTCCACAGGAAGATAACTTTGTTTTTTTCACTCGTAATGTCTTTAAAAGAAAAAAAAAGGCAAAATCCCATGACTGCATACAGAAACCTGAAAGGGTCTGGGTTCCATTCTTCAAGCTGTAGAGGGACCAAGGAGACAGGCAGACACTGGCCTTCGCTGTAAGTATATTTAAAAAAAGAAAAGACAGCTTTACTCTAAAAACAAATAGTTGCAGATTCTCAGCAAACAAACCTGTATGAAAAAAAAGTGCAATTTAAAAGGAAAATTCCATGTATATTTTTCTTGATGCATTTTGGGTTTGTTTGTAGCAGATTTATAATGCTTGTATTATTCAGCTTTTCATTTGAAATTCTAATGGGCCTTTTGAACACGCTGGTGCAGGCTAGGAAGTAAAGAACATAAAATAGTTTCATTGACTTATGATTTTCTGCTGACTTTTTCATTGTCATCCGATATCTTCATTCTCTGTCACGAGACCATTCCGGGAATGTCCTCAGTTGCCTGTTTGATAGTGGGTTGGAATATAGGAAACTGTATGAATTGCAGATGAGTTGGTAATTTATTCAGATGGAGTCTGTCATCTTTAGGTAATAGGAAAGACAGCTTTAAATACATGTTGTGAGTGGATTTGAGATTTTATAAAAGTTTTCTTTTGACTTTCTTCCTAGACCATGCAGTAGCATGTGTTCCCTCTGACTCACAGCGTCTCTTAATGGCAAAGCCTTGCTCTAGAGAATTTCAAATTTAGCCAGAACTCGCTTAAAAAATAAGAATGCCTGATCAAGCAACACCTTGTATCTATTACATGTCAACAGTGAATGCATCAACTTCTATTGGAGCACATTAAGAAGTTTATAGCAGTTGGATTTTTTTAACCTTATGCTTTCAAGTAGGACCTTAATGGGTAGAATAGCATTTCTTTGCTGGGCCACAGGATTTGGGGACTAAACACCCACAGTTTTAGTTGGCTAATGATAAAGGTGTTATACTCAGTTCCAGATGATTCTCATCCAATCACCATGTGAGATTTTTGATAGTTGGGACCTTTTTGTTCCCTTGAGCTGTCTCTTCACAATAGATATTTCAGGGTCTTTCAACCAGTTAGGAAAGTTCATTATATTTTTAATATAATCTAAAAAAATTAAAATAATGATTTGATATACAGGCATTGATGAAAGATGTATTTTTAAAGTAGTAAATTAAAATCTCATTAATATTTCAGTGAGAATATTTTGTGCTTATCTGTTTCATCTCTATTTTTGACCTATGGCTTGGAGTTCACAGCATGAAGGAGATGGTGAAATCTGTTCACCATAAAATGTTAATTATAAGTAAATTACAGCACAAACGTTCAATCAGCCACATTAATTCTACATAAAGTGAATTATTGTAGCAGAAAATTTTAAAATGTGACTGAATTTTATAATCTGAATCCTCCATTTTCTACCTTTGCTCTTATTGCTGTGCTGTTCTTCTCCAGCATGGCTGAGCTCTTTGTGCACTGATGGTAAGTGCTTTTTGCTTAGATTATGTTAAAAATGGAAGAGCACAATTTGATCTATATGTTTGCATCCTGCAAATGTCTCTTAAATACAGAAAATGTTATTTGCTCGGTGAGAAGAGGCAATACAATGTGAAGGGTTCAAAATGCAGGAGCTGTGATTGGGATCATGGAGCTGTGAGGTTCTTGGTCAGCCCCTGGGAAGGATGGATGCCGGTCATGCCAGCAGTGGTGTCACAGCAGCCTGTTCCCTGTGTGAACTGGTGTTGGAGGGATCACAGTGCTTTGTGCATGTCCAGGACACAGCATTCACTTTTAATCCTCCATTTATTTTGACAAGCAAGCAAAAGGCACAGCTGAATCTCCATGTACTTTCAAAATTTAGATGGAGCTCTTGCTGGCCTCCTCACCCCTGAGCGGAAAAGGCTTCATTTTAGTGGTATATTGTTATGTAGCTTTCTTTGTAAATCCCAACATTGCATCATGTTACAAAAGAATTGGTGCCAAGATGCAGAGCATAAGAAATGCTTCATGTGCTCTCTAGAGATGACTGTGGGGACAGACCTGAGAGACCACCAGGGCTCTGTATCTCGCTAGTGAAGCTGAATACAGGAAAATCTTGTTTGAGTAGTTTTATTCTGGTGTTTCAGGTAGAAGGTCCATAGAGTGAAAAAATAAGTGGGTTATGTTTTTACCTATAATCTGTGGTGTGTCTGGGAAAGCAAGAAAGAAAAGTGAACGCCTATATGTGCAGGTGCTCCAAGTTTAGAGACTCTGGATATTGCTCTAATCCTCTTTTCTTCATTGGGGTGTTTCCTGAGTCAGTAAGTCAGGTGTCATTGCAAATTACCATCTTGACTCTGAAATCCTGTAAAGTGCTGCCTGTTGGATTGGGTTTCAATTTGACTTTTTCTTAAACCTTTGTATAATGACATCTAGACAATTTTTTTAAACGCTGAAATGTGGCTTGGTACATTCCCACTGCTATTCGGAGAAGTGGACTTGAGTTCAAGTCCAAAGAAAAATTCCAAAATGCCTTGTGAGGCACAGTTACAAAGTAGGTTACAGCAGCAAAGGATCGGTGTTCTCGCACTAGTTTATAGAAGGCTTTTACTCATTAGAAGAAAATTATTTGCCACTCCTAAGTGGTTTATGGACTAAGGACTTCCTAGTTGTTAGGTGAGAAATCTGCTCAGATCAGTGCATAAAGCTGAATAATTTTGTGTGCCAAGTGATCTTTCCTGAAACAATTGCACACCAGTGCAAAATACTCTATTTTGATAACTTTGTTCAATTTTTCTGTGATGTCAAACATAAATTTTTCATCTCAATTAAAAAAAAAACAAACTGAAGAAGCAAACCACTTCCCCAAAACCTGTAAATGGCTGCTGGTTACCTCAGTGCTTTCTGAATCTGGCTGTATTCAGGTTATTTTAACTCTGATTTTGCCATTGATTGCTCATTGTTGTAAGCAGACACTTGGCTTTTCTTGCCTGTACTGGCCCCTCCAAGTAAGGGGATCTGGGGACTTGTATTCACTGAAATCCATGAATATGCTTTCCAAAAGCTGTAGTACTGTGTATCAATTTAAAATGTTTTAATTGTCATAAAATATCATCAAGAATGGGAATCCTGACACTTGTAGGAAAAGAAGACCAGGTCATCTGTAAAAGTGTTTCTGGGAGGGAAGGGAGCAGGAGACATTTCCAATTTGTTAATAGCAGCTCTGATGATCTGTGAGGGTAGGGAGGAAGTGGTGATCCCATGGCACAGTGGGATAACCTCCAGGATTAAAACATATGAGAGAGAAGAGTTAGAAAGCTGATCCCATGAGGTGGGAAGGAGTAAACTAGGGCAAACTGAATCTCACAGCCATGGCATTGGCTACCTGAGCACATGGAGGGCTTACAGATTTTGTAATTCATCCTTTGACTTGTGCCTTCAGTGCTCACAGCCCGTGCTGTCAGGGTGATGCCACACAGGTTCTTGCAAATGGCACTCCATGGCTCTAACCTGTCATTCCTCCATATATCTGAATCACTTGCCACCAGCATGAAATGTGAGCTCCAGAAAATGTGTATGTGAGTCACTGAGATTTGAACTGCTAAATGCTGCAAAGTGTTTTGAGAGAAATCTCTCAAGACTTACTGGGAAAGTAAGATTTGCTAGGAAATCTAAATGAAATCCAGAAATCTAACCAAAATAATTTGTAAAAAAGAGTTGTTATCAGAAATTTTATTTGCATATATGTACACAATAGGTAGAACTGTGGCTGTGATACATGCATTTGGTTTATGTGACTGACAGCCATGATACCCAGATCTCCCACTGCTTTGTACAAGCACCGGGGGCAGACTCTGCACCTCCAGGTCTGAGTTGAGGTTCTGCATCCTCTGCCTTCACCATCTGAAGTGCTGTTCTCACAACTGGCTGTGCACCCTCGCTTACTTTCTTGTCCCTGTTCTGACAGGTTGCATAGGCATGAGGAACTTCTTTCTTTTACAGAAGCAATGTGATACAGTGGCTATTCAAGGTTATTCTGTACCCAGGCAACACAATGTATGTTTGCATATGTGAGCTCTGTTGAACAGCTATACTGGAAAAACAGCATCTGCTGTATGGACTCATCTCATCAATTGGTACACAGCCCTACCTTACAAAAAGTCATCCAGCTCAGAGCATTGAGACTACAACAGATGTAAGTCAACATTGCTCAAGAGACACAGAAAAGTGAAAGACAGGGTGGGAAAAATAAATTATCACGGGAACCTGAGAGGTCACACATGCATGGAATCTGAACTAGCAGACCTATTTGAAGTATCTGAGATATGCTTAACATTTAGCTGTTTAGAGGCACTATATTATGAGGAGACTCAATACAGAAAGACTTATCCTAGCTGCATGTGCCTTTCCTGGGTTTTGTCAGGGAACAGCATAGTTACATGATTTTCGTTTAATAATTTTCATTTGAAAGCAAGGCTTTTGCTAAGTTTCAATCAGCTGCCTTCATCAGCTAATCATAAACATGAATTTGTCTATTCTTTCCTTTTCTTGTGTTCTGTGCAGCTAGCTGCTGCTGGAATAGATTAAGTACCATGCATAAAGATGGATTTCAGCACAGCCGAAAGGTACCTGGGCATGGTGTCATCTTAAAGAAAGATTCATCAGGATGTTAAAAGAAACAGATGTGACCAGTAAAGCCCCTTAAAATGGAAAAGCATAGGGAAGAAAAAGTGTGAGGCACAGTGGCTGCTAGAAGCCCTTGTTTTCCAGTAAGCAGCATGATTGGCAGCAGAAATAAACACTAGCGGGAAGCTTGTGTATCAATCTAATTGTATAATTGCAGGTTGCTTTCTGCCTGGTTTGATGTGCAGATTGTAGTAATGTGTAGTGTCTCTTTGGTAATTTGCTATTAAATCCAACACTAGGAAGTAGTTCAGTTGCTTCCTGTACAGATACCTGATACTTGCAGTAGCTGGCAGCATAACCCGTGCCCACCTGCTGGGGCTCTTCGTGGTATTTTTGCTTATATGGTGTTCCAATTTTTTTTCAGCAAATGGCAGAAGGTGAGTTAGATGTAAAGGTCAAAATGTGGTAACTCATTGCACAGTGTTGTAAAATTCACTGCCAAGAGCTGAGAGCAATGTTTAATTATTCCCTCTGAACTTGTACAAAATATTATTTTATATATATGTTGTAATCAGTACACTGGAAACACAATTGCCTGAAAGCCTGCACTGGCTCTTCTCAGATCAACCAGTGGGTCCCTGAACGGGAGTAGAAGAATGGTGTTCAGTGAAACTCCTACAGGAAAAATCCTTAGGGTAGGAAAAATGTTAAGTATTACCTTTGAGGATGGATGTAGACCAAAGCCACAAAGGAAAGAAGCTCCTTCTTACTGGGAGAATTGGAGAAGGTTCAACTCTATAGGGTCAAATGTCCACCTAGCTCATTGCACTTTCTTAGTAACTTGGCAGTATCTAATGTTCTAATGTTTGTTACAACTGATCAGCAGGTTTTCCAGTGCAAGTACCCCACCCCTGTTCCTTGGTGATAAATTGATCTCTGGCTGAAGACACTATAATTCCAAACCAGAAGTACATCAGCTTTGTCTTGGAGCACTAATGTCTGTTACAGAATGGCAAAGATTGACTTTTCTGATTTCTCGAAGGATCTTCCCAACCATTTTGCTTCCTATGTCCCAGTTGCTTTTTTTCATATGACTGTGTTTGCACCTTGTGTCTTTTTCTTTGTTGCGGTTGGCAAACCACTTTTAAAAGCGAAAGCCATCACATATTAGTTGCTGTGACGTGCATGAACACAGTTTTTGACAAATTCTGCTAAAAACATCCTTTGGAAGACAATTCTAAATAGATATTTCTAGGCCATGAGCTTTTCCATTCAGATGAACATGTTCTTTTGCATCAGTAGTTTTGCACCATTAATTTAGGGTATAGTTTCAGCAACAGTAGCTAACACATTTTGGGGAAGGTTGCAATAGTTCAGCTGTACCATGCCTCACCAAGCTTCACCCCGACAGGAATGCATGGTGGGTATTCACTTCATCCCCACTGCTTAGCACAGACTGGAGTAGCACATCTAAATTGCTAAAAAGGAAAAAGAGAATATCAATATATAGACAGTTTTTTACCTAAGAAAGGGAGGAAGGTATGAGGCATCTGCAAGTCACACTGTTTAATGAACACCTAGAAAACACCCAGGTATCATTCTAGGGGACAGAGTTTGATTTCAATAGAGTGGAGTAGATGAGGATGTGTTTTGCACATCGCTGAACAGGAATAGGAATGAAATACAGGATTCTGCATGCTTTTATGGCAAAAGCATATGGCCTGAAGTTATAGGGAATGGCTACCCTGTGGGATCTGATAAAGTGACAAACTGACATGGGTATTTTTGAGCCATTCTGTGGGAATTAATGCTGAATTATAATCTTCTCAGAACTAGGTAGATGAGTTAAAGTTGCAGATACTTTCTTTCAAGGAATATTAAATTTTAGATCAATTTTGATAAAATGCTAGCAACTTACTGTATTTGGTTTCTAGGTTCCATACTTTTATGTATAGGTTATAGTCTAATCTAGCCATAGTACTTTCTATTAAATAACTGTAAATGAATAGGTATTTAAGGGGGGGGGGGGGGGGGGGGGGGGGGGGAGGGTGTTGAAATCATGTTCCTGAGCCCTTGGGAATATGAGAAGACAAAAAGCCTCTTTGCCTTATATTTCATGACCTCTATGGGGAAAATAGTACCTAGATCATTATTTTTCCCCCCATGCATGTCACAGTGCTGGTATGCTGATTATATAATTATTATTTTTATTTTCTTGTGTTAAAATTCATAGTGGACTCACAGGCAGACAGGAATACAATGCACATAATATTTCCCTGCATACAGACAGTTGCTGTCTATTGACCATTGGTCTTGATAGAGCTGCAGAGGTTTGGTGAAGCACTGGTCCTGCTCTTGATGTGGCATCATTCCCATTGTGTGAATTGGCTCCTAAAGACCTGACACCTGTACAGGCTGGGGCTTTCTTCCTCCCCCGGTAGTGCCTTGACATAACCTCAGTGCCCTTCTGTCCCGCCTCACTCAGACACTGATTGCATCCCCAAAACTTAACCTCTGGACTCCCAGGGGTTATGCTCAAGCCAAAGATCACTGAGCTTATACAGATCAAGAGGATGTCAGTGAGGAGGGATGGCTCACATTCAGACCTACGGTAAGCTTTAGACACTCATTAGTCCTAACTGAATGCCTGAAAATAACATGCAGAATTTCAGCTTAGTCAACAGCAGTGAAAGATAGTTACTGCATTCAGATTACCTTGAAATGTCTCCTGCATGCTGGGACTAGCAATTAATATTATCCAGAAGGAAAACCCTCCTGTCTAATGTTCCCACAAGGGCAGCTATGTCCTCACTCCTGCAAACAGAAACCATTCTTGGCAAGTGGAAGTTTAATTAGGAGTCTCCCTGAAACTAGCCAGGTTGGGACCTGACTAGTAGCCGTGAGGAGCCCTTGCAAATGTGTTAGCAAACATGCTAGGAAAAAGGCTTGATTTCTGGGACATGCCACCAGGCTGCTGTCTCACTTTGTATGTCCTCACTTGCACATGTTTTTAATACAGTTGCACATTGTCTACCTGGAATATGCAAATCTTATTCAAATGAGACCTCAGCATTCAGACTGTCAGCACATACCCAACGGCTTCCCTCCAGCAAGTGACTAATGGGAACATGTGTTCTTTCTATTTTTGTGAAGCTGGGGGAATAAGGGAAGGAGGGCCTGAGCTATCGAGATTAAAACGGAGCCTCTCTTTCCTGAGGTCTTTTTCCACTGGAGGAACGTAGTAGGATGGCTGCCCGCCTGCCTGGAATTGCTCTCCGGGGCTGAGCCTATTCTGGGGGCCACTGTGGCATTGGCAAACAGCTGGGGCAACTGCCCTGATGGGAGAAGATGTTCCGGGTGCTGCGAGTATTCCCAGGATTTGGTGCTCAGGCAAGCAGCGCAATGTGGAGTGTCTAAACTTTCTCTGATTGTGTAGGTAATTTTCTTTCTTTTTCCCCAGTCCATTTTATTCACAATTATACATATCACTATATTTGCTAAAGTTTCTATGGCAACAGCTTTAACTGCTAACATAGAAATGTAATGTCAGGAAACTATTTAATGCTTCTGTGGATGACTTAATGTGATTTAACCCTCTGGTATAAAAAGAAATCAGCCTCGTCTAGTCCCGGGCTCTGGCTCCCAGCTCCTGGGTGGAACCAGCCTGGCTTCATGCACTCTGGGCTTTCCACTGCTTCAGAGGGTTTACTTGTGTCCCTCACCCTCCATCCTTCTCAGAGCAGGGCATTGCCTTGTGTTGATTCTGGAAGTTGTTCAGCAATATACATTAAAATAATAGCATGTGATTAACATGCATCTGCCATTCCCAGACAACTAAACCAAATGCTGAAGGCTCAGATACTGCTGAACTCAGACAACTGAAATTCCTGATCCCTCTCTAGGCCTTCTCCAGTCGTGTGTAATGTGTATTCCAAGGGACAAACACACGTCTTACAAAAACTGTTGTTCTTGAAAAGTAGTAGCCAGGAGGATGTCACAGCCTGCTCTCCAGATTTCTTCAGGACAGCAGCAACCTGGGCTGGGACAGCCATGGCTGTGGCTCCTGTCCCTGCTTGAAGGGGAACCAGCGGCTGCCGCAGCTCATGTACCGTGTATCCTGTGCAATGAGCAGGATCTGGTCCTATGGGAAATGGTATCATGAGAAAATAAGAAGTAGTGAGTTTGTATAGGTTAAAACGCATGAGTGGGGTCATGGGCACCATATCCAAGAGGAAGACTTTACTTCATAGGCTGCAGCTCAGTGGGAAAGTGGTAATACTTTGTTATTGACTTTCTTATCTGTTTACATGGCTCAAGTGAATCAAGGTCTTGCTCTGATACTGAGCCTCAAAGAATCAGATTCAGTATTTTCCAAACACTGGTCTAAGTCATCCTCCTGGGCTGCTCTGGGTCCACAGTTTAATGGAGAGTTACACTACCACTCTTCAAAGTAGGCCATGTTTTAAATATACTCATTTGGAATATTCTGCTTCCAAGTATTCATGTTTCCAAAGCAGGATGCTCTCCCATCTCTCCCTGAGATACAGATCTCCAAGACCTATAAAATGTGTAAAAGGACAGAAGCTGGCCTACCTCATTTGCCAGCTCAAAGCATGACTGAGGTGTTTCCTTTTGCTTTTAATAAGATTGCCAGCACTCCTTTCTGCTCTGAATGGAGTAGGGGAGTGTGATTTAAGCAGCCAGAATAGGGAGCTCACTCTTCTTAATTAGCACTAATGCAGTGAAGGTTGCTTTCTGGCCATGGCAGAGAGGAATGGTAATTAATATGGCAGAGAGACAGAAGGAGAGTTCGAGGCCAGCATGTGTGACTCTGACCCCAGGTCAGTGGAAGGGCAGCAAGCAGAGGCAGCAGGCACCTGGGAGACAAAGCCAGTTCCCACGGGATGGACAAAACACCAGTGGTGTCTCTCAGCTTTCCTGCCTGGCTCCCCGCTTCCAGCAAGGACGGTCCCAACCCTGCCCCAGCGTGACCCCAATTCTGGTGCTTTTGTGTTTTAATGAAAAACTTCTATCACACCTCTCAGCATGGTCTCGTGGTTGGTTCTTCCTTGGCGCATGTTGGCTCCTGCTGGCACCCATCAGGTCATATTGGCAAAGCCAGGACCAGAGGAAATTCCCACAGGAAAGTTCCACATCTCCGCAGGCCACAGCGCAGCACCATGCAGAAGGTGCCACAGACAAACCATGGGCGACCAAAACCTCTGTGTGGTCACATTGATCAGTGCTGCATATACATGTGTGCTTGTACATTATTCTGTGTGTTTAGCTGTAGCCTAATGTATAGGCAAAATTAAGAGAGTATGTGAGGAAAAGGAAGATGTGAGCAACGAAGTGTTATTTGCTGGTGGAGTTAGGAAGGACAGGAGATGGTAACACAAAGAACTGTCTGTAGTAGTAGCATTCATATTCCCTTTGCAACTGCTTCGGTGTTAGGGGGTTTGTCTGTTCAGGACTGCGGTGCTGAGCCTAGAAGGTACTGCACTTTTGGTGTAGTAACACAGTTTGTTCAGAACATTTATTCCTCAACCATTCTTTTGGCATGCTATGCACCCACAACCTTCTAACGTGTACACAGAGCACAAGTGCTCAAAGCAAGTGATCACATGAAGTGGTGAGCCCCCAACACACCCTTTGGAGCAGAGGCTGCGATATAATTAACTGCAGCCACCAGATTTCAGGTAGAGTTGTGTGGGTTGTCATGTGCTCTTACCCGCAGAACAGGTTGGCTGGGACAGATGGGTGCTGCAGTGGCAGCCAGACAGAGCTTGCTGCTCATGCTCATTTGGAAGCCCTGCAGTAAGTACCTAACGTAACGCTCAGGAGAAATATAAAAGGTTTACTTACTTTAGAAGTTCCTGGTTGTGTTGGAAAGTAGAAACTGAGTGATGCCTGGTAAAGGGGGTCTTGAGTTGGTTGTGTGGTTTGTAAAGACATTGAGACTTGTAATTTCAGCTGGGAGAGTAGTCAACCCTGAAAGCTAGATAAACCAGGTTTGTTACTTTAATGTTCTAATAAAAATTGTTTAGCTGAGAAATTGATTTCCTCAATTAAATGGTCTTGAATTCATCTTTTGAAAAGCTGGGTGGTATTTAAAATGTTGAAGAAAAAGCAGTGAGTGGAGTGGGCAAGGCTTTTATGTATCAGAGCAGTATTCCTGAAAAGCAGCTTAGTAAATTCTTGTGGGGAAGTCTTATCCTCAACAATGCACTTTTCAATATTTAACGACTGGAGGTAACTGTTTAACAGCAAAAAAGACAGCCTGGGTCCTGAGGTGGTTTATGAATTCCATCACAGAAGTGAGACCAAAGAGGTGGTGCTGATCTGGCTCGTGTGCTGGGGGCTTGGTCCTGGGAGTTTCTCCACTCCTGCTCTTTCCCTGCTCTTTCTCTTCCCCGTGGTGTTAACCCTGACTGAATAAAGCAAATGTTTACACTTTGAATAAGAATAATCTGTGTAAGCATTCACCTTGGGTGGAAGCACTGTTCTCTCTGAAGCAAATGCTTCTTCCCAACAAGAAAAAGAAGCAGTAGGGGATTTGTTTGCATCTTTTCAATCTGTCAGGTCTGGGAGCTGAATTCTTGCTCACTAGATGAGAAAATGCATGCTAGAGCTCTTCAGCCCTTCACCCCAAGAAGGGGCGCAATGATGAGCAAAACGCTCTTGCATTTTGTCTGCTACTGCCCATCAGGGGCTGAGCAGGGACCAGGAGACTCATGTCACCTACGACTGAAGTTAAAGTAAGGTCAGAAATGTGAAATGGCAATATTTTATCCACTAAGAAACCCAAGGCATTTGGATTTGTGCCAGAGCAGCAAATGCTAAATCATCCCATGCCAACTGGGGGATTTATGGC
This sequence comes from Pezoporus occidentalis, assembly GCF_034315485.1. Lineage (NCBI taxonomy): Eukaryota > Metazoa > Chordata > Aves > Psittaciformes > Psittacidae > Pezoporus > Pezoporus occidentalis. The sequence continues at coordinate 692,848 of NW_026913457.1, forward strand.
AAAGTTACAAAGATGATAAGCACTCGTGCTTAGAATTTTTCCCCCTCCCATTGATTCTTATTAGCATGGAATGTTTTACACTTTTTAATAGGTATCACAGTGAAAGAGGAAACATTTTCAAAGAAGCATTATCCAGAATACATACATTGTTTAAGCTAGCTGTTCTCCAGACTTTTAGAAATGTAAATATGTAAAGATAGAGGCAGTGTCTTATGTTTTATTAATCATACATATCTGTGAAAACTGTCAATATCTTAGCTTTGGAAATACAAGTAGCGGTTTAAAATCTCTTTTAAAGTAAAGCATGTCATAATACTGATTTGCTACACAAAGCTGAGTTTAGGAACAGGCCACAGTGTTCAGGAGTGATGCTTTTTCCTGCCTCTGCGTGCTGGGTAGAAGCTATCTCTGCTCCATTCAATCTCACACTGTTATCACAGATGTTTTTAATGAAAAATGTTTACATTAGTGTTTTGTTAGATCAATTAATGTTATGTGTATGTGCTAGTGTGCTCTTCACAGTTTGCTATGACAAGCTTGTGTCAGAATGATGCTTGGAAGCAAGATGACAATGTAGAATGTCGAGCTAAGCAAAACATTACATGAGCTATTGTAAAGCCAGGCCTTTATTTGGCTTTAATTGCCTTCTGTTGTCCAAACCAAAAAAAAAATTAAGTGCTGTTGACTGCAGGTGAGAGTGGTGAGCACAGGCAGGCACTGACCAGGGGTTGTATTGCATTGCTTATGCTGTGTCATGGACTTGGGATGAAATGCCCCCATGCACAGGAGTGCAGGAGGCTCAGGAGCTGTTTGTAAAGCTGGACCAGCTCAGGAAAACATTCATGCTCAAGAAAGCACTTCAGTATGAGCCTACCTTTGGACTGATCAAGAAGACCTCAGTATATGTATGAGGTTCAGCACGTGCTTAAACATTTGTTCGACTGCTGGGCCCTGAGTGATGAGTATTAGAACAGAAGAGTGATGAATTACTCCGTATGTACATCTCACCAATATGAGATTTAAACAGACTAAGTCCAGAGTATAAATAGATTTTAATGGGAAAATTATGTGCTGTCCTATGACCATGTGTTCTGTTTGTAAAAAGCAGAAACCAAACTTTAAAATAGATTTTTCCCACAGTTTAGCAAATTACTGTATGTACAGTAGTTTGCAGCGAGGATGCCAAGTGCTTCTCCCTGCTTTAGGCAGCTCCCTTGTAGATGACAGCTGGGCTTGTAACTCCAGGATAGAAAGCATCAGGTATTGGTAAAAGGCAGCTTTCAGGGAGCAACAATCTAACATGACAATTAATGGCAGCTGAGGAGATTTCCAACTTAGACTGAGTCTACACAACAGATTGATGTGTTGCATATGAACTCCTATTGATGACACTTTTAAGTTTTGTGTGCAAATCTAATCCAGCATTTAAACATCCCTCTGTGCAGAAAACTAACAACTAAAACTACCCTTAGTTTTTACTGTGAGCTAACACTGTGGCTTTAGTTGTTTCAAGCTGAATTAGTGTGTAGGTAGTACTTCAGTCATACTATGCAAGCATCTGCTTTTGAGTGAAGTATTACAGATTTAATCTTTATTCAGGTCTTTGTGTGTGAGTCATTGACATGTTAAGATTGAAAGGTGGCAGGCAGGAAAATTTTGGTTGTTTCTTAATTGGTTGATGTGTCTTTCTCTGCCAATTACAGATTTTTTCATTCTATGCTGTCAAAAATTAGATAGATGAGTAAGAGCGTGTAGCAATCTGAAAAAAAAAAAAAAACAGAGGCATTCCTAAAATCTTTCATTTTGCAACACTTAAATTTTGATTCTAAAAGGTCTTCATGTGAAATTGGTCTAATGATAGCAGCCCTTTTTCCCACTTCACTGGTACCATGCGTTGCAGCTGGGGCAGCAAATGCTTATCAAGAATTGAACAGTGGCTGCTGCAGGTGACCTTCCAATCCGGTCTGGGGACTGTGCCCCGTGGCCAGCACCCATCCTTTGTTCCTGCTCAGGTGGATGTGAGCATCTTGACACACCGTGGCTCACACCACTCCGTGAGGAAAATATATGGGGTAAATGACAAATTATTTGTCAGCCAACAGGACATGGGGTTCTGCTGACCTCTGATTTGACCCACAGGAGCCACTTTTCTGTTGTTTTTTCACCCCCAGTTGCTGGTGGAGAAAAACACTCATGATGTGGAGTGTGACACGGAGCCTTTTTTCATTATCTGCTTTGAGGCTCCTGTAGAAAAAAACTCTGGAATTAATGAAGCCACTGAAATTTTCATGGGAGTAATTGCAGCATATGGAATACCAGGGGTTAGAAAGCAGAAACCAGCAGCTGGGGACATGTCCCTGGAACCACAGGCTGCAGAGCACCTGCCCCCTGGCTTCTGGGTTTGCTCCTTGTATGAGCTGTTGTCATTGCTTTGATTTTGTTATACTGCTGCTACGTGGTAATGAAGTAATTTCTGGATTTTGGGGAGGTTTTGGGTTTTTTTTTAATACTAAGAAAATGTAATATACCATAGCATCTAAAATGTGGCTTAGTGAATGAAAACTGATTTTCCAGGCTGAGATGCTGGCTAATCTCACTTGTGTGATTTCTGTGTTCTTGGTTGCTGCTGTTCTGAGAAATAAGCCAACATAATTTTGAAGAAAGCCAAGTGGTTAACCTCTGCTAGCCTGCACTGGCAAAATAAAGCCACTTATTTTAAAATTAATATTTTAGATATGAAAATACAACACATTTTCTTTCTATCAATTTTAGTATAAAAGCCATCACAGGGATTTCTTCAAATCTAAATTAAAGAGAGAAACAAACAAACCCAAATTAATACTGTCCAGTAAATACAGCCAAAGGATTTCTGTCCCTCACCCCAACAGTCAGCTTCATTTCAATTTTTAAAATCAATGAAGGAATCTTTACATTTAATTGGAGCCAGGATATTTAGCACTAAATTAATCAGGTGGAAATGACTGTTAAATTTTGTTTGGGATTGGCACAAAGCAAATGTTATTTCACTATAAATAAAATCTGCATTTGTTGGAACAAGTTAACATTTAATTTAGATTGCAATATTTTCTACTGAAAGGAGTTCAAGAGAAAAATAATTTTGAAATTTAGAACTGAAATACTTCCTCTAGGAAGCGTTGACAGTTTTGTTTCTATATTCAGACCTCTTTTTTTGCATGCACTTTTTCCAAAAAGGCTTTTTTTTTTGTAATATTTCTCACACAGAAACCTTCTGTTTTCCAAAGAAAAGTTGTTTTGCTGCTGGATTGCTTATTCCATAGTGACACTGGGCAGCAGCTCCTAGATCTTTGTGTTACTTTCTGGAGGATAGGGCATCTGGTACAGGGTTGTCCTGCTGTCTCCTTCCTGCTTCCTGGGACGGTGAGTGCGGCACAGGGTCCAGCCCTCGGGGTCTTTGCTGGCTCCTCTCCTTTGTTTCTGTACACGCAGTTGGATCGCTGCTTCAGCTGCCAGCATTCAGGAACTGCTGCTGAGGTTCCTCCCCATCCTGCTGGACCTGGTTTGAGGCTTAGCTGAAAGTGATGCTTGGTTTAGTCTCCTTTCCCTGTGAGAATCCCGCTGCAGGATCATTTTCTCTCTGCTTCCATTTTTGATGGTTATCTCCAACAATAGGCTTGTGTTCCTCTGTCTGTTCCAGCCTGACACAGCGTAATGCAGCAGAACCTACAGGAGCTTGAAAAGAGCAGTCCCTGGGTGGTTTTTTTTTCTTTTGGGGTTTGTTTGTTGTTTTGTTTTGTTGTTGTTTTGTTTTTTTGGCAGAGGCCACTTTCCTCCACCCAGGCAGAAAGATTGTCTGTACTTTACTGGCTTTTACTTTTCAAGAAAGCATTTTCCATCCGCCCGTGTCTTTCCTGCGGAGCGAGTCTCCCACTCCGTTCAGAGGAAAAGGGTGCATTTTGCGCATTTGCCTTTTTGTTTTGCCTAAGCCTCTGGGACTCGTAGAAGGGGGAGGAATTGATAAAAGCAAAGCATTTTACCATAAAAAGAAACTAAGAGGGCAATGGAAGGCCATTTGTGTAATTCCCCAGGCTGTGTCTCTTTGAAAGTGAAGGTCTGGCAGAGTCTGCATAACCCGCTGACTTTGGATCTTCCTTTATACTTTAGCATGTGCAATATGTTCTTGTATATGAATTAAAGATTAAAGGCAACTTAACCTGTATTTTTCTTTTTTTTTTGCAACATTCTGTGGTACTGAAATGGTGAAGCAACATTTCTGATCAAAACATGGGGTGTGTGTGTGAGTGCGTAGGGAAAACACCCAACAGATTACACAGCTCCCGAATCAGAGCTGCCATCTCACCATGTCCAGACAATGTGAAAAAGCCTTGGAAGCCTAAAATAATTATTAGCATTTCTAGAGGGCTCTTTCTCATGACTCTGACACTGGTTTATGGCTCTCAGTAGTTTGCACATGGGGAAGTGGGTGCCCACGACCACACCAGGGATTTGCGCTGCAGAACGATTACACTTTGACTGCCAGGGGACAGCTCAGGTGCACTTTGCACCTGAATACATACTTAGGTTTTGCACGTAAAAGCAGTGTCTGGGTGTGGCTGCCTGTATTCTGCCACTTCCCAGGTGAGCAATGAAAGTAGAAGCATCCTTGTTGGGGTGCGGTGAGAAATACCCCTGTTTCCCCTACAGCTACAAAGCAATGGGGTTAGCACGTCAGTAAGGAGAAAATGGCTTCACAGTGGAAGAATTCGTACTGGAAGCTTTTCTCATACTTTTCCATTGACTGTAGAGTGGGTACTGGAATGGTAAAATACTTCTTTTCAGGTTTTTTATTTTGTTATCTCGCCAGGCAATATGAGTGAGGTAAAGGCAGGGTAAGAGATAAAGCTATTTATATGATTTAGCCATTGAGGGTTGACTTGGATTGTTTAAAGTTTGGCTGAATTGTAAGCTGGGTGGAGTAGAAAGGCACAAACGGAGCAGGCAGGTGGCATCAGCATGCTAAATGGAATGGTGAGTTTTCCTGTAGTAGCACAGCTCAAGAAGAGGTGTAGAATATATAGAAGCAGAAACCGCTGTCTGGAGCGAGAAAACTCCCATTGAAGCCAGACCACAGGTCACAGTGTGGGAATCTCTTGCCAAGTGAGACATTAGCAAAAAAAAAAAGGTTTGGAGCACCCCTCCCCACAGGGCTAGGAGCATAAGGCTTCACGTGCTCACATGGTGCAGTGGCACCTTGGTGTATCGAGTGCTCTGGACACCATAGTACTAAAGGGTATTGACAAGCCAGGAGGAGATTAGAGAAGAGCAACAAAAAGGATTAAGGGGCTGGTGTGATTGATTTACAGGAAAAGATTAAAAAACTAAATATGTGTAGTTTGGCAAAGTGATGAGTAGCAGAAGGCTTGATAAAAGTCTACAACTGTTTGAAGATCTAAACATAAAGGGGCTGATCCTGTAGACTTCACTTTCATGATGTCCCTGGAGAATCAATAGTCATTGGGTATAATGCTTCAGGACTGAACCCCAATACCCAACAATAATATATGTATGGGGAAGCATGTGAAGTAATTTGGATATCAGCAAGAGATTTCTAAAACTGATAGGCTGAAATTTTACAATTCTTCTAAAATGGAAGATATCAAATCCTTAAGCCTTGATGTTTAGTCTGAAAAGCGTACTGGACAGTGAGGAAAGTGATACACAACAGTAGAGGGACAGCGTGAGTTTCCTCCCCCAGGTGGTTCCTTCTTTAGGTGCTCTGATTCTGCAAATGAGAGTCAAGAATCAGCATGAACCAGAGCAGAAATTTGCTGTCAGGATTTCTCTTTGGGTTGTCTTTTTAGGGGGGTCAGGAGTGGAAGAGTGGTTGGGTTTGTTTTGGTTTGTTTATTTGTGTTCCCGGGTTTTTTTAATATATGGTGATATGTGGTTATAATGGTGGTAATACAATACTGGATAAAAACCTCCTAGTTTCTGACAGGTATTATTGGATATTTAAGCAACAGGATTAGTTTCACTTATGGTACTTCTGAACTTTGGCCTAGCCTCTGCAGATTCAGAAGATGAAGGCATGGCTGGAACACTTTTAGATCAGGTAGTGAAATTTCATGTTTCTCTACAATTGCTTCCTGTTTGGAGACTTTTTTTAGTTTCCTCTCCCTTCTCCTTCCCTTCCTGGTTTTCTTTACCCAATGGTATTCCCAGCTGTTGCCCTGAAATTGACATTCCAAGCAGGGGCACATTCTAAGCTACCACTCTCCCTTCTCTTAGCTGGCAGAGAGAATTTTGTTCCTTCCATGCATTCAACAAGTCCAGCTATTTCCCTTTGTTTCAAGGAGACTCCAGCTAAACATAAATCGTGTCTCCATCTGTGACAGTCCACAGTCATCTGTTTACCAAAATAAACTTTAAGCATATATTGAAAAATAATTTCTATTGAAATATGCATCCCTATGGCATTCAAGCTTGGTATTTAATGCCTTTTTTATGGTTAATAATGCATCAAAAGCATTTCTAGTCTCGAGCTGTCATTACATCACATACATGATGTGCCGGATGCGTTTAATTGACTCAAAAACTTGGAATCAGTTTTTAATCTAAAAAAAATACTAATATATGATTACCAAGCCCTAATTCTCCTGGTCTGTGTCTTATAAATTGTCTGCTGGTGTGGCATAGTCCATTTACAATGCTTACAGCAAGCTTAGCTCTGAGTAGATGGAGAGAGTTCACACATAACAAAAGCTGTTTGTTAGAAGTGTTTTCCTGAAGCAGAGTTTGCTTCTTTTTGACTTTTGCAATGTAAAAGCAAGTTAAGTCAGGAAGATATTATTAGACCTTGTGCATGCTTAAATTGAAAGAATATTGGTCTGAGACCAGAATAGATGGTTCTGCCCCACGGGAGTTTTTTGCTCCCACAGACAACATAAGAGTTACCAGGTGTGTTGCTGCCCTGGACCTCTGTACTTACAGACACATCTGCATACTGAGGAGAGTAAATGTCACTCGGATTGATTTCAGTTTGTGCAGGTGGGGGCCATTTATCCATGGGCTCATGGAAAATGTAATGTATGAACACTGGGTTGAGATTTTATTACTGAAAAAATACCCTGCTGAAGTCAAAATCTTTCCCTATGAATGTGATGTTGTGAACCAGTAAATGAACAATAAAATAGTGTATCATGCTTCAGCAAAGTTGTTCTCAAACATGTTTAGGGTTGGTAGCAGACCCTTTAGTGCCTGTAGGAATTGCCAGATGCAGACTTCACATTATTCATGTCTTGTGCACATGCAGAGGTAGCCATGAATCATGCCCTGAAGAGAAAATGTGAAAAAGCTACAGCAAGGCAAAGGTAAATGCTCTTATCCACTTACTTGTTCACAAGTTCTCAAAATTGATTATGTCTTGGTAAGTACAGATATGTTTTCTTCATGCCATTTTTGTGCCTTATATTTCAGTTCACTTTTTAATTTTGTTGACTCTGTTCTACTGTTTCATATTCTGAAAGTCACTACTTCCCTTCCTTCCCTTCTTATGGAATTTGTTTAGGTACCTTGTTCTCATCCCTCCAGCTGTCACAAGTCCGACTGCCGATGGAGTGCCAGTGCTGTGCCTCCTAGACAGTCTTGTAATGTGAGAGGTTTCTCCTCTGCAGCTTTTAAACTATATTTCATATCTTTTTGCTTCATCTCTTCTCTGGAATAATTTGCTTCTAACTTGCCAGTATGTTTTCCTGTAGCCACTCAGCCTTTGAGTATCTTTTGCTGGCTTTTTTTCTACTTTTGTCTTTCAAGTTTCTGTTAAGCCTTTTAAAATACTTTTTGACTGAATGGTACTTAAAATCCTGCCACTGTATTCCAGTAGAGGGATATGAAGGATGTGAAAAGACTCAGATTTTAGAAGGACTGAGGTAGTCATCTGATAAGGAGGATGTGAACATAGTTTTGGAGAAGTGACTCGGTCTTATTTGTAGGAATCATTCGTTAATACAGGTTAAACTGAGTGCTCTGGGGATGTCTCTTTGTTCCCTCCTCATGTATAATGTGACCTGTGATTGTGACAGGTATGTTGGAATCCTCTGACACTCTTCTTCCGGTCACTTCTTCCACCAGCTGGAGCAAATGCCGTTCCCTACAAACCCAAATAGATGCAGACTTGAACATTTTGTTTCTTCTTGATAACTCTGTTAGATGGATGATATCACACTTTTTAGCTGTATTTCTAAGCTCTGTATTTCAGGTATAGCTCAAGTTTGAAGCCTACTAGGTGTTTGGGTTATTTTTAAATACTCAGATTTTAATGGACAAAAGAAAAAAAAAAAAGGCACAATTCACTCAACGTCCTTCTTTCTTTCCTTTTGTTTTCCCTGCTTTTTTACTTGACCATCTTAGTCTCAGCACTCACCTAGTTTCCTGGTAAATATCAGCTAGGTCTTGCAGAAGGCAGTTTTCTGTAGCTGGTCATCTTCAGTCATCACTGTCCTTTACTTTGGGGCTCTGATGTTGTCCTTCTATGGTTTAAAGTCTCCTGTCTTAGCTGTGCAGTGCTGTTTTAAGTGCCAGAATGATTCCTCCCACAGCAGGAGGGGCACGTTTGCCAACAAATGCTTAGAGCACAGCCACCTGCAAGCGAAAAGGGGTGTTTTCACACACAGGATGGACACGTAACATGTCACAGGACTTCAGCTCTTGCATGCACTCACATGCACACTTGCAGGTGCATGCTTGCTCACTGGCATGTACTCCTTGCTTCCCACGCACACCCATGCTCGCATGTTGTACCACTGGCCTCACGTCAATGTTTCCAGGTCAGATGTGGCAGGGTACTGTGAAGGGCCAGTCACTTAATGAACCCCTCTGGGACCTACCTCAATTACTAACATTTTCTCTCCAACTCATCAGGCAGGGAGTCGCAGCCCTTGCTGTTTCACTCCATCACTTTCTTCCACTGCTTTTTCCACCTGAGCCGCCTGCTTGCTCCACACAAACAAACCAATTATCGATGAAGATACAAATTGGGTCCTTTTTCCTGGAAATCTCCTTCAGCCTCACACTTATCCCAAGTTTTACAGAAACACGTCAACTAGCATTTCTCTCTGCCTTTTCTCTCTCCATCCCTGTCTTGCACATGCTGAATTACATATTCACAATTAAGCATCCACCTTCATATCCAGACCTGGTATTGACTTGACACAAAAAAATCACTATCCCCATGCACGTGCTTGTGTGCTTGTGCTGTTATGAAAGCACATGAAAGAGAGCTTGGGTCATTCATTAGTTTGAGAATTTATTTGTTTCAGTTGGAGGTCACCTCTACCTGCAGGTGTCTCAGACAGAAACAGCTTCCAGAATAATCTCCTCATCTCCAGTTTATGTAAGCAAGGCCCTCATGTGCCAGAGATCATAAAATGAAATGAATACCACTGAACATAGTTGGTTTATATGCAGTGCATGCAAGCAAGTATGTTTCCTGGGAATGCATATGTCTTTGTCTCCTTAAATAAAAGGATCTTCATGAGAATTATTTAGTGTTACAAGAAGTGTGAGATGACAGCTGTGATCAGCTGGAGCCTTTTTCCAGTTCTGGAACTGTATGCTAATGTTTGGATCTATACTTTGCATGTGGCAATTTGGCATCATGTGTATTTGATATAAAGAAGTGAAATTGATCAAATCTTCCCAAAGAGCATCTGTAGTTGAGCTTCCGTTTACATGGCACTGACCTCTTCAGTGCCTTACAGCTTGTTCACACATCTAAATAAACTCATCAACCTCTGGCTGCCTTTATGAAAATATGTTTTGGAGTCTATGAAATCAGCTTAGAGAGCATTAGATGGCAGAAAATGGGAGGTTACTTGTAGCAAACAAATAACCTTTTTAAAAAGCTATAAGAAAGGGCTTTAAAATTTGCAGAGTTTTGTCAAGGAATTGAATGTTAGAGAGAAATGTTCTTGCAACCCTGACCTCAGGGCACATGGCTGAAGTGCCACTCTCATGCTGGTGTCTCACATCCTCTCTCCAGCCTGAGGCCTCTCACCCCTTTTAGAAGGAGATTGTTCCTATGCTTAGCAAACCTGTGTTTTCTGAGGCCGTGCACATTCCTTCTTTAAGGCTACCATGCTGATTCATGCCTCACTTCCACTGCTGACCATAGGAGTCCTCTGCAAAGACCTTGTTGATTTACCCAGCAGCTCTCAGCCCTGGCAGGTGAAGGTTAAGCTTGTGCTGCTGGAAGCGACTCTTGGTGGGTGCATTGTTACCTCCAACCAGACCAACAGCCAAGAGAACCTTCATTTCTCACCCTATATAGCTCAGATTTAAAAGGGCTCCAGGGAGATGAGCCTCTGCAGAATCTTCTCCAATTCCATTTAAAAGTAATAAAATATTGCACAAATGCTGGACACCTGAACATGGAGGCAAGCATTCTGCACCGGTCTCTTCATATCACTATTAGGAGGGATTTCAGAAAATGGATAGGAGGAAGATATTTAGTAAACACATGGGTTTTTTCCAAGGGTATAAGTTAAGTAGGAATGATGGAGTAAGCCATGCTGATTTAAGACTAAAGCTGTGCGTAGATGAAATAGCAGAATTAATTAAGGTAAAAACGTAACTATCAGTAGGTGCAGTTAACAAGAGTCCCTGCGGGTAGGAATTCGTGCCACACTAGCGATAGTTGAGCTCTATACCTGTGATGTAAAGGGGATGACTGCATGTGTAAAAGCTGTAAAACAGACTTTTTCAGAGGCTAAATTTTTTAGACACTCTAAATGGCTTTCATTTGACACAACATCTTAGAGAGAACCCCAGACAGGAGAGACCATTTGTCATTAGTTTTATTTTCTTGCAGTGCAGAGGACATAGTATGGGTGGTAACTATTGCAATTTTGTAAAAAAATAGAAAAGCCTGGAAAAACTGACACTTGAAAAGTCTAATGTCCCTTAGTAAAGTCTAGCTTTGAAAGGAGAACTACATGAAAATAAGAGGGAGGTTTATTTTATCTTTTGCTTTAGAAAAGAAAGCATCCAAAAGGTTAAAATGTTGTAAGTGGAATGGTGGCAATTCAAATACACAATATCAGACTTAAAGGAATTCTTAAAAAATAAAGCGAAAGTGAGAGTCATATTTGAAGAAAAGCGTAAAAAAGAAAAAAACAAAGCTTTTGGGATTAAACATAAAATCATGAAAACACAGGTGTCATCATGTTCCCCCACCAAAACAGCATGTTTGAGGAACAAATTGCTGGAAACATCAAAGGTAACACTTGCTCAAATGCATCAGCACTACAAAGGTTGCCAAGAAGTCAGAAGGGGTGCCAGATGACTGAAAACTGAATTATGAAATGAGCAGTTATCAAAAATAAAGTAGATAGCGGATAAGCTAACTAGGATCTCTGCCCTGGTGTGTGATGTGGAAGAGCTTTGAGAGGTTCCACATTAAAAGCTGTTATTTTTAGTGGGAACAAGTATGAAAAACTGTCTCAAATTAAATGTCAGGAGAAGGTTTTAAAACAAATCAATAAAAAAAAAATACAATAAATTTTCAGGACAGATGCCAAGAGTTTGTGAACTAAAATTCAAAATATCCAAATTACTGTACTTTGCAACCTGTAGTTTAAATTGGCCCGACACTAGAGGAATTGATTGTGATTACAGTTCTTTAAAAATGCTCTAGGTGATGTCAGGAATTTCAGAGAAGTAAACTTTATTTCTGTTGTGGAAAAATAGGGGTATCACAAATGGAACTTGCAGACACACAAATAAGTTTGACATGGTGGAGAAGAGCCAGCACAGCTTTTGTAAATGGAAGTATATCATCACAAGCCTATCGCACTGCTTGAAAGAAATTGATAAGCTTGTGGGTGTGAAGTGACTGAGTGATAGAATGTATTCAATTTTCCTCCCCTCTCAAAAAAAAAAACGTTTTGGGGGAAAAAAAGGACAAAAATATGAGGGTCATATTTAAAGAAAAGCAAAAAAAGCAAGTTTTTCAAGGAACAGAGACAAACCAATAGAAGAATATTTTCACACCATTGGATGGCCACATGTCTGTTGCCTCTTCAAGTTCTTCTCCATTTCAACAATGATAAGGTATAAATTAAAACATACATTGAAGGTAATCACAAGCTTGGGAACTGGGGAGCTCTTTCAATCTTTTGGATTGGAGATGTTTTGTCCCAATAAATTCACAACTTCATAAAGTATACACTGCAGATTAAGAATCCATAACCTTCAGGTTCCTGGGAACTAGATGCTTATGGGCAAAAGAAGGAATACCTGATATTTCTTTTTTTCTTATTTTTCCAAGCATCTACTACTGTCTTGCTTTCAGAGAGGTTTCTGAGCTAGATGGGCCTTGGGTCTGTCCCAGTACTATTCTTTGCACGTACATTGTGACACTTGAAGGAGCTCTGCACCAAGGCAGGAGGACTTCTGTTGTTTTTCTTCCTCTTGGCAGTCTGTTGCTGTGCAGGGTATGGCAGGTACCAACCCCATCTCCAATAACCATGCGCTTCAGAAACCTGCTTCAGAAAGGGCTGCCTAGATAAGAGTCATTCTATCAGTAGTGAAATTCCTATTTTAATGTAATTTTACAGACCCTGATTCACTGTCCCTTAACTGCAGCTTGTTATTTCTGGCATTAGAGGGTAAAAAAAAAATAGCTTCTGGGCATGTGACACTATTCACAGGCCTTTAATGTCAGAAATAATGATCATGTTAAATTGGAGCTCATTACGACGAAATGAGACCTCATTGAGCCCTCTTTTTGGGGGGTTGTTTAATGATTTTCCTTTTTCTCTTCTTTTTTCCTTCTAAGTAGCTCTGAATTGGTACACTGGGGGAGAAGCTGGGAGGTTTGGTGGTAAATTTAAATTGCAAGAAACCTACACCTTTAAAATATATTAAAAAAAAAAAAGGCTTGATTTTTCTACTGTTCTCCCCAAGTACTCTGTTCTTTTGTTACATTTTTAGTTATAGAAATTTTCTTGCACCTCTTAAGGCTGATAATAATGGTTATATCTGAGGCAGCCACAAAACATATTTGGGACTTTATTTCAAGCACTACTTTTCTCATAATGAACATGAGGATCCCATTTTCCAATCTTTTTTCTAATCACATTCAAAAGTACTGAAGCTACCTCCTGTGATACAGCTGCAGTGAAGCCGCTTTGCAGTATGTGTGAAGCTGATGTGTGAAACCAGGCGAGTGCCCACATACCCCATCCCTTCTCTGGGTCCGCTATGGCACAATAGCTTCCAGATCTCAGGCCTGTCTGGATGTGTGGTATAACCCCATTGACAGATGTTCAGCAGAGCACATCCAATGCCAATCTGAGCAATGCTGCTTGGGATCAAACCATCAACAATATGCTACTGCTGTCCAGTTATCAAGAGGATAAGTATCTTCAGGGGAAAAACAGTTTTGTTGTTCTCCTTCCTTCTCCTAAATATATCTTAATTCTATGGCATTCAGTCCCTTTTGCTTCCCTTCTCAAGTCATAGAATCATAGAATAGTTAGGACTAGAGAGGACTTTAAGATAATCTAGATCCAACCCCCCTGCCATGGGCAGGGACATCTCACACTAAACCACATTAACCAAGGCTCTGTCCAAACTGGCCTTGAACACCACCAGGGATGGAGCATTCACAGCTTCCCTGGGCAACCCATTCCAGTGCCTCACTACCCTCACAGTAAGGAATTTCTTCCTTATATCCAATCTAAACTTCCCCTGTTTAAGTTTAAACCCATTACCCCTTGTCCTGTCACTACAGTCCCTAATGAAGAGTCCCTCACCAGCATCCCTATAGGCCCCCTTCAGATACTGGAAGGCTGCTCTGAGGTCTCCACACAGCTTCTCTTCTCCAGGCTGAACAGCCCCAGCTTTCTCAGCTTCTCTTCATACAGGAGGTGCTCCAGTCCCTGATCATCCTCGTGACCTCCTCTGGCCTTGTTCCAACAGTTCCATGGCCTTTTTATGTTGAGGACACCAGAACTGCACACAATGCTCCAGGTGAGGTCTCACGAGAGCAGAGTAGAGGGGCAGGATCACCTCCTTTGACCTGCTGGTCACGCTCCTTTTGATGCAGCCCAGGACACGGTTGCTTTCTGGGCTGCAAGTGCACACTGAAGCCGGCTCATGTTCATTTTCTCATTGACCAACACCCCCAAGTCCTTCTCTGCAGGGCTGCTTTGAATCTCTTCTCTGCCCAACCTGTAGCTGTGCCTGGGATTGCTCCGACCCAGGTGTAGGACCTTGCACTTGGCATGGTTAAACTTCATGAGGTTGGCATCAGCCCACCTCACAAACATGTCAAGGTGCCTCTGGATGGCCCTCCTGGTCCCTCCTTCCCTCCAGGGTATCAACCGAACCACACAGCTTGGTGTCATCGGCAAACTTGCTGAGGGCGCACTCAATCCCACTGTCCATGTCACCAACAAAGATGTTGAACAAGACCGGTCCCAACACTGATCCCTGAGGGACCCCACTCGTTACTGGTCTCCAGCCAGACATTAAGCCGTTGACCACAACTCTTTGTGTGCGGCCATCCAGCCAGTTCTTTATCCGCCGAGTGGTCCATCCATCAAATTGATGTCTCTCCAATTTAGACAAGGATGTTGTGTGGGACAGTGTCGAATGCTTGCACAAGTCCCCTCCTGTTATCTTTCACATTCCTAGCCAAGTTTAATTCTAACTGGGCCTCAGCTTTCCTAACCTGGTCCCTAGCTTCCTGGACAACATCCCTGTATTCTTCCCAGGCCACCTGTCCCTGCTTCCACCTTTTATAAGCCTCTTTTTTCCCTTGAAGTTACCTCAGCAGCTCCTTATCCACCCAAGGAGGTCTCCTGGCCCTCCTGTTGCACTTCCTTTTAGTTGAGATGCAACACTCCTGAGCTTGGAGCAGGTGATCCTTGAATATCATCCAACAGTCTTGGGCCCCCCTGCCCTCTAGGGCTGTATCCCATAGAACCTTACTGAGCAGGTTCCTGAAGAGGCCAAAGTCTGCTCTCTTGAAGTCCAGGGCAGTGAGCTTGCTGCACACTCTTCTCACTGTCCTGAGGACCTCAGATTGGACCATCTCATCATGGCTGCATCCAAGGCTGCCCTGGAGCATCACATTTCCATCGAGCCCTTCCCTGTTGGTGAGCACGAGGTCAAGCATGGCACCTCTCCTTGTCGGCTCCTCTGTTACTTGCAGAAGGAAGTTGTCTTCCACACAATCGAGGAACCTCCTGGATTGCTTGTGCTGGGCTGTACCGTCCTTCCAACAGATGTCAGGGTGGTTGAAGTCCCCCATGAGGACAAGGGCCTGTGAGCGTGAGGCTGTTCCTATCTGTCTATAAAGCTCTTCATCCACAGAGGCCTCTTGGTCAGGCGCTCTGTAACAGATCCCCACAGTAATGTCTCCCATTGCTGTTCTCCCTTTAACCCTGACCCACAAACTCTCTGTGGACTGCTCACCTGTCCCCAGACAGAGTTCCACACCTCTCCAGCCCATCCCTAACATCAAGGGCAACTCCCCCTCCCCGCCTGCCAGGCCTGTCTTTTCTGAAGAGCCTGTAACCTTCCATTCCAACACTCCAGTCATAGGAGCCATCCCACCACGTTTCCGTGATGCCCATTACATCATACCCCCGTAGACGTGCACTCATCTCTTATTCCTCTTGTTTGTTCCCCATGCTATGGGTGTTTGTATGGAGGCATCTGAGCCGAGCTCCAACTGAAGCCGGCTCATTGGCTGGAGTGGCTGGGATATCTCTACATTGCCCCGAGCATTTATTATAGGTGCTGGCAGCTGACTGGGAGTGCTGGGATGGAATGATGCCCCCCTCTCCCAACATATCTAAAGTTTTCTTGAGCAGCCTGGCAAGCCTCCTACCAAAACCGCTCTTCTCCTTGGTGTAGATGAGCTCCAACAGCCTCCGGTATACTTGACCTCCCAAACTGAGTCCCAAAATCATCTCACAGTCATGTTTTGTTCCTGATGAATGCACTTGTTGGACTTGCATGCTCGATCAGTACCTCTGTGAGTTTATGTATCTCTGCTTCTACCTGTGCTTCATCCCCTCCTCTCCATTCCTGAGACTTAATTATCTATTAGTTTATTTCCTTCAGGTTTTCACTTCTTTCTGCATGGTATTTTTACTATGCTTTGTCCTGCATCTTCAATGAGCCTGGTGTGCTAGATCAGTTGTGATGTGTGTATCTTTAACCCTGCTGCTTTTGGTCATTGTCATACATATGAGTTTGATTTCTCATAAAACATACACCAAATCTTTAGAAGCTGGCAGAAATGTGATTGATGAAGAGTTAATTTTCTTACTTCATCGCATTTTCCTTTTTTAGCCCTCTTTCCTTGCAATGTGTTGCAGTGCTGTAAGCTCCTGAGAATTGTCAGCTTCATTCATTAAAGCTTACACAGCTTAATTTACTATTAAGTAATATAGTTTGAGGTGGGATGAGATGCTCCTGGGTCAAAAGGAGAACCCCAGTTTATGTCAGGAGCACTGTTTTCTGTCTGGTGATGCACGTCTTGGGCGTTAACACAGATTCTGCTACACAGACTGTTTTCCTGACAAACGTGCTCGGCTATCTGACTGCTTTCTCCTCTTGGTGCCCTCCCCAGGCCTCGTAGATTTGCTGTTTCTCAGTCTAGATGTGCTAGAGGAGGAAGATAGGCTGTAGTTCAGATGGAAAGTTGTTTTGCAGACAGAAGCCTGTTCATCATGCTGTACAACTGCCTCAGGAGAGGTGGCCAGCAGAGCCGACAGTAAATCCTGCATTGGCAGATGGAGGATGTGAGACTGAGGACTAAAGCAGTGTATTCCAGGATTTTTTGTTCTGCAGATATCTACAGCTTTCTCTGATTTAAAGAGTAAAGTGACTGTGCTGAACATCCTTTTTTTTCTACCATGTTATTTTGAAGGAGTTCTTGGAGACTGGGGAGCTCTAAGGTGTTGGCTTGAGCTAGGGAAGCTGCATGACCTCATCTCGTGTGCTGGGCAGGGTAGGGTGGTGCCTGCTTCAGCCATTTCCAGGTCTACCAGCTGTGACTATGCCCATGGACTCGGAAACCCAGAGGAAGGTGGCAGGGCAGCTGATGGGAAGGGGCCAGGAGCAAGGGAGCTGTGTGGCCGTTTTCATCAATAGCTTATTCCTTTCTGCTGGGGCAGTTAGATCCCTGCCCTGGAGTAGGAGTCTGCTTTGCACTTGCTGCCATACAAATGGGATAAAACCACTTTCAGCCTAAGGGGTTTTCTTCTGAAGTCTCAGGTAAGTGATAAGTGATCCAGACATTAAGAGGTGATACACACAGAAGTTGTGCTGCTGTTGGATGCCACAATCTCCAGTGGTCTCCATAGACAATAAGCATAACTGCAGCCAACATAGAAAAGAAGAGCTTTAATAAAAATTTTAAAATAGTGTGCCATTTCCTGCATTATTAGAAGGCTCAATTGTAAAAGCAGCACAGGAGAAAACTGAAGACACTTAAAATTAGAATGAAAGCTGATAGAAAGTACAAAGATGGAATTAGCATTCAGATACCAAAAGAGAAGTTGTAGAGAACAGATCATAAGGAGCTATAAAGGAGGGAGATAAATATATTATGTATGCACTAAAAAAGGAAGCACCTGTAGATAGTTGCAATGTCACAGTGTTAAATTTGGAATATTATCTTTGTCCCAGCTCTCAAAGAAATATGAGGATGTTAAGACCAGAGAAAGAATGTTTCCATTTTGTATATGACAAACAGTGGATGTCTCGACAAGTATTTTAGCAGTGTAGATATTTAGTAAAAGATTCTTAGAGGTGTTATGGAGAAAGCAAGCCAAATGTAGACAAATCTGAAGATGATGACTGAGAAAAGCTGAATAAAAGATGGTGTTTGAGATATTGACTTCAGTGTTAAAAATATTTAAGAAAATTGCTAGTGAAAGAGGCTTTGTAGAGCAGATGAAGACCTCTGCTCTAGCTAAGTGGTGTTCTGGATGTGATAGACAAGATACTGGATGCTATTTTGAACAATACCTTTAGATAGAGGGATAGATCTTTGAATCCTTAATACAAAGGTATTAGAGTTTCTGTCTGTGGTTGAGAATACCCATTTCGTCCTGTTCCATAACACGTACACACATATATATATTATATAGGCATATGATGCACAGAGGTTTTTCTTGCAAGATATTTTGGATCATGGAGAAAAGAACTGAACAAAATCCAGCATTTAGGTGATTTGGCAGAGAAAACTACCATAAATAAGCCTTCCTTGGTGCTGAAGCTGACCAGAGAGCTACTAAGGACTTTGATGTGTGTGGCAGGCATGCCAGTTGCATAACATACCTCAGAAGATGAAGCCCCATTGCACTTAGTGTTTTGAGGAAATAATTGGACATCCAGCTCTCAGCACAGCTTTTGATTGCATTGTGTTCAATACAATAAGCTCTTCTCTGCAGCATTTAGTTAGAATCTTGGCAATTTCTCTTCTAACTTTAATGTACCTGAGATTTCACTCTTGATGTTTGGTCACTGGGAAAGGATGGAGAAGCTTGCCCTCCTGCCTGGTAGGAAGATCTTGGGGAGCCAAATGACAATCTGTTGTATGACTATCTGATAGAGAATCCCTATGTTAAGGCAAATCCTGCAGACTAACAGGTCTACTTAGATATCTGCTAAGCTGTAGATATCTACAGCTTTATCTATTTTAAAGCTGTAGATAAATTTCTCTCTGTCTCTGCACATGCATTAAAATGACTCAGAAATGGGCATGTTTAGGAAAAATGGCTACCTGTTAATGCTCTGCTTTCCTATGCATTACCAGTGATTATTATTTAGCATTGCAAAAAACAACATTTGAATTGTGATAAGCATATTCCAGTGTGAAGAAAAATCCTGAAGATAATTATTTGTATCCAAATTATTTTTCATTCTTTGGCAGACGTTTTCAGACTTCAAATATGTTGTTTTCTGCAAGTGCTGCATAATAAATTAATTGCTTAATTAGTAATAGATGTGTCACTCCTGGGAGAAAACCCCTTACTTTGAACAAGTAAACCAGACACCCCTTTCATGTTTAATATGTTGGGTTTAAGACTTTTACCTCTTTTTAAATGCGTACTTTCATAGATCAGATAATACCTTAAACTATTGTCAGTGATTATGTAAGATCTCACAACACAGAATGGAGCAAACTGGAGACATTTCCTGACTTTAATCAGCAATAAAATACGAAGAAATTAAAATTTACTTCCCATCAGTAGATCTCCTGCACACATTCCATCTATTCTAAGTATTGAAGTAGTCCTCATTACCATAGACGTGAAAATCTTGTGTCTATGGAAATCTTTGTAATGTAATCCAGCATTAAAATATGTTCATATTCTGGAACAGAATCAACGCACAGAGAGACTAATGGAGCAGGAACATTTTTGACTCAGGACAGCAGCCTTCTTTGTGGGAAACCTTTCTTGAGCTTCTAAAACAGAAAAAGGTTTGTTGACTACCAGTTGCTTCAGCTACATTGTCTAGGAGGTGCAGAAAATGGACTGCTGCTGCTTAGGAAGGCAAAGGCATGGGTAGTTACCCCAAGGCTTCTGCTAATCCCTGCAGAAAAGTAATGCTTCTCTCATGTGCACTTGGTCTTTCATTTCATTTTGGCATGTTTGTGTTGAGTTTTTGGCAGATGGTGCCTTACTAGCACAAAGGGACCCTGATTCTGTGGTTTGCCAGCACTGTTAAAATCAAATAATGAGTGATAGTAACTGTATACATCATACTGTAGTGTTCTTGTCAAAGCATTCAGCTGGTTGATCTGTTAGGATTTTTTTTATGAGCAAGGCTTTGTTTTAACAATATTTATATATTCAAATAACTAGCAATTCAACTCTTTTATAAGTGCAAAGTCTTCAGTATATGTATCTAGTGATTCCAGGGAATCAATTCAGACAGTATTGGCATTATGTTGAATTTATGCCCTGGTTCTGCCTCACCAATATGTACTGCTGGTTTTATCAGAACATTTTTTCCATGTCCTATGGGATATGGTCCTGAAGAGAAGGGTGGCCTAGGAGAGATGTGTTAGTTTTATGGATTGGCTCCTCCTAGAAAGAAGACCCAGCAGGATTAGAGAGGTACTATCCAAGCATGAACATACAGGATTAGGAAAGCCAACTGGGGGTTGGCCTGGTAAGTGATGTGAAGGACAATGAAAAGGGTTTCTATGGGTATGTCAGCAGCAGAAGGAAGACTAGGGAAAACTTGGGTCTGCTGTTGAATGTGTTTGCCTATATTGAAGAATGTATGTCTGCATCTGAAATTCAAAATGTGGTTTAAGTTATGAGCTAAACACCAAACTCAAGAGAATGTTGTGAAAGCTGTTAAATTGGCAACTTTCAGCACAAAGATTCAGCGTGGCTTTGTATTGATTAAAGGACAGATTTTGTTATATTCCAGTTTTTAATAATCAAATGTGTTGGCTCGAAAGAGGAGGGAAGAGAATAAGGAAAATCCCCAAATGAAGAACACAGCTCAGCAATTGCCAAATGTAAAGGAATCCGGTGGACTCCTGCATCCCTCTCACACTGTCAGCTTTATACTGATGGTCAATGGTTCTTTGAGCCTGAGACCAGAAGAGCAGCTCTACAGGTACATATGTCTGTGGTGGGGTTTTACAAAAGGTGGGCCTACCTGCTGGAAGGACTGAGGAGACCTGAAATTCATTTAACCAAAGCCACTGAGATGACTTCTCATGAGACACCCACTTTGGCTGGTGTTACCCTGGGCTGGATGGTAACAGGTGACCAGAGCACAGAAGTTCTTTGTTCCATCCCACCCCTCTCCCTTCAGCTTTTGTTATCTATCCAAATTGTTAGCCGAAAAGATAGACGTATGCAAAGCACTTTCACAGAATCTAAGCTGGAACAGCTGTCAGAGATGCAGTCCCACTTAGTTGGTCTTCATAAAATGCATGCGGCATTTCTAAAAGTCTGGATAAAGGGTAAAGGCAAACTGTGCCCATTTAGCAGGAGGCAGCATGTGACAGCTGACAAAGTGACAGTGGGCCCCTGAACAGCCCATGTCACTCTTCAGCAGGAGGCCCTGAAATGCCCATTTTAATTTTAATGTTATTTTCAAATAAAATTGCCACTTTGGGATAATTGCTTCTTACTGTGTAACTTTGAGAACACCATACTGAGCAAAGTGGGTGCAGCTTTCTTTATTGTTGTTCTTATTTGTTATTGTGCAGCACCATATGTGTCTACAGCCCTGTGCAATAGGTGGTTCCCTGAACTGCCTGCTGCACAAATCAGCCTTTTGTTCTGGGAGCTGTTGTTTTAAAAAACAAAACAACCGTCCCAACCTCCGTGCAAGGTAAGGAGCCGAGATCGGGGGGATTTCAGTCACATGCATTGTTTGGGGGGTTTTGTTTGTGCAGAGTTTTCTGGTAACCACATCTACAGCATTGGGCACAGTATAAGCAAATATTTTTCTTTGTGCAGAATGACTTACGAGTCTTTTCATCTGAAAGCTCCCCTAACTACTCACTCAGTTTCCCTTTTCTTTCTGTCTTCCTAAAGCCTCCTGGTATGGCATGAAGCAAAAATGCAAAGCCCATTTTCTCCCAGGTTTGCAGATGCAGTCAGCATGTTTACATATTCTGTTTATTTAAATTCTTTCCTTCATATAGAGAAGAAAGTGTTGGTTTAAATCCTTAAGCACCCTGCTATGGTTGCAATGGGTTCGTGGGGTTCGTTTTGTTGTATTTTGGTTTTTGATACCCTGAGGCTCGACGTGTCTTCGGGTGTCCTAGTAATGGAGTAAAGAGGTCAGAAGAACAGCAGCAAGGGACTCTAGCTAATTCACACCTTGGCACCAGGATGCTGGGGCTGACACGTCCAATTTACTGTGGCACTGTTTGACAGGTGTCAGGACTCGACAGTTGCACAGAAGTACACACAACTGCAGAACCAGAGCGAGGGGATGATTGAACATTCTGCAAATGAGACACCCAGGGAAAGAAACACACACACACACACACACACACACAAAACAATTCAATAGAAAATCTAGGCTAATTAATGCCTGCTGTTGCCTGATGCGTGCCATGGCCCCTCAAGGACTCTTTGCCATTTGAGAGTTGAAAACATGTCAGGAGATTCCTCTTTTCTCTTGCATGGAGAATATTATGACATTTTAGTGCTTAAAAAAAGTTATGACCACTTTCTCAGTTTTCATGGCAAGTTGTGAAACTTCCTGAAGTTCAGCCTTACCAGTGCCATTCCTGGCTCTGCAGTCTGATATCTAATCAGGTCACCTTTTATCTGTCAAGATTTACCTGCTAATATCTCACGTTCTCCTGGATATATGTTTGTACAGTTTTCTTTCTTGTGGACCTATAGAGCAGTGTCTCTGCGTACCATGCTCAATGAAGCAACCATTTAAAATGGGCTATTCTCTCCTGTCAGCAGCACTGCTGTCATGCACTGACTTTTGAGGGACTTCCCCTGCTGGTCAGTAGCCAGGCACCGTGGTCATCACCATCTCCAGCCAGAGAAGGAAGGCTGCAGAAACTTGGCCAGCTCTGCTTGCCTGATGCTGGGTTCAACCTCCCTTGCTGCCTCTGGGTCTATGCTGGGAATAGCAGTGTTTGCAGCAGATGAAAATGTGCTAGAGAAAAGCAGGTGTGTTTCCACAGTTCTCCTAGGATTCTGGCAGTGATGGGGAAGGAGCAGCTCCTGAGTGTGTGTTGATAAAGCACCTAACACCATAGTCCCTAGCCCTGGCTGCTGAGACCGGTGGAGAGGCTTGTAATGCTTCCCATGCCCGTTCCAGTGGCTGTTGCTGCAGTGAGTAATGGTGAGGAACACACACAGACTGTGTGAGCCACTTGGGATCTGCCAGCCACCCACTAATGCGGTTTGCATTAATGTCACAAAAAGAAGATTCCTAGACCTTAAATTTGCACAGAACATGAGAAATGCAACTCGATCCTTGCTCTCCATCCTCTGATCTTCATGTCGTGGCTTCTGCTGTAGTGTGGGTAGGTGGCTGTGTGGAAAGCTTTATGCTTTACTTTGGGACTGAATTTTAGAGTGGGCTAGCAGTGGGAGACTGCGATATTTGAGATTTGTCTGAAGTGGGAGGATCCCATCATTTGGGGAAACAGCTCTGTACAATGCTGCAAATCAACGGGACACAGTCTTGTCCTGCTGAGAAAGTCAGCAGAGCCAAAACTGAATTTAAAGAAAGCCTTTATTATTATTATTATTCATGTCAGGACTCCATTGGGAAAATCTTTATCTGCATTAAAACATACATAAGAGGAGGAAAGAAGAAAAGGCCAAGAAGAGTGTGTACTACAAAGCATCCCTTTGAGCTCAGCTCTGTTCTTCTGTAAAGTTCGTTGCCAGGCTCTTTACAGGGAGAGAATTTGGGTTCAGGGTTGAGCTGGAAACATTTCCTGGTGGAATGTATATCCCCTGATCGCACCTTTAGGAGATTATCCCATCATTAAATATTTGTAGGATAACAGGAGAAGCCTAATTTAGTTTTTGTTTCTTTTTCTCTGTGGTTTAATCACAGATGAAAGAGACTAATAGCACTACAGAGCTTTCTGGTGATCAAAGGCCAATCAATCCTCTTTGTGGAGTAATTAACTATTTGCTAAACTTGCAGAATTGATTTCCATTTAGGGCTAAGAGAGAGGGTTTTAAATGAAGACCGATTTACCAGGCATGAGGAGGGAATCTCAGCACTGATGCCAGGAGATACTCAGAGTGATGAATTGGAGCCTGCTAATTGGAGGATGAAAAATACAGCTGGAATCTGGCCCCATTTGCTCCTACTTTGGGGAAAGACAGGAAAAGGGAAATAAGACTGAGAATCTGACAGATGGCTCTCTGCAATCTCTGCAACTACAGTAGGGAGAGCAGAGTACAGCTAAAGCAGCATCTGACTGACTGGAAGGAACATAGATGTAACCAGCACAAAACTGTATTGCAGTGAATCCATTATTCAGGTAGATGCTCTGCCTAGAAATGATTTCTGCCTGCTCAGTTGCAACTTTGTGCTGGTGAGCTCCAAAGCAGCTTGCATTCACACTAATTCTCTCAATACAAAATCAATCAGACAGCTTTGTCTGCGTGGAGCATTAGTTTGCCAGGAAATTTTCAGCACCACAAATGAAATAGGGGCTTTGTGAAAAGCTGAGGGTGTAAAACATCTTTTGGCACTCTTCAGTGCAGCTAGAAGGAGGGGATTCTGTACTGATAAGCATTGGAGCCTTGGAGGGATAATCAGGATATTAGGCCTTACTTGAAAATGTTGAAATAGGGAACTGAGCTGGACAGACTGTTTACAGATATGGGGCATATTCCACAAGCAGAGGGACTAAAAAGGCTAGAGTCCATCATCATAGAATCTTGGAATCATAGAATAGTTTGGGTTGGAAAGGACCTTAAAATCATCTAGTTCCCACCCTCCTTCCAAGAACGGGGACACCACACACTAAACCATGTCACCCAAGACTCAGTACAACCTGGGCTTGAACGCTGCCAGGGATAGAGCATTCACAATATGCTTGAGCAACCTGTTCCAGTGCCTCACCACCCTCTTCATAGGGAACTTCTTCTGAAGTTTAAACCCATTCCCCCTTATAGAATCAAAATCATCCATTATAATGAATGTGATGGAGAAATGCAGTGGCAGCTTGTAAATTGTGAGTAGCACATGAAAAATTATTAGGGCATAATTCCAAGAAGTAAGGGGTTTTCACCAAACGTGGAAAGTTTAAAACAAAGAAAAGTCAGTACCTTTTCTCAGAGCACATAGGTAACACATGAAATTTATTGCACGTGATGTTGTGGAAGAAAAAGAATAAAGGAGTTCTAGAGAGACTAGAACTCCTTTATTGGAGGAGGAGAATGAGAGAAGAGGTTCATTCTTGCAACCTGATCTAGTTGAATATGTCCCTGCTCATTGCAGGGGGATTGGACTAGATGACCTCTGAAGGTGTCTTCCAACCCAAACTGTTCTATGAGTCTATTCTGTGACAGAGCTCAGCTAGACAAGGTGCAAGAGATGCAGTGGCGTCTAAAAGAGGCATAGCAGGTGTGTACTTTTTGTCTAGGGTGATATATCCGCTTCTATGAAGAAGGCGATGCTGTTGTGATGAAGCTGAAAACAAATTCTTTTCTCATTATTCAGTGCTACTTCGCTTCATTATTATTGGCAAGGTCTGTAGGAGAATCATAGAATATTTAGGGTTGGAAAGGACCTTAAGATCAGTTGGTTCCAACCCCCCTGCCATGGGCAGGGACACCTCACACTAAACCATGTCACCCAAGGCTCTGTCCAACCTGGCCCTGAACACTGCTGGGGATGGAGAATTTACAACTTTCCTGGGCAACCCATTCCAGTACCTCACCACCCTCACAGTAAAGAACTTCTTCCTTAGATCCAATCTAAACTTCCCCTGTTTCAGTTTGAACCCATTACCCCTTGTCCTGTCACTACAGTCCCTAATGAAGAGTCCCTCCCCAGCATCCTTATAGCCCCCCTTCAGAAACTGGAAGGCTGCTATGAGGTCAATATTAGGAAAGTGAATGAAGGTCAGTATTAGGACATTGACTATTTTTTTTACGTATCTCAGAACTACAAACCTTCTGGGGTTGCCTGCTGGCTTTCAGTTTGCCCAGCACTACTGAGAAAGAGAAAAATACACATTAGAGGACACACTGCAAAATTGATCTTGCTTTATCCAGTTGGTATACAAATCTGATATTACTTTATTACAGAGAAATTTGGTTCCTCTGTATCAAATGATTCCTTAGGTGTGATTTGATTCATTTCTGCAGTTTCAAAAAAGGCGCTATAGGAACTTCATTAAGGAAGGCTTCTGGAGGGCAGAGCTGGTGGGGAGAAGGCTAGCTGGCCTCGTGCTGGGCTGTGTTCCACAGGAGTCGTTGCACAGTAAAACATAGGGAAGTTGCATTGTGGTGTAGTGCTGGTGTCAAGATGATTGTGTTTGCCTGTTATAAATTGAATTCGCCTATTAGAGAGCTATGACTTGATTTTTTTTCATTAGCACACAAAGCTTGAAGGGAAAGCTTCTTCTGCGGTCCCTCCAGACCTCTTTAAACAGGGATATAATGATTCTCTGTTGAGAAAGAGCAAAAGAAATTCCACTGCTGTTTAAACAATTAAAAGCGAAGCTGTACTTGGCAGAGAGGCTGAGGCACCAGCGGTAACCTCTCCTCTTGGCTGACCAGCAGCTTTTAAATGCAGGGGCTGCTGTGAACTGACTCACTGCAGGGTAATTACGTTAGGGACCCATACGGCTTGCTGAAAATCAATTCTGTTGGACCAGTGTGTTTGTTCGGAAATCCACTCAGCCAATTCAGGAGTACATTAGGCTGCAGGCCCCGTGCGCTGACCTCCCCAGGATTGGGGTTGACACTTGAACGAAGGCGTTTGTCCAGTTAAAGGACAGTACTACCAGCAGACTCTTATCTCCCCTAAATTGGATTACTCAGATCTGCTTGTTCTCTTTAAAGATAGCTACTTCAGGTTTTTTTCCTCTTCTCTTTCTGTCCATCTGAGACACTAACCTAGTGATTACAGTTTAACATGCCCTTCTCAGCTATTCCTGGATAGTGAACGTTTAGTATTGCCTCTAGAACTTCCTTTTTTGGCTGGAGAGGGCTTATACTGGGGAGTCACTTCTTCAGCAGCAGTTGCTTTCTAACAGATTACGCAGCAAAATGTATGGAACCCATCGTATTTTAGCAAGATAGGGTCTGCATGACCAGGCACGACAGGACTCAAGTGCTGGGTTGGAAGTGAAGGAGAGGCCCTGGCAATGTGGGTGACATTTGTGCCACCTCAGGGTGACAGCCCGGAGCATGCAGGACCTGGTGCTGCTGACAGACCTGTAGTGGCACGAGCCTTGTGAGCTGAGCAGCACAAGTGGTGAGCCTTGCAAACCTGCAGGGCTGGTGAGTTAGACCTGAGCTAGTCACCTCACCATTATCTTGAGCGCCAGAAATTGCTAATACCTGCTCTAAAGCCACTTGGCCTTTCCCATCAATGATAAGGAAAGACTTCTTGAAATGTCCATCTCATGAGGTATAGAAAAAATCCCTGCTTTCTTGAATTTTCATTTTGTATTTTTAAATCCAGGGGCATTGGTTAACCTCAAACACCTCCACATGGAACAGGTTATCAGCTCATTCTGTCTTGTGTTGCAGAAGGTACTTGTATATGTACGTGAAACCAAAATACTTTCTTGCTTTTGGAGGGGAAACTGGAAAATAAGGTTGGGGAAGAAAAACTTTGAATCCTTGAAGAGCTGGCTCCCTCTTAGCCCGTGCACAAATCCTTCTGCTCTGTAGCTGATCCGTATGTAGATTTTTGTTACAGTCTTGTACTCGGAGTTTGTTCTGGTCTTGTAACTCAAAGCTGCTTTTGCTTTCTTTATCTCCAGACAGTGCTGCTTGTTCTTGTTTGAAGCAGAATACTATCTAAATATAAGAAAAATTTCTCTTGAAAGAAGAATTTTTTGTGTGCATTTTGTAGACTATGCATGATAAAACAAGGGAATGAGGAAAAGAGAGGGGACAGGAAAAGTGTAAGAGTGTGTGTGTGAACATGTTGTTAGTATGTTTTCCCAGTTAGCAAAGATCTGGGACAGTATTCTTCTAGTGGGAAGGGAGCAGACAAATGGATATATGGATAATGTATAACTGCTGGTAGTACCATTACAACAGGAAAATCTATTTGGATGACTGTGTGAAGGAACTGAGATGAAAATGTGCTGGACATCACAATTCATGATTTTTTGTGCTGATAAAATGTTTCCAAACCAGTTTGATAATATCTCTGTGAAAGATACTGTGAAATATTAAAAAGATAAATAAATAAATCAAGTCTTCTCTGTGTATGCAGAATCTCTATTGAAAGCTCCAATGGGAGTCAAAGTTCCTGTTTAGCATACAGAGGCATATGAGTTTTAGCGTTCAGACTCTTAATCTACAAAGAATAATATAATCCTCTTTTATCTAGCTGCACCACAAAGCCCCAGTTGTAGATAAGTTCTGTGGTGACTGTGCATGCAGCTGCATCTTCTGCTCCTCTTCCCTCACCTACCCTTGGTAAATGTTTCTGCAAAACAGATGAAATTAACTGGTGTAACCAATAAATAAAGAGCAAAGTTTGCAGAATGGAAGGTTGTAACACAGCAGTAGACCTTAAATACAACTGATAGGTCTGAGCTTCTGCTCAGCTGCCTGCCGATATCAATGGTTTTCTGGTTTTGTGAGTCCTGGTGTTTCACCCTCTATTCTTCAGGGCTGTGAAAGGATGGGAAGCCTATGTAGGCCTCCAGACTGTCTTTGCAAATGTTCCCAGTTAGGAGATGGGATCACTTTGGATGGGAATTAATTTATGCTGCATAAAGGACTGCTTCTGTATAACAGCCAGCATGGGTTCACCTGCAGATTCCAGCATGTGCCTGCAGTGCATCTGTATGGCCATATCAGCCATGTAAGGGGAGCCACCAGGAAAAGGAAAAGCTCAGAGATTTGCTTTCCTCCCTCATATGCGTGAATCTCAGGAACTGTCTCATCTCCTCTGAGGCAAAGAACTTGCAGGAAGGCTTTCTGAAAGGGAGCTGTCAGAGATACTGTCCTTCCTGCATAGCAACACTGCTTCTGACAGTAGTCTTCTGCTGCCACAACTGAGTATTCCTCATGTCCTTCTGAACCTGAAGGTGCTAAGAGGCAGTTGTATTGTTTCTGGGTTAGGTGCAAACCAAGTCCCAGGTTTGAAGTTACCTCTCATTCAGTCACCGATCCTATTTGACCTGTGTAGATTTGTTGCATATTATATTAAAATGAACAATGTGCTTGGCTAAATAACAGTCTTTTCCTCTTTTTTTTTTTTTTTTTTTTTTTTTTAACACTATTGTCATGGCAATGGCAGTTTTTCACAGCACAAAGATAGATGCAATTAGGATAAATCAATAGTTCCTAAAATAGCTCTTCCCAGATGCAGAGTAGAAACTTCAATTCAACAGGTAATAAATTGCTTTTCTTGGATGAGTGTAGTGGTTGAAGTGGACTGAAAGCAGTCCAAACTGGAGCTAGCATATACCTTTAGAAATTAAATCAGAGGTATCAGCCTCTGTGCTGGAGAGCATGCAGCCGTACACATAATTGGCAGTTTTCATGACCAAAGGGAAGTCTGTGACCAGATCCTGCTATTGTACATGGGCAGATTTCTGCTGAAATCAATAGACCTCTACCCCCGGAAGCTGCTGAAGTAGGTTGATGTGCCTGGTGTGCCGGTGGTAGACATTAGACAAGACAAAGTTTCCAGTTCTATATGCTACCACCCATGGATTGGTTTTGTTACCTCTGAGTAGAAAGACAGCTCAAGTAACTTCAGTTTCGCTGTTCTCAATAGACACATCTCACTAAGGCTTCACAAAGCAGAAGGGAAGGCAAACACTGAATTAAAAATAGAGAAGGTGCATTTGTCTTCCACATTGTCTCAAAGAGGGTGAATCCATTGTTGGGGAAGAAAAGGGGATTTGTGGTGGGAAGAGAAACATTCAAATGGCAATGTTGATCTGTGAATATTTTGATGAGAGCTTGGTCTACAGAAACTGCTGTCATGGGTGCATAACATAATGTCTTTGTCTGCTGTCCTTGATTTACCTCCCTCTTCTTTCTTCATTTTATTACTGTGGTGCACTATGACCCTGACTCTGTGGTTTCTCTAACTTCCTGAAAAATAAGCTATTCCTCCCAAGATAGTTATACCCTTCTCTTCTTCTATGGCATGCAGTAAGAGCTCTGTACAGCTGTTATAATGACATCCTCGATACTAGCAGAAGATGAATAATAAAAACTGCTACCATTGGTCCCAGAAGGGCTGGAAGGAGGTTTGTTTTGGAATAATGAGTATGGAAATTCTGCATCCATAATGAACTGCAAGCAGTCTTCCAACTCACTCGTGCCGAAAATTCACACTTGCCTTTCCCATAACTTGTCACTTTTCTTTTATTATTATTGTTCAATATGTAAACAAGGCCAAGAAACTCTTTGTTCCTTTGTGCCTACTTACATTTGTCCATTAATCCCAGTCTCCCCTCCCCCGCCCCTGCAGTGCACACAGGATTACACAAAGCAAAAGTCATTAATTTTTATCTCTGACTATCTGTAGGCTTTTTAATGTGGCCTGGCTTGCTTATGCACCAGCAATTACATGTCATAAGTGCTTGTAGATGCTGAAGCAGTATCATAGGCTGATGAATCACTGCCTTCTCCTCTGATTAGTATGCAAGGGGTCGTACTCTTCTTTGAGCAGCTGGCATGCCAATGAGGATCTGGCTCTGCTGGTCAA
This sequence comes from Pezoporus occidentalis, assembly GCF_034315485.1. Lineage (NCBI taxonomy): Eukaryota > Metazoa > Chordata > Aves > Psittaciformes > Psittacidae > Pezoporus > Pezoporus occidentalis. The sequence goes on from NW_026913457.1 coordinate 723,247, forward strand.
GGCATCTGGACATGAATTCAATATGGATTGCTTTAATTAAATGGCTAAGCACACAAGGAGCTAAGAAACAACTCCATCATTGACTGAAATTTTAAAATAAAGTCAACGTGAGAGCATAGGTAAAAGAAATTGTTTAAACACCTGTTGGTTCACTTGTGAACCTTCAGGTTCCTTTTCCATTAATGAAGTTCTTACAAGTGGCTGAAATTCCTTCCAAATTCATCCTTCAGATAAATCTTATTTCTAAAATTTGATTTATCATTAAAGTTTAGGAACCAATGAACTTGATTCCATTTCTCTTCTCTTTATAGGATTGATTTTATTTCATGTAATAGTAAGATTATTGCAATTTGTATAAGCAACTATTTTAAAGGAGGGATTAGGTAGATGTGTGTTGAACCATGGGAAGTGGAAAGTAGCAAATCATCTCTGAATATGACAGAGGTGGAACAGGAGAAGATGAGAAAAGCATTGTAAAATACTTATTTTGCCCACTTTGAAACTCTATGAATTATGCCCATTGATAGAAATACCATAAGGATATTTTCTTCTGTTAGGTATCAGTCTTTGCAAAATGGAAATATGAAGTCTGTTCTTTGCTTTTAGGTTTTTCTGGTCTGATATAACCTTAATTTCTGTTCTAAGAGTTTCTGTACTGGACATCAAATTGCAGGTCTGATTAAAGCATCGCATCATGCTGAAAAATTCGCAGTTCATTTGAACTGTTCAGTTCATTGACTAAATAGTATTATGAATAAAAAGAGGGCTTAATTTCCTATATAAGAAGTCAGATTCCTACCAAATGAGCACCTTATCACCTGTGTTCTGCAAGGACTGTCATGACTCATGCAAAATACAGTATTTACTTTAGCTTAAAATGACGGATTGTCTTCCTGGTTTGGGAAAGCTCCTGTGAACTGCCACAGGAGCTCCTGTGGCTGTGCGGATGTACACATCCACTTGAAAGGCTTTTGTTTCAACGTGGGCTTTGAGCTGTAGCCACCCTCTTTCCTATACAGCTGCCCAAGACTTTTTTATATGGCCCAGAAGAGTAGGCAGGGAACCTTCTCCATGGAGAAGCAACGTACTCTGACTTAATGCTTTGTGCTTGCCAAGCAAAGGAAAACTTCACTGGTCCAGGTATGTGCAGAGCAAAGGAAAGCAGCAAATGAACTATGAGGGATTGTTCTTTGATGCCTTTTGGTTGGGAAATCGTGAGGTTTAGCCCAAGTCTACCTCTGGGATTTTCATGTGCTTAATGATTTCATGCACTTTGTAGTTATTTGGTCCTCAGGAGGAAACATGAGTGCAGCTGTAATGATAGCTTGATAGACACCAGAAGGTTTTGTTTCTTTTTTTTTTTTCCTCATGCAGTTTACCATCCTTAGGAGGCAGTTATCATTCACTGTGTTTCAGGCAGTGGGACAAAGCTATTGTTTCATCAATTATAGAGATGAAAGGAGCCCTCCTCTGCTGTGACATCTGCTAAATCATGGGGCCTGCACACCCTTCATGCAGGGAGCTTGCAGTGTGGCCTCCAGAGCTGTCTGTTGACCACTGGTCAGCACAGCAGCAAGGCTGTGTAAGCCTTATTGCCATCCTTGGTCTGTGAGAACAGGGGCTGGAAGCACGCTGGTGCTGCAGCCAGTGGTTGAGAGCAAGAGGTCCTCTGCACAGCTTAGAGATCTTGAAAAGATAGAAGAGAGTTGCAGGCAAATGAAGGGTGACATGCTGAGACTGTAGCTGTTGTTTAACCATTCAGTGATCACACTCAGTATCTTCAAACTGCTGGTACTCCACTGCATCATCTCAATGCAATCTTCAACTAACAATTCGTACTAAAGTTGGTGAGCAGGAAAGATACCAGGCTACTGTCTTTTATAGAAAGTAATAAAAGGAAGACAGCAAAATTAAAATAGAATCTGTATTAAAGGTATTTTTTTCTTGTGTTTTACATTTCAAGAGACTTTCTTGTATCTGTTAGATAATGTGCCTGCTTCATAAACCAAGGAGATTCATCCTGTCCTTCTTCTAAATGAGGAACAACTGGATGACGAGTTCCTCAGCAGTATCACAGTTTTCTGTGCATCAGAAGGATGTGCTTAAATCCCTTAAAATCAAAAGAATTGCAGAAAACACACCAGTAACATTGCAATGAGGATATGTTTTTTGAAATCTTGAGTATTCATTCATAGATTTTGTACAACTTACCACTTGCTAGCTGTTTAGGATTTTAATCTAAATGACAAACTACTTGATTGCATTTCACTGCTATAGCAGCTATTTCTTAAGTTTTATTTTTAACACAATTAGTTTTGTGTTAATAATGATTTCCTCCTTCCCTCCCCCCCATCCCCCACACCCCCCCACCCCCCCACCCCCCCTTATTTTTTGCCAGTGCTTGCTAGGGGTCATTTCCTAAAGAAGTTCAGTGCCCTCTGGAGCATGTCACTGATGCATGGAAAACATACATTAGCATATAAAGGCAGATTTTATATCAAAGCAAAATTTAATTTCACATATGTGTAGCTGTCATTCTTTGCAGATACACAGCTAGAACTCTGCTTGTCCTCCTTGTTTTTCCACTTCCCACCAAAACATCCATCTTCAGCTTTGTTCTCCTCTTCCTTCCTCCTGTGCACTAGTGTCTGTCCCAGCTCCTGCTGCAGTGAGCGCTTTGCACAGCAGAGAGGATACTATACTTAGTGCAACCCAGTTTACTCTCATCATTTTAATAGTGGACCTAAGGTATGTTGCCATGTGAACAAGTCATCATGTCACCATGGCAACCAGCCGGATTGCAGCATCGCTCTGAGGAGTGGACTTTTTTTTACCCCTTTTTTTCTAGTCAGTGCTTTTTCTTTTGTTAAATTTGCTGAAGGGCTCACAATGGGAGGATTGAGGCTGCTTTATCAAGCAGCTTTTCACTTAAACCTGTAAGTTGTTGTATAAACAGAAGGGCCAGCATGCCACTGGATTCTCTTTCAAGGCAGACTTGATGAGGGCTTTGAACCAGGACCCCAGCGCAGTTTGCAGCTAGATCAGAACTGAGACAATTACATGCCTTGGCACCTTTCACTCTTCTCCACACTTCTCCACTGCTTCCCGCAGTAGGGACCCCGGGCACTCTGACATGGATTGGGTGACCAGCGGACAGCCCTTTGCTCCCACTTTGAGCCTTTTTTGCTTTTGGGGATCTCAGTAGGCCAAAATTAGACATACTGAGAGGTTTGAGTTTATGTTTTATTTTTTATTTTCCTTCTCCACATAACATCAGCAGCTTCCAGCACCAAGCAGTGGGGGCAGAGAAGGAACATGAACGGGCAAATGATTCAGGCACTCAAACACCAGAGTGGTGAGAGCTGTGTGCGCATCGGTATGTAAGGGCATGGTAACAGAATACATAGAATCCTTAAGGAGACCATAGAAAAAATAGGCAAATAAAATACAGCTATTAAGCTGGAACTCAGAAACATTATTTTAAACATATAATTCCAGTAATGCAACTCTTCTTTTCCCTGAAACTGTGTGTGAAATTATAGGCTAGGCTAGCAGAGATCGTCACAGCCACTTTACAGGTTGGGGTTTTTATATCCGCAGTTTCGATATGCACACACTCCTGGTTGCCTTACAAAGAGCTCTTAAGGAAAGTATCTCCTGTGGAATTTCCGGAGCTTAAGGAGTAGCCTGCATGATGGCAGCAGAGATTCTGATCTTCTGCAATTACAATTGCATAACCTCAACAGACCTTTCAGCCTGTACAGATCTTTTTCCAATCTCGACCTCTACTGCCTGATTCATTCTCATGGCAGCAAAGGAGTAGTATCAGAAATTAAGCAGGAGAAAGAACTAACCTGCATGTGTTTGTATGGGGAAGACGGTCACTGGGGCAGGAACCAGTGCTGGTGGCTTATCTTGATGTGCTAATGCAAACTAGAGATCAGACGTCTCCCAGGGTTTGTGTTTTGGGTGTTTTTTTATTATATGGTGACTAAAGAAGAAGAAGAAGGATGGTGTAGGTGTTGTTTGGATGGTGGTATGGTCCTCTCAGGACAGTGAAATGCAACAGCTGTGCAGCTTTGGACACAGAAGATTATAGGAATAATACCTGTAAATAGCCAAGCTTCGTTACTAGCCTGTAACATATCAGCAGCAACAGAAAAATCCTAGTACCACCCTACTGGGTCTACATGCTCTTGTACTGGTGGTGTTCACAACCAGCCAGGGTATGTCATTGAGATGTTGCTCACTCTCAGATATTGCTGAGAGTGAGTGTTTAAATGAACGCTCACTCTCAGCAGCTGTGCTCACCAGCCCTCTTCAGATGAGTGTGCATTGATAGATGTACAGTGCAGGATGGGCTCATGCTCCTGTAGTACTTATACTCATTTAGGCAGGCAATTGGTAAGGTGAATCACCCTCCATAGGCAGCAGGGATCATATCTTCTTTGTGCATAAAATTACAGCAAACAAGCCTCAAATAGCACAGGACACTTTCATAATTGATTTATGTAGGACTCCGAAAGTTCTATTACCTTTTGTTTAGCTCAGGGGGCCTGACTCTGTGCAATCCATTGCTGAAACTAATTACAAGATATAATTAAACTGTGACACGAAGATATTATACCGTTAGTTTACTAATGACACCGCGAAGCTGTACCACCAGCACAGGACAGTGATTATGCTTCATTCATTATTTATCCGTTTGCTAAATGAGATGCTGACATTTTCAAAAATTACTTTGAGGTTTCTTAATTGTCGGCAGCAGGATGGACTAGAAGGAGCTCTCCTTCCTCTTAGTTACTTATCTAAACCTCAGATGTATTATTAGCAAAAAATAAATAATAAAGAAACCCCCAAACTCGGGCTTTCTGGTCATTGTTCTATCTGAAGCTGGGTAGTCATTTCTGAGCACTGATGCGAAGTGATGAATAAGAAGAGCCTTCAGGTGAAATGTCTCCTGTAGCAGTTTATGCCATAACCTGGGTAAATGGTGATACCTTATGAGAGGGTGATGTCAAGTTCTAATTGGTTCAGTGCCAGCTGGAGAAGACTGTCCCATTTCTTCCCCTGAGCAATTTTATGAATCTATTTGCATCTTTGTTTGTGTAATAACTTGGGGGACTTTATCGATCTGTAAAATATTTGTCCATTACTAGTACTAAAATATAATTATTTACCTTAAATAAACCCCATTACACGTAAGTACTATAATTGGCACAAAGTAGAACAGGCACTGCCTCTGGCTGGTAATTTGTATGGATGGCCTCTCTCTTCTCCATTCTGGTATTGAGCCATTCATTTGCAGCCCAGTAAAGCTCTGTGCTACAGTGGTGAGCAGACCAGCAGACCAAGAAAGTCTTGATCCGGCTCTGAAGCATACCCCCTTTGCTAAAGCAAGCCTTATCCTGAAGCCAGAGGGGAAGCACACATTATCTTTGTCCTTACCCTGAAGAGATGATTTCTGTGGATAGGATTTATTTACAGCCACCACATCTCTGTGTAGCAGCCTTGGTTTTCTGCACTATAATTAATGGAGGAATTTGCCTTATCATATTCTCAGAAAGAAAAGATGCATTTACTAGCTCCATTATGACGAATTCTGGTGTTCTCTTTTTCTCCATAGTAGCTTCTCTTTCTCCTCCTGTGCCTTTCCACTGTTCCTGTTCCTTGGGTTCAGAGATGCTAAAAAGTACATACAGAAGGCCCTGTACAGTCACTAACCTCTCAGTAACCCCCTAGCAGTACCTCATGCTTGTTTTCACCAGAGGCACCACTGGACAGCTTAAGACAAGGTTTAATTTCTTCTGCGTGTAATGGTATCTTGCATCTATAATGATGCTATTTTCTCTCCTGTACTGATTAAGTATGATTTACCCAGAGAACTAAATGATGAATATTTGAGCTGCGTGTGTTAAGCCAATAGCTGGTAAAATAGACGTAGTAAACTTGCAAAAGGAAAAGGAAGAGGGACTTACAAGTTACGGAATATTAGCAGGTGCAAGAAAAAAGAAAGTGAGATTAAGTCAAGAGGCAAGAGACTATTTCTACTGCTTTGTCTAAAGAACAAGCTACATGTCCCAGGTTTGGATTGCCTTCTAGGAAGAAGGATTTTTCCTTCCTTTTAACCCCTCTAAATTAGTTTAGGAGTTGCTTTGGTTTAGTTGAGAGTGAGTGACTTCCATAGGTTGCATATTTGAACCCCTGGAAATTAAATGGCAGTGGAAGGTAAGTGTCTCCTCCAGAATACACTGATGTTGCAGTCCCAACTCTCCTCTAAAGCGAGAGTGCTCTGGCCAGCACTAAACATATATACCAGAATATTTTTATGTTTTCATCTCTGTCATCAGACGTCTTTCATCTCTGTTAGCAGAAACTCTAAGAGAGAATGAGATGGATAGTGAGATTTCAGTTCAGCTCTTCACGTTTTCTAAGCTGGAATCAAATAGCAGTTCAGAAATGAATGAGTTTGAAGGAAACCGTTTCCCAGAGCTTTATTTACCCAATAAGTAGTAAATGTTTAACAATCTCTAAGTGTGCTTCAGAGAAACCCTGTGATTGCAATTGTTTCAAGAATATGGTAGAAAAAACATAAAGATGACATTAGATGAGTATCTGGTGCTTCATGGACTCCAAAAAGCACCCAGAAGCTGTAAAACTGCTTATTTTGCTGAAGTGGTACTTACTGCAGAACATTCACCTCCTAGATCCAGGTGACCGATAAACACCAGCTTGCTCCAGAAAAACTCATGCATCGTTCTAGTAACTGCTGCTAGACTCATCTTGCTATAGATGATGGTGACCCCATTTCAGATCACATTTAGACCATTCTGGTGGGGACCAGGAGCTGGGACTGCCAGGCTTTCCCTGAGAGCTCTCAGCATCAGCTGAGGTTTTTCCTTCTCCAGAAGTTACATCAAGGACTAACCAAGAGGGGCTGAGGAGTGATTTTAAATACAATCTGTGAAGCCCCACACAGGGCCTAGGTCTTTGACATAAGGAATGGAGCTTCCTTATGCATTGATTTTGTAATGTCACTGAGCACATGTGGAAGAGCAGGGTCATGTTTCTAGCTCTTTTTATAATGCTCCTCTCAGCACATTTTTGTGTATATTTTTTATCTAGGTATTATGCTCCACTATGTAAAAAAGGGAAAAAAGGTATTCTTAAGTAGCTGCAAAACATGAGAAATAAATAAGGAACAATGTTTCCAAAGCCTAAACTTTTTTTTGTTTGATTGCGTGAATTCCTTGTCTTTTGCCTCCTTCTCTTGAATCTTCTGTACCTTCTGCTTGCTGCAGCTACCTTTTCCACCTTTTTTTTTTTCCATTATTGTTTTTTCTCCTGAAGATTTTCTGGGTTTAGAGCATTTTTTATTTTTTTTTTTTATTTTAGAATTCAAGTTGTTCTTATTCTATCACTCCTGTATTTGAAGAGTGGTTAGACTTTGCTGTAAGACTCTTGGTCCCAAGTCCCAGGGAGTGGAAAAATCAGTGAGGATGCAGATGACTGCAAATTGATCAAGAGCTTACAACCAGTTTACTATTAGATTAACATGACCTATCTTTTCAATCTAGGATGCCAGGATACTAGAATGCTTTAATGTAATTGATTGTGCTTGTGGGTAGAAAGATCAATTTAGGGATTTTCTGAGGTCTTTTCCAGCCCCGTTTTCTATTATTCTAATCATAGATATCTGGGATCTGTTAGTGAGCCAGATGTGGATATAGCTTGAAAACTATTAGCTAAACACCTCATTCCCCAATAAAAACTTAGGAGACCTGGGAGAAATCGTCCATCTTGCCTTACAGATTTCTTTGTATTAGAAACCGTATTTCAATTCTGTAATTCCCAGGTTTAACACCAACTACTGTATGAAAAAATGTAGACTCTTACCTAAGTGTGAATGGAAGAGAGTTGTATGGCTACATCAGATACGGGAATACTGTATCTGAGTTGAGCAAACACCATCTGTGTGTTCCTGTTAGGGGTCCCTCAGCCAGTTCTGATCAGTGCCTCTGATATTTCTCCTGGGTTTTATTACCAAATAACACGCTATAGCATTTTTTCTAGCTCTTTTCTCCCTCCCTACCCCTTCCCACCCCCCTCACCCCACCCCCCCCCCCAATGAACTCCAAGGCTCTAAATATAGGTCACCCCAGGCAATTAGGGAAGAGCTGCTGGTTTTGAGCGATATTCAGCAGGCAGGAAGCCCAGTTTCCAAATGAGTTATCAGGTGATACGATGTTTGGCCTCAGCCAGAGTGATTGACAGGGGGCCTGCATGTTCACAGATACATTATTTAAACATGGTGAGATATAAGAGATCTTCTGCACTAATTACTTCGAAGGCTGTATTAATCACAAGACACTTTAATACTCAATCAATACTTGCATTTGTCAATGACCTTGTAAATCTCCTCCACTTTAACTCTGCCGTGTGGCAAAAGTAGCTGCTCAAAATCTTTGGGTGGCTTGTTTTGTACTACTGTTGCTCTGTAATATGTATTTAACAAAGTCTCAATTCCAGTGTTTTAACTTCAGTTTCATAAGTCAAAATAGGAAAAGGACAGATGTTAAGGAAACTAGGTACCTGTATTCCAGCTAAAGTGTCGTCATTTTTGATGTAGATTGGGAAGCACATACACTGCAGAGGACACTTCATATGGCATTGGCATATCCTGACTTCACTTGAAGGCTGGGCAATGGTGACCTGATAGTAGACTAATTTATGTTCTAACTGGCATGTGCATATTAATGTGAAGATAGCAGCATGCTTGTCCTCGTATCTTTTAGATGTAAGGGATGTGAAACTTGGTAATTTTATCCAAGCAAAGGAAGAAAGTAAAATAATGTCTTCAAATTAAGATAAGATTGCATTGCAGCCCAGTGCATTCAGAAATGGAAAAGTCATTATTTTGTTTTTCATTTAAGGCACTGAGCTAGAAGAGGGAAACTGAGAGGAAAAAACTGTGCACTATGATCTCCTGTCTAGTTGGAATTGTTTATCTTTTTATAGAGCTTTTTTTCCCAGCTGCTACACTGTTGTTTGAGCAGGTATTTCTCATATTCCCAATTGATTCATACAATTAATAATATTTTACCTGCCTGGGGTTTTTTAAGTATTTTGGAACCTAACAGTAGTTCACTCAATTGTTTATATGTGGTCATGAGAAAGAAAAGCCTTGATTCCTCAAATGGGTCAGTAAGTCATGGAATCACTGAGGTGGGAAGGCACCTCTAGAGATCTGCCTCCTCCAGTAAGTCCATATATGTCATGAAGTGGCGAGCCCAGAACTGGACCCAGTACTGCAGACATGGCATTCCCAGTGCTGAGTAGTGGGGAAGGATCAGCTCCCTTCACCTGCTGGCAATACTTCTCCCAGTGCAGCCCAGGATGCTGCTGACTGTCTTTGCTATGTGTGTGTATTGCTGGTCCATGCTCAGCCTGGTGTCCTCCAGAAACCCCAGGTCCTCCTCTGCCTGTGTGCTGGTGCCCCAGGTCACTTCTCCTCAGGTGCAGGACTGGGCTTTCCCCCTGCTTGAGTTTCAGATGCCTGTTAAGGCCTTTGAGGTCACACTGAATGGCAGCACAGCCCTCTGTTGTGCCATCTCATCCTGGTTTTGGTTTTGTGTCAACTCCTCTATGGAGCTGTGCTCTACCTTTGCATATCCAGCTCGCTAAGGAAGCTCTGGGACATCACTGTCCTCACTGCTGACCCCTGGGGTACACTGCATGTTGATTTTCAGCAATCCAATGTAACATTACAGGATTCTTATGCCAATTGCAATATATTTTTCCATGGGATCCCTGTTGGTAATTGTTGCAGCATTGTTCCTTTAGCACTCTAACATTGACTCTAACATTGCATCTGCAGTGCAAGATCTGCAAATATTTAGACCACTTCTTTCATCTTCCCATATGACCTTTTTCTCTATAATGAGAAAGGTTCTTACATTAAAAACACTTCCTTTATTGGGGTCAGTACTTTATTTCCCATCTGCGGCACAGCAGTTTGGGGTGGCACACATACCCACATTCCCATGTCTTCTGGTTCTACATACTTTATGCTCTTTATAGCAATTTTATCTTTATGCTCATTTCTGTGGAATTCTGTTGCAAAAGTCTTATTGGCAATGTACAAAAATTACCTCCTTCTTATTCCAGAGTGCCCCTGCCTGTAGTCACTGCTGTCACCTCTGAAGCTGCTGTACTGCAGAGAGAGGTGAGTTTAGTGCTTTCCCTCTGCTCTCAGGCCATTTTTCCTATGCTTCTTTTTTATTATTTTATTTTATTTGTGGTCCCTGTCATTCTGCCGGGGCAAGGGGGTAAAGAGATTTGACACTAAGTGTGGGGCAATGCTGTATCTGGAATCTATCTTCCAGACGGTGAAAGAATAAAAATTCATGGCAGGACAGCCACTGCTGACACATTCCCAAAGACATATTGCAGGTAGCATTATTTATTGTGGCAATGAGTTCATAGAAGTGCTACCTCAAAGCACCCTGAGAGATCCTAAAAAGCCCATCTCCCATCAGGTACGGCAGATTTACTGCGGCTGCCGGCGAAGGGGGTCAGGCAGCTCTGCGCAGGAGGCAGCTCCTTGCAGGAAGCCTGGCTGCTCTCCTAACGGATGTGGCATGGGGCGATTGGCTCCAAGGAGGGCTCGAGCCTGTAATGTTGACCATAAACTTGAAGTGACACGCTGCCTTAGATAAGAAGTGCTGGAGGGAGGGGCTGGCGTGGTTTCTGGGAGCAGAAGCGCTGAGGGCCAGCACAGGCACTCATATTTTAGGTTAATGCTGGAAAAGGAGTGATAGGGGTGGGGATGGGAAAGGATTGATGGTGTTGTGAGTGAGCAATGCACTCCCTGTGCCGGAGGCTGATCTCAGCCCGCAGAACCGTGCCGTGGCTGAGGCAGGCAGATCTGACCTCACTTTCCCCAAGACAGGGAAGGGAGAGGCTGTGAGTGGGACAGCCTCACCAGGTTAAAATACCGCGGTCCCACCATGCTGCTGCACCAGCCAGCCCTGGAGCAAATGGTGTGAGGGTGAGGGTGGACATGGCTTGCTGTGAAAAACATGTTCCTGTGAATCAGCCTTCCGATTAATGGACATACAGCATTCACCTGTGTTTGTATAAATCCGACCACTACCGCAGGCAGTCGCCCCACTCATGGATGACGTTTGCACTTGCAGGCAGGGCAAGTTCTTGATCTGCTTCCACCGTGTACCATTACATTCTGTTCTGCAGATAATTGGTTAGCACATTCAAAATTATTTTCCTGAAATACAGCAAATGCAACATGGACCAAGGCAACAAGGTAGTGACCTGTTCTAGGCTTATTTTCAGGAAGATTTGTACAAAAGTGCACCTTGCTAGTCTAGTGTGCTATAACTGTTCAGCTGCTATATTGAGAAGTATTGACACCTTCCCCACCCCCCATGTTGATTCATTTGAGAAAAATCAGAAAGCTAAATAAAACTACTCCTTCATAGAGGCTTGTGAACTAAAATTTCCTTGAGGCATTTTTCTGCATATTACTTGAACTTTGTCTGCTCTTCTGTACTTGTGTTGTCCTACTGCTCTTCTCCCACTGTGGATGAAAGCTGGATTGTAAAGAATCCATCTGCTTTTACAGAATGACATTGCAAGTCCCATGGACAATCGATGGTGCTTCCTGGGCAGTGAAGCAGCTGTGACTCTGTGATTGAATGGACTGTGGCAGTGAGTTTGACAGTATTTATTCACTCAGTTTTCTCAGAAACCTTGTGGTGGCCTGTACACTTCAGAAATATTGTAAACTTCAGAGGTCATTAAAGACCTCTCTCGAACTATGTAAGTACGTTACTGACGCCTTGTTAAACCTTGAAGGCCTTCTGAGGACTGCTTTCCCCTTCCTCTCCTCTGTAGTTGCTCTTTGCTCATTTGTGACAATTTAAAGACAAAGAAAAATTAATGTCGACAGCCTTTGGAGTCCTAACACAGCTGCCAAAACAACACAGGTGAGAGGAATAGGGAGTCACAAGTCCCCAACTCATAAACCCACATAAAACTGTGTGGTTTTAACTAAGCTAAAAACGATTTTGCTATTTGAATGCTTGTCTTAACCCTGCTCCTACCCATCAAAATTAGATGTTCTTGCAGTATCAGAGGATTTGGATTTCTTAAGACAGATACTTGTTAGCAATGACACAGGATCCCATATCTCTCATTATTAGAGGTTTGTAGGGCCTCCTTTGGTGATGGCACAAGCTGAGCAGTTTTCCATGTCTTCTCCTGTTCCTTTCACACTGTGATGAGCCTGTTTGCAGTTAAATGATCTAGCTCCTTGCCTTTGCATCTCATCCATGCCAGCTGCCTTTCCTGGTGTTTGTTGTTGGGGTTGATCCTGTTCAAGCTCCAGACATGAAACACATCACCCCCAGCTTCAGTGGAGATCTGGAAAACACAATGGCTATGCAATGCTCAGCATGACAGCGTGGACCCAATGGTCCCTTCCTGCTACCTTGCAGAACCTCCCCAGCCAATGCACTGAGGCCAGCTTCTGCCCCACTAATGCAGAAGAGGAGGATGCTTGAATGTGTATTTCCACTGCCTGCTTTTCTTCCAGGCCAGCTGGAAGTTATCAAGGCCAGAGGCTGCTTTCCAGCTTCATAAACCTCTTGCATTATTCGGAGTCATGATTCTCTTATTCAACTGTCTGTGCTTTTCGTTGGGATGGCTAATCCCTCAGCGTGACTAGTGGAAGCTGTGGTATTGATTTCTGCATCTCTCTAAACCTCAGTTGTGTTCAACGCTTGTTAGACATCTAAAGGAATATCCATTGGGCTCCAGGGGCAGTTGGAGAGAGGAGCACAGTCAGCTGTGCAGGGAGATGTTTGCCTCAGGTCTGGGGACAAGCCATCAGAAAGGACTAGAAGGCATCAGGAAAGGGGCAGGTGGGATCTCTAACCCCTGATAAAACTCTTGAAAGGTTTAAACTAGCACAACACTGCTGGCTTACTATCTAATCATTGGTAAAGTTGCAGTTTTATGAATTTGGCTCAGAGGATTTGATGGTCCATCTGTGAATATGCTAAGGTCCACTGAGAAGGGAGGCTGTGTTTAGTGCAGTTTCTCAAGCTATACACATATGCAGGTGAAAGGGAGTCCAACGTTGTGGGCTTTTTCTTTGAAATACTCCATGCCATGTGAAGCCTTTGAATTCTAGAGTCCCTTATGGTGGGAAACACTCTGGAAACATGTTTGGGCTTGATCTGCTGGATTTCCAGTCTTCAGGGTCCATTGTCCTGCCCACTGTTGCACTCCATCACGTAGCCTATTCCCATACTGATCCTGACTCCTAAGAGCTCCTTTATAGGGAGGGAGCATTGGATAATTGGGGAAGGTCATACGGACACTGGAATTGAAGCTTACAGCCTGGATGAGAGGGCTGAAAGAGGCAAAAAAGAAGGATTTAGCACATTTTTAATTAAAATAACAAGCTGGGACGTGTCACTACACAGATTCCTTTGTATCCTAAGTTCCTTTCCGTCTTTTCATCTTTGACTTTTTAGATTAGGCACTCTCAGAGAAGGGATCACATTTTCTTCTGATCTGGAGAATGCCTGACATACTTTGAGGGCTAGCATTGTCTATACAATAATGAAAAAAAAAATAGAATTGCAGTTTCATTGCTGCCTTACTCCTAGCTGCCATCATTGTGAGGTACTTAGCACTTAAAATAATTGCACCTAGCACTTACATTATACTTTCAGTTTTTCACAAATTAATCCTTCTACCACTTCTGAGATCAAAATTGGTATGTCCATTTTATGAATTAGGAACAGAGACACAGAGATGTTAACTTTGTCATCCAAAGAAATGGAAGGAATTGGTGGTAGCTGTTATATTATGGTATGCTGCGTAAACACAAACCTAGTCACAGTCTGAGCATCTTACAGAAGTACATTAAGAAAAATGGCTAATGTGTCATGTACTTTATTTGTGTTAAATTAGAAATTAGTAGATTAAGTCAAATTTTGTCCGATTAAGCAAGCACAGGCTAGTCTAAAGTGAACCTATCAATCAAGGGGATGACCATATCACATGATTTAAATCTGTTCTAATAGTTGCACATCCCAGAAAAAATAGACTCTTTTTAAGTGAAGCTTGATCCTCCATCCATTTAATTTAGCATAAAACCTAGAAAGGAAGCAAAGTAAACTGAAGTAATTGCAAAATACAAATTTTAATAGATCTAATACTCTGCAGAATCTCTGTCAGGAGAGCTGATTTTGTGTTTGTTTATACAGATGAGTCTAAATGGCGCATGAGCACTGGTACAGGGCTGCTCCACAAGCTCGGTCTGTTGTGAGAGTTATTTTCTGGTCCAGTATAGACCAGTAAAAGTTGATGTGTAAATGCAGCCTGAGGAAGCCTTGTTAAGGGGTAACCTACTTTCACTTTTTTCCTCTCTCTTACTCAAGAGTCCCATGCTTTATGTTTTACTGGCTTTACTTGATGATCAGCTCACCCTCTTGGTACGTAGCCAGTTGAATATGGGGACTTCTCTGTCTCCAAGGAGAGAAGTATGCTATGTCTATAGCTGGTGGAACAAACCCGATGCCTGGCCAAAAAAAGATTCAGCAAACAGGACTTAGTTTTTCATATAATTTTTCTTTATTTAAATTACTTGTGACTACTTATAAATTTTTTAATCCATTTTCATGTTCTCTGGATGTAACTCATGGGGTTTTTGACACCCAGATGTGTACCATGTATCTGTGTGAGCGCTGCCAATGTTTCTTTCTGATCACAGTGTTATGTTCTACAGAAGATGGGGTTTCTGAAATTTTACAGATACTAATAATTTTGCCACTAAATATCTTCATACCTCTGTGCAGATATTTTTATCTATTTAATATTTGTCTGGTGCTAGCCAACAATCACTAGGTGATGCTTTCAACTGTAATGTCTGCTCGAGCTGTAGAGGAATAGTAGAGGAATAAAAATAGTCTCAGCTATACATGTGGGTCGAACAGTTGGCTACTTCTGCCTCTAAACTGAGTCCAAGCAACTTATTTATCCAAACCTGTTGGTCTAAGTCTGCACTTTCATTCTGGAGATGAAAGGTGAGTGCCAGGTTGCTGGGCTGCCTCACTCCTCCATTTCCTTTCCCCATTAGCAACTGGGACTGGAGCAGGTGAGTGGAAGAGGCTGCACGTGCCTTTGCAGCACCACCTAAAATCCCGTTTGATTTGCTGGCTTTGATGGTGTGTTCACAGTCGTCTTGCCACGACTGATCTTCTCTAACCGCATGGCCCTTTAAATGCCCCATTTCAAATAGGAAGGAGAAAGTGATCTGGTGGAGCTCTTCCTGTCCTTAGGATCTGTGCTCTTATTAAGGTTTTTCCTTGCTTATATCTATGACTTTCTTCCTTTCTGAAGGAGTCAGCTTGATTCAGTACTTTAGGGACTTGGTGACATTAATCTATCTGTTTTATGTAACACGGAGTCATTATTAACAGAATCCTGGATCATAAAAAAAGGCATAACGAGAGACAAGGAGGGTTTTTCCCCTTGAAGATAATAGCAGTCGTGCCGGAGAGGGTGAGGGCAGGGGTCAGGCAGCCGCTGCCTGATTGGGCACCCAGGCACAGCATTGACATTTCTGCAGTTTCATCAGAAAGTCTAAATAATCCATGGGAAAACTGAGGGTTATTTACAGGAGGTAGATACGCGCGGTGTGAGCCGCTGAGGTAACGAAGACACAATCCTGGCTCTTGGTGCCTGCCTTTGCATAGCTGCTACTGGGGATGTACGAGCATGGATGATCTGACAGCCAGCTCCTGTGGCTGTGCAGGGAACTCAAGGCATGAGTGGAAAAAGCACAGGAATTGGAAGATATTAAAGTGAGAGCAATAAAATTGCTTCAAAGGGATGGAGGGAAAAACAGGCAGGTAGTTAGTGTTAGTTTAGTGCTGCTCTAGGAAGGAATAAGGAGGAAGGTAAGGTAACCTTATCTGAAGATCTGCATATGCTGCAGGCTTTCTCTCGGAGGAGTTTAAGGTGGTTTTATTGCAGATTACTGCTCCCCTCTGCCACCCCACCCTCTATCCCAACTCCCTGACAAAATCTGTGTTTCTAGCATGTGCTGCCCGTGCACTGGGGGCAGAGATTGGAACAGAGATTGTAGTTTGCAGGGGGCTCTAACCCAGAGACCGTGTGATGAGAAGGAGCTAAAGTACCAATGGAGGCTTTGATAGTCTTTTAATACTGTCCCCAAGTGCCATCCACGGGGATTGTCCAGTACACCTGCTTGAGTTCCTCCTGCCAGCCATCTGTGCCAGAGAAATTACCAGTCAGATCATGTGTTCTTGATTGGCATTTAATATTTTTTTTTATCTTCAAATTTGAAACTGATACTTATTTACAGGTAGCTGAAATGCCTAATGTGCTTTTTAGATTACTGTTTTAATATTTTTGCAGTTGTTAGTAAACTGGTTTTGGTTTATATAAATTGACATGTGAATATCTGGGAGGGGGAGGACTTGGGATGTTTTCTCAAAGGTTTTATTAAAGAATCACACACTCTTATAATCATATAAAAGAAATAGCAATTATACTGTGCACAGCATGACTGACAGCTCCTTTTCACCCATTTCAGCAGCACACTTACTGCTCTATTGTAATGTGTAATGCAAGGTGGCTCATGTGTTACAGCACAGCCCCCAGCAGCGACAGCTCCTTCTCCTGTACTGAACCCACTAGCTTAAGCAGTGTGACATGGGTAGACATGAGGACTCTGTGCAGCCTGATATGCACATAGGGCTTGCTGGGCTGACAGCTCTGCCCGGAGGTCCAGCAAAAACATGAGATTGTTTACAGCATGCCAAGCACCAGTGCTAGAGTCCAAACTAGTGTGGAGCTAAAATCCTGGGATGCTTCCCATTTGAAAGTCTGCATACTTCAAGAGCCACTCAAAGAGCAGGTGCTTGCAGGTAAAGTGTTGAGTTGGTTGCTATACTGGGGAACCCAAACCCAAGTACATCCTGCTTTCTTGACTTAGACTAAATTTTACTATTAATTTTAAATGTTGAATAAATTCCTTGGCTACTTCAGTTATGTGTTTATTCCACTGGAGGGTTGACAGCTGAAGTCTTTTGACTTGTGTCGTGTTCTCTTCATTCTTTTCCGGAAAGGAGTGTAGATATGCACACAAGAGCTGCCCCTCATTTTGGAGCATGTTAGGAAAACTGGTATCAGGACACACATTGTCAGGAAACCACCTTCCTTGCTGGTTCCTGACATTTCACTGCTGGCTGAGATCTTAGAACAGTGCTTATGCTTCCTCCCTTCCCTATCAGCAGTTTTCCTTGCGAAGGAAAGTGTAATGAGTTCCTCTTTGCAGCAATCCGATTTATGACAAAGGAAGAAGGAAGAGCCATTTCCAGGCAGCTAAACTTAAAACAGGAGCCATAACAAAATGATAGTTTGCTTCTGAGTGCTGTGGCCAGGCTGGGGCATCAGCTTGGTGCCTTGAGGTGCTGCACTCTGGCTTAGGGCGCAGAAATGGTTGAACGTGTGTGCAAGGTTAGAAGTGATGTGAAATATCATCTCTGTTGCGGCTATGAGTTGAGGTCTCTAAATCTCAGATTTGACATAATTACATATAGGTTATTAGAACTAAAGTAGATTCTACTTTCATTTGTATTCTGGTTTCTAACATGTAATGCCTTTCACCACAACTATGGGCATTAGGAATGTTTGTCAAACTGACGGCTGAGCTTTTTATGTTGTTAGGTGAGTCTGCAAGCGGGAGTTTTAAAAAAGCCACCAGGTAGCGTGAGAGAAAACCTCTCCAACAAAACCCTGAGTTGTAAACACTCGATTTGGGTAACTTGGTGGAAAACCCATGTTTAAAAAACAAGCTATAGGCCTCAAACCCAATGGTTAGCTGAGTTTGCAGAATAATAAGTTGATTTTCTGAAGCAAAGCACATTAGGAGCCGTTTGACGTTTTGGTTATAAACCCTTTCAATTTGCTTTGAGATTAAACTTGGCCACAAGGTCACAGCCTAGGGGGAAATTCTGGAACAATTTTCAAAGCAGTTCATTTGGACATTTTTCAACTATTTAAATACAAATATAAATGAATAAATAATTTATGCATTGCTTTAACTGAAAAGTATTTTAGTTTAAGAATACACAAATTGTCCCACAATTAGTATGGCTTGTCTACAGAACAGCTGGCAAGCTGGAAAAACAAGTTATAAACCTGGGAAAGGGGCCACTTAGCACTCTGTACCTTTTCAGTTGTGTTTACCTTCATATCTGTTGCTTTGACTGGACTGTTACAGAGCGAATTAAACTGTGACAGTACAATAATATGCGCTTAAAAAAAAAAAGATTATAGAACATATTACAGATTTATTTAAAAGGCATTATTATACTGTAATAAAGTTAAATGATATGTTTATGTAAACCTTTAATTCCTGAAGAATTACAAACTGTGGGGCCAGATCTATCAGCAGGCTAACGTGACAAAATCATGTTAGCTTTGAGACGTGTGTGTGTGTTTATACCAGACGGGGCTCCAGCAGAATGCATGAGGCTTTGTGAACCCACGGGGATCCAACACCCATCTGCTGAAAGTTCCCTTTGAAGAAGGGGGCTACAAGGATGCTGGAGAGGGACTTCTCATTAGGGACTGTAGTGATAGGACAAGGGGTCCTGTTTAGGTTTAAACCCATTCCCCCTTATAGAATCAAAATCATCCATTATAATAAATGTGATGGAGAAATGCAGCGGCAGTTTGTAAATTGTGAGTAGCACATGAAAAATTATTAGGGCATAATTCCAAGAAGTAAGGGGTTTTCACTAAATGTGGAAAGTTTAAAACAAAGAAAAGTCAGTACCTTTTCTCAGAGCACATAGGTAACACATGAAATTTATTGCACGTGATGTTGTGGAAGAAAAAGAATAAAGGAGTTCTAGAGAGACTAGAACTCCTTTATTGGAGGAGGAGAATGAGAGAAGAGGTTCATTCTGGCAACCTGATCTAGTTGAATATGTCCCTGCTCATTGCAGGGGGATTGGACTAGATGACCTCTGAAGGTGTCTTCCAACCTAAACCATCTATGATTCCATGATTCTATGAACTGCTAACAGCCAGTTATACTTCTATTACCACAGCTTAATATGAAAAGAAAGTTCTCCACAAAATGTGCAAGAAAAGCAGGTCACCTCTCACTGTGTAACTGGACGCAAAGTCTCATGCAGTGACTCAGGACATATGGGAAATCATTTATTTTTTGTAAAATGGTTTTGAAAAGTTTTCAAAGCTACATTAAGTTGACAGAAGGTTGAACAAAAGTGAAAATACAAAAAAAAAAAAAAAAAAAGAAATGTTGTCTCTGTTCTGGTTTTGAGGGGTTTTGTTTGGGTTTGGGCTTTTTTATTTTCAAAAATTCCCACACTCCAAAATGAAAGATTTTCCCAGCTTCAAACAAGATATTCATAGCAAACCAAACTATATTTAGTTTTGTTTTAGGGATGTTTCCATTTAATATGAAACACTTCTTTCATGCTCTGATTTTTGTAGTTACTCATCAAACCAGAACTAAGCAGTTGTTTTACCTCCCTGCATCCAGAGATGGTGAGACTGTGCAAAGGCTCATATGAGTCAATGTGACCCGGTGCTGGGGTGCTGTGGGTAACTGTGAGGTTCCTGCCTGTTCTCCAGTTGTACATTTCTCTGGGCACTGTCACGTTTGACTGGTATCGTTACTGCAGCAGACTGGGCCTCTTTTCCTTTAGCCGTTAATGACCATGGTGAGACTGTTGGTCCTTTCAATTACACTGCAATGATCCCTTAATCTCTTTAAATAGCTCCTCTGTTCTCATACATCATGCTCATTACCTCATGTAGCATCTATATCCCAATCTTAATCTGGAGTTGAGAGTAAATAGGGTGTTGGGGGTGGAGTTTCTACTTTTATTCTGCTTGGGCTTGTTGTATGTGTAAAGAAACAAAAAAGGAAGCAATGTTGGTGGCACTTTGTGAGTGTGCTTGCTTTCTTCACTACTGACCCGCTGTGCAGGATATCAGAGCAGCATGGGATGCACTATCCAGGAGTGGCTGGAAGCAGGCAGCCTTGGACTTTGTGGGACTGGGTTTATGGGCTTTTCTGGCAGCACCCTTAGCTGGGGCATTCTCAGCTGAGCCACAGTGCTGGCTCTCGTGGCTAAGGCTTGTGCAGGCATCCCACAGCTGACAGAGCATGGGAAGGAAAACGTCCGCTAACTGATGTTAAACAGTGGTGCCAGAATCCTAACAAGATTACTTAATTTTTAAGGGGGTGTGAGAAAACATTTTTCCAAGCATTTTTATTGATTTTCAGTATTGTACAAAACCTAGCCATGTAAAGCAATAACATGGGAAAAGAGACAATCATTGAAAAACAATTACAGATCAAATGCCCAGTTCTGGAAGCAGAATACATGCACAGCCCACCCTTTCTAGTTCAGGCCTCATTAGCTATGAACACTTAGGGGTAAAAAACAGGATTTAAAAGTTAATAATTAGATGTCCTGCTGCAGTGCTCTACTGGTGGCTTTCCTCCCTAAGCTGCTGACAGGGTCTCTTTTCCTTCAACAGTCTGTCAGTCTGTTTTCTTTCCAAGCCCTCATAGAGCACTGTCAGGAAGCAGAGCAGGATGTGACCCAGAATGGTCAGAGACAGCCACTGGTGGGAGGGCTCTGCTAGCGGAGCAGCGTGCCCTTACCTGGCCGTGTCCTGATGCTCCTCAGGCTTTACACACAGGATCCATGTCACTTCCACAAAGCAATCCCAGCACTTGATAAGATTACTTCATTTGCTGTGTGGAGCAAAGCTGTGCACTGAAATCAATGGCATTTCTATGTCTGTGTGTCAGTTACACAAGATCCAGCCATGTGTGTGCTTGCCTACTGCCTGTGTAGGCAATGGAGTGTAAAAAAAAACCAAAACAAAACTCCCTCTAGGATTACTGGAGTATTATTGTCATTTTGCCAATTACATAATACAGCTCTTAATTTGAAATGAATTAGCATAAATAGGAATCAACCTACAATTAAGAAAATAAGTTAAATTGCATTTGGTGAAGCATTATTCTATCTTGTTGAGCAGTTTGCTCTCATACTGCTAACCTGACAAATTCTGTAATTCACAACATCCTCCACGTAATCAGTGTGAATTACTGAGGTTTTACAATAACCTGTACATACAGGTTGCAGTGGCATTGGATACTCCAGACAGGTCAGGTTTAGGAGAGCAAAGTGTCCTTCAGAAGCTAATTTGAGCCTGTGTCAGATGCTACTGTCATCAGGAACATGGGAATCGCCAGCCAAAAATATTAGGAGCATCACTGGCTCAACAAAATATATATAGGTGTCCCCAGTTCATATAAGGCGTGATGTTCAAGTGACACATGAAGACAAGAAGGCAGGAAAACAACCCTGTTTTCCTCACCCAGTGTGGCTGCATCTACAGGAGGACAGGAGGCTTAGCAGGTTACTGGAGGAACCTCCCTCGCTGCCTCCAGGAGCTGCCCCTTTGCATGGGGAGAAGGCGGCTCCACTGGGAGCTGCGCATGTACAAACCAGCTTCTGGCTAGCAGCATCTTATTGGACACAGAGTATTAACGGAACCATCTCTATTTTCTCCATTTTCATCTCAGGTTTTCCAAATGCCATTGTGCATGGTCAGACAAATGCAGTCTGGGCACAGCTCTGCCCTGAGAATATTTGATTTAATCATAGTGTCTGGAAATATGAAGCAGGTTGGAAGAGCAGGTGCAGTGTTCAGTTGAGTGTTTTGTCCTGCCTTCTTGTCGTGGTTTAAAACCAGGCAGAACTCCTTCACTCATTCCCCCCCCCCCACCTCTTCTTGCCCTCCCCCTACTCCCGGAGGGATGGAGAAGAGAATCAAAAAGAATGCAACTCCCTCAGGTTGAGATAAGAACAGTTTAGTAACTAAGGTATAACACAGATCACTGCTGCTACCACCAATAATAACAATGATAAAGGAAATAACAAGGGAAGAGAATACAACACCTCACCACCAGCCAACCGATAACTCGCCCCCCCCCCAGCCCGACCAAGCACCGACCCATACCTCCTCCAACCCTGCAGTCTACCAGTCCTTCCAGGTAACTCCCAGTTGCACCCTGGGCATGACGTGCTGTGGTATGGAATACCTCTTTGGCTAGCTTGGGTCAGGTGTCCTGTCTCTGCTTCCTCCTGGCTTCCCCTCCTGCCTGGCAGAGCATGAGGCTCACAAAGTCCTCGGCCAAACCAAAACATCATTGTTATCAGCTCTGTTCCCAGGCCGAAAGTCAAAACACTGCAGTGCACCAGCTACCAAGAAGGAGAAAAATGACTGCTACTGCTGAACCCAGGACACTTGTAAAATGAGGGTTAGGGTTAGGGCTAGGGTTAGGGTAGAAGGGGATGTGCTCC
Organism: Pezoporus occidentalis; assembly: GCF_034315485.1. Taxonomy (NCBI): domain Eukaryota; kingdom Metazoa; phylum Chordata; class Aves; order Psittaciformes; family Psittacidae; genus Pezoporus; species Pezoporus occidentalis. Next base: position 745,731 of record NW_026913457.1, read on the forward strand.
CTGCTCCACTCCTGCACCCCCTGCATAGCACCTCTCACCAACCTCACAGGGAAAATGCAGAGCTGCATCACGATGCTGATCTGTCTAAATGGTGCAGATCTTTCTAAATTTGCCAGTTAGCCATGATGGATCCTGGAGTTTGTCACCAATCCCTTGCCCTGCTCATTCACACACACAGAGACATCCCTCTGGCCTCTGAACCCTCCAGCGCCTCCACGGGTACTTCTGACAGCAAAGGAGTGTCCTCGAGCCCTCTCTTTTGAAACCAAAGCTTAATGAAAGTGTAGGCACACTCCCTTCATGACGGCAGCCGGCTGTAATTCTTGGCAGGCTGTGACATTGCCCATCCTCCTGAATTAGTGCAGGGCATGAGGAATTTAGCACGGTTCTAATTGTTATCAGATGCAAACAAGCAGCATCGGTATGTGGGCATGTGGCAGGACAAAACAAGCGCAGGCGTCTGTCAGTGCAGTGCCCTGCCGCACTGCCCCGCACAGTGAGGGGAGGGCTCTTCCACACACGCTTTGTTCCTGTGCTGGCGAGAAGGTCTCTGGTTTAATTTAGTGTAGGCTTTGTCAGGTGCTCTTTATTTGCCATACAGTAACTCAACTGCTGCAAAATCAAGGCAGCTGCTGAGGGAGAATGCTCCCTGTCAGTCCCAGCCAGGGAAAAGGGATTCCTGTGTCAATCCTGAGCACCACGAGAAGGATCAGGAGAGGCCCTGCAAAGGGACAGGCCCCCTTCCCACCAGACCCCACTTCCAGAAAACACTGATTGTGGCATTTCTCTCCTCCTGGACACCCCTCAGTGTCTTGCTGGCTGCAGGAGATGAGTGGGAGCCACTTGCAGGGTGTGGGAAGCTGTCACAGCAGAAGTTTGGCAATGAGCACGTGTCCCACAGAGCCTCAGTGCTCTCTGAAACCAGGAGATACAGCCCCTACCTACTGGGGTGGTACTGGGAGCAGGGTACCAAGCCGCACCAGCCTCTGTGCACAATGCCATTCACAGGCGTGCTTCTGGGCAGGGGGAGAGAAGCTTGAGCAAGCCTTACAGCCAAGTCCAGCCCAGAATGATGAGAGGGGTTTCCTCCAGTCTGCAGTCTGATTTGGAGGATGATCCCCCAAGGTGGGAGGTGTTTGCTCCTTATTCTCCAAAAAACAGCTGGGATTTCTTCCATCCATGGCAGGGCTTTCTTCTTTCATCTCAACTGAGAGAGGATGGAGTCATGTATTCCCTTGTAACTAACCACGTAGCAGCAAAAGGGCTGTTGTTTCATTTCCAGTACTCCTGCAGAGACTGGGGTAATCTATCCTCAAGTTGCCTGCCGAAGTCTAATTAAACCCATTATATGGCTCAAATGAGAAGCTTTAGCTTTCTGCCCCTCTGCTCTTCCTCTAAGGATTTCCCAAGGATGGGGGATGCTTCCCTATGCGGGGAGCAGGGGGGTAGGGAAATCAGACTTTGTACTTACCCTTTACTCTCCTACTAGTCCAGATGGCACTGGTATCAAATTGTTCCCAAAGCCAATCCATTTACTAAAGCGAGCAAAGAGCTGCCTTTAAAACAAGGCAGATTTAAAACGCCTGGTTAAAACCAAGATCCTCTTCAACCAGGGAAACCCATTTTATCTCCTAGTCACTGAACCCCATGCAGTTTTCAGGAACTCTTCTCAGTTTATTTTAAACTTCACTTTTCTGAAAAACTCCAGTTGTTAACTTCATTATCCATGTGACACTTCACTATCTCCTCTTTCCAGGTTATTTATGAGTACACTGAAGCAGTGCAGAATTTCTGCTCCCTTCCCATGCTAAATTGCTGTTTGTACCCTTTTTCCCCCTATCTTTTTATTGGGAGTTTGCAGGAAGATTAATCCTCCCTACTCCATGACAGTTTAGTTTTCTTAAGAACCTTTAGTGAGGGATGTTCTAGAAAAGCTTTTAGAAAATCTGATGTACTTTATCAGCCCAAATCTCCCGTATTAGCAGGGTTGTTTCCTCCATCAGACAACTTGGATCTATACATATAAACTCTTCTCTTGGCTTTGAGACTTCTCCCCAAGACACCAGATTTACTCATCTCTGCTAATTCAGGTTGGTCCCCCAGTTTTCTACTGCTTTGCTTGTTCTGGAAATCCATCTTTCTGGGAGCTACAAGGATGCTTGGGAGGGACTCTTCATTAGGGACTGTAGTGACAGGACAAGGGGTAACTGGTTAAAACTTAAACAGGGGAAGTTTAGCTTGGATATGAAGAAGAAGTTCTTTACTGTGAGGGTGGTGAGGCACTGGAATGGGTTGCCCAGGGAAGTTGTGAATGCTCCATCCCTGGCAGTTTTCAGGGCCAGGTTGGACAGAGCCTTGGGTGCCATGGTTTAGTGTGAGGTGTCCCTGCCCATGGCAGGGGGGTTGAAACTGGATGATCTTAAGGTCCTTTCCAACCCTAACTGTTCTATGATTCTATGACACAAAGGAAGAAAGTTCAGCTGTTTCATAGTTGAGCTCTTCTAAAACTCTTGAAGGGGTACTGTCACCTCTGGTGATTTGCTGCTCTAGCCTATGAACCCTCCTGATGTCCTTCATAGTGAACAGCAGTGCAGAGAATGAATTGAATTTTGCTGCTGTGTCCTTATCTTTCTTAATTCCTCCCTTTTATGCCTTGATCATCCATCAGCTGCACTAGGTGACTGACAGGCTTCCTGCCTTTGTGTTTGAGATGTTTTTTATTAGCTCTCATAAATCTAGCAATTGTTCTTTGGGACCTATTTTGGCTTGCCTTATCGTGAATTTGCATTGAACTCGCTGGATCTATGTCCTTTTCTGTTTTCATTGTTTAGAAGCAACTTCCGTTTTTCTGAAAGTGTATTTTGATTTTGGATAGCTTCTTTTTTCTGTTGTTTTGTTTAAACCAGGCTTTAGATCTCTGCTGGTTTAGCCTTTCACCTGTTGTGTCTCACACACGTCAGTGTCCTGTAGTCATGGTGCTGTGTACCACTTGCTTTCAAGCTAAAGCTGCTAAGTCAGGATGGGAAGGAGGCATCGTTATCTGATTTGCAGACTGGCAGGTTGCAGTCTCAGCTACAGAGTGACCCATCACAACACAACCATCAGCTGGCAGGATTTCTGTCTTGAGCTCACACTGTGTGCTTTTTCTGCCTGACAGATGCTGTCCAAAATCAAGGCTGATATTCAAGTGATCAAACAAGACTCTGACCAAATATGAAAATAGTAAAATGCTTTCAAGTGTAGAAGGAGATAGGGACTAACAAACTGGGGAGAGGCAAACAGTATTTCACTTGCCTTCTGTAATTCCTGTTCATAAATTCCTGACAGCTGCAGAGGTGTGACTGCAACAGGAACCACCATCAGAAGGGGTGAGTTCTCATCCTGGAGACCTCCTGACACTGGGTGCATCACACCTCATGTTCAATCATCCATCTGGATGCCAAGCTGTGCACTGAAAGTAATGCTTTTCTTTGGGATGACTTCTCATGAATCCCCCTGTTTCTCCTAACTCTTCAGTGTATTTGTTTTCCTTCTTATGCATCTATTCTGCTGCCTGTGGAGTACTGAGCTGTGGAGATTAAAACAGAAAAACACTACAGAAATTCTACCACTGCTGATGGATGAGTCAGAGTCCGTGGTACAATCAAACTCATAGGGTTTCAATTGGCAAAGCCACCTAAATGAATCTGATACAGTCTTTTCTATACTGAGTAAAGAAGCTGAAAAGTGCAACTCCCTGTTTTGTAGAACTCAAAATGCACCTCTCATGTAAAAACGCTGTTGGTCAGCTTTCAGTTGCAGGAGAGGCAGAATGATTGGGAATGTTGACTGAGTTGGAGATGAACACACATAATTTCCCAACAAAAAGAGGGATGTTGACCTGCTTGAGTGAGTCCAGAGGAGGGCACAGAGGTGCTGGAAGGGCTGGAGCAGCTCTCCTCTGAGACAGGCTGAGAGAGCTGGGCTGGGTCAGCCTGAAGAAGAGAAGGCTCCTGAAGGGGAGACCTTAGAGCACCTCCCAGTGCCTAAAGGGGCTGCAGGAAACCTGGAGAGGGGCTTGGGACAAGGGATGTAGGGACAAGACAAGGGGGGATGGCTTTAACCTGCCAGAGGGGAGACTGAGCTGAGCTCTTAGGCAGAAGCTCTTCCCTGTGAGGGTGCTGAGGCGCTGGCACAGGGTGCCCAGAGAAGCTGTGGCTACCCCATCCCTGGCAGTGTTCAAGGCCAGGTTGGACACAGGGGCTTGGAGCAAGCTGCTCTAGTGAAAAGAATCCCTACCCATGGCAGGGGGTTGGAACTGGATGAGCTTTAAGGTCTCTTCCAACCCAAACCAGTCTGTGATTCTATGCTATTAACAACTCCGTGATATAAAACTTCTGGTTCTTTTGGTGTATTATTTCAAATTCTTCAAGATTTTTCATATGCTTTATGTTCTGTCATTTGCAGGCTTTGATCTGTAGAGTTTGTACAAACTTTTTCCAGTCTGAATAGGAACCATCTCCCCTATCCCACTCACTGGTGCTGAATCTTGCGGCATCATCTCCACATTTCCATGCTGAGGTAGGGAGATCTTCTACAACATCATTTTCTTTGGCCTTGTAGGGGTGGGGGTTTTGTTGGTAGCCCTCCTGGGATGTGTAATGTAAATAACATGGATTAAGAGATGTGATTACATGTAATACAACCATGCCATTCCCAGGCAGAGAAGGAGAAGCCTTTGTGTCATTTATCCTTTGCCATTCTGGCGAGCAGCAATGTTTGCTTGCTCTTTCTTCTAATGCCTGTATGGTTGTTTTATAAATGCCATCTGCATTAAGTATTTCTTAGCACCTGACTTGCTGGTCAGTAGTGTTGGCTCATCTTGTTTTCAGTGCACTAAGATGAACGGAAAGGTGTTTTTTGAACAAGACTATTCGTAGATTCCTTTTATTTTTAACTAGATGTCTTCAAGCTGATACCTTGTCAGACTATAGTTCTGTGTGGGGTGGTGAGGAACTATCAGGGCTCTGTTATTTATATGTGTTGACCCTAACTATTAGTGTCTGTCATTAAAGAACAGGCCAAATGATGGAGCCTTTGTCTCCATCTTCTTAGCAGAAAAACTGTCCCTTGAATTTCTGTCATAGCCAAATAGGTGTAAGAAAAGGAAATAGGAAAACTCCTCACCTGTTGCATTTTGTGTGTGAATTGTTGAACGTAAATAATATTCACATGATCTGTTTCAATTCTTTATTATTCAGTTTCCTAAAACTATGGTAAATGATGTGCTGGCACAAAAAAACATCTTCCTGAACTCAGGAAAAAATATCCCTTCTCTTCCTACTGATCTCTCCACCATTAGGCTTGGCACTGAAAAAGCACCTATTGTCCAAATAATTCTTTTCATTCAGAATTATTTTCTATGTAACTAGAATTCACTGAGTCACAGTGAAGTACCTAGTTTTAATATATCTGTATATCTTGAGTCATTATAAAGTCATTCATAATATCTGGGATACTCTATAATATCAAACTAACCTTGTGTAATATTGATAGCAATAGAAAGATTAATGGTAGGCTTCAAAAAAATCTCATCAGTATTTTTTTCCAGATGAAAAACTGAGAAATATAAGTTTGGCACTGGATTTTATCCTGTATTTACTTTTGGGGTTTGCTTAATCCTTTAAGGAAGCTTTCTCTCTTGCTTCTCCATAGGTTTTTATCTGAAGTATTTTGTTTACAACATGAGTGCACACTTCAATTTCTTAAGAATCATCAGGCTTATAAATTAAATTGAAATCTTGTGAAGTTCTGTGATGGGCAAAGACATGCATTCTCTTTGTGCTCTTAATATCCTAGAGGATCCTCAGTAAAGTATCTACATTTCCCATTAGGAAGGAAACCTTTCAGGCCTTAGAACCCTTTGGAGGGGGTGTGTGTGTGTGTGCATGATGTTCATCAGATGTTGTAAACTGAATCCAGATTTGGGTGAGGAGTATTAACACTGAAACCCCTCCCCAAGGTCAATATTCTCGACTTTGATCTGAAAATGAGAAGGAAAACGATGGGTGGAACATAGAACAGAACAGCAAGCAGAAGATAAGAGAAAGGAAGGTGAAATAGACTGAAATGAAGAAATTTTGAAACATTTAGTAGAAATGACATGGGTGGTTGGTTGTGACATTTTCATCCAGTTATGTCTTGACTGATTTTGTTGTATTATAAATTGTAAGTGTTCTTTAAAAACACCTACAAGTGGTTCTACAAGTGGATTCTATTTTGGGAATCTATCTGTTCAGTATTTTTACTGATGAGGTAACTGTTGGATTTGATGATCTTAAAGGTCTTTTCCAACCTAGTTGATTCTATGATTCTATGACTGTGGCAAAAAGATTAGTAATATGCTGAGGGAATCTTCCAATCTCCCAACTTCATCAGACTGACCACAGCATGGGAAAGTGGTACCACAAGAAAGTGAAACAAACCCAAACCAAACCTGATATATGGGTGAAACACAGTAAGGATGGCCAGTGAACGTGTTTGGGAACTTTCAGGGTGATTGGCTTGAGTGTCTTAGTGAATCTAAACCGCAGGGTTAGTTCTGTTGAAGAGACAAGTACACAGAGTGAAAAGCAAGTGTATGGGATTAGTAGGGAAATGCTTCACACCAGTGGAAATTAAGATAGAAGCTTTTTTAGTTTGTGGTACATTTGGTATGCAGCACTACGCAAGCAGGTTTTTACTGGTAAGCACAATATTATTTTATTTAATTTATCAGGACAAATGTGTATAAATTTTGTAGTTGCCAGAATCCAGGGTACATACCTGCTTTCACTGTATCCACTGGATTTTAGCTTTCTCTTAATTTTTAGAAACTTTTACTTTCAAGCTGTGACTCTCCTCCTGAGATGATTTTTCAGTTCAAGCAAAATTGTGCTGTATTTCAGATAACAATTTAGGGGTACAAATTTCTGTTACTAAGAAATACTTCTGAGCTGCATAAGCACCAAATGGTTAGACAGCATTTTGGCAAGGAGAAAGCCATGAGAATAGTACTTCTAAATATTCATGTGAAAACTGATGTTTCTTTAGCAGAACTGTAACTTTTAGAAGTTACAAAGCTGACATAAGCAGGTATAATTTTATTTTACCTAAGATACTGTGAGGCTCACTTGCCTCCAAGAGACCCAGATACTTAACCAGCTGTATGGAGGAAGATCAAGTTTTGTTCTGTGAAGACCAAGCAATGTCAGTAGAGTACAGACCCATACCTCTCCTTGTAGAAAGGAACTTTTTTCTTTATTCTTGTCCTTTGGATCTAGAACAGACTTAGTTATTAAAGTGAAGGCTTTGATTTCAACCTAGCATGGTGAGGAAAACTACTATAATGCTACTATAGTTGTCATAGATTTTATTATAGGGTATTATTATAATTGCCTGTTTATTGGCTATTGCTCTTCATTAAGTGTAAAGAAAGTGGAGAAAGTAGGACCACTGCTGTATTTCAGAGTATGAGGGGGCATTTGTTAAAAACACCCAGAACTCTCATTTTGTGAAGCTGACAAGTCACGTCTTTTCTTATTACTGTGATTTCTTTTTACCACTTTCTGCCGAAACAAACAGTAAGTAACAAAGCCCAGCTTCTAAGGTGCTGGGTCAAAGGAAAACCTTGATAAGAATATTCATAGGCACTACCCCAGTCCACTGAATTTCCTGTCAGATCCTGCACTCTAAATCCTCTGTATTGCTGCCATGGCCCTGGCCCTGCTGCACTTAAAGCTCTTGTGATTTAAAGCACCAGGGTAAAATCACAGGGGTCAGGCTGTCCCTGGCAGGATGCTGGGGTGCCTGGAAGCTGGATACGCCTCTGCTGGGCCGGTTTGCTTTGTGGCCATTGTAACTGATACATCCAGGGAAAATCATACCTTCGTATCAGAGGGCAAGTGACATTTGCGCTGCAGGTTCCTCCTTGAGGGAGCCGGGTTTGTTGTGACATCAGGTGGTGGAGCACATACTCTGAATGCCAGGTTTTACTGACAGCAAGGAAAAGGCTGAAAATCCTTGTTTGTGTCTGGGGTTAGCAGGTACTGCCTAAAATTTATTCTGTTCATTGAGCAAGTAAAAAGGATCCTTAATTACCGATGAACATCTCAAATAAGAGATTTACCCCCCAGAGCCGTGGCTTTTCTATTTACTAAGATTTTTCTAGGTTTATTCTACAGTTTCAGTATGTATTGATCTTCTGGCATAAGAATATAATGGTTGTTTTAGTAACTTTCCTCTATTTCAATACTGAAAAAGAGTGGGAATGTATTTGTAGCTCATCACCTCAGTGATGTGAACATGACAGACAGTTCTTATGTGATTTCCCAAAATATTCTTGTTTTTGACTGGCACAAGGCTCTTTCAGAAGTCACTGTAAAAATACGGGTTTAGTTCAGCGGCTCAAAAACTCTCTGGTCCCACATCACAGATAATACAGCCACAATCAGTAGGAATCCCTTGCAAGCAACAAACAGTTCATCACTATTTATGGTGTTTAAAATTGAAAGTTTAATGATAAGGACTGGTTGTAGTTTAGGATAAATTTTGGAGGGTCTTCGTGTGTTCATTTTGTTTATCTAATTGTGAACGTAGATTAAACTATACCAAGATTATCCAGCATGTCCTTACCATGCATAAGCTAGAGAGGTTTCCTTAAATGTCAGCTGATTCACTGTTGTTTTCCTTTCTGGAACATGTGGACATATGGCAGGTGTTGAAATTCATGAGAGGTTTTCCCCCAACTTCTTCAAGAGATAAAGTCTTTAAGTTGTCTATCTTTACAACATTTAGGCTATAAGTGTAAAATCAGCTGATGTAAATCCGCTAGAATTAGTGGGGATACCTCACTAGACACAGATAAAGCCCAAGAGCCTTTGCCTCTCTCCCCCACCCTGAGTATGAGCAGGGGGGCTGAAGCACATTCCCCTTCTTCCCTGGTGATATTCCTGCTCCTCAAAAGCATAAGTTGCACAGACCCCCAGAGCTCATGAAACTCCTGTGACAGTGACACATTTTCAGAGAGGCCACATTCAGGCCCTGGCACTTTGACAGGAGCAGCAGGGAGAGCATCCCTGGACTGCACAGTCCTGCACACTCCAGCCACACAGGGAGCTCTGGGTCTGCGTACATACTTCCCCTTTCCACACTCACAGTTGCCTAAAAATCTTGCTGATAAATATCTAAGTTATGGTTCTGTGATATTTAAAGTCTCCACGCACCATTTAAAATAAAAATCATACAGCATTATTGCAAATTTTCCCTTACTTGCTAGATCCTGATAAAAAGGCCATACTTGTGTTTAATCTTTTTATTCTCCACAACCATATGACAGTGTAGGGGACATGAGCATTTGCAAAATAATTTGTTTAAGAAATAGCACAGGAGATGAAGACATCCGGACAGGTCCATCATCCCTGCTGCAGGCTGGATGTCACCTGCAGCACGCTATGACCGTGCCCTCACTGCTCAGCTGTGTGGCTACTGCTGCTGTTTCAGCAGAAGGAATGATGTGAAAGAACTCAAATTATTTTAAACATTTATGTTTACAGGTACTGAGACTTTTTCCTAATTAAATCCTGTCTCATAGCAGTAGTGGTAACTACGATATTAACAGCAGCCAGAGCACAAACAATGAAGACTTCTCTTTTTGGCTGGTTGCTGGCATTTCTTTGAGGCTCTGTAAAGACAACGCTGCAACATTCTGACACAGACCACCGGCTTTGTAGCAACTGTCTCTTTGGAGCCTTGGCACAGAGAATAACGTGCATGTGTCCAGGCATTTTCCAGGTTGTGGGATTTTCTTCTCTTCTGGTCCCAGTGCTGTAAGACCCCTCCTTTTAGCCTGAGCACCATTTAAATAGCTCATTTGTTTTCATTATAGGTTTTTGCATCTCTGCCTTTCATTCTTCTTAATGAATTTCTAGGGTCTGATTGGAAAACAAAAGCTAAACACAAACATAAAAAGCAATCTAACAAAGGACATGGTTAAGCGTCTGGCAGCGCTGCCGCCCCGGCTGTAACGAGGAGATGGCCATTTGCTGATTGCTGGGGGTTGACACCACTTGGTTAGTATGCTAATCTAGTCCTCTGCGTTTAACATGCAGCTCAGGTCTGAGCAGTCTCGGCAGAGCCCGGCAGGGGAAGGGGTGTCTGGCAGCATGGACCGTGCTGCACCCACAACAGAGCACCCCAACATCGTGCCTGCTCCTGTCATGCTCTTGCACCCCCTCTCCCTCTCCGCCCTCCCTGGTGCACACACACATACATACCATCCAAAAAGCTCTCTGCAAATGCCGAAAACCATGAAACATGGAAAAGCCGTGTATGATTGGCTTGTATCTCTGCCTCCGCGTCCCCAAAGATTCTCACTTTAACAGACCATGTGTTTCTGCTGCTGGAGAAGCCCAGAGTGCAAAGTGCCAAAATTCAGCAACAATGAAGTAAGACGGAGTTTAACATCCAAAACAAAGAGATGGCATTTTTGTAGCTCACTTACAACATAGCTGCCACAAAATGTTTTAAATTTCCCTCTATCCTCTCTCCCCACCCAACCTCAGCCCAAGAGAAAGCCAACGTTTCTTAAAATCCATTTGTTCAGGACAGCAGTCAGATGCCCAGGAGGGAAGGCAAGCTTGCTCCTGGTATTCACAATGACTGTCACCTTCCCTGTGTGCTTGGAGGCAGTGAGCTGCAACCCTCTGCCCAGAGTAAGAGGTTCTGATTTCCAGAATTAAGGAAGGAATTCATTCCAGAGCCAGTTCCTATGGTCAGGTCCATCAGGTCCTGCAGCCACAGGAGAGCTTAATTCCTCAAGGTCCCTTTTCTTTGTTTTCATAATGTCACAGCAGCTCTAGAGAGGTGCATGGAGAATCCTCAGCATCTGCTTGCATTCCGAGGATTTTGAAACTTGTATTTTCAGGGAGCAGGTCAGATGTGGGCAAAACCAAGCCTACCTCTGACACATTAGCAAACAAAGATATTTAACCTCTGAATTATAGCACAGCTCCATAGTTCTCTCTTCTGTTGTTTCATGCTCCAAGCAAACTGCTCCTTGCAGTTCTCCCTCCTGGTACCAAGCATGTATTCCAGCTGCAGCTCTGTAGTGCAGGGAAATTCCTTCCAACTCCCCAACAGAACAGTCGGCGCTTTCTCCAGAGCTGCAGGCTTGATTGTCCTTGATTATTTTATTTCTTTGGCTCTGATCCAAGATGTTCCCTGTCAACATTTCAGTGTCTTTTCTCATAATCCCTTTTCTAAACATCATCAACAATTAACTGACTCTCTCATATCTACAAACACATGCACACACACGCAGGCGCGCATGCACACACCACTGAGCCTCATCAGTGTCTTTTTTGCCTTTAAGTATAAGAAATTACAGCTTCTCATTAGCTGAAGAGCATGTTTTGAAAGGCTTTGTGTTTACTCACTTTGCAAGTGATGCTGGCGCTTTTAATTATTCTCCTTTTGCATATCATAAGCGAGCAGCAAGCTGCTCCAGCCAGCCCGGGCGACGCGTATTCCCAGGAAGGCAGGAGGAAGGGATCGCGTTTTACCTCACTGCTGCTGCTTTCTTCCCTTTCTGTCAGCCAGCCAAGGAATCCCCCCAAAGCTCTTACGTAGCAGATACCAAAACCGTGAGTCACTTTTCACTCCCGGAGCAATAAGTCCACCACATCTGTGCGCAGAACAGTGAGCGCGAGGCTGGGAATCTCTCCAGGCTGCTGGTGTGCCCCGGCAACAGTTCTCCAGTGGTGACTTTGTTTTTCCTGCTCTTGCTTTCTCTCCTCAGCTCCCTTGTCTCTTCATTCCTTTTCATGCCGTTCCCATTTTCTTCCTTCCTTCCTCTCCATCCGTCTCCACAGCTGGCAGTGGCAAACCCAGCAAGATCTGGGTCCCTCTCACCTTCTGCAAATTCTTTTTTTTTCCCATTTTTTTCCTCCCCTTGTATCTGCAGCAGCCTTTGGCTGCTCACTCTGCCAGGTTGGATCACCAAAGACACACGACTCGCTCACAATGTATAATCAATACAGATATTGATCCGCAGAAAATGTTTGTAAATTCCTGAAAGGGGAATCGGGAGCAGCGGGACAGGGAGGCTTGTGGGGGACGACATGGTGCTCCAGGCAGCGGCTGCAGGCAGCGCGTGGCCAAGCCCGCGTCCTGCCGCCTCCGAGGTGACGGGTGCTGGAATGCGCGCGGGCGGCAGCGGGTGTGCGCGGGGGCTTCTCTACTTTCATTTCTCTACAGCTGCTTCCCCTGAAGAATTGGAGGCGAGCAGGCAGGAGGCCCCGTCGGTGCCATGCCTTGGCTGCAGGCCAGCTCTGTTTTGTTTCCATCATCACACGCCACTTTTGAATTTGCATACGTACAAGGGTTATTTTCCCTTGCGCCTCCAAAAAGATTTAAGAAGGTGGAAAAGTGGTTCTGTTAGGAGGGATTGTGGGTGTTAGTCATCGTTTTCAGGATTTACATTCAAAGCCATGTATTTGCAAGAAAGGGAGGCAGAGAGGAAAATAAAGGGCAATAAGAAGGACTTGGAGAAGATAGAAAAGCTGTTTGAATGTGGAAGAACCTTGGAGTGCAAAAAAACCCCGTTCTTCAGTTGGGAGCTGCACATGCCCAGTTTGTGCACATGTGGTGCAGTTAGGTCAGACCTGTCCAGCTCGGGCTCCTCCTACCCCGGCCATGATGTGGGGATGATCATGGTGCTGGATGCTGCTGACAAAGTCAGAGTTGGAGCCATCTCAAGAGCATCCTGACCCCAATCTCAGGAGCCATTTCCTGCCCACCTGCCTGGAGCCTGATGGCCCACGTGGTGTGTGGAGCACGTAGCATGTAACACTGACCCACTTGGCTCCTGGTGTAGTCAACCCTACTCCTCCTGCAGGAGGGTCATTGTGTTTTTTCCACCTTCATCCATCTGGTTTTCTGTCTTTCTGCGGAAAGGCAGGTACTGAAGGTATTTAGAGACACATTATCAGGATAATTGAGTATTCAGCCCCCTTTCTAGTGCTTGAGGTCTGCAGTGCTGGCTGTAAGAACTGCTGTAGGGCCATGGGGTGTCTGCTACCCCAGCCAAGCTGGATAGCCATTGCAATGTGAGTGCTGCTACCCTGGCCCAGGCCTGACAGTGGTGCTGCCTACCAGAGCAGCCAGTTGGGATGCTCACTGCATTCCTGACAGCTTCCAGCCAGGTACAGCCTGCCAGGGCTGTGCAGGCTTCTCACCAGCCTCCCACCCCTCACAGGCCCACCCATGCACACCCTGTCTGTGCACTGCTGCACGTGTCTGCCAGTGGTCGGTGGTGGGGAAACCTTCCTCGGCCACCCTTGGTCCCGCTTCCTCTGCCTGCACAGCCACCCACGCCGCAGCAGCCATAGGCGCCCTGTGATAGCCATCTTGGGCGGGCTCCGTGCAGGGATGCAATTCCCGTGCCTCCTCCCTGAGTGCAGCTGCTGCTGGCTTTATCAGCCCATGCCAGCAGCAGGGAGCCCGAGCACATTCATTCTCTCTCCAGCTTCTGAGTAGCTCCCACAATCCAATTAGCAGAAGCATTTATATCACAAGGGGCTGGTGTGCCCTGCTCATCACAGCAGCTCAGAGCCAGTCATAAATTCTACCAACACTACATCTTCCCTGTGACATGGATTAATTACAGCTCTGGGCCTCCAAGAGCAGGTTTGTGAACGAAAGTGCCCATGAAATAAGAATGTAGAGAAGGCAAAGCAGAAGATTCCTGGCCATGAAGGATGAAGGGGGCATGCGCTGGGGTGGCCCTGGGCTAGGGCACCTGCAGCAGCGCAACGAGGGGCTGGGGAGGCAGGTGGGCTGAGCTTTATTAACAGAGGGAAGCAAACAGAGGTTGGCCAGTGGACGTTATGAATCCTGCGCCCATAGCCATAATGAGAAATTCTTCATAACAGTTCTTTGTATGCTCTGCTGCAGTGCAGATGCTAGAAGTGAAGCTAGCAGAGACTTAATAAAATTACATGTGTCCACTTAAGATGTAGCAGGCACTAGCCAGCAGCATAGCTTAGAAAGGCAAGCGAGGCACTGAAAGATTTGGCATTCACAAAGACTGGCGCTTGTTCTCAGGGAAATGTCCGTGTCCTCTCTGCTGTTTCCAGAAGCTCCTCCACATACAGTCCCCCTTTTTCTGATACTTTTGCTCCAGAAATAGTCATTTTCTGGAGCCCTGTTGTGAGCTTTGCTCTACTGGGACAGTGTTCTTGGTGCTGGTTGTACCAACAGGCTGTAGCGTCAGCCCCACTGGAGGTGGTGTTTTTGCAGCGGTGCAAGAGCAGGTTGGAAACTGTCTGTGGGAGAACATCCAAGGAGAGTGACAGTTTGTGTCCGTGTACCCCTGTGTACTACTATCTAGTTTCATAGCTCTGTATTTCTATTTCATATGCTGGAGTCCATCCATTAGTTTCACCAGCACCTGGCCATGTGTTTATATTTCAGCTACTCACCTAACTACCTAAGCACCTACCCATCTTTTGGTCTGCTTAGTTAATTTGGGTCACTGTCACTGTCAGCTGAGCTGGACACCACGCAAATATTTGATCTGTTGTTTTGTCCCAGTCATACACCAGTTTAATGATTCATTTAAGCTATCTACCCATCAATCAGGTTTCAATTTACATATCAATCAGTGGGTTTGTTGTTAAGTTTCCATGCATTTGTTATTGAAACATGATCACTTAAAAAGTCCACAAAACTACCTTTTAAATGCATGGGTAAGTAGGAATTTTAAAGACATGAGGATGCATATTAAATTTAGTAGCATGTCAGCTCCATTTGATCTATTTACTCTGATCTGCTGACAGATCTTCTGTGTAAGCAAATGTGGTTCCTGCTGATAAAAGGGGTTTGTTTTGGGGTTTTGATTGTTTGTAACTAGGTGAAGGTGGCTGTAGCCAAAATACAGCTCTGTGAGAAACAATTGTTCTTCCATTGAAGAGAAATACTGTCTCATCGTTCAAAACAAAATGTCTTTTTACTTTTGCATAATAACAAATTTTGCATTTACTGACCAGTACCTTTATTGTTTGTGGTCGGACAAAAGAACTTGTTCCCCAGCTGGTACCTCCACAAACTGATGGCTGTAACCATGCAGCTAGACCACTTCAGACTGCAGAAAAATTTTGTGTTGGGAAGAGAGGGGGGAATTACCCAACCTACCAACCCATCTCACAGATTCCCATTCAGCTGAAGCCTTTATAGTGAGATTTTACACATATATATGTATATTGATGGCTTGGCTTCGTGAACAAATATAGTTTATGTGTGGTCGACATATATAGTCTATTTATGATGCAAATATTATAGATCATATTTTCTTTTTATATATTTATATTTAGAAAGCTGTAACAGTAGCTTCATATCTAAATTTGGGGATTAAATCCTTAGCCCATGAGATCCCAGTATTCCCTCTGACCTTAAAATCAACAGGTCCGTAGATCCGAAGCAGAGCTGGATTTGGTCCTAGTTCAGATTTCCTTGGCTTTTGTCATTTTCGAATCTCAAGCCCCATGTGCCATCACTTTGGCAGGACGGCTGTTGCTCCGTGTTTATTATCCTAAGCACAATCAAGTCCTTTCATTCATTACTGTGTGATTTGTCTTCTAACACAACTTTTTTCACATGTTGGTTGACCATAAAATTACACTGGTGCGATTGCCTTTTAACAAAACTCTGACATGTTCTTCCTTCCTGGTCAGAGTAACATGACAAAATTACCTTCTTCCAGCTTCATATGCTCATAGTTATTTCCTTGATTAAAACTGACTGAAAAAAATGTTTTGGCATATCTTCTTTCTTCTTAACCCCATAAAAATGTCATTTAAAACACATCTATACAAACACATTTTGCATTTTTTTCTAGGTCTACTTGAAGCAAGTCAAGTGTTTTGTTTCTTTCTGTTGTCTATTTTAAATTTTTGTTTCAAGTTTACTTTTTTGTTCCAAGTTCTCATATAGTTTGTCATATTGCCCTATATGTTCTTTGGCTGACTAAATGAGCAATTTAACTGCATGTGTTGAAAAGAGTGAAGTGCATTGCAGCACTTCTTAACAAAAAGCCCTTTGATGCTTTTTTAATGGAAAGAGAAGGTTTAAAAACAATATATGAGTGATATCAAAGTAGAATTTGTGGAAATTCTGCTTTAAAAAAAAAATTGTTTTGGCCTAATTTGATATCAAAGAATATCATGAGTGTTCTGTGAAGTGAGAGTTCTCTGTTTGGGCTGGTTTCAGCTCCACAGGTGCCACATGGGCAGCTCGTCCCCCACCATGGATGGACACAGGCTTCTGCGTGGCCCCAGCAGTAGCACCTAAAATCAGCCCCCTTGGGTCAGATGGCAGCTGTTCCCAAGCTATTTTGTTATTTTTATAAATATGAACTTGGCTAATTTCTATCCTGTTTAGGGTCATTCCTGTTTCAGCCTCCTACGGCTGTTTCCTGGATTTTAGTCCAGAAAGGTGCTCTACAGACCTGGAACTGTCAACACCCATCTGGTGTGAAGATGTGAAATCCATACCATTCCCTTGAGCTACTCTTTGTCTCCAGTGCCTGAGGGAGATGGTTCTTGACCTATATCTCAACTTGCCTTTGCATTGCTTAGTCAGTACAGAAGGTGTTCTCTTTCTTGATGGGTGACTTTATTCTTTTACGAAATTGTCCTGCATGAAGTGTTCCTGAAAAATACAGTTTAGAGGGAATATTGTCAAAAATTCTGTCTCTCTCTATACTTTATTATCCCCTCATTTTTTTTGTCATTTAACTCCAATTATGGGATGCTAAGTGCTTTTGGAAATTTCATTGTTAATATCTTCTTACAGTGCTATTAACGTAAATCAACGTTAATAGGGTCCCAGCAAGTATAAAATCAATCAAAAATTCAGTACTCACGAATCATTCTGTAATTTCAGCATAAAATGTTAATAGAAATAAAATCCAATACCATAAAATATCAGCAAATTCAACTTTAAATACATGTGATGAATGACTTTACCATTCTGCAGCATCCCACGGACTTCTGCAATGTGAAACCTTTCACTGGCAAAGGTCTAACACACATTGCTCCTTCTACCATCCCCTTCCCAGCACAAGGTGTGCAGGGAATCTTACTCTTCCAGAAATTAAAAATCCATCCTCACTGAACATGTGGCACCTGTATTCAGGTTCTTAGTGATAATAGGAAGGATTACTAGGAATCTGTTAAGTTATCCTAGCTAATAGAAACTCACTGCTTCTTTGTACCATCAGCCTGGCTGGAAGAGCTTCAGTTGCATTACCTTTTATTGAGATTGGGATTTCCTTACAGACAAATCTTTTCAATTGGAATTAAACTGTGAAGATCCATATGATACAGATTTTTCAAAAGATACAACTGTTGGCCTCAAAATTTAAATTTAAATTACTGGTAAAAGGACAGGGAAATCCCCAAAGTGATACATGAAGATTGCTGGGTATTTAACCTCTAATTTATCATCCCATTAGTCTAGAAACTTTTGATTTTGTTTTTTTAAAATTCAGCTGGTTTAATGGGTCTGGCCTGTTCGTGCTCTAGGCTTTAAAAACATGGTTAAGAACCTTTTGCTTGCAGAGGTAGGTATAACACCTGCAGGCAATGCAGGGTTAGGTCTTGATTCTCTAAGTTGCCAGACAAGAAGCATGATGCGAGTCTGAGATTTCTGTGATCACAGAAGAAGAAAGAGACACTGAGATACTTACTAAGAGAGTTTGAGAAATGCTCCTGTGGTCATTACATAGATACGTTTTAAGTCCCTATTCCTTTTTTTACCCATTATCTTGTTCTAATGTCCATGTCTCCAGTCTCTGGACTGGTCTCATTCTGTTCTCTTAGTTCTCTTTCTTCTCTTTCTTCTTATCTCACGTGTGATTCCGCACCAGCAGATTTCTGCAGTAGAGCTGTGCAGTGCAGTTTCACAGACCCTTTGAAGTCTGAGTGGGATTTTTGTGACATTTGTACTTATAAGATATTAGGAAAGTTTATGGTATCTCTAGGTATCTCATAACGAGTATCAGCTGCAAAACTCTTCAGTCATTGCTGTCTTTATGCCCATCCCCACAAGCATCAGACAAGCCAGGGACGTTTTTAACCTTTTGGTTATTCCATCTGGATACATGTTGCCCTGGAAAGTTGAGGTAAATGCTTAAGAACTTAGGCTGTTTCATGTTTTGGAACCTCGTCTCTTATTCTTTTATCCAGAACTTCTAACGGGAATTTGCATTATGATAAAACAAAACTTCAAATTTCTGTGAGCATTATTTTAATTCCGGTGACATGGCAGAATTACCAAAATCTTCCTTAAACTGCATATTTATGGTCATTACATGTCTATAAACAAGTGGCCAGGGTGTCAGCTAATTCAGGACTCATCCAAAACCTGCAGAACAAGCTAAATTGGCTGCATGGAGCTGGCCAGAACTCAGTCTCAGTGGGCCAGGGCAGTGGGATTTCAATGGGAAGTCGCTGAGCCTGACCTCACAAAAAATGTTTTCAGCACCCAAGATAACATGTAATCCAGTCTGTAAAAGCTTCATACTACTTATTGCCGGTTTAATACAGAAAATTTTTATTTATGAAAGAAATCTGAAATCAAGGGCTTCATTCATTGGCATAGCTACACTATTTTCCTTTTAATTAAATGGACATTGGATCCGCCCTTAGAACAGGGAAGCCTTAGTTTGGATTAGTGGCTTGATGCCTGCAGAAGCACTTTTGCTAGGGTTTCAGTCAAAAAATCTCCTGAGAATTAGTTTTTACAGATACTGCACTAAAAACTTCTAACATTTCCTTTGGTTCTTCTTCGCCTTTTTCCTGTCTTCTGCTGAAATGGAAAGTTACTCATCCAGCTAATTTTCAGTGTGAAACTGCCCATCGAGTCACACTGGGATAAGCACTGTCAGAAACAGCAAGACCTTGTTGTGCATTTTACTGTGCCAGGACTTTTGTGATGCTGTGCATTACAGTACAGTAGGGTGATGGTGCAAATCTCATTTTTGCTTCCAAAATAAATCAGACTTTTTCCCAACCGTGTTCCAATGGTGTGAGCTTAAGATATTGCTTCTTCACCGGCTTGGGTTTGCACATTCTGGTCTCTGCCTCATTTGTTGAAGATCACATTATCAGAAGAATAGTAAGGAGAAAATGGTACTTTTCCCACCCATTTTTGTTTCAGAATTAATGACTTGATTTCGAGTGGTGAGGGATCTGTCCACATCTAATAAAATGTGCCAGCTCAGGTGCTGGGAACCCGCATCTTTGCCATCAAACCACAGAGCTTCACTCCAGACCAGAGGGAGGGAAGGTAGTGCTGGGTTCTGCTGCCACTCTCCTACATCAGAATCTCAAGTTCTTCATTTCTCTTGAATACAACTGAGAGCAGAGGCTTGCCAACAGTTTTCACATTTGGCTTTGTAAAAAGGAGAGTCAGAGGGAATCCTGCCATAATAATGCAAGGCTGTTGGGAAAATAAAATGCCCCATAGTTAGAGAAAGTATATTAATTAAATATAAGAACAAGAAAATACAAATGTTTAAGATGAAAAAGTATTGTTTTGACAGTAACTTAGCAATGACGTCCTCTGCCCAAGGCCCCTTAAGTCAAGGTTTGTGTGTGCCTTTTGCAGGAGAGGATGCTTTCGGAAACACCAGACTCAAAGCAGAGGTCTAATGTTAGGAGCTGCATTGCTTTGGGGTCTCGTCCTGTGCTGCCTCCACTGACAAAGCTGCTGCAATGGCTCAGAGTAGCCCCAGGAGATTCAAATGGGTGCTAATTGTTCAGATTGCTCATACGGAGTGTGAGGGACTGAGTTCTTGCAGTCAAAACACAGATCTAAGAACTTTTTTGAGTAGTATTAGAGAAAAAGAGTATTTTTTGAGATATTTCAACAGTTTCCAGTCTGCCCTCGGGTTCTGTTGGTAAATCTAGAGTTTCAGTGTTGCTTAACTTCTCTTTTTAAAACTTCTCAATTCCCCTTCTGCCTCTCAGCATGGAAGAACGGTGAAGTGCCTCTGTCAGCAGTCATGGCTGAGCCTAGCCAGTAAATACTGGGGAAGCTCTGGCAGCCGTCCAGGGTGGTGTGCCAAGGTTGCCAGGTCCTGCCATGGTGGTGACAGGCACACTAGAGGCCGTGGTGATAGGGCATCCCACAGTGACCAGCATCATCCCCTGAAGGAGAAGGCGCGTTCAGAGCTTTAAGCGCAATAGATCACCGTATTGCCAGGAAGCAAAAGAAACATTCTTTAATCCTTTCAAAGCCCAATAATATTATGTATATTGACTGAAGCCCTATGGAGTGGGCCTGGCAGGGCTTTTTCATTACTGCAGCACGCTGTAGCCTAGCTACCTTTGAAAAGTAACCAATATTGAGAGCCACTTGACATTTGCAAAGGATTATGGGTGTCCTCGCCATCTCTTCTCAAGTTCCCAAATTTACAATGGTCTTAATTTAAAAGTTAAGCCAGGGGATCAGTTGTTTAGCCTGTGGCTGGGCTGCCCTTTTAAAAAAAAAAAAAAAAAAAAAGAAGGAAAAATGTGTGTGTGTATGTGTTTGTGTGTGTGTGTGTCTGCATGGAGGCAAGAGATGGGTAATGAACCTCGCACTGGTGTCACCCACCTCAAGCTGCCAGCTCCAGTCGGTGGCATTTAATTGTGGCAGGGGGTATCTAAATCGGGATCAGGCGGATGGGAAGGGGTGGTTTCATTCCTGCAGGTGCTGCTAAAATGCAGGGAGCAGCAGCAGCTGGTAATGAGTTGGTGAAAATGAAAAAGGGACATAAGTAGCTTCTTTAGCAAATCCCCTGGAAATGACATGGAGCCTCTGGGATCGATCGGATCGATCCCTCCAAAGGCTTGCAGGCTCCTCTCATCCGACTGCCAGCACAGGCAAAACATAATGTTATTATCAGCAAAACTCATAGAAAACCTGCTGGGGAAAACAGTGCTCTGGTTTCTTCCTCCCACGGGGCAGCTCATGGGCTGAGTGTGCAGGAGCATCCCAGCGCCCAGGCAGCGCTGTGTGGAGCAGACACCCAGCTGACCATCTGGTTCCTGTTCTGGGCTTGGCTGTAGCACAGGTGTGGAATTTGGGTTTGCAGCTGCCTGGCCAGGAGGTGGGGAGCAGAAACCTGCCCTGCAGAGCAAGCATGGGGGGAAACAGTTATGGTAGGACAGTTCGGGAGGTTCCGAACAAGCTGTCGGTCTCCCTCCCCTCGTGTCTCTGCTGTCATCAGTGCTGGTTTGATTATTATTTGCTCTATAACACTTTACGAGGTTTGTGTAATTAGATTCATATCCTGAATCTGAGCTTTTCAAAAGCATGTTTCCGGCCAGGCTCTGAACTGCCTCCTTGCGCATGGAGGTGTCAGCACCCCAGTTCACGAACAGTCCTGCACCTGAATCTTTGCTGTCTTGAACTGGAACAATCCTGAAATCTGAACTGTTGTATCTTCTCCAGAGCTCTGCAGAAATGGATTTTACCCTGAGAGTTACTGTGAGAAAAATGGTCTTAAATATCCCAGTCACATGCATAAGTTCAAGGGGCCTTTCCTTGAAGAACTCAGAATTTGTTTGCCTTTCTATAATCCTGCTGGGGAAAAGAGGAAATAAATTTGTTTTATTCCATCTGTCCCGGAAAGTGTATGTTCAGAGCCCAGAGATCCTGCAGCAGGTGTGTCAGTGCATGCAGCGCATAGTCCAGAATGGGGGGAGGCTGATGGGGTCCCCAGGGAACCTGTGCTGATACATAGGCTGCTTGACTGTTTGGGTCACCCTGGCTCCTGCAGTTGTCCAGACTTCTCCAATCTTTGGGCTTTGCTTTGGGCCCAGCACTAGATGAAGCTTCTATCCAAGAAAGGAAACGGTTTGGATGTTACTGGCTTTTGTGTGTGGCTTGTGCTCCACAAAGCATGATCATTTGGATCCTTAGGACACTATTTAAACTAAACAGCATCATAAAAGAGGTGTGTTGATATAACTGCGTGCTGTTCATATGCCCTCTAACATAAGGATATGAGAATATTTATTTTACCCACTGGTAAGTTTGCCAGTTTGTGAAAAGCCCTTATTCTCAGGAGTTACAAGCATCTCTGCTTCCACAGAATCGATTAAACTAACATCAGCTTAGTGTTTCTGAATAACAGATCTTAGAGGACTTATACTTGTTCGTACATGACCTTTGCAGCAAGACCATAAATTCTGAAATACAAGGATTGAGGAGTATGAAATGAAACTACGAAATGAACTTAAGTTACAACAGTATTACAGAAATATATGTAACATTTGTCATCCAAATAGTTTATGACAGTAAAAATAGGGATAGAACAGCCACTTCACATTCAGAAACTATTGAAATGAACGTGTAATACTTCTAAAAATGTTATTGTCTGAAAAATGTCATTAATTTTGGAGGCATTTGTCTTTCCCTTCATAATGAGCTAAACTGAGAGATTCTCATAAACAATATAAATACTTCAAATATTTTTTGTTTGTACCAGGTGTAAGATGTCTTGCTGAGATGTGCTCACTAACACATGTCATCTTTCATCTTAGTGGCTGTCTGGTGGCTTTAGGAAAGGATGAGATCCAGTGGACAGTCAGTGTTAGTGGGCTGCCACTGTGCAGGAGCTCCAAACAGTCTGGTCTGGGTTGTGCTACCGGGAGATAAAGACTGGCAATAAAAATACTGTTGGCCGTTGACAAGATCCCTCCATAGCAATAAAAATGAGGATAATACATGGGCATTATAATCTTTCTGAATGTACGAAAATGCAGATAAATTCCTGTATTTTCCAAGCACTTTCTAAGTAACAGCAAGACAGGAGTGCTGAAGCAAAGCGTTCAGCTCTGTTCTTACTTCTTGCCTGTCAAACTGCCTAATTCCTTTAAGTCTGCAGTGGGAAAAAGATGAAATATGCTATGGAAGAATTAAATCGAAACTGTCCTTTGAAACAGAGTGAGAGCAGAGCTTTGTTGATTTTCTGTTTCTCCTGTTTTAACCAAAAACTTCTTTATGGTGCTCATGTCAGTTTCCTGGCAATGGAAACTTGGTCTTGTGGAGGCATCACCTTATTTTCAGTCTTGCTGTTCGAAAAACTCTCTCAAGTTAAATGCTTCATTTGGAGAACAGTGACAGCAGAAATATTTTCTTTTAAATCAGAATACATACTTTGGTTAAAGGCTGCTGTGCACACCGCTGCCTTTCCAGGTCTCCCCTCAGATTTGACAGCTGTGGTCAGTTTCCCTGCAGTCTGCTGCTGGCTCTCCGCTGGGATGCTCAAGTGAGATGATACCCAAACATAAAACTTCTGAGGAGCAAAGGCATTTTGTCATAAAAGTTCAAGCACAATAGAAATTTGTAATCACAGATTTTCATACTGAGCAAGATAGATTTTTATTTTGACTCTGTGAACAGTAAATACAATGAGAGACTTAAAGTGTGGACTATCGGCACAGGCATGGTCACCTTGCATCAATGTTTTTACATATGCTTTTTCTTCTGATTTGTTTTTTTTTTTTCCGTTTCTCTTATTTTCCGTAAGACTGGTTTCATGTGACACTGTAAGCTAAGGAGAAAACATGGGATATTTTTTTTTCCTCTAAAGCTTGGTATCTGATAAAATAGTGTGATGCTGGCGACACACATACTTCTGATGGCAATCCCAAACAAGAGAGGGCAGCTGTAACAGACTTTCAAAGCCTAATGCAGGTCCCTAGATGCACAGATTGGGTGCCAAGGTGCTTGTGCTGTAGCAGCAGTTCCTGGCTGAAAGTGATGGTGCTGGCAGCAAGGTCTCAATGTGGGGGTTCTGTACTGGTGTGCACGAGGGTACCACTCATTCCTTCAGGTGGGCATGCTGACTTAGATGTAACAGCATTATCCTTAAACCTGCTGGATGTGTTGTTTTTTTAATTAAACCCCACATCTACAAATTAGTACAGACTTTATCCTTCAGGCAGGGAAGAATGCATATATGATGAAAGTTAAAAACCCATCCTAACTCTTCACAAGTGGAGACAAATCGATGTGCATGCCATCAGATAAAACCAGATGAGTTTTTCTGTATGTCACTTGAAATACAGCACAAACCTAGTAATTTGCCTGACTTCCTTTAAAAAATCATCACCCTCTCATTTCCTCCCTTCTCTTAATTTCTGCTCACATCGCAATCAATCACAGTGCTTTAATAATGCCCCTTTCTGTCAAAAAAGCCTGCCAGCTTTTGGGAACCTCTCGACATCGTGCAGCACTTTCCTGAGCTGAGCTGAGCCACTGCTCTGTATTCCATGGGTTATTAGGGTTAGCAGAAAGAACATGCATTTATTTACTGAAGGTACTTTATAAATCAATACCTTGGTTTTGAACTCAGGTCAATAGGAATACTCAGGAACACAACCAAAAACTACTGCAACCCTAAACCAGCACTTTCAACATATTGATTTTTCGGAGAGTATCTTTTCCTGGCATTATTCACACAGTGTTGATGAGCAGCTTCATGTAATCAAAATTGTAAATAAGTATGGGTGGGTGTGCAGGCACATATGTGTGCAGAAGTGTAAGTCTGTGAAACTGAAAAAGCTTTTAATGTGGTGTGGGAATTATAAAAAAGCAAAGGCAGGAAGTGATGCAGTTAAGGTTCTTAAAAAGTCATTCATGTTTTCCTTTGAAGTTACAGAGTATAAAATATATTGTTGTGGGTCAGTAAATATTGATACCTTTAACTTGGCTTCATTTGCAGATACAGTTACGTAAATAGTTGACAATTTTTAAAAGCAATAGCTTAAGGTACTAGTTTGATTAAAACCAATAAAAAATAAATAAAACTAGAAATGCATATGCAAAGCAAGGCCAGTCTGGAGGAACTTGAGAGTTTTCTGGTTCCAGGTGCTCTAAATTTTGTATTTAATTGCACAGCTTTGGCATCACTTAGAAAAGGTTTTTCCATCCTTAATTTAATGGTAAGGTTTCCCAAAGAAAATCAGAACGAAAAAGCCATCTCTGTTTATTAAACCCCACATCAGATCACTTTGTATTGCGATCACACTTGAACTCCTGAGTTAACAGATGTCCGTAAAGACATCACAAGAAGCACATCGGAGCTTCAGAGAAGGTGTCCAGTTGCCAGACCAGGTGCTTATCCTCATCTCACCTCTGCAAGAGTGGCAGAATCAGCTGAGATCTATTTTAATAATGCCCCTTTCCGTCAAATAATGTAATTTAAAAATTATACTCCAAATTAATTGTCATTTTAAAAAAAAAAAGTGCACTGATTTTGATTGAGGATTGTTTTTCCCATTTTGGCCTTTTTCTTTTCATTTAATTTGCTTTTGGTTTCTAGGAGAAAGGCAAGGATGCTTGCAGTCAAATAATGAGAGATTTTAAGTTTTACATTTAGGGTATAAAAAAGAGTGTGAGCATCAGAGGGCTTTCAACCAAGCAGAGAAAAACGCTTCAAACTCCCAATAGCGGAAAGTTGATGTTTGTCAATTAATCTGAGATATGCAGGACAGATTTGTAACAGGTTGACTAGTTAAGCAGTGGGACAAATTATAAACAGATTACTTATCACTGAAAATATTGACATTAAAAATAAATCAATTCTGAAGATAGGAGCTGAGTTTTATGAAACTAATATTCTTGATAGAAAAGTTATTATGTGTAATTTGATTTCCTCAGTTATTCAATAAGCCACTCTAAATCATTATAATGAATATAGCTTCTAGAAATATGGGGTTTCTGCTTCACACAGAATTTCAGTATTTTGAAAAATCCAGATTGCGTTGAAACATAACTTTTTTTTATCTGATTTCCAGCAACTGAAATACTATACTCCAATCACTGCTATTTTCTTAAACCAGAAAACTTCCTGCTACCATAGTAAGGCTTGATGGACATCATGGGTCTGGCTGGTTTTGTGGGTCCCAATGTGGGATGCTGACTGCTGTGATGAGCCCAGCTAGACCTGTGTGGGTGTCATTTGAAGGCCCATTTAAAAGAGCCCAGGTCATGGTGGGAGCTCACTAGAGTGTTCAAAACACCCAAAAAGTATTATGTAAATAATGAACTTCTTATTTAAAACTTAACACTGTAGATTAAATAAAGTACTATCACTAAAGGAGAGCCCTGCAGAGCTTCCCAGCTGCTGAGAAGCAGCAGGGGGTTCTGTGCAGTCTTTGGGTTGAAGGCTTTTTCACTACCTTTGCAGGGTTTTAGAAACGGACATTTTCAGATCCTCTTTGCTCTGTTTTTGGTTTTGTCTCTTGTCTCCTTTACCCATTTTAATGCAGTAAAGCAAATTCATCCAGCCTTTACCAAGCTTGACTCTGGTCCAGATCTGGCTCTTTTTGTGGGATACTGGAACTCCTCTCACCCCTGTGAAAGTAGTGTGGCCAAAGGCAGGACAGGAGGCTTGGAGGAGCAATGCACGTTGTGGAAAGCTGAGAGCCCTTTCCTGTGAGGCAATGGGTTTGCTATTTCTTCATCTTTCTGCTGAGGAGGCACTCCATATTGTTGTTGGCATTATTGTGGTGGTGTTTGGCTTTTCTTAGACACTGTTTATGATGGTTTTGCTGGTTCTCTTCAGGGCAGAGATTGCATTGCTATTCTGTGTTTGTATTTTGTCTTTTTATATTTATATCAGGAGTTCCTGAGGCACTGCGAGAGTATAAATAAGTAGAATAACAAGCCTGTGCTATGGTGCAAAATGTAGTAAGAGCATCAGACTTTTATGACAACCCGATTGTGGAAAAAATCCTTTTATCTTTAAGCTCATGGAAGGTCTGTTAAAGGTGTGCAGGGTGATGTGGGATTTTATCTGCTATTTCAGAAACTGCTGTACTCCTATGAAGAGCTCTCTTACAACATCTCCAAACTGAAAGTCAGTGAGATTATCAGGAAATCCACCTGCACACAAAAGTACTGGGACTGAAATACATTGGTCAGGCATACATAGCACTGAGAGTATTGTTGGTTTAGATCACAGTATAGGGAACGAGCCAGGTGGCCTCTAGAGGGGTGTTTCAGTCCTGTTTTCCAAGCTTTTATGAACACTGGGCAGGCATCATGATGTGTGTGCTACAAAATCATTTTAGTGTCTTCCCCCATTAAAGATAGTTCTGGCAGACCACCTGAGCTGGCAGTCTGAACACTCCATCCATTCCACAAGGCACTCACCTCTTCTTCCCGACAGCATCCTTCAGAAGGATGACCCATCCACCTGAACCATACTTGATTACACTTTATATGGAAAATGCTTGCTAGATGAGCACCTTGGAAAGAAATTGTCTTCAGAGTCTCAGATTTTACTGTTACATACCATGAAGTGTTTCTGCCATCTGTACATATGCTACCATAAGAAAGGTTCATACTTCCAGCCCATCGGTTAACCCAGCTGAAGGTCCTTACACATTTTATTTTGAATTACTTTTCTCTGTTCTATGTGGTAAAATATCCTAAATATCTGCTCAGGAAAGTCCTCACAAGATCTTCTCATCCTTCATTGGATGAATTCTGAAGTCATATGTATATTTTTGCCTGTAATGACACTCACTTCTTGAGATTTTGATGTACTGAGAGAATTGATAGTAGCTGCTAGCAGTTGGGTTTACTTCACCATCAGTCCATTCAGTCTCCTGTTTTCCTATAGGGTAAAAGATTATCTGCATGTGGAGATATATTATTCTGTAACACCAAGTTCATGAGACCTCTAGGCTTTACACAAAAGTGATCCCAGACTTCCATATAAATCTTTTTTTTCCTAAATTATGGTTCAGCAAAAGGGAAGCCAGACTAAAAAGTCAAGATTGCTCATAGTAATGTTATTCCAACTGCAGAGGAATAGGCATTTAAAAAATGTCTCAAGCATTTTGTAGTTTACCTGAAAAGGAGGAAAGGCCACTCAGTCTTGACTCCAGTTGACTTGAAGTGCTGCCAGTGTTCATGATACCAGTAGGATCAGACCCTCCGATAATGTTAGAGCTCATTTAGCTGATCAGGGACTGGTGTCCTGCAGAGGCATCCCCATTTTGGAACTCCAAGGCAGCAGAATGAAGATGGGCTCGTATACTCTTACAACACGTGTTGTACTGGAGACACTGGGGTCATCCAGCTGTTCTGGTCAAGCTGAACACCACCCTTGCCACAGGTGATTGCCTCTGAATTATTCAGAATGGCAGAAATGTGGAAAAGCTTTGAAGAAGAAACAGTTGCTTACCTCAATGTAAGAGAAGCTCTTTGCAGTTCACTGTCCTTGTTCATGATGAAGCTGCATTCTCTAATAACAAGCCTATCTGTAGACCACTGGTTATCTCCAGTTACAACAAAAATAGCATTAGTTCAACTGCCATGTAGGGGACATGCATTATTAATTTCCTGGGGTTTAGCAATACACTTTGCAGTCCCTTATTAGCTGTATGTGAAAGTAATTTCTGGGGTACATATTTGCTCTAATTCAATTTGGCTAAGAAAAATATCTTGATAATTTAGGGTATGATATGCCTCCAGCTGCTCAGATTTCCTCCTTGACTATCAAGTTTGTCGATTTGTCGTCTTTTCTGAAGAACTTGTTGCCTACCTTTGGTATCTCAAGTGAACTCCATGATCTCACCCTGAGGTGTTAAGAATCGCTGAGGGCTATCAGAACTTGTGTAAATTACAGCGATGCAGACAGCATGTTGAAAAATCAATAAGTAATGAAATAGTACTGCAGTGAAGTAGCCAAGAGAGCAATGGGTGAAAAAATCCCAAGGACTCAGTTTAATTTTGTCAAAGTATAAAAGATAATGTTCTGCTGTGATGCTATAAAATCATCCCCACTGGCCAAAGAAAATTGAAATACAAAAGAGTAGTGTAGAGGTGAGGGTGCACTTCCTCCTGAATTCCAAGTCCCTCTCCACTTCCATTAGCCTGCAGTAGATGCTGCAGTAGTGATCTGAGCAGGAATTCACTTTTCTAATGAGGCAGTGGGTATGACTTTTTTGCCTTTACATGCTATGGACTAATGTCAGCTCACGTCAAGTCTCAGTTAAGCCTCTTTCTAACTCCCAGTAATCCTCACATCTAACCATCCTGGTTATCTCATACTGGCAAGCAGGGAAACACCAGCAGAGTATTCGCCACGAAGACCCAGCACTTCAGAATGCTTTCACAATATGCTAAAAGGAGCAGATCAAAGGCTTTATGACGTACTTGAGTTTGTCTCTGGTGTTCATATAAGGAGGCTACACATATTTCTGAAGTACAATGTTCTACAGTAAAACAAATGCGCTGTAGGCAGGCAATTCCACATGACTTTGGTTTCCATGAAGTCTGGGCCCTATACCATCTAATTCATGGCAATACCTACAGCTCTTTCCATCTCTCTGGCATTTTGGCTGTGCAAGGGACAACATGTTGTGGGTAATGAAGTCGAGACCCGTGCTGGCTGCTCTGCCATCTGTGCAATGCGCTGTGCAACAGCTGGGCTTTCTCTCTGTGGGAACACCATTTCCTCAAGCAGCAAGCAATTCCTCAACATCTGTAGAAACACAAAATGTCTTTGAGACTGTTCTACTGCTCTTTCATTTTGGCTGAAATTGGCCAAAATGGGAGTGAGGTGGGAACTACCAGGCAGGCAATCTCATTTCCTGATTAGGTCCTTAGGAAATCAGGTTCAGAAAGAGTAGCTGGCTCCAAAAGGAGAAGAAAAACATTGAACTGAAACAAAATTTTCACAAGCTTGGTGTTGCCATGAGAATTTTTCATTTAAATCCATAAACTGAGATTCTCTGGAGTGAATTCTTAGAGTTGATGAGGTTTTTCCATGTGGATATGCAAGATAGTTAAAATGTATTTAAACAAAATTAATGACTAGAATACCACTAAATTAAACGTGTCTTGTGAAAGATAAACCAGCCTGCATTCTTGTGTTAAGTGAGGGTCCCCGACTTCAGGCTTTAATGGCTAATCAACCTATTATCCTCTCGCTACATCTGCCTGTAAAAAGAAACAGGTTTCAAAGACAGTGAGCTGCTCTTTGGTCCCAAGAGACCTAAAAGCCACATTCAAATAATGGTCCTTCACTGGTTTTCTCTTGATGCCTTTGTCTGTGCATTTCTGCATGTTGCCCAGAAAGGTGGGTTCTGCGCTGTCTTCTGGGGAACACCTCTGTCAGAGTGGACAGAGAAATGTGATCCTTGGAAAAGGAGGACAGAAAATTGTTTCCTTAATGTGCATGAATGATCTGTTTGATATAGATTAATGCTTACTGTTTAAGCAGACACAGGATTGAAAAATCCTTCTGCAAGAGCGGGTGTGCTGCTGGCTTCGTTGGGGAGAGCAGGCAGTTCAGAGGATGCTAGTTCCATTTCATTGGTTCCAATCACCTCTATAGACCATCAGTGCCTTTGTTTAACCTTCCATGATTTTGTTTCATTACGGTGGTATGCAGAAAATGAACAGCCACTACCAGCACAGCTAGAGAACATCTTGAGTGAGATGGCAGGGAGCTTATATTTAGTCATTCAACTAACCCAGGTTAGGCTTTAGCGAAAAGAGCTCTATTAACTCCAGTGACTTTGGAGAGGGTCCTTTGTTCTTTTCAAAGTTGTTATGGGTTACAGAACTCAAAAGCCTCTTTTCTTGCCCATTATTAAAGCAGTGCAATGAATCACTGTATTTGGCACTGACACTTTGGAGAGTTCCAGATACTACAGGACTGTTTGCAAGGAGGTAGCATGTAAATACTAAAAAGATCTCAATTAATTTAATTAAGTAGAATATGTTGCCCTTGGAAGTAGAAAGCATTTATTTACACAAGAGCATTCTATTGGTATTAATCTAAACTATTCCATTCATTAGAAAAGCTCAGATGAAACATTGATAAGCTGGTAGAATACTACAGCTTTTTAGCCTGTACACACTGTCAAACACAGTGTGCAGTGAGGTCACTCCCTTTATCCAGGGGCCTCTGAAGAGCCTTTCCTGCTCTCTGGGCTGGGACTCCACATCGGGGTGCAGACCTTCCGTGCCTTTTAGCATTGCTCTGACAAGTTGTCTGGTGTCACTGTGAGCTTTGGTGAGGTCTGGCCAGTACCCCTGTCCTATGGATATATTCTGAGACATTCTGTGCTGGAGTTTCCCAGCACAGACAAAGCAATGGGAAATACTTCCCATTATTAAATGATATTTTCAGCTGCTTCTACCTTTGTCACTCATAAACCACTTGGACTGGGAATTGTCCATATCTGCCACAGGCTCTTTCTTTTTTTGCCTACCTATCAAGTACTCGATTCCTTTATAAAAAAATATATATATATTTGGGATACATTATCTTCTTTATGCTAAGGATGTTTTCTTTATATTAAAGAATACTACCAACCCTTTTTCCAGAAACCCGCAGCCCAGATTTGAAACTTGACATTTGGCAGAGGATGGCTTTAGCATCAGTTTTTATCTTTTGCAGTTACCGTGCACATTTACCCACATTGTAAGCTTTAATGAAGCCTTCAAAACCTGCATTTCTCATGTGTTCAGGAGGATGGAGTTAGACCTGAGCAGATGCCCCTGAGGCTCCATTTGCCATGGGCACCCTTCAGTCAGCTGCTGAGATCATTCCTCAGTGTCAGCTCTGAACTGCTGCATGCTCAGGCACTGCTCCAGAGATGTGTGATGGCCTTGAGAATACCTGTGGGTTTGGCGCTGCCCGTTTGGCATCTTTGCCCCATGGTGGAAGTTATCAAATAACATCATTTGGCACTTCTCATCTCTTCCCTGTGAGAAGGAGGAGCCTCCTATTTCGATATAACATGGACTTCATGACAGCATGTAGGCTCTGTCTTCATCTGGCACTTTGCCTAGGAGAGACAATGCCATCACCAGCTAAGGGGAGCGGATAAGATAAGATCATCTGTACCTAGACTTTTACTGTCTCTGTATTGAAACAGCAGGACACTGTGGAAAACATCACCTTTTTCTAGGAACTGAGGCCGAGCCAGCAGCATTGGTCCCCAGATGTTGGTGGAGGGGAGTGGTGCTCACCAGAGCCAGACTAGCTGCACGGCATGGTGCTTCCTGGGCACAGCGTTACTACCAGGAGTACTGGGCTACTAAAACTGCCAACAAATGCTGGCGTTGCATGGTGACACACCATGGTGGTGTCGGCATGATCCATGGGTTGCCCACGCCAGGTGTGAGCCGTGCTGGGCAGTCTGTCGTTCCTGGGCTCTGAGTGACCCCTACTGGGGCCAGCAAGAGAGGAGGAGGAAGGACCAGAGGGTGTGGTGGAGTATGTTGCTGTCTGCAGGACCCCTCTTTTGTCTGCTCCAGAAGTTGGAAGTAGCAAATCAGCCTAAGAAAAGGAGAAGAAAGGATTATTTGATGGTTAAGATAGTTGAATGCTGCCTTGGAAAACTGATTGTTTTCCTTTCCTTTGCCACCTTTTTTCCTTTGTGATGCTAGTTAATTCACTTCAACCTAACTTTTCACAGACTGTTACTAATTGGGTATTCTTCAATTTCTTCATGGTTCATTTGAAATGCAGGGGTCTGAATTTGTACTCACAACTGCTACCAAAGACCATTTTGGACACATAAGGAATGTTCTGAGAAAACAGTTTGTAGACCTCTCTTAATTAGGCATCTGCAGTTAGAAGATACATTTCCTTTAATCACGATAGATCTCAGCTCTGCAGTCAGTAAAATAGAGGTAATAATAGCACCTTGTATCACAAGGGATTTGAAGGAAAGCTTACAGGGAATTTAATAACTTGGATGTCAGGGCAGCATTTAAATTGTAAAAAGTAAATAAAAGGAGACATGCATTGAGCAGTGAGGAAAAAATATGTCTGTCTGCATAATGGGGGGGGGGGGGGGGGGGGGGGGGGGGGGGGGGGGGTGTCTGCATTTCTAATCCAGTCCTTTTTCATATTCCTTTCTCTGATATGTCATTAACAGACCATTTTAAGTGTCTCTGTCTCCTCACACAAAGACCTCCAGTCAAACAAAGTCCTTTCCCAAGAAACCCTTAAAACTTAATTCCTTCCATGAAGCATCTAAAATCAACCAATGGAGGAATACATTTTTTGCAAAGGGGATTCACAAGGAAATATTTGCCACTTATTCAAATCACAGTGTAAGTGCTAGTACTTGTCCTCCTGAGGTTCCCTTTTCATGAACACTTCTGTTCCATTTATAAACATTTACCATTACTGATATTCTTATGCACGTGAAAATCTAAAATTCAGTTTGGGAGATCTTCTATGGCAAATTAGAATTTTGTTTTCTGTGAGTGTTTCTTCTAGGAAAATCAAATTGCCTAAAATTTGGTGGAAAGGTAAATGCAGAGCAATTTACCACACAGAGAGATTTTCCTGGTAAATTTGAGAGCATTCCAAAAATTTCATATTCACCTGCCTGTGTGAGCAATTCTATCAACACTGCTGCTAGGCAAAAATTTTATGAGCATTTCTGCTTTCATACTAAAGAATATGACAAAATAATCAGAGTTTGCAGTTCTTGGGCTTTGCAGTTCTTCTTCCATGTGCAGGTTGGTTCACTGTTGTGAAACCAGTGATGGCCCTGGAGATCCAGGTTATGGTTTTGGACACTCGGTGTCAGGATGCTGGCTGGTTGCTTTGTGCTCATTTCCACTTCGGCAAGTAGCCTTTCTGCCTGGCTGTGGGAGAATATAAGGAGGACAGGTCTGCTCTGCCCAGCCCAGGCTTGAGAGCCCCATCCCCAGATGCCCATGGTGGGCTTCCCCAAGACCTGCCACCCACCTTGCAGAGTGAACCTGTGGGGCGTGGAGAGCAATGGGAACTATGCAGTTCATCAGAAACAGGCTTTTTATGGTTTTGAGAGCAGAAAATAAAGAAACCAAAGGAAAAATGTATTTAAAAGCCTTCTATAGCGCTTTCTGCTTGGAGCCTTAAAATCTTGAAGCAATGCCGTCAAAGCTTTTCTGAATGACTTGATGAAGGTTTTTTTTGTTTT
Organism: Pezoporus occidentalis; assembly: GCF_034315485.1. Lineage (NCBI taxonomy): Eukaryota > Metazoa > Chordata > Aves > Psittaciformes > Psittacidae > Pezoporus > Pezoporus occidentalis. The sequence continues at coordinate 779,756 of NW_026913457.1, forward strand.
GGTTGCTGCACTCTTGGGACTCATTGGAGTGGCAGGATTAAAATTAATTAGAGGCTGCTTGGAGGGGGCTTTGGAAGATAGCCTCGGGCTATACTTCAGTCTGGTTGTTAGAAGCAATATCATCACCGCCTTCTTTTCCAGTGAACAGACCTGCACTGGTGCGGTTGTGGGGAGCCACAGAACATCCAACACAGACATCAGAGCAAAGACTTCCTCCCAAAGAGATTACTTACCACAAAACCAGTGGATCTACCTGCTGACAAGCCCGGAAATATGTCTTGTTTCATTTTATGCTTTCTAAAAGAGGCTGCTTTATAAAGCTCTCCAGAATCTTGATGAAATATCCATGCAAGGATGTTCATTTTCCTCTTTTCTTAAAATGAATTATGTTGATTAGCATGTCTGAGGAAGACATGAGAGAAAAAGCTCTATTTTTAGAGGCTGGATTTTTTGTTGGTTTGGCTTGGTTTGCTCTGCTTTGCAAAGAATGAGTAGATTTATAAATGGGTGAAGAAAATTGATAAATAACCATTTCACACCCACTTGTCAGCTTGACTTTGAATTTTCCTCATTGAGGAGGGTCAGCTGCAGAACTGATAAAATGCTACATCTCAACATTTCTGTCAAGTTTTCATATGTTTTATGCATTTGTAGACTAGTAGATAATCCTTTATAGTTAATCCCAAACCACTCTGTGGTTCTGTGATGACTGTTTCAGAGTAAGATGAGGCAAAATCTGGCTTTCCTATGTCAGTAACTAGTAGAAGCAGCTAAAAATTTTCCATATGAATAGAGTCATAGAATGGTTTGGGTTAGAAGAGACATCAAAGATCATCCAGTTCCAAACCCCTGTCATCACAGAATACTAGTTAACAGGGGTAATGGCTTAAAAACACTGGTAACTAATCCCTGTGGAAGTACAGCCAAAAATAATTAAATTTTTCCAACACTCATATTTTTTTCTGATTTCCTTTTCCATTCCAGTAATAGCTACTTATCAAATTGACTTAAATATGCAGGAAGGACTAGTCGAGTTTAGTATAGTTTTTCTACTGCATATCCTGTGTGCCTTGGAAGAAAGTAAACAAATTCACATAAGGCTATATAATCTGGTGTAACTGTACCCTCTACTTAATGAATCAACCCAGTATTACTTTTCTCTGTGCTTAGCTCTAACAATATCTAGAAGAGCTGTATCTTCACCACATTGTCAGAATTTTAACATTGATTTAGAAACATATTTTTATTCATATTTCTCATAAGAGGAATACTAATTGTGTTGTTTTCCCTCAGTATCTTGGTGTTACTACAATATTAATTGTGAATATTTAGTGTTAAAAAATACAAAATAACCTTCCAGAAGCAGGAATCATTTTCCTCAGGGTGTGATTAATGAGTCCTGAATTGAAAACTTAGTAAAAATATCAATATACAATATAAGAACAAGTGGCAAATGCTATTTAAAAATCGTGTCTTGTGATTTACATTAGGATTTACAGCTTTTCTTACTCAACAGTCTAAAAATGTGGATGGTGTGTGGTCAAAATTGTGTGTTCCTGGGATCACTATAGCAAAACATGACCAGTTTCCACTTAGACTATAATGGAGTTTTGGGGGAGTAAGTGGTATTAGGAGAGAAGCTTCTGTAAAGCTCCATTAATTTTAAGTATCATAAGTACCTTCCCCTAAATTTTCCCAAACCAACAAATAATTGCTTAAAAATATGAAGGGATAAAGAACAAAATTCAGAGCTACTGAACACAGCAGCTGATCCTAGAGAGAAATAGAGAAGATTTTGGAGTGATGACCAGACTAGTTGGTGACCAGATGAGTAATTCCCGTCTTCCCTGGATGTGTCAGTGGAGCAATACCACTACTGCTTCACTACCGTTGAGCAGTAACAATGACAACAGCTGGCCAGGCTGTGCTCTCCTGGTATCTTACAGCTGCCATCAGTTAAGGATGCTCTTCCAGTAGGAATTGTCCTTCCCACCCCTTCACTCCAGGGAACAAACAGTGGTTATTTCTCCAGTTATTTTTCTTAAACAAGTTTCAGCTATTAGGAGATTTAAGTTAGACTGGCACCATAATAGAGCGCCCTTCCTCCTCCCCTATCTCACCCTCTTCGTCTTGCACACTAAAAGCAAACAGAATTCATTATCTCATCTCAACATTGCAGCATTTTAAGTTCAATGTCAATAGCTAGTTAGGAAAGGGCAGGCAGGTCAGGGATTAGGACTCCGAACTGTCCTTGACGTTTCTTTGTAGGATGATCGGCTGTTTGCATCAGCCTAGTAAAAAAAATTCCTCCTCCTCTATCCTCAGAATGATCAGGATAGGAAAATGTCAGTTTAGGGGCTGACAGAGCTCTGATAAGAAGATACAGAAATGACAGGATGAGAGAGAAAGAGAGAGACAGAGGCATAAATACTGTCATTCTAAGTTCAAAATTTCATTTTTAAGTATATTTGTTAGTGCATGTTCTGGTTTCTTCCAGTGTTCATAGGCTTCTTTTTCGAGCAGTTTCATTTTAAGAAAGTCTGAATCTATTTTTATTTTATTTGATTTTACAAGTTCTGGAAAGGTCATCCTGCCTGGCCTGGAAGCTGCAAATACATTCACTCCCACAGAATTACTTATAAGCATGAAAATAGTTTCCACTTTCGAAAGTACATATACATTCTCTGGAGTTATCAACTTGGTCTGAATTCTCAGACTTAATCCAACAGGGTAGAAACAAAGCATTTAGATGAAAATATTTTTGAAGTGTGATGACCTTTGAGCACAAATTAAGTACCTAGTTTATAAAATATTACTATGCTAGTAATTATTTTTGTTTTCCAAGTTTCCTTGCCTTTATTATGAATTTGATAAAATTTGAGAGAAAATTTATTTATTATTCATACTGAGTTCAGTGTTTAACCCAAATAATCTCATTTTCCCACAAAGATACTCTTTCTATATAAGACATGTCTTTCATTAATATGTTCTCCTCAGGAAGATATTCCAATAAAATTTCTCAGCTACATAGTTATTTTGTTTATGAAGGACATGATTATTTTCAAAGCCATGGAAGACACTTGTGTTTTAAATTGGAGAAGGGATTGTGCTGTTAGGCAAGGAGGAATATGAGTTCCTTCAAACAAGTCTTTACTTTTTTTAGTGCATCTTTCTAAACAGTTTTGTAGTTACTTGTGGGACAGCCTGAAGAAGACGCGGAATAAAGTCTTACTTTATTTTCTACTAGTGAGGTACCAAATGCCACTGAATTGTGGTCTCTGGGCGGTGGCAGTTTCTTTGGTGAGAGTACAGAAAAGTTTTGTTTCACTTGGGTTCTGCTTTTCCATTTATTGGTTAAAATACAATAAAAGGAACTAGGAAGCATTCGTTACTTCTCAGAGCTAATCTTCCTCGTAACCACTAGCTGTGCATTTCCTGGTATTGCAGAATCACAGATATAAAAAGCACCGTCACAGTGGCAGCAGGGGTAGCCTGTATGAAGCATTTGCATTCCGAAGCGATACTGCAATTTAGAGTCAAGTAAAAAAAAAGTATTTCGAAGTTTAAACCCACATTTGTGTCTGCTGGCATGAAATGTCACAGTAATTCAGGTTGTTGCCTCATTGCATTTAACAGAAACCAGCCTTTATTCTCTCTGCCCAGTATTGAAATAACAGTGTGTTTGCTCTTATTCGCCCCATCCCATTTTTATTAACCCTTTTGTATAAATATCAAGACACACGTTTTCCTTGGATAAATTGTCAAGAATCTCAAAATCATCATTTTTGCAGATAGTAGTTATTTTTTAAAATAACAGCTTCTGCTATAGCTTGCGTACAAGATGACGAAACTGCAAAGGTGGTATTTCCTGTAGGGCCTGTATAATTTACCATGACACATTGAATAAAAGAATTAAGATCCTACTGCTTGTAACTGTTTTGTGAACAGTTTGTAAATCTATTAATTACTTCATTTTTAAAATCCTGGCTTGGATTTCATTGTGACCAGAATCAGATTTCTTCATCTAGTATCCTGATCTCTTGCTGTTGCAGCCAGGAGAGGAGGGAAACACGCTTTCCTGCCCACGTGTCAGTGCCAACATGTCCCTGGATGCTGCTCTCAGGGGATGACGTGCCACCACTTCAGTCTCTGAAGTGGTACTTGGTGCACCATCTGTTCTGGAAAACCGTATTTCAGCATCAGAGGCACCAGCCAGGGCAGTAACTCAGCACAGTAAGAAAAATACATGCTAAAACTTTCTAGACAGACAAAATGAAAAGAAATGTTGACCTCATACTGTAGTTTTCAGAGAGATTTGTATAGAATCATAGGATCATAGAATCATAGAATAGTTAGGGTTGGAAAGGACCTTAAGATCATCCAGTTCCAGTCCCCCTGCCATGGGCAGGGACACCTCACACTAAACCATCTCACCCAAGGCTCTGTCCAACCTGGCCTTGAACACTGCCAGGGATGGAGCATTCACAACCTCCCTGGGCAACCCATTCCAGTGCCTCACCACCCTAACAGGAAAGAATTTCCTCCTTATATCCAGTCTAAACTTCCCCTGTTTCAGTTTTAACCCGTTACCCCTTGTCCTGTCACTGCAGTCCCTAATGAAGAGTCCTTCCCCAGCATCCCTATAGCCCCCTTCAGATACTGGAAGGCTGCTATGAGGTCTCCACGCAGCCTTCTCTTCTCCAGGCTGAACAGCCCCAACTTTCTCAGCCTGTCTTCACATGGGAGGTGCTCCAGTCCCTGAGCATCCTCGTGGCCTCCTCTGGACTTGTTCCAACAGTTCCATGTCCTTTTTATGTTGAGGACACCAGAACTGCACACAATGCTCCAGGTGAGGTCTCACGAGAGCAGAGCAGAGGGGCAGGATCACCTCCTTCGCCCTGCTGGTCACGCTCCTTTTGATGCAGCCCAGGATACGGTTGCTTTCTGGGCTGCGAGCGCACACTGAAGCCGGCTCATGTTCAGTTTCTCATCAACCAACACCCCCAAGTCCTTCTCCACAGGGCTGCTCTGAATCTCTTCTCTGCCCAACCTGTAGCTGTGCCTGGGATTGCCCCATCCCAGGTGTAGGACCTTGCACTTGGCATGGTTAAACTCCATGAGGTTGGCATCAGCCCACCTCACAAGCATGTCGAGGTCCCTCTGGATGGCATTCCTTCCCTCCAGGGTATCAACCGAACCACACAGCTTGGTGTCATCGGCAAACTTGCTGAGGGCGCGCTCAATCCCACTGTCCATGTCACCGACAAAGATGTTGAACAAGACCGGTCCCAACCCCGATCCCTGAGGGACACCACTCGTTACTGGTCTCCAACTGGATATTGAGCCATTGACCACAACTCTTTGCGTGCAGCCATCCAGCCAGTTCTTTATCCACCCAGTGTTCCATCCATCAAATTGATGTCTCTCCAGTGTAGAGACAAGGATGTCGTGTGGGACAGTGTCGAACGCTTTGCACAAGTCCAGGTAGATGCCATCAACTGCTCTACCCCTGTCCATCAGTTCTGTAGCCCCATCACAGAAGGCCACCAAATTGGTCAGGCAGGATTTCCCCTTGGTGAAGCCATGCTGGCTGTCACCAAGCACCTGGTTGTTTTTCATGTGCCTTAGCCTGCCTTCCAGGAGAATCTGCTCCAAGATTTTGTCAGGCACAGAGGTGAGACTGACTGGTCTGTAATTCCCCGGGTCATCCACTTTCCCCTTCTGGAAAATGGGGGTTATATTTCCCTTTTTCCAGTTCTTGGGAACTTCACCTGACTGCCACAATTTTTTAAGTATGACGGACAGTGGCTTACAAACTTCATTTGCCAGCTCCTTCAGGACCTGCAGACAGATTTCATCAGGTCCCATGGACTTGTGCACGTTCAGGTTCTTAAGATGGTCTCGAACAAGATCCTCTCGTACAGTGGGCCTCAGGTCTTCATTCTCACAGTCCCTGTGTCTGCCTTCCAAGGCTTGGGTGGTGTGGTCAGAGCATTTGCCAGTGAAGACCGAGGCAAATAAGTCATTCAGAGCCTCAGCCTTCTCCAAATCCAGGGTAGCCAGTTCTCCTGATGGCTTCCAGAGAGGGCCCACATTGTCCCATCTCTTTTATTCACAGTGTTCCTATAGAATCTCTTCATGTTATCTTTCACATTCCTAGCCAAGTTTAATTCTAACTGGGCCTTAGCTTTCCTAACCTGGTCCCTAGCATCCCGGACAACATCCCTGTATTCTTTCCAGGCCACCCGTCCTTGCTTCCACCTTTTATAAACCTCTTTTTTCCCTTGAAGTTACCTCAGCAGCTCCTTATCCACCCAAGGAGGTCTCCTGGGCCTCCTGTTGCACGTCCTTCTAGTTGGGATACAACAGTCCTGAGCTTGTTCAGAGAGACAGGGATATATTTCAGAGAGACAGGGATATGCAAAAATTATACTGCATGTTGGCTGCTTCTGTTTTCAAGCTAAATGCAAATATTGTATCTTTCAATATATGTATTTCTTGACATGTTTACATTCTCCTGGTTTTCCAGTCTTAAGTGGTTACAGGACCTGCATCAGAAATATTGTTTAATATTCAATCAGCTTGATTTTCAATCTGACATTTTAAATTAGTTTAATATATGCTAGTTTATTACCTGATAAACTGCCCTGAAGACACAGGGATTCTGGTTTTATATGATCTATGTATTGCTAGGCTCTGAGGTATGTATATATGTGCATGCACACACACATATATACAGTGCACTTTATAGGGATTTGTATGCCATAGGCTTGTGCTAAACAGTATCACCCGACTCCATGCTCTCACACAGGCATTTTAGATCAGCTGGTTTGTTTTGCTAAGGGAACACATGATGTAAAAGCAGAAAATCAAATCATAGAATAATTTAGGCTGGAAGCAACCTCTGGAGATCACCAAGGCCAAGCCCCTGCTCAAAGCAATTACAAATACACCAAGTTGCTCAAGGACTTGTCTAGTCAACAATGCAAATGCAAACTAACACTAATACCTTCCTGTATGTTTCTGTAGTTACATGTTGGCCAATACGAACAATAGTGAAAAAGCTTTATCTGCTGATAGCAATCACTAACTAAAACAGCTTTACTATCACCTCAAAAGTGTCATTACTGCACTCAGGGGAACCTAATTAAATAGATACAAATGGAGTTTAAACAACAAGAATAGATACAAGATACACAAAATACTACTGCACACATAAAATCATAAAATCATAGAGTCATAGAACAGTTAGGGTTGGAAAGGACCTTAAGATCATCCAGTTCCAACCCCCCTGCCATGGGCAGGGACACCTCACACTAAACCATCTCACCCAAGGCTTCATCCAACCTGGCCTTGAACACTGCCAGGGAGGGAGCATTCACATCTTCCCTGGGCAACCCATTCCAGTGCCTCACCACCCTAATAGTAAAGAATTTCCTCCTTATATCCAATTCACCTTCCCCTGTTTAAGTTTTAACCCATTACACCTTGTCCTATCACTACAGTCCCTAATGAAGAGTCCCTCCCCAGCATCCCTATAGGCCCCCTTCAGATACTGCAAGGCTGCTCTGAGGTCTCCACGCAGCCTTCTCTTCTCCAGGCTGAACAGCCCCAACTTTCTCAGCCTGTCTTCACATGGGAGGTGCTCCAGTCCCTGATCATCATCATGGCCTCCTCTGGACTTCTTCCAACAGTTCCATGGCCTTTTTATGTTGAGGACACCAGAACTGCACACAATGCTCCAGGTGAGGTCTCACGAGAGCAGAGTAGAGGGGCAGGATCACCTCCTTCGCCCTGCTGGTCACGCTCCTTTTGATGCAGCCCAGGATACGGTTGCTTTCTGGGCTGCAAGCGCACACTGAAGCCGGCTCATAGTTCAGTTTCTCATTGAGCAACACCCCCAAGTCCTTCTCCACAGGGCTGCTCTGAATCTCTTCTCTGCCCAACCTGTAGCTGTGCCTGGGATTGCTCCCACCCAGGTGTAGGACCTTGCACTTGGCATGGTTAAACTCCATGAGGTTGGCATCAGCCCACCTCACAAGCGTGTCGAGGTCCCTCTGGATGGCATTCCTTCCCTCCAGGGTATCAACCGAACCACACAGCTTGGTGTCATCGGCAAACTTGCTGAGGGCGCGCTCAATCCCACTGTCCATGTCGCCAGTAATGGTAATTGAACAAGACTGATCCCAACCCCGATCCCTGAGGGACACCACTCGTTACTGGTCTCCAGCTGGACATTGAGCCGTTGACCACAACTCTTTGCGTGCGGCCATCCAGCCAGTTCTTTATCCACCGAGTGGTCCATCCATCAAATTGATGTCTCTCCAGTTTAGAGACAAGGATGTTGTGTGGGACAGTGTCGAACGCTTTGCACAAGTCCAGGTAGATGACATCAACTGCTCTACCCCTGTCCATCAGTTCTGTAGCCCCATCATAGAAGGCCACCAGATTGGTCAGGCAGGATTTCCCCTTAGTGAAGCCATGCTGGCTGTCACCAAGCACCTTGTTGATTTTCATGTGCCTTAGCATGCCTTCCAGGAGAATCTGCTCCAATACATACATACGTATTATTTTGATAAATAATTACATGTGACCATATAGTGAAAATACTACAATAAAGGTAAAAAAGGAAATAAGGTCTTCTTCAAATGGTTCCAGCTCTGTGGACAGTGCCTCTCTGTCTTTTAACAAGTCCAAAAGAATGGGAAGGTCCTTGTGCATTCATCTACACTTGCTACAGCTGCTTGAATTCTTTGTAACTGTTATTCAGAGTGGAGTAAAAACTGAAATATGGAATTGAGACAGTAATTAACGCTGCAGTTTCACTTGTCCACATTCTCTGTTCTGCTCAGACGTTTTCTACCTGGAGTCTATAATTTTAATCAAGCAGTATCTGTTTTCTGATTGCTTCTCTATGGAACAGGCATCACATAGCGAGGCTGAAGTTTAACATTGCTGCTTCCAGACACCCTGCCCATATTTGCCATTCCCAGGCTCGGGTTTGCCACCGCTGCAGTTGTGCTGATACAACTCTTTCTGTAGCCACATCGTAAACCACCAGTGTGATGACCAGGGTTTAAAAAAGCCCAGCCAAACAAAGCTTTCCCTTCCATCTCCAAAAATAAAAAGGTGCATGGATGTGGCTGGACCTTTTTAAGCTAGCCTTAGCAGCAGAGAAAATGGAATTACATCTTGATAGTGGTTATGAGTTTGGCAAGAAGCTATGCTATATTGCCTTTAAATGTAATTAATGGTTTTCTAGAACCCCTTAATTTCCTGTTTAAAATTGTCGGCAAAGCCATTATTGCATCTGTGTGACCTGCTGCTTTGTAAATCTGAATTAAACACATTGACATGATTTGAAGTTTAGAGAGGAAAGCTAAGCTTTTGAAAACACCCAGTGGTTGCCACAACATGCATTCCTGGAGAGGATAAAACATGAGATAAAATATGCTCCACATTGAACAATTCTCCAGAACTCAGCAGTGTCTTCAACTTTGAACTTATCATTAACTTAGAGGTTAATATCTTCTTTCCCAAGGTTTCCTGAAAATTTGGTAGAGTTATTGTTTATTGAGTTATTGTTTATTTGGTCTTGTGAAGAACCTAGACTCTTCAGCCAAATTCCCTGTTGGTTGAACAAATCTACTGAAATCAAGGATATACATCTTCTCAGTAATCTTGGGTATCACTTAAGGTTTTATGGTAGATATTGCTCCTGGGCCCCTATATCAGTTATATTCTCTTTATATCTCATTTCAGAAAACAAAACAAAATAAACACGAACATTGTATATAATTATAAGTAATCAATTATTGTCTCTTGGACCATGATGACTAGAAGTTACTAGGGTCTGTTCTGGTGAAGTTGGGTGGGCACTCTAAGCTGACGTACCATGGCTTACAGATTTCTATTTAAACATTGCATTTCACCTTAGATCATCTTACATCCGAGTCAAGGCTGTGTGAAAAGCAGGCAGCATTCGACAATTGAAAGTCAGCACGTCCTCCTCCCACTTCGTAAAAAAACCCTGTTGCCAGCAGGTCTTTCTCAGGGTTTTTTAAAAATAAAAGACACCAGATTTACAGAGTCTGTTAAAATATCAAATCCTTAAAAATTATATTGCAGATGTTTTTCAGAGCAGAGATTTATGGAGGAGGACATTGCGCTGTTTGTAAGGGATGTCACTGCCTCTGCCCAGCCCAGGCTCCAGAAGCAGGGAGACAGGAATATTATTTCCAAGCATTTTAACTTGCTACCTGAGAGAAAATGTGTGTCAGTGTCTGTATCCAGTGCCAGTCCCTTCCTCAAAGTTGGTGAGCTGAAGTGCTTAGAAATGACACATCTGTCATCTCTCTTCCCTGGCTGGAGACAGCACAGGTGATGAGTGCAGTAATAGTCATCCCCAGCCTGAGCCTGTCTTCCTCCTCGCCTAGCTCTGTGCTCTTAATTTCTCATCTCAGCTTGGTCTCTACCTGCCATCAGTTCATGTATGTCCTTTGCTTCATCTCCATTTTAATTTCAAACCTGACCTTGGACCTTATCTATTTCCCTCAAAACTCAGTACTCTGCCTTCCTCCAGGAGGCTTGCTGGGGACTGTCCCGCTCTCAGAGCAGGCTTTAGGGCCTGGAAAGTGATTAAAAGTCATTAGAATGAAATTATTTCTTGCAAACTTTTAGGCATGTTACATTACATTCTGCTTTTCTGAGGACATTTCTACGTGGTGGTGTCCAGAGAGCATCACTGTCTGCCAGTGCACCAATCTATGAAGCTTTTGGATCTGAGGTTTTATGTCATGCAACTAAAAGGTCATACTGGGAACTATTTGAAATTTGAGACTTACAAGTTTGACTATCCTATGTCCTTTCTTTAAGTTGCTTATTCCCAAGTCATTGCATGTGGATTTTTTTCTATGGTGCATATTTACATTGGAGGCATTTATTTTTCTTTTTAGATTACTTTCATAGTCGTATCATGCAAAGGGAAGTACATAGTAAAAAATTTTTTGTTTTGCTGTGGTTTCTTAGACCTTCATCCAGAATGAGATCTCTGGGTTCATTTGGTGTGCCTTAGACTTCAGTTTCCACCATGACATCCCCGCTCAAAACCAAATGCTACAGTTCTCTCCAGCTCTGAAGAGACTTAACTCTTCAGGGTTCAGAGAGCAAGAGTGGCCAACATGTAAGGCAAGAGATGACCAGATCATTTCCTATTAGACAAATAATAGCCAGTGTTATGATTTGTCAGTGAGTAACATCATCTGGGAGTAGAAGACACTGATAAACCATACTTCTGCATATTCTTACATCACTGTGAAATGATTAATCATAGAATCACAAAATGATTAGAATATTAGAAGAATGATTTGGAGTTAACACTGAAGCAGTTCTCCACCATAAACTCAGGGGTCCCTGTGAAAACAAATGTGGATATAGATATAGAGGTTTATATTTAGAGCTTTCATTATTTGTTCCCCTCTAGGATGTGAACCATAGCTGACAACCTTTTGGTAGATTAAAGACAGAGATTGTTATTCTGAATCAAAATGAATAGCATGTATGCAAAAGAGCTGTAGTTGGATTACATGAGCTGAATACAAAAGCAAATGAAGAAGGTAAAACCTTCTACATGTGTAAGCAAGCAAACAAATAAAATAGATCAACATAATGTAATACATCACCATCTCAAGTTTAGTCTAGGGGGTTTGGCTGTAAATGAAAAATCCTGCAGCAACTTTGTATAAAAGAACCTTTTTTCTTATTTTTTTTTAAAAAAAGGTAGTTAGTCTTTGGACTTTAATTCAAAAACCAAACCCAAACCGAAATCAAACCAAACCAAACCACCCAACGACCGAAAAATTGAAAAAAGGTCCTAGATGACTAAGCCGCTTTGGACTCCAGACCATGTGGGTCAGACATAACATGTCCAAATAATTACTGGAAGTTTTCACACATTACTGCCCTTCCTGCTTTGGCACCTATTGCACATCTTTGATGGGATGGCAGGAGCAGGAGAATACACATTTTCCAGGACAAGGGATACAAACATAAAAGAAAAGACGGTGTGCTCAAGGCAGATGCCCTCAGTTGGTACCGCACTGGCTGCTCATGTGCTGGCTGCAGCCGTACGTGGGCTGATGAGGGACTTGCCACGCTGCTCTAACCAGAATGTTCCACTATCCGTGCTGCAGTGGAGGTCAGAAGCCACCATTTCCACCTCTTATCTTGCAGCCTCCCTTGGTGGCAAGGTTCTTCCATGAAGAATGGTGCTTTGCTTTTTATATCTGATCTTCCTCCTCACGTCTTTTCTTTCTATATTTGCTCAGCACACATTTCCAAGCCCAAAAGCAAAATGAACCTCTTCTCCTTTTCAGATCAGAGGCTGTCTGAGACTTTACAAGGTGCTCATCCCTCTACACTGCACTGATGAAATGGAGGGACCTATCAAGTTCCAATGTAGTCTGCTGCAGAACAGTAGTCAAACAAAAGTCTCTTGGGATGCTGTCCAAGATCCTTATTAGGCCCTTTGCTATCTGGGAATACTTCAGCATTGGGAGGGAAGTAACAATGATCTTTGAGGTGCTACCAGGTGAAAGCTCTATCAAAGGAAGGAAAAATATAATGGTGCTGGGAAGGGGAGAGGGAACTTCAAACACTTAATTAAATACCAGTGAGTAGCATCACTGGGGAGTAGTCTTTGGAGAAAAATGAAATGATCTACAAACAGCTTGGATGACGGGTAAAAATGTTTAAAATACACTGTTAATGTGATAAAATAAGACTGGATGTTGCAAGCCGTGACATGCTGTGGCTTTCAGGAAACACAGCCCTGAAGAAGTACAAAAGGCCTTTAGTCTGAGGTAATGAGGTACATCTAATTACATTTAAGAAAGAACAGCAAGAACTACTTACGAATACACTACCCACCCTTTTTTTTCAGCAGGGCCAGGCAGAATCCCAATCCTGAGACACCGTTACTTTCTGAAGGGTGAGGATTTCAGAAGACATCACAGCAAACAGGGTTATTTTCCCATAACTGTGGAAAAAAAAAAAAAAAAAAGCCAAGTGTTTCTTGTCTGCTCTCTTCTTTCCCCATTAGGGGAGGGAAAAAAGAAAACACAACAGAAAACAACCAGGCCAAAATCAGCCCGGCTGTCATGAGAAATGAAGGCTGTTGGAATGACATCTGACACTGCCAGGCCACAGCTGAAGAACAAGGGAAAAGTTTTCGGACGACTGTCACTGACCCATAGTCCCTCGCTCCTAACCTTGCTCTCCAACATATGTTTCTCATTTCCTTGCTTATAGCTGGTCCAAGCTAATGATATGTGTTTTGGCAGCCATCCCGTGCCTGGCATAGTGCCTGCCTTGTTCTCATTGTCTCCGCTACTTACAGAAACCCCTTTCTCCGTCTTTCTCTTTCTCTCAGAAAATCAGCTTTGTACAACTCCTAGTATGCAAAGCAGCTCTTGCTGCCAGAGCTACCATCTCCTCAGCTCCTCCACCCTGCATCCACATCCCTGCACCTCCAGCCAGACACACTAGCAGAAACACAGGGAGCTGCTGAGGAGCAGGACTTGAGCAAGGGTGGAAACACTGGAAAAGCAAACATATTGGCCCATTAGAGCCTTGCTAAAAATACGGCAAGCAGAGCTATTCTGAGGTACGGTGGCATGGGAAAACTCTGCCTGGAATCTTGGGTCCCTTCAAGCAGACAGAGCTCTCCAGCAGACGTGGGAAGGGGAACTCACTCCAGCCCTGAGGGGAAGAGGGCACTGCACTTGGCAGATGCCTCAGTATCCCTGTGCTGTGGCCAGGAGATGCCAGGATGTCTCCTTTTCTATCTGTAATCAATAATAATCATGGACAAGCATAGGGAGTGCATTCCGCAGGGCGCAGTGCTGGCCTGAATGCCAGCAGCACAGACTTCCATTCCCAAGTCAGCCACAGGCTTGTGTGGGACTTCGACCAAACCTAAAAGTGAGTTTAGCTTGTGCCTGAATAATCCTCCTTTAAGTATTGCTGTTACTGGCATCTGGGACAATGCTGGAGGATAACAGCTGCTGTTGGCTTCGGAGTGCTCAGGCTCCATTATATCTTGACACATGGATTTTTTTCGTGTTGGCATGAGGTACCATGTGTGCTGCATCAAAAAGAAAAGGCCACTGCTTCTTCACAAGGCATAAATAACCGAAAACACCACAACAAACAGAATAAGTGGTAGCAGCAAGCAATAACCCCAGGCTACAAAACAGCTTTGCTTCAAAGGTGTCTTGATGAATCTTGGTATTTTCTTTTATAACCTTCCCCAGACCAAAAAATACAATTTCTGGTTTAGTCTGGGCAGTGTTTCAGCCACCCTAAAAACCTGAGTTTTCAGAAACTGCAACTTCTTCAACAGGTTGTGTTTTTTTGTAAGACACAGAAATATATGATTGTATTGTATATATTTACCTATCAAAGGCTCCATAACCAGGCTGCCCTCCATATATGTATTTTTTATACATATATATTCTCAGTTAGTATGCAAACTAATCTTTTACTAGCAGAGGAAGTGTAACAATGTTGATGAAAAATCCCATGCACAGTGCTCAGGTTCAGTTGCTGTATAGCATGTGTTCCTTGGGATTTTCCACCACATCTGATGGTTCTTAGGCTATTGTCACCTTTCTTGTACCCAGGGCAGGGTGAAGGACTCACACTAACTCAGATAAATCATCAGGAATTAATCTCTGGCAACAAGAAAGTGATGCCATACGTTTAAAGATATAGAGCCAATTAACTCCAGCAGCAGTCACTCCACTGTATTTGTCACAAAATATTTATTTTTGAAATAGCCAACAATAGAATTTCAGCAGTTAACTCCTACTCAGCATGATGAAAGTGAAACTTAAATTTTACCTTCTTTCCTCCTCTCTTTTCTGACACTGTCATCCACTTCAGTGTCTGCTCTTTTAGAGACTGGTCCAGTGTCACTGAAGTTAATAGGAGATTTTCTATTCTCATTGTATGAGAGCAGGAGCAGGCCATTACCAGGGCTCATAACCTCCTTGCCACATTCAGCTATTTCCTCTTTGTTCCTGCTCCTTGTTTCAAGGTCATTGCTGAACACTTTTTATTCTTTCCCTACTCTATCCACAGAAACCATTTCTTAGACAGGAACTTTACTCCACATTCTGTGATCTCAGGTGCTGACTGCAATGACCTCTGCATCTCTAGCCTTCCTGGTTACTGTGGTGTAATTTAGGCGAGAAGGGACCTTTGAAGGCCACCTTGTCCAAACTTGTGCTGAAAGCAAGGCCAACAGAAATCAAGTTGCTGAGGGCCTTCTCCAGTCAGGCATTAAAAATCTCTGCAACCTCTCTGGATGCCTCATCCACGTTTTGACTACTTTCACAAAATATTTTTTTAAATATCTACACAGAATTTCCTTTGTTCAAACTCCTGCTCACTGCTGCTTTTGGTGCCTTCACTGCGCACCCTCACAAGGAGCCTGTCTCCATCCTTTTTACACCTCTATCACACTGCCCTTGTTTCTCAGGCTTTCTACCTAAACCCTCCAACCTGCCCATCATTCCAGGCCACTGCTATGAATTTTGATTCCTTTCTGAAAGATGCTCTGAGTCTCTGCTGGCTCCATCTCTCATCCCCAGCCTCTAAGTCTCTGCTGGCTCCATATCCCATCCCCAGCACCATGGACCAGGAGCCAGCTAGAGCCAGTATGCATGGTGTCCTGCACAGGGCATCAAGCCCACCTAAGGAGTTATCTAAATAACTAAATATTCTTTTCAGGAGCACAGATGCTAATCCAATATCCAATTTTAGCAAACATTTCCATGCAAAATGTTCACTGGTTGAGAACATAAACTTCCGAGCATAGCTGTGCAGGGCTGGCCAGGAAGACCCCACAGCCCAGCCTCTGGTCTCAGCAGCACCCCACACTGGGTGCTCTTGGGGAAAATGGTGCTTCCCCATGTCTCTGTGATGTGGTCTGTGCATGGATGTTGCAACCCAGAGATCGTAGCCACATCTTTTCACTTAGAAGTCAGGCTTTTCATCCTCAAATTTGCCTTTGTGCCATGCCAACTGATTCCCATGTGGGACTTGAATGATCTTTGCATCTTCTTTACTCTGTCCTTATCTCCCTCTAGTAAATCTGTGCCTGAATGTAAATCCAGACCCACTTTTCAGCTTTTAGGTATGCTTCTTCAGAGACTCTGGGGAATACAGTGAAAGGAAATTTCCATTTTGGAGATCTCAGGTTTCTACAAACTCGTGTGAAAAGTACCCTGATATTTTTAAGGCATTGAATAAGAGAAAAGGGCAGGAAGACTCATACTGTATCTCCAAGCAACATTTGTAAGTGGGTTATTAGAGGACAATTTGACAAAAACTTACAGGGAAGTGCACTGTAGCAGGGCATTCAGGTACCAGGAGCCAGAGCTCCTCTCCTGTAATGCGTTCTTCATTTCCATGAATAGTCACAGGAAACAATAGTTGACCAACACCTGCTGTGAAGGAAAGTCACTCACTGGACCTTGAAGTGGGGAAAAAAGAAAATGAAAACATTATTTGAAGCCTTTAAATCAGGCCTTGTTTCTTAATAAGAAAAACAACTCAGCTTTACCACAACTTTCAATCTTAGTGCAGGAGTATCTGTGAAATTCTTGTTTGGCTTATGGGCTGTCAGCTTGCAAGGTCACTGCTGATCTTAAAACCCAGAGCACAGATTTCTGCACTGTGCCTTTTGGAGCTGCAGCAGTCACAACGCAACTCAAAGACATCTGGTGGCTGACAGCCACTGTCTTGGTTGGAGGGAAACCCCCAGCTTCTTGTGGCAAATTTTCACAGAACCATAGAATCTGAGACTGGTTTGGGTTGAAGGGATCTTAAAGCTCATCCAGTTCCAACCCCCTGCCACAGGCAGGGACCCCTTCCACTAGAGCAGCTTGCTCCAAGCCCGTGTCCAACCTGGCCTTGAACACTGCCAGGGATGGGGCAGCCACAGCTTCTCTGGGCACCCTGTGCCAGCGCCTCAGCACCCTCATTTATGTTGTCCAAAACTGGAGCATCAAATAGGGGTGCAAACAGGTATCAAAATCCTTCATTTCTATTAACATGACTTTATTGCTAAGAGGATGGAAAGTTTGCTGCGTGAAGCTTGGCCAGATTTGTGTACAAGAGCACTTCTCTTGGTGCAAGGCTTCTTTCAGAGCAGGTGCCATGGGGGGATGCGTGGCTCCAGTGCAGGGCAGGAGAGCTGGTGGTTAAACACTTAAAATATCACCATTTCTCTTGTCTTGGGTTTCTCATAAACATTCAGCAAAGCACTTGCATTCAATCACACATATTAACTACTTAAATTCCCCTCTCCAAGGATGCAGATTGTTATTTTATGCCAAATGCGCTGTAATTAAATTTGACATAAGCACATGGATTAAATATGTGGTTTGGTGGGCAAATGGGAGATGGCTTTTCCCTCTGGCTCTATGGAGAATGCAGCTAGATGATGTGAGGCAGGGGGGAGATAATTCTTTGCTCTATATTTTGTTATTCAGTGTTGTGTCTTCCATTAAAATTGCACAGGTTAAGCACCTACTGCCAATAACTGGCATTCAGTTAGCCATCTTTGAAGAAAGTTAGCAGCAAGCATTAGCCTGGCTTGCTTTATTTACTCTCTATTAAATATATGTATGTATATATATATTATACACATATAGATATGATTTTTAGGTAGAGGTGTTAGAGACAGCATATATTGGATATTGGATAATAATAGATTATTACTGATTTTTCAGTAAGGTTTTTTCCTGAGATTGAGCACTTTTTTTTTTTCATTGTCAAATCCTAGTGAGATATCTATGCCTTTCAGTGTTACTTATAACATTGTTGTGCACTTTTTCGTTCACTTATCAGTTATGTTGTACATTGATAGGGACCTCATATGAGGGCCTTTTTGTATTAATAGCAATAATAGTTACTAATTCCTACTTTTATGTCAATAACATCTAAATAAGGACATGGTTGTCATGGTGCCTGCTGCTGAGCTCATGAGAAAATGAGACACTTATTCCATAAATATTCCTATCTAGTTTACAAACGAATAAAAGTGACAATTGTAAAACCATGGAGATAAGGAGATGAGATAGATGAAGGTAGCATCCTCAAGATCAATGAGCAAAGAAAACTATAGTTGATAACTTAAATTCAGGATCTCTGCATGGGACACGTCTGCCAGTTCTCTCCATTCTGCCCCGTAACAGCCAAGGAGTTATCCTGGGATTTAGAAAAGTTCTTGTTCGTGAGTGAAAAGAATCACTGAAGTTTCAGATGACTGGTTTGGTTGCATGTCCTGGCATTTGGAGGTGGAATGTTATCTTAGGGGGGTTTTAATAGCTAAACTCTGTTTTTGCATGGAGGAATGGAGGGGGAGCCAATCCTACAATGAAAAGTTAAAAAGTTTGGAGCAGAAGAGTTGGGGTTTTGGTATCCCTTTCTCTTCAGAAAAGTCAAAATTTCTAAAAAGAAAACAATTCTCTCATAAAAGCATGACCGTGGTTCCCTTTATTATTCGTATTTCTCTTCTGCCAAAGAAATGAAACCGTCCCTATAAAAAGTCAACCCAAAATCAAATCTCATTTTAATGCCTCATGATCTATTAGTAAATTTTGCATTAAGAGCTTTAAAGAATGCTTATTTATCTTTTTCTTTATGTAAATTTAAATATTTAATATTAACATATTCTGTGTAAAATTTTAATTTTAAAATGTTATTGTTTCCATAGTCTGTTTTATTGCCTTGTACAAATCAGATTTTCTTTCCTTCTCTGTTTATTTTTCTGCTTAATTTCAGAATTATCCAGGGTAAGACAGTTGCCCCAATTCCTTGTAGTACACAGACCTACATTAAAAATCCACATCCATACAGGAAAGATATTAAGCATATACGTAAATCCCATGAATGTCAAAATTAATCATGTTGCTGAAATAAGCCCATCGTCATTTTGCTTTGAAAACTTTTCTTTTACTGCTTCATTATACTAATTCTGGCCAATGTTCCTCTCAGTCCTTATTTGCCTTGCTGAAATTGAGCATAATTACTATCCATTTATTAGGGTTAATTTTTGTACTATTTTAAAATCTAACTGAATTATGATCCTTGCTGCCCTTTAACTATGATTAGGCCTTCATCATTATTTGTACCTAAAAAAGATGCATTTCTCAGTATCAGATCCTCAAACCTCACTGACTTACTGCTTTACAAATTGCCACTCATGTCAATGTGACTTTAAGCCCTCACCATTACCGTTTCCCAGAATATACATTTCTGTTTCTCATACGAAATTTACGTGTTGACTCACTGTCACAAGTTTATTTTGAGTTGTTACTGGCACAACAAACGGTTACACGGTTTTCCCTCTTTCTTCCTGCTGGGCTTCTGTAGTCCGTTCCTTAGGCATGTTAGCTTCTCATTAAATTAGCTCATAATATCAGACAGCAACTGCTAGTTGACTCTGTCAGCAAACTTTGGTTTTCTTGGTTTTAAGCTGTGTTTGATACATACCCTTCGTTCCTCCAATGCCTTTCAGTTCAGCTGCCATCAGAGAAACCTGCAAACCTGCTCCCTTTTGCAGGAGCTTGTTGTTCATCTTCCCCTCTTTGGTCTCCTGCAGCAATCTTCTTCCACCTTGCAGTGTTCAATACCAATGTTTTTTGTTTGTTACGTATTTGTTTGGATGAGATTATGGTTCAAAAATCAAAATATTTTTAAGAGTATAATAATTTTCTAATCTGCTGAGCTCTGAGGTCATGAACAGGGCTCATCCCATGCAACTGCTTTAATGTCCAAGTAAGCCATTCCTCTTTGTCTTGCCTTCCAGAGCACTCTGAATGGAGCTCTGTAAGCTTTTCTGATAGACATCCTTTGAGAAATCAGGGCCTGATACAGGTTTACAACATTGTTGGATTTGGTGATCTAAGAAACTTCACAATTAAAACTGTGAAAAATTGAGAAAATAAAAAAAAAATTACTTCCAGTGCAATAACATCAGCTAAGGTTAAACATATTTCCATCCTTCATCTCTTTGCTGACACATTTCAAGTGTTGACTTTTTATTGCATATATGGGTCAATCCTGTGTCCCTTTTAAAGACCCGCAGCTAAACTTCCTCCCAAGTCTCCAAAAGACTTTTCCATTTCTCAAAGACATACTAAGGATTAATCAGAAGACTTTGAAGAATTTCCAAATGATTCCTTTAGAATTATTAGATACAAGTATTCAGACTTGTTGATTTCAATATCTTTATATTTAACAGATGCAATTTAACCTACACCTTTACTATTATATGACCTTGATTATATTTTTACATCAACTAGCTTGATTACAAATGTGCGCCAGGAATGTTTTATTCCACGGTTATTGACATTTTTACCCTCTCTGTTTCGTAACAGTTAATTACTGCGCATAATAATCAATTTTTAGAATTTATTGTATCAAAGGTGAACTTTTTGTGAACGTTTTGTTGGTAGTGTTGATACATCTGACTTTTCTTACACGTTCCCATATATTAGCTTTAGCTTATATTAATTGTCACAGATGTTTCCTTGTTTCATTTATTATACTTTGATTCCTGTTTTTTGTAACTGCTTTCATATCCTCTTTTAGCAAAGATGTGTAAACTTCCTTGTGAACAAAAATCTGCAGCTTTTGGGAGCACCAAGTAAATTCTTAAGTGTTGGCCAGTTTTCACAGAAAGTTTTGAGGTTCTTTGTTCCAGCCCATTCCACATGGGTGTCTTTAGGGTTAGGAAATTTCATCCTTTCAAACATATGTGAATTATGTGGTTTTTAAAAAATATAACCAGACTTGGCCATTTTATTAGGCACCTAGTGCATTTAATTCACTCTGGTTTTGCCCACTAGGACAAGGGTCATGGCAATGGATGTTACACACACTGTACAGGCTGGACCTGGCAGCTCAGCTCTCCTGCTCCGTAAGAAAGAGCAGAGGGCTCAGAGAAGGGGGCTGGGGCAGGACTGGGCTGACTCAGACAGAAGTCTGTGGTGCTGCCGCCCTGTCCCAGGTCGCACGGCTCTGACATTGAGTTTCTTGGAACTGAGCAATGAACACGCTGGTTGCTTTGGTATGACATAGCACAGTGCCTGCATGTGTTTGCTTAATATCAATCAAAAGAAGGGATTTTGGGAGGCAAGGGCAGGTTGGTATAGTGTGGAACTAGAGGTTCTCCACATTACACAGCAGCTTCATTTGAACCTATCTGAAGGTCATATGAAGTTTGTGGGTGGCCTCAAGCTCACTATGGGTGGCTGTTCCTAGGAGCAGAGAACCTGTGGGTGCATGCAATGCTCTCGTTTCTCAGGTCAAGTGTTAACTCTGCAAGAGATAGAGTAATCAAAGATACCTTAGGATTTCTTGTGCATCTTATTTTAAGTTCCTACACCTATGCTTAAGCTTCCTTTAAAGAAAACACAGACTTGGTATTTATTTTCACTAGCTTCCCAGTGCCATGGAAGCAAATGTCCTGACTTGTACACAGGGACTGGCTGGGAGGTGTCACCAGCCTGGCCAGCATCATTTTGGATCTGTAGCTCTGAATACACATCTTCAGGCTTGTTCTTGAAAAGACTGGAGACACATATTCATTGTCACAGTAGATCTTGTGTTTAAGGACCCTAACAAGTGACACTAGCCACGGGACTACTAACTACTTTGCTATATATGAAATTAAACAGGATGATTTCCAGCTTTTAAATACTTAAAAATTATTGAAACCCTGCTCTGTTTGCTTACTGGTCAATGTTTAATCAGATGTAAATATTTCACATAAAATCCAAACCAACAAGTTATCATTAATGTTTAGCAAACTGCCTGCTCTATGGAAAGAGTTGGGTTATTTTTAAGGTCTGTGACAATCGTTAGATTTTTGCTGGACAATTTGTTTATTTTTCCGCATAGATCCTTGCCATACCATCTACATTTTCATTTCAAAATGCACAAATCCTTCCTCAGAGCCAGGTAGATTCATACCTGTTCATAAATTAGCACAACAATCTCACACATCCGGCACACTCGCTGCCAGCAGCAGGAAGGAAGCAGCTCTTAAACTCACCCTTGTATTATCATGTGCAAAAGATTACTCAGAAGGTACAAGAAAATCACAGGCAAACTTCACATTTTAAGTTTCTTTTCAAACTGCCACCCTGAAGCATGCTTGTGGCTCTGCCTCAGTGCTCTAAGGACTCCACTAGTTTATGCGCTGGCCTTACCCACCCATGCAAAGTGATCAGCGATGGCAGGAGCAGTTTGCAACACAGGATTAATCTGATGCATTTATTGCCCTTTTGCAAAGGGGCCAGTAACTATCTGTGACACAAGGCAGATGAGAATCA
This sequence comes from Pezoporus occidentalis, assembly GCF_034315485.1. Taxonomy (NCBI): domain Eukaryota; kingdom Metazoa; phylum Chordata; class Aves; order Psittaciformes; family Psittacidae; genus Pezoporus; species Pezoporus occidentalis. The sequence continues at coordinate 802,165 of NW_026913457.1, forward strand.
GGCCCTTGTCTCTTTTGAGCCTTAGAGATGGTGTGAGCACCTGGGAAGCGCTGAAAAAAGGAACAGGAAACAGATGGGAGATGAGATTTCTTCAAACTCCACAAAATCTAAGACTTCCCAGTCGCACACCTGAGAAAGGCTGGGCAGTACAGTGCAAATGTGTGCTTATACAGATGTCCAAAGAAAGAGCAAGAATGGACAGGGAGAGAGTGAATTTCCAGGTAATAAAGTGAACACAAGGAGCAGTTTTCTACTCCTCTGTGGCTTTGAGGAAAAAAAAAAAACACAAAAAAAATTTAAGTCTATTTTTGTATCAGAGAGTGAGTGTTTGATTAGCCCTGGCTTCATACAGCACAAGAAGGGGGGGAAGAATGGGACAGTCCTCGCTCACACATGCAATAGTACTGGAGAGCAGTGGGACACTGGTGGGAGTGACCCGTGCCTTTACAGGCAACAAACCAAATCATCCCTTCCCTGGGGACCCACAGGGATGCATTAAACACCACCGAGGAGGAGCAAGAGGATCAGTGACATCCCACTGCAGTGGAGTACCCAGCAGTGCAGAGGTCAGCGGAAAGCGGCTCCCAGGCCCTGCAGTGAGCGCCAGCACTGAGGCACATTTTACTTTGGGTGACTGTGTTGGCAGCTTTATTTATATTTTCCTTCAGAGCGGGGCAGAGCTCTTTAACCATGAAGGGAAATTTAATCTTTTTGCTGATAAGACGGTAAAATACTGCAATCCGGCTGACCTCCTGCAAACAGATCCCAACAGCCCGGCTGTCCAAAAATCCTAGACACCCCTCCCCCAGCCCTGCAACTGCATTTCACTTGTGACCTCAGGCAGCCTGTGGCCAGACAAGATCCTTTGAACACATCCCTGGTGCGGCAGCGATTAGAGGCGCTTTGATTACCCAGCTCGGCTGGTCCTCGGGGCTCACTGCCCGCGCCCCTGCCCTCTCCCTGGGCATCACTGAGCAAGGTTTAAGGCAAAGCTCCTTCCTCCCCCGCTGGCCCCCTTTCATTTTCGTAGAGCGTATTAAACCTCAAGACGTAGTTAACACTAATCCTGATTTATTTAGGATTTATCTGCATTATTAATTCTGGTCATGCTGTGAAATAGTACTAAGGGTTCCAGTTTGTATGTAAACTTGCAGAGGGGTTTATTTGAGACTTTTCGTTGAAGTGCTATTTTAGCCCAAATCTCAAAACTTCCCCTTTTTAAAACACTTCAGACGGGAGCTAGCCATAATAATTTGATTTATTGTTATTTTTTTTCCTAGTAAATACTCTCTTGGACTATTTTATGCATTAATCTGGATTTGATGTGGATTTAAACATTTACAATGCAAAATAATTTGGGTTAAAAATAATCCCCCTTGATAAAGCTAAAAAACCCCCACAACTGTCACCATCTCTGACAGCCATGTCAGATCCTTGAATATGCAAATGGAGGCAAGGAGAAGCCTGAGCAGCAGGAACCGACCATGGCGTCTCCTTTGATAGTCCAGTCACTCAAACATCTCAACCCTCGGACAGCGTGAAGAATCTGGATCTTGAGCTACCAGATCTAAACTCCCTCCTGTTTTACTAGTGGCCACGGTCGATCTGGCAGTCCTTGTGCCAATGTGTATGTGCCCTCCCCAATTCCCCCTCTACCAAGATGAAACAGGCATTGTCCAGCCTGTGGATGGGGTCTCACCCTCCAATTCAGCCTTGATTTGTGGAAGAGCTGTTGAAACCAGCTGTATATTGATGGGTGTCCGTATTTTCATTGAAATCGGTCCTGATTTAACCAGTGTAGGAAAGATCAAACCTAAACCCGCTGAATCAATATCTCATTCTCTTTGACTCCAGACAGGCCTACCAAGCTACCCTGTAATGCCATAAAACTGAAAGTAGGAGAGCTGCTCCCTGCCCTCGGCAGAGAGCTGGACTCCAGGCTGTCCCATGGGGTCTGCCTGGAGTCACCATCATGCCAACTAACCCATCCAGTGACTCTCTGGAAACCCACCACAGCAGTGCTTGGGTGTGCTGACAGCCCTCTCCTATGTGGATATAAGGTTTATGGATACTACCTGTAGTAAGAGATCAGAAGTCATAACTATCTCAGTTTATTCAGCACATCTTACATGATATGGCTTCTCTTCTACCTGAAGCTAATAAGTAGTAAGATACCAAGTGTCTTTAGGAACTGGCACTAACACAAAGTTACTACAAGATTGAGAAAATAACTCTCACATGCAGGTATTTCCAGTTTACACCTTTCTTCAGTAGTGGTGGCGGTACGTGTTTGTCCGTTATCCTCTCTGGGGCCATGATGGTGCTGCTCCTTGTGTCTCTTCTAAACCAGATTGCCAGGCCTATACGGAACAATTTTCTAGGGCATTTATTTGTTTCCTGAATAGGCACTTAGGACACAGGCATCTCTTGATAACCTCTGCACAGAGGAGCAGAACTGCAAGGACTTCTGACACTGGAATACCACACAGTATTCCCGAAGTAAAATTAAAACATGCAGATTATCAAAGATACAATTCCATAGCAGCCATGAAATCTGGCATCCCCTCTTGAAAAATTACAAGACAGGATGAAGCAACGTATAGGGTGGGGCTTAACCGTCACCACTCTTGTGGGAGATCTTGGAGCTACAATAAATAGTTCTCTGTAAATATCATTTTGGTGCACAGTAATACTCAAAGCATCAAACAATGTAAAGAATTATTAGAAAACAAGTAGAAAAAAAAATATTCATCCTTTATGTACCTGCCTCTTAAATAATGTATACAATTCAAGGCGTATCTCAAAAAAAAATGGGAAGAGAATGGGAAAAGTCAGAAAAGTGCAAGAAATGTGATGGAAGTAGAGAACAGCTTCTGGATGTGACAAGGGTATGAGGCAGGGTAGGCACTGGTGGTCTGGAAGAGAGTTGTCACACAATGCGGTGACTGTCACAGAACTGTAATTTAACAGACAAGGTAAATAGGGAATGTTGTCTGCTGTCAGACCCGGTCCAAGACAGAGGGGGCACTGAACGAAAACTGAAGTCCAAGCAATTTTTGATCCAAAAAGCAGACCAAGAGATGAAGCTGTTTCTTCACACCAGACAAAATCATGCTCTCCTGTAGCAAAGCTGTAGATGCTGGCTGTTTGTAGGTTCAAAAGGCAACTGAGCAGCTTTATGGGAGAAAAATCCATTGAGGATGACTGAAGAGTGGACCACTAGTCCAGAAGTTGTTGGTGGCTGCTGGGGAAGAATCACTGTCTACTTACTTATTTCATACTCTTCCTTGCAGGGCTCTGCTACTGGCCACTCTTGATGAGAGAATATTGATGAGATGGACCATTAATTTAATTTATCATTTTATAATCTCTTAACTAGAAATGCGACCCATTTAGTTCAGATAAGAACTGAACAGACTCAGACTGAGGTCCCTCCCAATCTCTAGCATACTGTGATACTGTGATACTGTGAAAACATTTCCCCAAAATGGCAGGTGTTCGAAATCCGTAATGAGTATACCATCATTACATCCTTATAGTAACAGCCATGGTACTTGCAATCGTGTTTGTCAGCAAAAGAGCAGAGAAATCTACGGACTCTTCCTTTCAGTCATGTCTTGAATTAGGTGCATTCAATGGCCTAGGATAGATTAGAACCTGTACATTTATCAGAATTCTGACGTTCCTGTTAACCAAAATTAGAATCATAGAATAGTTAGGGTTGGAAAGGCACCTTAAGATCATCCAGTTCCAACCCCCCTGCCATGGGCAGGGACACCTCACACTAAACCATCTCACCCAAGGCTTCGTCCAAACTGGCCTTGAACACTGCCAAGGACGGAGCATTCACAACTTCCCTGGGCAACCCATTCCAGTGCCTCACCACCCTAACAGTGAAGAACTTCTTCCTTATCTCCAATATAAGCTTCCCCTGTTTTAAGTTTTAACCTGCTACCCCTTGTCCTGTCACTACAGTCCCTACTGAAGAGTCCCTCCCCAGCATTCTTGTAGCCCCCGTTCAGACACTGGAAGGCTGCTATGAGGTCTCCACGCAGCCTTCTCTTCTCCAGGCTGAACAGCCCCAACTTTCTCAGCCTGTCTTCTTACAGGAGGTGCTCCAGTCCCCTGAGCATCCTCGTGGCCCTTCTCTGGACTTGTTCCAACAGTTCCATGTCCTTTTTATGTTGAGGACACCAGAACTGCACACAATGCTCCAGGTGAGGTCTCACAAGAGCAGAGTAGAGGAGCAGGATCACCTCCTTTGACCTGCTGGTCACGCTCCTTTTGATGCAGCCCAGGATATGGTTGCTTTCTGGGCTGCGAGCGCACACTGAAGCCGGCTCATGTTCATTTTCTCATCAACCAACACCCCCAAGTCCTTCTCCGCAGGGCTGCTCTGAATCTCTTCTCTGCCCAACCTGTAGCTGTGCCTGGGATTGCTCCGACCCAGGTGTAGGACCTTGCACTTGGCATGGTTAAACTTCATAAGGTTGCCTTTGCCCACCTCACAAGCATGTCAGAGTCCCTCTGGATGGCCCTCCTGGTCCCTCCTTCCCTCCAGGGTATCAACCAAACCACACATCTTGGTGTCATCGGCAAACTTGCTGAGGGCGCACTCAATCCCAGTGTCCATGTCACTGACAAAGATGTTGAACAAGACCGGTCCCAACATCAAACCCTGAGGGACACCACTCGTTACTGGTCTCCAGCCGGACATTGAGCCATTGACCACAACTCTTTGTGTGCGGCCATCCAGCCAGTTCTTTATCCACCCAGTGGTCCATCCATCAAATTGATGTCTCTCCAATTTAGAGACAAGGATGTCGTGTGGGACAGTGTCAAATGCTTTGCAGAAATCCAGGTAGATGACATCAACTGCTCTACCCTGTCCATCAGTTCCATAGCCCCATCACAGAAGGCTACCAGGTTGGTCAGGCAGGATTTCCCCTTAGTGAAGTCATGCTTGCTGTCTCCAAGCACCTTGTTTTTCATGTGCCTTCGCATTCCTTCCAGGAGAATCTGCTCCAAGATTTTGCAAGATTTTTGAAATTCTGGTAATGTCTCTCTTTTGTAATTTCTCTTGTTTTTTGAAATCATTTCAAATGGTGCCATGGCAGAAGGCACCATGTGTAATCCACAGTTCCCTCACACTTAGTCTGACGGCAGGATCCTCGTGCCAGTGCATGGGGACTGGCCATGGAGCTTCCATTATGGAAGCTCTAGAACTGCTCTCAAGGGGCAGTCAAGCAGCCTGTGGTTGCTATTACCCACTTCCATCACCACCCAGACTGGCAGTTTTCCAATAATGCCAATACCCGTCCCCAGGGTATGGCCATCAGCGGGAGCTGGGCACTGTCTCCTTACTCCAGCAATCTGAGGACAATGTTGGTTACACTATTAGCAGGCAGACACCCAGCCCCTGGTCCTGGCATTGAATGTGCAGCCACAGAGGAGGACATGGGGAGTTACGGTGGTCCAGTGCAGTTCCTAGCATGGTGCTGGGCTCACAGGCAGCTTTACAGATGCCCAGCAAAGCCATAGAAGAGGACAGGTAACTCCAGGTTGTGAAGTGGAGGCACAAACCGGAGATGTGCTCTCAGGAGTGAACTGGTTGTACATTACAGAACACCCCTACAGAAATCAGCTCAGGTGTCCAGGGCTTGAGTGCAGTGTTTTGGTGGATGGGTACAACGTACTCTGTTATCAAACACAATCACAACATTCTGAAAGGTGCTAGTATACACAAGATGGATACTAGACCAACATCTTTTTGCTGGGACTAGGCACCTGATGTGTGTCCACACTGGCCAGCCCAGATGCTCCCTGTCCTGGCAACATCCCTGCTCCAGTGTGGGCTTCACCCCCAGGAGTCCAAAAAGTAAACCAGCCATAAAATACAACCACGTTCCACCCAAACCAGGTTGTCTGGCTTGAACTTCCAGTCATTTACCTAAGCTTTTCCCTGTTGAGGACTTAAAGGCCTCCCTGTCAATAAACACATTAACTCACTAAACATGTGGATGCCTTTTCTTCTCTGGATTAACCCTTCGGGAGCTGGGGCTTCCTTTGGATTTGTTAGGATATTGATCACAGATCATGTTTGCTTTTCAAACTCTGTTTCTGCTTTGGACTTGACAGATAGTTTCAGTGTTGCAGTCAAGCAGCAAATTTACTGCAGTCGCACAGGGAAAGGGAGTTGCAGGGAGCAACCCATGCGGGGCTTCTCCTGGGGTAGAGGTGCCTTTTCTGCAGCCTCCAAAGGAAACAGGCTCGCCATCATCAGAGAAACTTGTTCTCATAAGACTTTTCTGATTAAGCAAATTCTGAAATGTTAGACAATGTCAGATACAATGCATCTTCAGTATTAGCAAAAACTGTATTAAATTAAAATAGGCTTTAGCCTAATTTAGCTCCTCTTTTCCTATTGAAAATCATACCCCTTTTCAGTTAGTGTCTGTAAATGGTCATGAACATTTAAAAGGTGGCCAACTGAGACAGCCCCACAGTCTCTGGTTAAGAACAGATTAAAGAAGCTCTTAAGAGAATGACTTAGAAGAAACTTTGCAAAATGGAAAGGTCATATTTTATGACCCTGCTGACCCAAACGGATGCAAAAATACCAGAATTAGTGAGCTATCCAGAAAGCAGGTCTTCTGGCTTTTTTGCATATACGGGAAGCTCATTCTCTCAGTTCCCAGACCTTACCTGAGAATCTGGAGTAAAATGTGTGCTTGTTTTAGTTAGGGCTATTTGCTATTGCACCTCTCACATATGTCATGTCCCTCTTTTACACACTCACTTAAAAATGCTTGGCTCAGAATTGGACAAAGTAGGTGTCGTGTTCCCTTGGAATCTGGACCGTGTTCTCAAATTTTTGAACTCCTTGTGGATAACTCCAAGGCTTCTGTGCAGGTATTGCCTTCTTTTGCCACTCTAATAAATTATATTGAGTCTACATGCTTCAAGATTAGGGCTGTCTGTTAGACTTCTTCAGATGTTCTCTTTTTCCATCTAGCTGAGGATTTTTTAGGTTTTTCCCTCTTTTTATGTTTTGAAGGAGGATTTTTTTGCAATTCTGCATGGACTGCATGCGAGCCATGCCTTTCCCAGTCTGCTATACAAAGATAATCCTCTCACTATACAACATCTAAGTTCATCCTCTTTCTAGGCTTTAAATTTAATAACAAAACCCCCAAGAAGGTGGTATAAAACCTCCAAACCTTGCCTCCAGGCTTGGTTGACCTTATGGTTCCTCAACCCAGAGCGGTTTAGCCCCTCTTTACTCAAATGATCACTCTCTTTCCATCTGTGTTCTGTTAGGTTTAACAGCAACAGCATCTTCCTTTGCACATCAGGTGAACTTCACTAATAATTCCTAGGAGGAGGAACATCAGCAAGCAAGGTGAAATATTTCAGGCAAAGAATGCTAAAATATTATAAATGCATTACAGACAAATCATGAGATGTGGCCCTGTACCACTCAGAGCTCATGTGGCAGAGCAGGCAATCATTACAAATCTCTCATTCAAGTGAAACATCTACATTTTGTGAATTTAACATGCTGCGTCCCCCCATTCTGTCACGTGTTACAGAGATCAGTTTGCTTCTTTCTGGATATAATTTGTTTCTCAGTGTTTTCCCTATGGTTCTTGTTAGTCTCTGTGTTTACTTTTTGATTTATTTTCATTTAGGCATCTGAGATTTCTCTTTGTCTTCAAAATTCATGTAATTGGTTTGCATTATTTTCTGCATTGAATGCTGGGAAAATTACCAATTTCACACATAGCCACACTGAAACTTTGTCTGAAAGCCTTGACAGACACATGAAGCATTATGTTATTTACCATCTGCCTCACCTGACAACACTCACTGGAGATTCCTTAGTGCAATGCCAGAATTACCATGACTTTGTCTTAAAATTGTGGCATAATGCTAAAGGGAAACATTCTCTCCATTTGAATAGTCACATCAGAGAAGAAGCCAGTAAGAGTCATGATTTAAAGAAGCTCTTATAAGGCTGGGAATAATTATCATTTCAGTGCTGCTGCTGTTTTGCGATGTCATACTCAGGAAGTCACGTCACTTTCCTACTCCGGCATGGCGGTGACAGTTCCCTGCTCATTTCAAAGGCGTGTTGATAGGATCAGTTAGCACTTCTCCATCATTTGCGCTGTATTAAGTACAGAGCATCTCTATGGTTGGCTGCTACATGAGTAACAGTGCACGGCCCTGAACTTATTGATCCAGCCCCTCCACAGGAACCTGGATGGACACCAGTCCCCCTAAGGGCTGGATCCTGCACCTCCTTACGGGGAAGTGGAGTCTTATTCACACAGAGAGTATTTGTTTAAGAGGATTTCCTTTCTCATGCAGGGACAGCAGTGGCCATGCCAATAAGGGTGGGAGCGATTATGAGAGATTGACTAGTGGAATATAATCACTGTGCGATACCGACTGGGTCTGGTGCAGATTGCGTTTCAAAGGTAGCAGCTCATCCTGCTCCAGCAGTGGTGTTCCACCCATAAATAGGGCTTTAATGAGATCCGACAGGCCTGATTTCTCTGGTGATACAGTAAAACAACACAACCAATTCTGATGGTTTGGGGTCCTGACCTTTAACAAGGACTCGCGACACAGGGCAAACTGCCCAAGAGAGATGGAGGGGCAGGAGGCCAGGGGGACAAGGTCAGCAGATAATGAAGTGGTCAGCATTGGATTTCTGTCACTCACAGTGGTTAAGTACAACAGTGAGGGACTTCAGTAAAAGAAACTGTGAAAGACCACATGCAGAAATAACAGAGACCTGGGAATCTGGGAAGGACTTCATTTACCTTTCCCTGTGAGCTTGCACAGTCCAAGTGAATTTGGTAATGAAGAGGGGGAGTGCAAAGAGAGCAAGAGAATAAGGAAGGGGCAGGAGAGATTAAAGCATACAGAGAAGGAAAGCCAAGGGGAATTGTAATGGGAGCAAGCACTGCAGTCAGGTGCTGAGATCCAGAGAAAGGAAAAGAAGCAGCTGCCGCAGCAAAATAGAGGTCCAGGCCAGAGGTGACTGATGATGGAACCCTGGATCTTTCAACTAGCCTTGCAGCAGTTGTTTGCACCCATCCAGTAGTTCCTGCACTTCATGGCAGGTGAGAATGCTCCTGAGCACTACCCTGGCCAGGGACCTGCTCACAGCAACAGCCACCGAGGAGCAGCACCCCAGCCATGTGTCCACAGCCAAGGTGCTTCCAGGCTCGAGCTGCCTCTGCTGCTGAGAACTGAGGTAGCAGGGGTGGCTTGTATCCTTTTGGGTTCTTTAACAGTTTAGATTGGATATAACGAGGAAATTCTTTCCTGTTAGGGTGGTGGGGCACTGGAATGGGTTGCCTGGGGAGGTTGTGAATGCTCCATCCCTGGCAGTGTTCAAGACCAGGTTGGACGAAGCCTTGGGTGATATAGTTTAGTGTGAGGTGTCCTTGCCCATGGCAGGGGGGTTGGAACTTGATGATCTTAAGGTCCTTTCCAACCCTAACTATTCCATGATTCTATGATTCTTTTGTGCTGCTAGATCTAAATTTAGTGGGACTATTAACTAAAACCACCCAGTTTGGTATTAGAATACCTGCTGCGAATTCAAAGAGTGCAACAGTAAAATATAGAGGAAACTAAAACCTATTATTAGGGAGGCATCGACAGCTGATTGTGTCCAAATTTAAGATCTTTTCTTTGCAAGACACCATTTTAATAGAAAAACCAAGTACCATTAACAGTGTCAGTGAGCCAGTAATAAAAATGAGGACAAAAGCTTTGTTTTATAAACACCTAAAAGATCAACATACACCAATACCAAGAAGAGTCCAGCTGCTGACAGCATTTTGATCATAAAGTCCCTGATTTTTCATTATATGTTTTTTCATATATTTTTTCATATATGTACATATGAAATTCATATATACATTCATATATGTTCATATATGTAATATATATTCATATATGTACATTTTCATTTGCTAATACATCTATCTAGGCAACCAGTGATAGAAATTAAATGCATTTGATTCAAACACTGAAGAATTATGTCTCTGAACAGAAACCCAAAAATTAAGCTGACCAGAAACAGAAGTGAAAATGGAAAGTCTGGACATACGTCCAGACATGAATAGGATGCTATAGGAAAATATATTTAAAGAACACTTCAGACTAAGTAACCCAAGACAGTTTTATTTACATGAAGAAAAAAATCATACATTGTCTTAACATTGCTGATCCCTTTGGTCATGTTCAAACTGCAGAAGCTACAAAGAACAAAATCCTTAAATCAGATGTGTACAGTAGTTTCTTATACACAGTAAAATAACTTTTAGTCTCAGCTATACAACTGTAAGAACGGCTGCAGAGAGCTACCTGCATCTGTATTGGCTTCAGTCAATGAAAGGTTTGCTCTTTAGCTGCTTTTTATTTGGGTGTCTTATTGTTAATTTTTTGTTCTTTTATAAATGTGAACATTGAAGCCAGACAACCTGTTAGAGAAGTGAATTGCTTGATTACACTGCATTGTTTTAATTTGTCTTTGGATGAATTCTTATAAGCTTTCATGAGAAAATCTCCCATTAGAAGCATTCATTTAATTTAAGAACAGTTGGGAGAGGAAGGGTTGAGATGACAGATGGAGTCTGTGGGTGTCTTATAAGAGAGAGCTGAGCTTTTTGTATTTATCTTTTTTGTGGCACATAGTTGCTGTTCTCTGCTGCTTCCATTTTTTTTAATCTGTGCTTTTTTGTGCAGTATTTCTTAGAAATCTCTCCGCTTTTGTATTGTAAGTCTAATAGATTTCATTAGTTTTTCTTGTACTCTGTCAGCTTTAAAACAATATAACACAGTATAGGGATGCAGTCTGGTAAGAAAGCAGAATAAAATAGGCCCAGCCTTAACATGGACTTCAATCCAGTTTTGAATTGCATAGTATTTAGCAGAAAAACATACTGAAATACAGAACTGATTTCTTCACTAGTTCCTCTGACTAATTGTCCAGCAAGTGGTCTGTGCATGAAGGAAACTGGTTTTATAGCTGTGCCTTTGCTGTGTAATTAAAAGTTCACTGTCACAAAGTGGCCTAAATCTCACATTTAAATTTTACTTGTATTAGTATAAAAGGAAGTAAAAAATATCATGGCATTATCTTTAAAAAGCATGTGTATAAAAATGGTGGGATTTCTCAATGTAGATGTGTGCTATTAATGTTTCTGGCCCAGGAAGTTAAGCCTTGCATGAAGACCAAATACCATTAATAGTGTTAGCCAGTAACAAAAATGAGCACAAAAGCTTTGTTTTATAAACACCTAAAAGATCAACACCAATACCAATACATTCATTTGAAAAGTCCAGCTGCTGACAGTGTTTTGATAAACAGGTCCCTGATTTGTAACTCTTGTAATGGTCTTTAAGTTATAATGACAAATAACATGCAAGTTGTAATGTCTGTGCACTAGGGCTCCCAGCCCCCCTCACAGAATCAATTAAAATTTAAAGTAAAATTAAATCTGTTAAAGTATGGTGGAAAATAGTGAAATGTTTGCTCTACATAAAACTTGCTCTGCTCCGTGATGTAAGAAGCAAGCTATAAATATAGTGAAAAAAAAGTTCAAACATTAGCCTGACTTGTTCTCACTATGCTATACATGAATTTCTTTGCATTTTTATGTTCTGTCCCCAAATTTGCATTGCACAGAACAAACCAGTTGAGATGAGCACAGTACATTCATTAGATTTTTATTACTTTTCCATTAAGTATTTAACTTCATATGACCGAACCAGAATTCCAGTTTTTCCCCTTACCCTTCACAATTTCTGACTGATTTTACCATTCTCTGTTCAAATAAAAACCCTTTTTCCATGGCTCCATTATCTCTTGCTCTGATTACCACAGCCACCAGCTCTTTTTTGATGTCCCACATGTTTTAGTCCATACAAAACTGCCTTAAGGGTCTTTCTTAGTATTTCATTTGGCTGTTTTATCCATCAGATGCCTTGTTCTTTTTCCATCCCTCCTTCCTAACAAGTCAAGCCTCAAGTTCACCATATCTGGTTCTTCCCCTTCCTGTTTAAGCTCATGTTCCCACAGTCTCTCCACCAGCTTCATCAGAGATTGAACCCCTACACTTATTCCTCTTATACATAGAATCATAGAATAGTTAGGGTTGAAAAGGCCCTTAAGATCATCTAGTTCCAGTCCCCCTGCCATGGGCAGGGACACCTCACACTAAACCATATCACCCAAGGCTCCATCCAACCTGGCCTTGAACACCACCAGGGACGGAACGTTCACAACTTCTATGGACAACCCATTCCAGTGCCTCACCACCCTTACAGTGAAGAACCTCCTCCTTATATCCAATCTAAACTTCCCCTGTTTCAGTTTTAACCCTTTACCCCTTGTCCTGTCACTACAGTCCCTAATGAAGAGTCCCTCCCCAGCATTCTTGTAGCCCCCCTTCAGATACTGGAAGGCTGCTATGAGGTCTCCACGCAGCCTTCTCTTCTCCAGGCTGAACAGCCCCAGCTTTCTCAGCCTGTCTTCATACAGGAGGTGCTTCAGTCCCTGATCATCCTCGTGGCCTCCTCTGGACTTGTTCCAACAGTTCCATGTCCTTTTTATGTTGAGGACACCAGAACTGCACACAATGCTCCAGGTGAGGTCTCACAAGAGCAGAGTAGAGGGGCAGGATCACCTCCTTCGACCTGCTGGTCACGCTCCTTTTGATGCAGCCCAGGATACGGTTGCTTTCTGGGCTGCGAGCGCACACTGAAGCCGGCTCATGTTCAGTTTCTCATCAACTAACACCCCCAAGTCCTTCTCTGCAGGGCTGCTCTGAATCTCTTCTCTGCCCAACCTGTAGCTGTGCCTGGGATTTCTCTGACCCAGGTGTAGGACCTTGCACTTGGCATGGTTAAACTTCATGAGGTTGGCATCAGCCCACCTCACAAGCGTGTCGAGGTCCCTCTGGATGGCATTCCTTCCCTCCAGCATATCAACCGAACCACACAGCTTGGTGTCATAGGTAAACCTACTGAGGGCACACTCAATCCCACTGTCCATGACACTGCCAAAGATGTTGATGTCTCTCCCACTGATCTGTGAGGGACACCACTCATTACTGGTCTCTAGCTGAACACTGAGCCACTGACCACAACAAACTCGACCATCTCATGATCACTACAACCAAGGCTGCCCTGTAGTGTCACATTTCCAACGAGCCCTTCCCTGTTGGTGAGCACGAGGTCAAGCATGGCACCTCTCCTTGTCGGCTCCTCTGTTACTTGCAGAAGGAAGTTGTCTTCCACACAATCGAGGAACCTCCTGGATGGCTTGTGCTGGGCCGTACCGTCCTTCCAACAGATGTCAGGGTGGTTGAAGTCCCCCATGAAAACAAGGGCCTGTGAGCATGAGGCTGTTCCTATCTGTCTATAAAGCTCTTCATCCACAGATTCCTCTTGATCAGGCGGTCTGTAACAGATCCCCACAGCAATGTCTCCCATCACTGTTCTTCCTTTAACCCTGACCCACAAACTCTCTGTTGACTGCTCACCTGTCCCCAGACAGAGTTCCACACCTCTCCAGCCCATCCCTAACATCAAGGCAACTCCCCCTCCCCGCCTGCCAGGCCTGTCTTTTCTGAAGAGCCTGTAACCTTCCATTCCAACACTCCAGTCATAGGAGCCATCCCACCACGTTTCTGTGATGCCCATTACATCATACCCCTGTAGACGTGCACACATCTCTAATTCCTCTTGTTCCCCATGCTATGGGTGTTTGTATGGAGGCATCTGGGCCGAGCTCCAACTGAAGCCAGCTCATTGGCTGGAGCGGCTGGGATATCTCTACATTGCCCCGAGCATTTATTATAGGTGCTGGCAGCTGACTGGGAATGCTGGGATGGAATGATGCCCCCCTCCCCAACACATCTAGTTTAAAGCATCCTTGACCAGCCTGGCAAGACTCCTACCAAAACTGCTATGCGACTCTCCACCAGCCTCCAGTAGACCTGGCCTCCCAGATTGAGTCCCGTGTTCTAAATACCCAAACCCTTGATTATGGCACCACTGTTCTAACCATTTATTAACCTGGCCAATCCTCCTAGCCTTTTTAAGGTCTTCCCCTTTATCCTGGATAACTGATGAAAAGACAGCCTGAGCTCCAGAGCCCCTAACCACCTCTCCCAGGGCTCTGTAGTCCTTCTTCATGTTCTCTGGGCTACTGCTTTATATCACTAGCATCCACATGGACAACTAGAAGTGGGTAATAGTCAGTGGGACTTACTAGAGCAACACACCTCCCTTGAGGCAGATGGGTGCCTCTGTGCCTTTCAAAGCAGAGTCCCCTGCCACTATGACCCGCCGCTTTTTCCTGGCAGCACCAGCAGAGATCTTCTTTACCAGTGCACCAGCCGGCTGTTCTGTTCATGGTGCGAGGGTGTTTGCTCGTTAGCCCCCTGCAGGACAGCAAAGCGGTTCTGGATGGGGACATCCCACCAGATTTAGGAGGAAGCCCCTTGCTTTTAATTGTCCTCTTCCTCCCTTTTTTTTGTTTGTTTTTGTTTGGTTTTTTTTATGTCACTATTTCCCAGTTTCCTGGGTTAACGGCCTCCTTCTTTCCTCCATGAGCTATGATGGACGCTTGAGGCCCCTGCACAGTTCGGGCCAGGAGCAAGCAGTGCCGCTTCCTCTCAGCTTCCCTGACATCTTTCAGCCTACTGACAGCGTCCCGCAGCTCAGCCCCTGCTGCAGGAGCACCTCCACCAGGGAGCACCGAGAGCAGCCCTGCCCACCGTGCCCCCTCCCCTCACCAGAGCGGTGCAGGCACTCTCTGCACCCCGAGCTCTGCCCTGCAGCCTCCCTCCCCTCTCACCGGCTCTGTCTGGGTGCCTCCGCTGCCACCGCCGGGGCAGCCAGAGCAGAGCTCCCGGACCGGGCCCTGCTCACAGGCCGAGTGCTCACCGCCCCTCTCGAGCGGCCGCACAAACCGCCCCGACCCTCCCTGCTCGCCGCGCTCCCGGGGCAGGTTTTTACCCACCCAGGGCTGGTGCCGCCGCTCTTGGCTCCGTCCCCTGTGAGTCCCTGCTCGCCTCAGCTGCGCTGCCGGCTCCTGGGCAGGGCCTGGAGAGGACTCGAGGCTCCCTCGGTGGCTCTCGCCGCTCTGAGTTGAGGCTCCTGGACGCTGATCTCCCCCTGGCTCCGGTGTTGAAGGCGTCCTCTCTCGAGCCGCTCACCTCAGCAATGCAACTCTTATTCTTTTAATCTCATAAAAACATCTCCGCACTTTCTTCCATCTGTACCATCTACATCATTTCCCACAAACTTAACTGCAAAGCTTCTGCTTTGTCCTCTGAAGCGTGCACTGGACTCTATATGACTTGTCTTTTCTTTCTTTAAGCTGTAGTCTCCCACAACGATCCTGGAGGTGTATTCCATCACTGTAAGCTCATTAAGGACCTATGTGGTGAGCTTTGGCCACTGCTGGTGTTGAAAGGACAGAGATGCAATCATCTGCTCTGTGAGAAAGGGAAGCATTCCACTTTATGGCTGGTAGTGTAACACAGCGGCCTTTCCTCTTGTAGTCTGCAAAGAGACAGCTCATCCCGGTTGGCTCCTTGGGAGCCCTGACCTGCTCCTTCCCTGTCAGCTCTGTAGGACACATTAACCAGCTTCCAGGTTCCTCTTCCTTCCTCAGGGCATTGCTGGCTCTGTTACAAACTCTTTTCCAGTAGATTTTCTAATACAGGCTGCCCCAACCCTGGAAACCATTATCCTGTGACCCACTGTCCTCATGAACAGATGGGTAGATGGGGACATTCCTACATCTGTCTTTTCCTGCTGTCCTGATTTATTACTCTGTAAAATAATATAACGTTAAAAAGGTTGAACCTGAACTGAAGCTATGACTATGGCACTATTAATCAAACTGTTGGAGAATTACTTTATATTAGGTGCCTTAAGCACTGATTCAGTCCACTAAAATCTGGTGTGAAACATAGTCTAAATACTGAAAAAAAAAAGCAATTCTTGATTGCTTTGTGTTAACAGTGTATGACTATACAATATTACAGACCCCAGAGCAGCACTGATTCCAGCAGTTCAGAGAGGAAAACAACCAAAAGCTGTGCTGAGGAGGAAGCAGACAGCTATAGGAAACCCCCTCGGTCTCCTCCCAACATGGGGCAATACCACCGTGTTTATGAGCACTTTTCACAGAGTAACATTTCATAACAGGGTGCATCATTTAGAGAACCTTTAGCATGTATTTTGAATTCTGAAGTCCTTCTCAATGTGGAGACACTTCTGGTCTGGAAAATAGGAGCATCATCATGACAGCATCAGCTCACACTTTCAGGCAGAAGTAGCACTGACACCCAAATGCCCATACAGCATCTTGCCAACTTTTCAAAACTACTTTTGATGATCCATAACTCTTCAAACTTTCTGTATAGTCAAGTCTTGAAACAGGCTCTGTGGCCATTGCTGATCCCACAGCGGCATGAGAAATGTCTCCAGCCAGCAGAGGCTGAGGCTGGAAGATCTGTGCAGCTTCCCCGTGCCAAGCAAGTAACTCTTGCACCAGTCCTTAGCAGGATCTCAGGTGAGAGGGGCTGAAATAAAATCATTGCTTTCCCTCTGAGAAGCAGGTATTTAAATAGTGGCCATGTTCACTCCATGAGTTGTCTCATCCTCACAAGCCATGTGAAGAGACAGTGGTGATGGTGGTGGCAGGCACTGCAGCAGGGCCGGTGTGCAGGGCTGAGATGTGGCTCATCAGGTTCTCCTGCTCCACCAGCCGTCACAAGCATCTCTTATCTCAGCCGTCAGGCCATGCTTGCTTGATGTCTCAGTTCCGGAGTGGAGACACTCCAGCTGCTAGCTGGGAAGGCTCTGGCCCCCAAAATATTTAGTTAGCAGCCATTCAGTTAAGTGGAATTGACTTTTTATCGGCTTTCCTCTGTACGTCTGCCACCAGCGAAGGCCGTTTCCCCCTTCCCTCTTCTCCGCCTGTCAGTCCGCCCCACATTCCTATCGGCAGCCGTTAGCTCTGATCAATACTAACCACTGTGTAACAGCTCATGCATGGCTGCCTTAGTTTGCATCGATCAGACCCTTCTTCCAACAGGTAGCTGGCTATTTGAGGCAATGACTTGAGATAAACACCTACTTTTACTTCAGGCTAATTTATTACGGAGGGGTTTCAAGGAGACCTGGTGCCCTTCCTCAGAGACTCGCAGAGATCAGAGACTCCCAGCAACTTCCCTCCTGCATGAGATTATACCAGACCATGCGATTTTCCCCATCCCCTCTGAAATCTGTGAAAACAATGTTATCCAAATACTTCAAAAGACCTAAACTGAAAATTACACTTCAAACTGCTCTAGCTAGGAGAATGTGGTGGTTTTAAAAATCAAGAATATGAGTGTGGGTTAGGAGCATGGATGAGATGACCAGCTGGGCAGCAGGAACTCACGACCGTCCCATCACAGCTTTATACTGGCAGATCCTCTTGTGTTGCAGTTCAGTGTCCAGGTGCCCCCCTGAGCCCCACATGCTCCAGTAGGACGCAGCATCCCCAGCTTCCAGCACAGCCAGCCCTGACGCAGCACACTGGCCACAGCTCCCATGGAGCTACACGGGGTCACTGCAGGAGGAGGCTCACTGTGCCAATGGGTGAAGCCTAGAAACTGTATCAATATCAGGAAATGTTCAGCAGCCTGGTACATCAGGTTACTTTGCTGAAGCATAATGCACAAAGGCTTCAGGCCATCTATCCTGTTTAGGTGCCATAAGGTAACACAAAGTGCTGTGAAGATCAACAGGAGGAATCTCTGAAAAACTGACCAGCAAACAGCAGGATACTGGCAATCCTATTTCTCATATACCTGCTGCTGTCCCCAAAACTGCCAGTATTTAGGAAACTAGCAGCCATTTGGAAGAAATCCTAACAGATCTCTTTGCGCAGACATCATCGCTCCTCATACATGCTCCTGAATCAGCCTCTACTTCGGAGCTTTGATTTGTAGGCTTGGAAAGAGGAGAGGAGCACGTACAGAATCAAGAGCCTTTGCCAAAGGGGAAGGCACAGTTCTTAACCCAACTGCAAAACAGCCATAGATCAGACACATCCAGCCCAGAAAGCCTCTCAGAGAAACTGCAAACACCTTTTCTGGTGGGTTTATACCTGTGCTGCTTACAGAGGCAGAAGGGCCGCAGGGCTGCTACGGCAGCTACAAGCTTCCAGTGAAATGAGTGTTTATTATTATAGGTTTGATGCCATTCCCAAAAGGACCTAATCAACAAGTAATAAGGCCTCAAGAGAGCAGTTAGAAACCTGAACTTTAACTGCTTCATAACCACAGTGTAGAAAGCAACTTTTGCTTTGGGCTATGCAGCCTAGTGTGTTACTGACAAAGAAATACTGAAAATCTGAAATACAAAATAACTGCAGAGGGGTATTTGAATTGGAACAGGAAGGTAACAGTTTCTGTAGCAGGGTGAGTGTGTGCCTGGCAAAACACATGAATTGGTTAGGAGGATTGAGGCCTACACATACAGCCTCTGTCATATCTGGGTTTTTTCAATGCTTCGTTCGAGCTTTACTCAATCACCAGTGCTGTTGGGTACCTGCACACTTGCAGCATTCCCCCCACCTAAACAAAAAACCCTACCTCAGCTTTCCCACTTGTAAAATAACAGTAATATCTGCCGAAATGCAGAAGCTTGAAATGTGCTTGAAATGTGGTTGAAACTTGTTTTGAATACTTTGAATGGGGCATTTCAGGCAGGAACTGCATATTGAGTAATTCTTGCCATACAGAGTCAAGTGGCTACTGGAAAGCAAAAAATTGCATAAGAATACATCAGTGTGGCAGGGCTGCACCAGCGGGGATTGGCCAGCGGGCAAATATTCCTTACTGCCTGTCTTGAGAGCATGGAGCAAGCACTTGACTTGGCAGGTCTTTATGCACAGCCATGGCAATGGTAACAGGTTGCTAACGTCCTTGGAGAGTAACTGACTCACTTCTTGAGTTATTTGAAACTCAACAATCATGTTCCTAAAAAATGTTACAGACTGAAAAGGGTTTTCTTTCTTTTTCTTTTTCTTTTTAAATACAATATTTGAAGGCCATTTGCCCTGGAAGAATGTGTGCCTGTGAGCAGAGAAAAGAGCTATGATTTTTGCGTATTTCCTTTTCAATGGGAACTATAGAAAGAAAACGAATACTATATAGCAGCACAATAATCCAAGAAGGAGTTTCTCATGCACCTCTAAGGTTGCTTGTCCATTTTGAATTTCTTGACTCTTCTGAAGAGAATTGCTTTTCTCAGGCCCAATACTATGTTTCAGTCCAACTTTTATTGGACTGCATAAGTGGGTTTCACTTAATAGATTTCCAGATCACACCAGAATGAGCAGACTGACTTGTGTAGTGGTAGTTGGTGCCTGGTGAGATGAGTATGGAGTGCTTTATGTTTCATTTGTTCTGGCACTGTTCACATGGTTCTATGAGTGACCATAAAATGCTGAGGAGAAGTCTAAAGCTAAGCATGTGACTGTGGCTTCCTTATTCTTTTATGCCTCCTAAATGTCCTGGTCTTGGCATTATCTTGGCATTATCCACTAAATGTGGGTAGACATGCTTTCAAATAGCTTCTTGCTGATTTCTTAGTTAACTTCTTCAAAAATAGAAATTCTGCAAAATGAGTAGTTCTTAGCATCCACTTGTGATTTTTTTAGACCAATCTTTTATGTGTCTTCAAACACAGAAATACAGTTTCTTCTTTTGATTGTCATCCCTCCTTGTTCACCATTTGATTAGAATAGATAGGAAATTATCTTTATTAAACCACTTACTGATATGTGAGCTGCCTTCTACCTGCTTCTGAAGGAGAACTGGCAGGAAAATGCCAGCTTTAGTGGTCAGAGATCAGTGTGAGGCTTGGACTGAGAGGCACAACACACTCATTTAGAGTTGCTTTTCCAGGGGCTCTGCAGACTCCAGCAAACATCAGTTTATACATCCCTGATCTCATCAAGGTTGTATCTCTAAACAATAACACACAAAAAGAAAAGAGGTTGTATTATGATTATTTTTCACTTAAGTTGGCATTTCTGAATAGTAATTAAAAAAAAAAAAAAGGCAAATTCCACAGCCACCGGGCCACAAAAGGCCTGTTTTCCTTGACTTGCTTCACTTGCTGTTACCCATCCAGGGGGAAGTTCCACTTTTAGTCTACCATATTTCCCTCAGTATGACTTCGACCTGCTGTATAAACACTATTGTCATGCCTAATTTAAGTTTTTATACTGAGATTTTGTTGTTGGTTGCATGACACTGCAAATGAGAAAACATTTTAGTGAGGGAAAACAAACCAAATCAAACCAAACAAACGAAACCAAACAAACTAAAACTAACCAAATAGAAGGCTGGTGAAGCATCTCTTGGAAGTGTGTTTTACTGAAAGTCACCCCCACCTTGGATATTTTCAGACAGTTTTCTTTCCAAAAATGCTAAGTACTCCTTCCCCCAATCCAGGTTATGAAGCATGAAGGAAAGTAAACTTTTCTGCCAGTTCAGTACTATATTTGATATCTGAGGACAACTGAATGCTCTTGTGAGCCTTAACTTTCAGGTTGCCGTTTCATACCTTCAAGAGGTAAATGGTCATTTCCCAGAGATATGTGGAAGGTGCGGGGTGAAATACTGATGTAATCTGTATACACAATAAGTAGTTGATGTTTCTGTACCTGCTCTTCCCTAGGCTGTATCTGTGTACCATGACGAAATTTGCTGCATAGATTAGATTGGATTTGTTGCCAGTGGGTCTGTCTGATAATGGTAGCTGAATAGGCTGCCCATCTGGGACCTCTGTCCTGGGTTCAGCTGTAACAGTGATTTTTCTCCTTCTTTGTAGCAGATGCAGTGCTGTGTTTGGGCTTTAATTTGAGAATAATGCTGATGACACACCGATGGTTTAGTTGTTGCTCAGTGGCACTTATCCTGATCAAAGACTTTTCAGTCTCTCATGCTTTGCCAGTAAGGAGGAGCATGGGAAGCTGGGAGGAAGCAGAGACAGGACACCTGACCCAAACTAGCCAAAGGGGTATTTGATACCACAGCACATCATGCCCCACAGTATAGAAACTGTGGGGAGTCACCTGGGAGGTCCAGATCACTGCTCAGGTTGGGCTGGGTATCGGTTGGCCGGTGGTGAGCAATTGTACTGTGTAGCAGTTGTGTTTATCGTTGGGTTTTTTTTCCCTTCCCTTTCTAGTTTGATATTATCTCCCCTTGTTATTTCCCTTATCATTATTATTAATAGTGGTAGTGGTAGTAGTTTGTATTATACTTCAGTTATTGGACTGTTCTTATCTCAGCCCGTGGGGTTTACATTCTTTCCATTCTCCTCCACATCCCACTGGGAGCAGGGGGTAGAGATGGGGAGCAGTGAGCGAGCGGCTGCGTGGTTCTGAGTTACCAGCTGGGCTTAAGCTATAACAACCTCTTCAGATGTTTCACCATATAAAAGTGAATTGGTCTCACTTGCAGTCTTTTCATAGCATCACAGAGTCATAGAACAGTTAGGGTTGAAAAGGACTTCAAGATCATCAAGTTCCAACCCCCCTGCCATGGGCAGAGACACCTCACACTAAACCATCTCACCCAAGGCTTTGTCCAACCTGGCCTTGAACACTGCCAGGGACGGAGCATTCACAACTTCCCTGGGAAACCCATTCCAGTGCCTCACCACCCTCACAGTAGAGAACTTCTTCCTTGTATCTAACCTAAACTTTCCCTGTTTAAGTTTTAACCCATCATCCCCTGTCCTATCACTACAGTCCCTAATGAAGAGTCCCTCACCAGCACCCTTATAGGCCCCCTTCAGATACTGGAAGGCTGCTATGAGGTCTCCACGCACCCTTCTCCTCTCCGGGCTGAACAGCCCCAACTTTCTCAGCCTGTCTTCATACAGGAGGTGCTCCAGCCCCTGATCATCCTCGTGGCCTCCTCTGGACTTGTTCCAACAGTTCCATGTCCTTTTTATGTTGAGGACACCAGAACTGCACACAATGCTCCAGGTGAGGTCTCACAAGAGCAGAGTAGAGGGGCAGGATCACCTCCTTCGACCTGCTGGTCACGCTCCTTTTGATGCAGCCCAGGATACGGCTGCTTTCTGGGCTGTGAGTGCACACTGAAGCCGGCTCATGTTCATTTTCTTATCGACCAACACCCCCAAGTCCTTCTCCACAGGGCTGCTCTGAATCTCTTCTCTGCCCAACCTGTAGCTGTGCCTGGGATTGCTCCGACCCAGGTGTAGGACCTTGCACTTGGCATGGTTAAACTCCATGAGGTTGGCATCAGCCCACCTCACAAGCGTGTCGAGGTCCCTCTGGATGGCATTCCTTCCCTCCAGCTATCAACCGAACCACACAGCTTGGTGTCATCGGCAAACTTGCTGAGGGCACACTCAATCCCACCGTCAATGTCACCGACGAAGATGGTGAACAAGACCAGTCCCAACACTGATCTCTGAGGTACACCACTTGTTACTGGTCACCAACTGGACATTGAGTCACTGACCACAACTCTTCACATGCGGCATCACAATTGTAGTCAATCTACACCTGAAATACAGAGGTTAGGACATCATCCTCATTTACTTTGGCTTTTATTTTAACATTGTAATCTTTTCAGTTAGCATTTGTGGCATATGTGCCAACTTGTGATAAATACTGAAAACTAACAGTAGTCTTTTAGTCTAAAATGTCTGAAAACGTTTGCTATATAGGGTGCAGATAGCGAGTCTGTAATAAGTTCATCTCAGCAATTACTACTCATTGACCATACCAGCAACAGCTGGAATTGATGGAGCATTATGAAAGTAATTCACACTTGGGCATCAACAAGCAAGCTTTGTGGTGCACGTGTCTGGTGACCCATTAGCTCCAATTCTCTTTTCACTGGAAAACAAAAGTCAATGCAGAGGTAGTTTGGGATCCAAAATATCATATGATCACCCTGCAGCCTCCCAGAAGTCAACGTAAAGGTCTTCCTCAGCTGTAATACCATTCCAGTAACCACTGGAGTCTTTAGAATTTGACTTCTTGCTCTGTAGGACTGTTGAGAAATTTCCAACCTTTTACCATCTTCTCTTTCCAGTATCCCATGATGTTTCAATGAGGAACTATTCACATAGTTGTGTATATGATATGCTTTGGTTTTGTTTTTGAATCTGTGTGTTTATGCAGGAATTTTCAAAGAAACATTTCTTTTAGCAAAATACAAAAATGTATGGTAGTCAATAATTGTGTTGAACACTGTGGAATTAGCTTAAAGTGAGTTTTTCCTCTTTGAAATGAGATTGTATTTGTGCCTGGATCAAGCAATTCTGCACCAGTCTTGAACCTATTAAAGATGAAAATCAGAGTAACTGCTGCAATATCGAAAAGGTAAAATGAGAACAAAAAGGCATTTGGCTGATGTTTATCACAGAATCACAGAACATGGTCGTAAAATCATATGAATAACCACCAAAAGATAAATAAATTACCTAGGCTACTACTTATTTTCATGTACAGTTTGACACAAAAGCTGAAGCCATGAATGATTTATACCTGTTTTAACAATAATACTCATTTTCCTGAAAGACAGTCAGCACTCAGGCTGCTGTGGGCACTGTGCCAGTTGTTGAAAGGTTAATGTCTCAGCAGCAATACATTAAATTATGAATTATGCCAATCCCAAAATGGAAGGTCATTATCTTGGTATGTTTAATTAGCCCAGCTCGAACTTTGCCATCTGCTAGCACTGCCCATCACTAATGCACGGAATGGGAGGGTCGGAAGTAAGATGCCAGAAGCAGGAGACCTGCTTCCAGGCATCTTAACCTCACCTGCTGAGCCTGCCGGGATGCCAGTGCTCTGACATCCTTGGTAGGTCCAAAGGCTCATTTACATCCAGCTCTAGTGATGTCTGGTGACAACCAAGTTGATCCCCAGACCCCAGACAGTGCTGCCTGCCACAGAGATCATGCTGAACGTTGCAGAATTCAGGAGTATGAGGAAAACACATCTTGTTTTCTCCTGAGTCTTTGGGGCCAGTTCTGCCAAGCATTTGATCGATGCTCATATATTCCCATTAGAATATATGAGAATATATTGAATCCTGGTAACATCACAGACCTTACCAGGAGAGGAAGAGGGAGAAAGGTGAGGGCCCAAAATGTTCAAATGTGCCAGAAAAAGAGCAACAGCTGGGGCTGGAACAGCAGGGCTCTGGCAGGCCAGCGCTGGATATGTGGGAAGCAACAGCTCGCGGTGCTTTTATTTGCACAGCATCTCTTGCCAATAACTGCATAAGGCTACAATATTTAGTTTTTCAATAAATATTTTATTTCACTTCTTTGCTTATTTTTTTAAAAGAACAAACAGTAAATTCTGTTGATATTTTTATTAGCTAAGATTACGTGATACTTTTTAAGTATGAGGCACTAATTATTGACATAGCTCACCATTATTATGAGGGGGCTTTTGGGGTGCTATGTGTTAAAGCTCAGGTCAGAAGCATGCCCTGGAAAGTGGAATGTACAAACATGGGGTAAGAACCGAAGTTTTAAGAAGCCAAACACAGTCTTATTTTTAATTCTTCTTTTTCTAGGTAGGATAACCTTGCCAAGGAGAAAAGGAATTTGGACAGACTTAACATACAGCCTGTGCAGCCTCCACTATCTGGACACTAAAATGAAGAGTGAGCTTATTCATTCCCATCCCAACACAGACCACCAGAATTAAAAGATATTTTAACCTACATCAGAGACTGAGTCAAACAGTTACTAATCCTCCCAAACTGTCAAAGAAGCCCATTTGATTCCTATGGCTATGAAGTCTCCATATTTCTGTGTTGGATGTGAAGAGTAAAGAAGAAGTCTGGCAGAAATTAGAAGACGTCCCAAGACAGCGTAAGAGACAACACCAGGTAGAGGCTAAATTCCTTTCTGTTGCTTGTCTTAGAGTACTTATTTCTTCTCCTCCCCTTGAGTTTTGGCTGATTCCTTCTTCACGTTAGCAAAGCCGCTGTACTTGTACTTCTGGAGCAGGTGGCATGGTTGGAATATTGAAGCAATATTCCAGTAGAGTAAAATCTGCAGACAGAAAGTAAATGGAAGATGAATTGATCAGAGGAAAGGCGAAGGATGGTGGGGGTAAAATACAGGGAAAGAAAGGCAAGAATAATACTCTGCCTGTGCATTACAAAAACTTTTTTTTTTTTTTTTGGTGCCCAGGGTGTACAGTAACCATTTTACTGAACAAACAGAAAAATGAGTTCTCAGCCCCAAACAGCCAACATACTGATTTATAGTGTGACAGCCTGACGAAACAAGTAGTCAGGCCAGTGCAACTAGGAATAATTTAGTGCTTTGCAGAGCGTGAGTTACTTTACTTTGGTATCCACATATGTGTATGCCATCAGATGGAAGTCTTTTGGTTTTGTAATAACTCACTGTAGAAGAAAAACTTCTCTTTCCAGAAAGGTCTGGAAGGGGCATGGGAGATGGTGTACGAGGGCAGGGGCCAGTGTTTTCCATGGAGGAGAAAAGTGCTGCTGTTTCAGTACACTGTGAAAGGAGTGACAACCTGAACACGGCCTGACAGAAAGGCATGAGGGAGCACTGCAAACCCCTGGAAGTGACGTGGGGACACTTGGAGTCGGCCAAGATGCGGTGGAGGGCAGAAAGGAAAGAAAAGGACTAAGGATGCAAAGCAGGAGAAGTTGCTTTGAGCCATCTAGAGCTGGAGTTTCTAACAAGCTGGCCAGACGGACAGTCGGGAGATGACCTGAGACCACATGTTTTGAATGGGAGAGGAGTCCAGTGGAGACAAAAACCTGCCACAACCACAGGACCAGGAGAGCAATAGCAGTTGCTATTCTAAAGTTGTTTTCTAACATCGTTATTGCCATTTCAATTGCTGTTTTATTCCAAAAGCAGATTCCAAAGTTTTATGTCCATAAAAGTTTAGACATAAACGAGAAAGAAGTCAGGAAAGTGGTATGTACTGTATAAACAGTTCCACTTTATAATTAATGCTGGAGATCAGGGGAGCAGGAATAGCTGTGCATGTGTGGTCATTCAGATTTACTGTTGGTCTTATTAAAACCTAGTTCTGCAATAATTTTATGCCCAGGTAGGGGCAGAAAGTGAGCAGGATGCCCCCAAGCAACCCATAAATAGTGTGGTGAAGACAAAGCGTTTATTACTTAGCTTCACAAAGGCTCTGTAAGTGCTCTCCCAGGGTACGTATACTTGTACCCCAGATGCCAATTCTGTAAATTAGCATTATTTCTCAAAATACTATGTAAACAGCAGTCATTTGAATACCTGATGTCATCAGAGTCACACATGGCAACATCAGTATCCTTTCCCTATGGCAGGGTGAGCAGTTTTTTCACTGTCCATCTTTTTTATTTCTCTTGGAATATCATTAATGCTGAAAAACTCTGACAGGGTCTGGGATCTATACAGACCTCATTCTGGAGGATTTTGTCCCATCTTCTTGCCCTGTGCTGTCTTAAGAACAACTCTGGGGCATAAACTTTACCATTTATCACTGAAGTGTGCTATTTCGTATCTTCAGTTTAACAGCTGCAGTTACTGTGCTGAAAGTTATTTCATGGCTGAGACACATAGGGCATTACAAGGATTTGAGATCCTATCAAATCAGCTTTGGGATGTCGCTTTTTTGTCAGCAGAAAAGCCACCAGTAGCGCAGCTCAGGTTTTGCTGATGGGCTCTTATTTTATCATTTTGCATCCTGTAACTAATAAGTTGTTAAAATTTTAGACTTTCACCATTTTTTATTCATTTTTTGCATTGCATTTCACACAGAAGAGGGTACCTTAGTAGAGTAACAGTAAAACAGGGTGAGAAAGACTCATAAAATCATCTTTAAGTGATGAAATAATTTTCCTAGATAAAATATAATGTCTGAAAATGTGAATATTTCAGGATTTTCTAGGGCTAAAGGCAAGTGTTGTGTTTTAAAGATGCCTATGTCTCCTGTGGGTTAAAGACATACATTTAATACAGAATTTTGCAAGATATTGAACTTCAACATCCTTACATTGGAAAAGTTGCCACTGACAAGAGGCCAGTACAAGGGAGGTGCTGAATTTGCTGGGAAGGAGAAAGCACTTTTCTAGCAATTAATTTATTTTTTAATCCTAATTGTTTGGATCTTACGATGTTTTGAATCGTGAGAGTTAATTCCATGGAATTACAAAAGGAAGAGAAGAGCAAGGCAAGTGACTCAAGTGACTGTGATCAGTGGTCAATGGATATGGTTTTGTGGTACTCCACACAGTTGCCTGCATGGCTAGGTCTGCACCCTCACGGTGAATTAGTATTATTCCCATTCTACATGCTGGGAAAATAGGACAAAAGGTGGAGTTTTGAAGTCCACACCTACATGCCTTCATTTTGGGGCACTTCTAGCATGCCCTGTGTACTGCTTTGACTGGTCCTTCAGTGCAGACAGCAAGTCTGTGGCAGAGCTAGGAATAGAAGCCAGACCCTTGTTCCAAGTCCCAGATCTTCAAGAGTATTTTTAGGCACTTAATACTATTAATTTCATACTCTTTTTGGCCAAGGATCTTAGAAACAAGATCATACTTCCTCCTGAAATAATTCTAAAAATCATGCTTATGTACTCTTGAACGGGGTTTATTCAGGGTTTGTGTACAGTTTAGTTTTATTTAGGAACTAATGAGCTTCGGCATTAGTTTGGGGAAGAGTTCTGCATGGACTGTGCTTTTGTGCAGCATCTAAGTATGACTAAGGCTAGAGAATAGATGGTGCAGGGTCTTGGTCTTCTTCAGGGCAAATGGTGCTGAAGAGGGGCTTTGGCAGAAAGCAAGGGAAGGCTTTGCTTAATGCCCATATACTTCAGGTTCTTTTTTTTTTTTGCTGTCTTGGAAAGGCAACATTCCCTGCTTCTGTGTCCTCTTTATCCTGGATGTGACTTCCTTCTCTCAAACACAAAATCTTTTCCATTTAAAATACAGCTAGACCACTGTTCACCAGTATTTTTATTCCAATGATGCTTGGATACACGAGGCACCCAGAAGTCTTGAGGATGACAGGTCTACAATGCGCTGGAGCTTCTCCAGCCGCAGAGGTGCAGCACTTGCTTGAGCAGCATACTGGTATGTTAAAGCCGGCTGAAAAGGCATAGAGAGATACAGATTTTTACATAAGATTATATTTGTATTGCACTAACTAGGCAAAACCAGTTGAAACTCTGATCCTGCATCTTATTATTAATTGATTGATTTCCTATAACCTCATTAGTTAGTTCACTGTGACTTCCTGACAGCATGCACAGCTTTGCAGACGACGGAAGACAGCTCCAGTTGCAAACCCCAAACACATTGAAAACACCAAGTCAAGGAGAGCAGCAAAAGCAGCAAATGGGCTCACACCCAGGTTACCCTTCTTTTCTTGGTTACACAGCTCAAGATCCTGAGACCTTTTGCTGTGCACCCTTCATCCCCTGACCCTCACAGTCATTGTTTTGCTTGTTTCATGTGCCTGTGGCCACATCTAGCCTACATTGCTCCCTGTGGATAGCTGATCATCAGGTGAGCAGACAAACATGGTGTTCTTCAGTGGCTTCCTGCCACTGCAGGGAGAGGGTCTCGAGCAGGGTTTTGGGGCTGGTCACAGGCTGCGCAGGGTCAGCATGGGTGATAAAAGCATCTCCGCAGTCACACTGTGGAGGGCACAGGCCTGCTGCAGGCGTCGAGGGGCTCCTCTCCCCATGCTATCCAGCTCTGGTGGTAAACGTGCTTATTACAGTGCTAATGTCCTGCAAGTGGAATCTTACCTCCAAGTATATTAGGGTAATGAGTTCACACCTAACTAATGGAGACTTAATAGAGTTACTAATAGGCTGCCTTCTTCCCCCATGGTTTATGACCCCCGGGCTGGAGCTGTCAGGGGAGGGAGAGGCAGTGTTAGCCCTGCGGCTGCCCCAGCCCACTCCCCAGCTTGGCCTCCAGCTCCCGGCCTGTGCCTGGCCCAGTGGCCAGTGTCCAGAGACATCGTCTCTCCACCTTTCTGCAAGGAAAAATAAACAGTTTGAGGCTCCTGTGTCTTTATTAAACATTTCCTTTAAACTGCATACTTTGGCTCCCTGCCCAAATGCACCAAGAAGGCTTTCACAGAGCAGCTCCAGTCCGGAGCTCTGCCGCGGGCTCCCCGGGATAAATAACCTCCAGAGCAGCGAGCACCTGTGCCACCGGCGGCAGCCCAAGTGGCCCCGGGCCCGCCAGGAGAGGCTGATGCAGCCGGCCGGACTCCCCCCGCCACCCGCACCCGGGAGCAGCCCCGTGGAGGAGAGCAAGGGAGGCGAGGAGCCGGCAGCGCTCTTTGCCGGGCTCCGCTCCCCAGCACAGACACGACGTGGCAGCGAGGTGGGTGGGGAGGTGGCTGATCTATCTGATCAAGTTCGTGCGGTGCCATGGGCCAAGACGGTTTGAGCCGTACGTATGAAGGGGGTTGGGAAGCTGCTTTGGCTGCGAAGCAAAAGCAACCATATGTTTAAGCCTGTCACACCAGAGGAGTGATAGGCTGGTGTTAAGCGTGCTTCACCCGCCACCAGCACAGGGTCAGCAGTGGGCTGTGTCCCTGCCGGCACGGTGGCCACCATCATGCCCCGGGAAGCAGCATGCCAGGCTGCATGGCGGCGGTGAACAGGACAACATGTCCGTGAGGCGGCTCAGGAAGCGGCAGCAGCAGCAGCACCACAGCCCTGCCGGCGTGGGCTGGCCACGCAGAGCGAGGAGGGTGGTGGGAGAGGGGCCGAGTGCAGCGGGGAGGGGGCACAGTGGCGGGTGATGTCAGCGTTTCCTTCTGGATCAGTCATGTGTGCTTGCCAGGTAAACAGTCTAGAAATAGATGGGAGGAAGGCAGCGGATGGAGCGTGCGACTGGGCTGGAGCAGCTCTGCTTAACCCTTGCCTCCCCGCTGCCACCCTCACAGGCTGCTTCCCTTGCCTTCCAGGGAGCAGAAACACAGAGTAAAGCAAACCTGTACCTCCTGTGTCATGGCTTTACAGTGCAGTGCCCGCTTTGGGTGACAGAGCAGGGTAGAACGCATGGATCTCCCAGGTGGTGATTGGAGCAGACGTGCTCCATCAAGACGGCAGGTGAGGCCAGTGGGAGCCCTGGGTCGAAGTGCTGAGGGGAGCTGTCAGCCCAGGGGCCAGCCAGCCTGGGAACAGCTGCCTGCACTGGGAACAGGTTAAAACCCAGGTGTTCTTTGCAAGCACAGAAGCTGGGTTAAATCTAGGGAAGCATTTCCAGCAACTGAACAACATGAGTCTAGGTATAGAAAGATCCGCAATGTGCCAAGAATATTCTCAGTTTGCTCTTTCTTCATTCACTAGAAATGCGCCTTCTCTGTGACGCTTTTCAGATCAGCCTAGCAGTTAAATTAGTAACTACAAGAAAAACTACCTGTGCTGCTTGGAGACGGGGTTTTCCAAATCCTTACTCATCCCAAACACAACGCAGAGACTGAGCATGGCTGGGAGCCGGGCCCTCCAGTCCCCTCCCTCATTACTGATCTCAGCAGAAGAAACACGGCACCATGCAGGCTCCTGCTGGGGACGGGGACCGTGTCTTTTTCGGGCAGGGCAGGGTATTTTTTTTCAGGCATTTTCCAGGCATGATAATATGATACTGTGCATCATCCATATGCCTGTGCTGTCTGGAGTGGCAGAGGGAAACTGCGAGGATAGAAAGCTGGGGAAAACACCCTCAGAGGCACTGCTGATGGCCAGGTGCCTAGTCCTCCTTGCTCAGCACTTTCCTTTTCCCCCAGAAAACAAAGCTGCCGTCATAGCAAGTACCCATAAAATGCAAGGCATCCTGAGTGCAGAGATTAGTGGTAATTTTACAAGGACTCAAATAACGTTGGTCTGCAGGGTGCAGCACTGCCTTGAAAGGGAACAGCAGACATTTCCCCTGGAAGCAGGCTTCCTCTTTAGAGCAGTTTACAGCTGAGGCCAGTGTCAGATTGTGGCACAAATATACTGTCAGCCTTTGGCTTGAGAGATGGACATTTGATATGTCTTTCTCTTGGCGAAACGCGCTGCCCAGACACGACTCCCAGCACGGTTATTTTTTGAAGCATTATGTAATTGGTTTGCATGGTCACTAGTGCTTCCTTAACAAGCCTTTCAGCAAACCCTCTGCTTGCCATAGCCAATCCTCAACCCTTACATACACACTTACTCACGCAGGCTCAGTCAGGAGTAAACTCACTGCTAAATACAGTTAGAAAACAGATGAAACCAGGCTGGGAATAGATCATCCGCTCCCCGTGCTATGTGAGATGAGGTGCATCCGAGCCCTGGGTGCTGTTGGAGTGACAACAGGGTCGTGCTGGTGTCTCCCAGCCAAGGGGCAGCCTCCTCTGCTGTGCCTGTCTGTAATGGGGGAAAAAAGACTGCTTTTTGGAGTATGGAGGAGCAACCAAATGGGGGCTGGTCCCAGGGTCCCTGTCTTCTCTTCCCTGCTGTGATGGCCCCATGCGTTGGGGACCAGCTTTGGGGAAATCTCTCCTATGGCGCTCAGGCCCAGAGGGACACCAGGGCCGTTAGCTCCCTGGTTGCAGTGTGAGCAGAAGCACTGAATCAGAAGCAGAGTCTCCAGCTCCCTTCATGGTTAGGCTGTTCACTGGTCCTGCAGTGCAGGCTGCAGTGGTGCCTGACCGGCCCAACCCTGCATGGGGTTTGCAGGATCTTTCCTCTCCTCCAGCCGTGGTCAGCCCACAGGCTCTGGCTCTGCTGAGTCATGGCTTCCTGTTTGTGATTGCTGACTGGTGGCAGCAGTTGCAGAAGCAGTATGAGATATTAAAAAGTGTGAACTTCCACTGGGACCTGAAGATACAATTAGGGTTGTGCCAAGAAACACACTGCAGCGAGCTGTTGTTTAAAGGGATGTGGAGCACTGCAACCCCAGCAACTGCAGGAAATAGGAAAAAATGAGCATCGCTAGCTTTTTATCATCTCTGAACCCAAATAAAAATTGCCTTTTACTTCTCAAGCACACTCTGGCTCTTTTCCATGGTCCTCCTCAGAGCATTTGATTCAGCCTTTCAGTCTGTGTCTCCTCTACCTGCTGCTGCTGAGACATGGGGATCCTTGTTTGTTGCTCTCACTGGAGACTGATTCTCCATGGAAAGCCTATGTGTTACTGTGTAAAAGGGGCTGCTTTGAAAGGCTTGCACAACTGTAATGTTATTTCCATTCTTTTTTAAATAAGAAATATCTCTGGGGAGAAGCATGAAAGTATATGGAGAAAGTGCTCTTTGATCATTAAGATCTAAATGCAGCATCCAAATAGCATGTCTGTTTCTTCATATTATGCTGAAATTCATCTTCAAGTGCTGCTCCTGGGTGGGCATTTTCCTGTTTCTCATTTCTTGGCTTAAATTTTGGATGCATTGCCACCAGTTTCATCTCCAGCCCTGGTGATGTCTGTCTCCAAAAGTTATTTCTTCACCCTATTGTTTACTGTATTTATATCAGCATTTCAATTTGTGTTTTAATTCCATAGTAACTTTTTTTAGCCTTACTGTCAGAATATGTGTCCTGGTTATTCAGTTAAGGACAGGAATTGGAGGATGGTGTTCTATGGATAGTGTGTCACTGGAGGACAGAAAACGCGCGTAGGCAGATCTTTTCTGGATTGGAGCTATAATAGTTTGCAGCTAAGGAAAAAAAAATCATTTTTGCACTGGCATTAGACTGATTTTATTATTTTTTTTAACCCTATGACAGACATAAGGCTGAGGACAGGCATAGAGAATGTATATTAGGGGCAGACAAAAAGAAACACCCCACAACCTCAGTTATTTCAACAAATATCAAAAGTGGATTGAGAGTGGATGAAGAGGAGGAGGAGGCAATAGTGAACACACAACACAGTTCAAGCTGGCAAGGAGCCCTTTCTTGAAGAATGTAAGAAGTTTAACCTTTAGCATTCAAGTGTCTGGGCTTAAGTGTCATTATGAGCAATACTTTCCTCCAGCACAGCCTCTCCTGCCTGGAGGAGGGCTCTGTGCAGCCTTGTCAGTTTTCGCTGTTCCTTTACCGACTATAAAAACGGGTCTGTCTGCATATGCTCAGCAAAGTTACTTCTAGTGGCAGTGCCTCACTTGGCAAAGCAAGCATGACTCTGGAGGGGTCCAGGGAGGAACTGCCCCATCCTGTGATGGCCAATGCAGGCTCTGCTGCAGCTATGGCCTAATACAGTGAGCGCTATGCCAGAACAGTGTTCCCTGCCTGAAACTAGGTTAAAGATTTTTGTGCCCCAGGCTCCCCAGTGGAGTCTGCTGGCTAGCGTAGGGTCTTCCCCTAAGCCACTACCTGCAGCCAGCCGCTGCATTTAGGGCTTTCATCTACCAGCTCAGGAGCCCCCGCACCAGGTACCGCTGCCCTTCTCACCAGCTTGTTTTGGCCGCAGGAAGAAAGAGGATCTGTTGGTGAATTGGTTTTGTGAGAAGCAAACTAAAATGAGGAGGAGGGAGGGATGGGCCTGGTGTTGTCATTGTTGTCATCGTCATCACACACACATCCCCCCCTCCCTGTGCTAATCTCACCTTTTGATGGAGGCAACACAGGGAAAAAATTAGAGAGACAGCAGCAGAAAAACATCATACCTGGCTGCAAATAGACAGGCTAGATGTGCCCCTCCAAATCATCTCCAGCTGTAAAACACTTCAGGGCTGATAGAAACCACACACATCCCAGGCATAACCCAATCTGCAAAACTGCATTCCAGTAAGAATGCAGCATGGACCTGAAAGAAATACTGCCTGGGATTCACGCCTCGGGCTGGGTGCTGGGGCAAGGGTGACCCCTCCACTGGGCACAGGGCTGGGGTGCAGGCTGGGCTGCCGGGCCCCCAGCTATCGCTGTGGCTCCCCGGCGCTCAGCTTTCTGTCCCAGCCCACCCAGGGCACAAATCAAAGCAGCTGCGCCGGCTAATAGGGGAGGGTCGGGGTTAGCTGCAGGGTACATCACCGGCTGGAATCCGAATTTCAATAAGCATGCCTCACATGTCAAATGTGCTTATGTTAAATACAGGTAATGCTGTACGTGTATGTTTGAGAGCATGATTCTTTCAGATTTCTTGTCTGATTAATTTTGCATCCTGTGTTGGTGATTTTTCCATGCAAAGTATTACAGGTTTTAGAGGAATGAGAGCTTACATTTAGAAAGAGGTAAAGATGAACTATTTGATTAACTGTAGCAAAGATGCTAAGTCAGATCAGATTTCCCACTGCTTACAACTTGGGTTTTGTGTATGTGGTTATTGTATAGCAAATACTGGTGCTTCACACTCACGGAATAATTTGATGCAGGCTTTTCTGCAAATCTCCATCTTAATTCTAAAATAATTTGAGGGGAAGAAGGCAGATGTTTTCCAAGAAGCGTTTGGTACCTGTCTTGCACTGAAAGATGAGAGGCTTGCAGTGCTGTCCCTTGATCCTGGCCCACATGGGGGATGACAATGGGAATGCACCACCCCTGGGCCAGGGTCCCTCCGCCGCCAGCTCAGCCTGAAAGACCCAGACTAGCCACAAGATAAGCCAGGTTGTTTCAGTCACCGTGTTGACACACCGTGAATGTTGTGGAAGCTACCCTGTAAATAAGAATTCTTCTCAATACTGAAAACATTTTTTGTGCTTTCTAATTCCGTGGGAACTGTAATGTTATTTTGTAACTCATTTCCCTCTTTTTTCCCTTTAAGATGGTTCCCAAACATTTATTGTGGGATTTTTCATTTAAGATAGTTTTCTAGGGAAATTACTGTGACAGTGATTTAATTGTTTAATTAAAATCTGACATTGATGACAACATAAATACAATAGGCATGAGGTGATACAGGCATTAAACAACTGCAATTGTGGAATACATCCATAGAGTACGCTGAACACACAGAACAGCTCACAAAGAAAAGATGTTCAATATTTATCAGGTTAGTGAGTCCTAATTAAATGCCAAGACTTTTTTCTCCATTTCTCTAAAAAAGCAAAGAAACATACAGATGTGTTCCAAGTGTTTATTTCCATCACAAACACATCTATTCATGTTGTGTTGTGGCCTGCCAAAAAACAAATTCATATTAAAAATCCGCTAGTACACTTCAGGGGTATTTACTCAGCCTGACTACAGGAACCAAGCCAGACGTTTGGAGGTAGCTGGAATAGCCCAGTGATGTCCTGCCACTCCCTGTGGCTATAGTAAGTCCAGTGATTACAAAATAGACAGACTTGTTTTAATAATCGTCCAAAACCACAGAAATATATTGAAGACAACAGAAAAGAACAAACCTTCTTCTGAATTCCTCCCCCCAACCCAAATCTCTCCCAAATCCTATAGAATGTGTCTCTTCTAGAGAAATACGTATGCCTCTTCTCTAGCGTACCCCCACATCTCTCAGAATAAAGTAAGCAGCCCCATGCCCATTAAACCATGCGTACATGCCTCCAGAAGAAATTCCTGTTATGTGGACAGAACTGCTCAGTAGTTCATGTCTCAGCCCTCTCTTTCAGAGCCCTGCTGCATTTCTGCATCCCAACAATAAACATGCTGCTGCTGGAATACCCCTTTCTATGCCTCTTGCTGAGCGTCTTTAAATGGTATCAGATCGCTTCTGCAGCTTAGACAGCTCTTTGCAATCAGTCGCTGCTGATCCTCTGCCCTTTCCCCCTTCCCAAACCCCTAAATAACTGCATCTGCTCCAGCCTAATCCATGTCAGCGTTCCCCTCTTCTTGTATGCAACTTTATGCAAACAAACTTTCTAAATGAAAAGACAGCTTACCTGGGCAATGCTCAGAGTATAAAGTAATAACAACTGATAAAGGCAGACATCCCAACTCCAGTACAGGGATTTGATTGCAAATTTCCATTGCAAAGGAGTAGAGGGAACTGGAAATCTGACAAATGCCTTCAAATTGACCTGTGTTTTCACAATGCACGCTGTGTTTAAAATGAATGGCAGACTTTATCATTTGGAGCTCCTTCAAGAACTCTGGCCTTCTACGCTTTGTTCTGATTCTTCAGACACATTTCCAAGAAGCACAAAGCTACATAAGTGGATGAAATTATGGAGATCTTTTTCTAAGCAGGATTTCTCCCCCCTTCCCCCAATAATTTTTAAAGCCTGAATTTAACAAGCTAGCCTGGAATATCTTTCTTATTCTATCCATATATTAGTCCCTCATGTCCAGACGGCCTCTTCAAAGCATCAGCGTGCTCCACGCAGCACTAGGCGGAGGGAGGCAGCGTGCAGCCGCCTCATGCTGAGCAACAGGACATGGTTGTGGTCCCTAAAAATTCACTGTAGTCAACTGCTTCCACCACAGCCCCAGGCAGATCTGGCCCAGGACAGAGCTGCTCCAAAGCCACTCGACAGCCAAGTCCTATTTCTAAGGGAAGACTCACTCGCTGAAGTCGCTGAAAACTGAAGCCGCTTTACCCATTTTATATATCCAAGATAACAACCATCTTTTCTGAAAGTTATGTCCAGAAAGCCATACACACTGCCTCAGAAAAACCTTTTGCTTCGAAGTTGTTCCTCCAATCTGTATACATTTTTGCAAATAACAACTTTCCTTTAAAGCGCTGGTATTAGCTCCATCTGTTCAAAATAACAGAGCTGGAACTATACAATTCTACATTCAAATAGATCAGATATGATGGCAGACAAAAAATTAGAGTTAACCTAGTAATTCAACTGTGTTTTTAACAAGTTTCCTATGGAAAAAATCATTCTTCCCCACAAATCTGATACTGAGAGCTTCATTCTACTAAGCACATTAAAGGTTATTTGGACCAAAAAATCCTGTCTATGCATGTGTAAAGAAACAAACACAATATCAAGAGGTATCTGTAGTACTACAGATGAGGTTTTATCAAGATTTCTAACTAAAGCAAGGGTAGTCCTTTCTTATATTTTAGCAACTGTCTTTTTTAGTGATTTTTTTTTTTTTTTGCCTAGAACAAAGAAACCTTAAGGGAAGTAAATTTTCAAGAGGAGAAATGCATGCACGTATGTGTAATCATACTTAACGATTCCTGTACAAATTATTCCTCAATTCTTTAGATTTATTTTTGTACTTGTGCAGTGGTTTATCTGGCTGGTCCTGCAGCCATCATTCGTTCAGTCCCTTCTTTTCACACACATACACACCTCATCACCTTTTTCTGCCCCTTCAGTAGAACTGGGAGCTCTTCTATCCCCCAGGCTCTGGATGGCCATGTCCATAACATGGGGCAAACCTCTGCCATGGCTCCAGGTGACCATTCCCCTCCCCAGCCTCATCTTCTGCCCTCGCCAGGAGGGGAAGGAAGATGTCCAAGGACTTGACCCCAGCACAGAGCCTGCACGGGCTGGACCCAGCTCCCAGGAGGGTGGGGGGCCACAGAGTGTGCTCCCCACTCAACCCTTGCAGCCCTCGGCACCTCTGACCCTGGCGCCTGCTGCCCTCCTCCCTTTCGAGGCACTTGGGATCACCTCGGGAGCATGAACGTACAAGAACGCAGGAGCAGTGAGAAGCTGTCGCAGGAGGGCACAGCGCAGCATGGCCGGAGGAGCAGCAGAGCCGCTGAACAGGGGGATGTTTGGTTTGTGTTAACTACTCAGACAGATGCACTCCGGCATGTTTGCATTTATGGGATCCATATGTTGTCATGGGAAATTAGAGGACAGCAACACAAATCTAGAATTCGCGATGCAAATGCAAAGAAAATGTACATGGCTACCAGACAGCGTTTGAACATGTTCTTGTGAAGGTGACTATTTCTGGAGCATTAACAGTTACTAGATTTACTTGCCACCTTCTCCACATATTTACTTTTTCTTTGCTCTGCAAAAAGTGTGTACACAGGCAGCACTCATTCCCAGCCGGGTCCATGAGATCTACAGCCTCTGCTGAAAACACGCGCTCCTTCTAAGTTACACCAAGTACCAAAAGACAAGGATTACTTTATTCTCACCTCAACTTCATCATCCGAACATGTTTGTTTCATATGCAGCACAAACAACAGTTCCAAATTACATGCACCTTTACAGACAGCGCACCAAGCAGCCCTGAAAAATCTAACCTGCCCAAGGCTTGTTGGTTTGGATTTGGGCTTCCCCCACCATCCCCCCCCCCCCCCTTTTTTTTTTTTTACTTTTTGTTTTTCTTGGGGGAGGTGGGGTGGGGTGGTGGTGGTGGTTTTGTTTGGTTTTTTTTTCTCTTTTTTCCTTTTTTCTTATTTTTTGGAAGGGCAAGTAACAATTATTCTTCTATGAAGCTAGACAAATGTATTTTTACACATTTTGAAGGGCAGCTTTTAAAGGCAAACTGGTAACATACTGGAGTCTATGCATTTAGCAACCCACCAGAACCCACGCATAGCATGCCCATCTCAACAGTACACCTCAGTGCTGCATTTATAAAACTCATAGAACTATGGTACGTATTAAAACTCGAGTCTAAAAACCTGTGAATACCTTTTCCAAATGTAAGGCACTTACAGTACTGTACCAACAAGTACAGCCCTTATTCAATTTCTGATCATCTCCCCCTTCTTTCAATCCCCCATCCCACTGAAAGGGACTTGTCAAAATTTCAAAGGACTACCCCCACCGTAAAAACCTGGAAAGCTGGATACATTTCATCACAAATACTTATTAACAAACATGCAGTTTATTACCTTTCAGTATAAAATACATCTATATTAAGGTTCTCCCAAATGGAAAAACTGACCGCAACTGCATTCCTTGTTCAGTGCTATGAAACAAACCGGGAAGTTAATTACTTGGGTTACTAAGAAAAATAAAAATTAAAACGGAAAAAAAAAAGGCAAAAAAAAAAAAAAGCAGCAATTTGCAAAGCTTCTTTAGATTTTCAAGAGAGATAAGTTAATTCAGCTTCATTTCTGCCAGTAGCAAGAGTCTCTTACAGTAAGATGAAGAAAACATATTCTTGAAGCCTGGAGAGAGGTTCTTTACTGGTCCTCCTAAAATTCAAATCCCACATTCCCAACGATCATCTACATTTTTTCGCTAGGGCTGGAATGGGGAGGGAAGAGCTGCTGGAAATAAAAATTTTAAATAATAATCTCAGATGGACCCGAGCAGAAAGTGAAAAATGTTACCGCAAGGCTACAGAAATATTTATTTAATCAAACCATAAGTTCTGTTGGGACTGGAGGAATGTTGCATCCTTTCCTAAAAAAAGAAAAAAAAGGGGAAAAAAAAAGGGGGGGGGGGGAAGAGAGAAGAAAAGAGAAAGCAAGAAAGAAAAAAGGCAGAGGCACAGCCGCCTCCTGGAGTTCCCCATTGTCCGGGGCTATAGAGAGCCCCGGAATGGCATTAAACTCACAAAAGGCACATTGTGCGGGGGACAAAAAAAGCCCCTTCTTCTACAATAACTTTTAGCTTCTTATTTTTAGAAAATGACAAAGCTGTTGCCAGCGATGGCTGGTGAAACCTGTAGCCCGGCTCCCAGCGAGGCCGGGTGCGGCCGCATCGATCCGCTGTCCCACTTCGGAGCGGCGGCCGCAAAGTTTGAGCGGGCGCTGGCCAGACGCCGCGGGGATGGGCGCTGCGGGGCCGCTCCGCCAAGCTCCGCGCCCGCGGCCCGCCCCGCTCAGGGGACCGGGGCGGCACAAAGTTGCGCTTCGCTGCCGGCGCAACTTTCCCGGCTCCTCCCGGGCAAACTTCGGCGGCGAGGCTCGGCCCGGCCCGGCGCGGCTCCGCCCGGGGCACGGGGGGCAGGTGGCCCAGCGGAGCGCCCCGCTGCCGCGGAGCTGTGCGGAGAAGAGCGGAGCCGCCGGGCGGCCCGCGCGCCCCCTCCCCGACGCAGGGCTGCGCGGCTGGGCGCGGAGCTGCCCCCCCCGCCGCGGGCTGGGGGCCGGCCGCTTGCCCCAAGTTTCGGTGCGGCGCCGCCGCCGCGCTCCCCCCGCCCGCTCCTGCTCGCTCGCTCCCTCCCCCGCCGCCTGGGCTGAATCTTATTGATCCAGAAGGTGGCTAATTAGCCCTTCCCGTCGTGCCTGGGTAATGAGGCACATGCGCACTGCACTAATCAGCCATTTTTTGCAGGAAACTAATTAGCAGAATAAAGATCCAAAGAGTTTTTTTTTCTTCCCAATCATCAGATCTGAGTCCGGGCGCTTCCTGCTCCGGCGACCGCCAGCCCCGCCGCCCGCTCCGCTCCGCGCCGCTCCGCCCCGACCCGACCCGACCGCCGCCGCCGCTGCTGCTGCTGCCGCCGCCCGCGGCCCCCTCTCTCCGGGGGGCTGCAAACTCCCCGACAACGATGCTGCTGCTGGGCAGCGGCGGCGGCGGCGGCGGCTCCCGCTCGGCTCCGGCTGCTGCCCACGGCTTCTGCTGCTACTGCCCCGGGCCCCTCCGCGGAGTGCGCTCCTGCCGCCGCAGCCGCCGCAGCCTGCATGGGATCTGTAGCCCCCGCGCCGCCGCCCGGGATTAAAAGCGCCGCCGCCGCCGGAGCAGCGACCGCGTAAGTGGCAACTTTTCTGCCCTGTCCCCCGCTCGGGCTCCTCCTGCTCGGGGCGCCCGGGCTGCTTTGCATGGGGCTGGTCCGGCCCCCCCTCCCGCCCGCTCCCACCCACCGCCCCGGATCCCCCAGCAAACTTTGTGCCGCTCGCCGTCCCGGAGCCCCGCCGTCGCCGCCGGGGACGCGCAGGTGCCGGCGCCGCGGGGGCCGTTGCGCGTACGCGGAGCCCCCGCCCCGCCCGCCGGGCCATGGCCGCGGGGCGCGGAGAGGCTCGGCGCTGCGCCGCTTTGTGCGCGGCGGGGCGCGGGCGGCGGGGGTCCGGCGCCCCCCGGGACCCCGTGGGGAGAGAGAGGCCGTTCGGGCGGACCCCGCGGCCGCGCAGCGCCGGGGACGCGCTGGAAAACAAAGGGGCGAAGAAGTGCCCGAAACTGCCCCGGCGCCGGCGGCCCGGCCCGGCCCTCCACCCGCCTCCGCCCGGCCGGGCGCCGCGCCCGAGCGGCCCCGGAGCGGCCTGGCGAGCCCGAGTAATTCCGATTTTTGTTTTCCGCGGGCAGGCTCGGTTTTGGGAAGAATGCGGCTAGGGGGATGGGGAGGTGAAGCAGCGAACGGCGCTGTAGGCCGATCCCCCTTCTCAGTTTCAGTTTTTAATTACTTAATGCCGAATCGTACGGCGCTTATCTAAATATTTGCAAATGCTCTTTCCTATTGATTCCTCTGAATAAACTGTGCTCCTCGCCCGCGGAGGGAAGGCGGCTCCTGAGCCAGCCCTCCCGAGCGGAGCCGGGGT
This sequence comes from Pezoporus occidentalis, assembly GCF_034315485.1. Taxonomy (NCBI): domain Eukaryota; kingdom Metazoa; phylum Chordata; class Aves; order Psittaciformes; family Psittacidae; genus Pezoporus; species Pezoporus occidentalis. The sequence goes on from NW_026913457.1 coordinate 843,555, forward strand.
GCGCGGAGCCGCGGCCGCTGCCGTGGGGCTCTGTGTGCACGCGTGTGGCACGCACCCGCGGGCTTCGCTGCGATATTTATCATTTAGGTTGCGTTTGTTTTGCTTTTGTTGTGTTTTCTTAATTACTATTATTTATTAGCATTATTTTTAATTTAAATTGCTAAACTTTCCTTTGCCCACCCCCTTTTTTTTTTTTTTTTTCTAAAATAGAAATATTTCTTTTGCTCTGAGAAAGGGCTGTTTCTCTTTCAAGCTGGGCTTGAAGCTGCTCGTGGGTTTGTCCTGTACTTTGTGAGGATATGGAATACAGCTGCATCCCTTCCTCGGCCCTCTGTCTGTCTTTCTCCACTTCTCGCTCCTGTTTAATATGGAGCAATTTTCTGGAGGCTCGGTGACTCCCTCCTTAGGGTCACATTGAGTTCGAATCCCACTGAAGGTGCAGGGATCCTGCGATGGGGGAAATAAGAGAATAGTGAGGACGGGGTCAAGTTGTCTGCTCAGAGGCCAAAACTCCCACAGCTGCCTTTAAAAATACATATATAATATTTGGCTTTCCTCACTGTATTACAGACTGCAGCCTCCCCTTTCAGGTATTTTCTTTACAGCTTAAAGACCTCTCTTCCTTTGCCTCCCCCACAGCTCCCTCCCCCCCCCCCCCCCCCAATTAGGGGAGAAAAGGTGGGGGGAAGGAAGGAAAATAAAAGGAAAAGAAATGGGGGGGGGGGAAAGGGGAAAAAATAAAACCCATTGAGTTTAGGCAAATAAGGTTTGGTCTCCGTATCCTATTACAAAGCACTTTGAATATGCAAGACATCACACAAGACCAGTTATTCCAGTTACGACAAACTTAAAAAAGAGAAAAAAAAGAGAGGCATGTTTAGATTGTAATTTGTTAGAGCGAGAATTGTATTTAAAACTCTGTCATTTAATTTTTTTTTTCCAGCTTTGCATTGTATCCAGCCTTTTTCTGATGTCTAGGGCTGGGTTTGGTTTTTTTTCATTATTATTATTATTATTAAAATCTTTCCATTGAGTTTAGGAAGACTGCTGCAAGCAACACATTTTCTGTATTTTTGTTCCTGTATCTTGGAGGAGAGTTGGCAGGGATTCTGTGGTTTGCAGTTACACAATATGTTATCATGTTTTTAATCACTAAATCATTGCAGTGGTTATAGATTTACAGTCTTAGGGTATTACTGTGAGCAGCAGTGCAGACTGTATGTACAGAACATACGAGAGCATGCAGTTAACATGTTCATGAACTTTGCTTTTAAACCGCTTCCCGGCCGAGCTCTGGTGGAGGGGAGAGCGAAGCTTTTGGCATCACCTCTCCACGCACTTGAGGAAAGTTTGCACGAGGCTCCCGGCCAGGCAGGAGCTCCGATGGGTGCTGCGTGCACCCCGTCCCACAGTGCTGGCGGTAAGCGGCGGGGCAGGGGTGCGAGGGTCTGCCGGGGGCCTGGGGGGGAGCAGGCACCCTGCCGACCGCCCGCTGTGCCCGCTTCCCCTTCAGTATGTAACAGAGCCCTCGGCAGCATTAAAAATTCAGCATTACAAGCTGATTGTAATGCTCCCTCATTAGGGAGCACTGTCTGGTCCGGCATTAAGCACAAGACGGAGCGTGGCTTTTCGGCTGCGGCACCGGCTGAGGCTTCGAGAGCAGCTGAGTGGAGGGTGGTCATGGAGCAGGGTGCTTCGGCTCCAGCAGCCACCCGTAGGGCTACACTGGGCTCCCCGCTGCCGTGCAGCACCAGGCCCAGGGCTCTTGCTCGCCCTCCCGGCTGAGGGCTGCTCCTGTGCAGGCTTCCTGAGCTGCCCTCCTGCCCGGGTCCTGCTCCGCAGGCCGACTTTGGTCAGAAACAAAAGCAAAGACAAGACATATTAAAGGGTAGAGGAACTCTGTGCCTAGACACAGAGGTTGCTTTGCTGCATTTGTTTTTTTTTTTCCCATTCTTTCCTTTTCATTCATGGTCATTTTGGGAACGGTGGCCAGCGGGAAGCCCGCTGCAGCCCTTCTCCCGCACACCAGCGGTGCGGCTCACAGCAGCGCTGGCCTTCAGCTGTGGGAACCCGATGCCCTCCCTCCTGTCTTGCTGCTGCCTTTTGTTCCCGCAGGACCGAGCCAAGGTGCTGCTCGGTGGCGGAGGCGGTGCGGGGCCTGGCACCTTCACCTGGCCTTGTCGTGGCTGCTGTCAAACCGTGGCCCGGCAGTGGCTGCTTTGACAAAGGCAAAGGCGCGTGTCCCTCTTTCATCCCTCTGTTCTGACCCCCCGCCCTGGTCTCGATGGTGTTGTGCCAGAGGCCAAGAGCAGCACTGAGGAGCAGATTTACTTTGGGCCTGGCTAGCAGTTGAACAGCTTCGGCGGGAATTGCTAAATCCCAACTCATGTACATATGGCTGGCTGTGGTAGCCTGCCTGTTAACGCTCCTGCTTTATAAAATACTAACAGTAGTGATGATACTAATAATAAAAATGTTGAATGGAGAAGCTGAAAAATGACTAGTTGGCTTTTACATCAACTTTATTCACACACTGTTCTGCTGGGGTTTGGACTCCCTTGCCTGAGCGTTTCCTCTGCCGGTGTTGGACTTGCTTATCTGCGGTGGGAGAGTTTTCAGCAACCATCTTCTCGTAGGTGCTAGTGCTGCTGGTGGTGCTGGAGGGAGAGGTGTGTTTGTGCTGGGGAGATGGTGTGGTTCAGGAGGAATGGGCTGGGAGGAGGCCAAGTGTTTCACAACTCTGTTTCCCTTCGCTAGAACGTGGCCGAGGTTTGACCTTTGCATGGCTTCAGAGCCGAGTCTGGCCACCGGAAGAGGTGAGACATAGACAAAGCTGGGTCTCGCCCGATTCCCCGTTCTGGCCATGTGTGGGACCCAGTCGCTGCTTATGGGGCTGTGGGCAATGAGTGACTGCAGGGTTTCGGCCTGGGAGATCCCTTGGGCCTGGAGCAGGGTGACCATGGGGCTGCCCTCCTGCATTGCCTCTGTTTTCTTATGGTGGGGCGTTAGCGCACACCCTCTGGGAGCTCCTGGGGGAGGCCAGCAAGGGCAGACCAGAGGGAGGAACATCTCCCCTGTGGAGCGAGGCTGCCCTGCCTTCCTCACTCCTGCCCTTGACAGCCGACATTCGGGCTGAGCGTCCAGCGCATAGCAGCGCCGGGGCCGCTGAGGGCTGCTGTGGCAGGAGAGTGGGAATCAAAACATCTGTGCGCAGGCCTGGGCGCCGCAGCCTCTAATGGTTTTGACGGAGCTGTTGTGGTCTGTTGTCTGGAAAATCTGCATTCTGCGCCGTGCCCGAGGGGGGCCGCAGCACCGCAGACCGTGGCGGTACCTAAATATAACTGCCTCGCGCCATGAGGTGAGGTGAGGGCAGGAGGGAGCAGGGCCGCCCATCCCACCTCCTGCTTTGTTTCTCATCTGTGATTCATGCATTTGTGTTTGCTCCCGAGGTTGGGGTTGTTTGTAGGCAGGGACTGGAGAAATAGAGAAATAACCAGCTAGTTTTTAGAAAACCCAACAATCAAACAGGGTGGGTGAGTAGGGCTTCCCTTGCAGCTGGTGACCAGGAGGCAGTGGCTCTCAATGCCGGGTTCGGGATCCCACTGGACCTGGAAGTCCCTGTGTGTTCCTGTGCTGCAGCTACCGGTGTGACAGTGGGCCACGCCACCCAACTTGTGTTGGTGATTCTCCTTCCCCTGGTAGATACTGCGGGCCTCGCTCGGGTCCTGCCGTGCTAGTGAAGGAGGAAGTGCTTTCCAGCGCTTCCTCGTCGGCTCAGCTGGACAGACATGTCCATCTGTCAGTGCAGGAGGTGGGTGATCTCCATGGCTGCAGAGTGGTGGCATCCATGTGTGGTGTGTGCTGTGTGTGTTTCCAGAGGCGGACTGTAAATACAGTTAAAGTTCATCCCCATCCAAAGTTAATTCTTGGTTGGGGTTGTCAGAAGGGAGACATGTGCTGGTGGCTGTGCAGTCCCCGCTGCGAGTGGCTCCCAGCACATCCCAGGAGGGGTCTGGAGCCTGGCTGTGTGGGGTGGAAGGGCGGTAGGACAGTCTGGGCTTCAGATGCCCCGCCATGGGTAGGCTGCAGCCGCCCTGCTTTGTCCTTGAGTTTGCTGCTGAGAGAAAAACACTTAGCTGTTTATTGTAATTTCATTATGTCACTAGTGCCAAACATGACTCTTGCTAATAAAAGCAGAGCAGCAATGTGGGTTTTTCCTATCCCCAGAAAACAAACATTTCTTGGTGTTTTGCACTGCGTAGTGCACATTGCTGAGGAGCAGGAGGGTGCTGGCCCTGTAGTGCCCAGGCTTACAGGTCTTAAATCTGATGAGGGCTGAGCCACGCTGGTTCCCTTGCTCGCCAGTGATGCTGGAGCAGATGATGTGCACGGCAAGTCTCATGAAAAGGTTTTCCCCATCCTCCCCCAACCCCAGTATCTGGGAAAGTGGAATCTGCAGGGTCTGTGACACGTTAGCTCTTAGTAAATGTTTGTTTTGATGACACAAGGGTGCCTGCTGGGCAGTTGGTCCCTCCTTGGGCAGGATGGGAGCAGACATGCTCTGGGAGCTGCTCCTGACCTCTTTGGTCTCTGGCAGCAAAGCGCCCTGCATCCCACCTCCTGCATCCCACTTCACGTGTCTCATACGTGCAGCCGCACTTCCCTGGCCAGTGGTAGCTTAGTTCCAAAATGGCTGGTTGGCTTGATTTAGTAGCAGGAGTTTTAACCCTCCTTTTGCCGTGCTGCCACTAACTGTCTTGTGCAAACAGACTGATGCTCCCTGCAGAATTCAGAGCACATACTTAAATGTTGATAGTAGCATCACGATGATGTGCCTGATTCTGAGAGGTTGGGTTGTTGGGTTTTCTGAGCGTCTGTGACGTCTGGTGACAGGCTGGGAGGTTTTTGGTCTATTCCTTCTCTTTGCAAAGGAGCTGAGTAAAGAAGGGGGTGGCAAAGGGGGTGCAGAGGCACAGTCAGCTGAGCTGTTGTCAAATGTACCTTGTTTGGGCTGAGAGCTGCCATCAGGTGCATGTTGTTTGGGATGATGCAGAATGTGGGGGTTCTTCAAGGCATTTTTGGTGAAATACCATGTAATATTAGCAGGCCTGGAGATTAGTTCAGAAGACTTAGCAGGGGGAGTGTGTGAAGCACAGAGCTGCTTGGTATCTTGAGCGTATGTTTGACAGTTGTAGGATCTGCTAACTAAAGCTGTTCTGCAGCATGAAAATGTTGAAGATGTTCTGGATTCAGGCTGCGCACTCCAGCTTGTGCATTTCACCATGCGTCTTGTGTTGCAGAAGCTGGTGCGCAGACCCTTGGACACATATGGAAGTAGAGCAGAAAGGCTGCCCCTGAGGTGTTGGGGTGCAGCAAGTTCCTGCAGTACAGCTGCAGAAGTGATACCACGAGGCTGTAGCTCCCTCGGTTTGCTCTGTTTGACGGCATTGGCAGTCCATGCACAGCGGCAGGAGCTGGGCTTAAACGAGCTTCAGCAGTGTGTGGTGGCTGCTGAGGCTTCAGCGGTACCACTGGGCAGCGTTGCCGGGGTGGGCTTTGCGGTGTGTGCCCTGGCTGGGCTGAGGTTGTGTTGCTCTGCAGGCAGAGGAGCGAGTGCAGCCAGGCCGGTGGCCATGGTGGGGTGGAGGAGCGGAGCGTGCCCAGCCACCGCATCCCCGCTGTCCTTGCGTGGCTCCCACCCGCAGCACCCTGACTGCGCCAGACAGAACTGTAGATGTCAGGCTTTGCACAGAAAGGAGAGCGAGAAGGGAGGGAGAGGGGAGAGAGAAGCGCGGCAGCGGGGCTCTGAGCTTCAAATTAACCTCCTGCTTTGTTGGTGTCTCAGGCGAGGTGCCTCGGTCTCCCAGCAAAAAGGGGCTCGGAGCTGGCCTGGTTCACACGCTGCTGAGCCAAGCAGCTCTGGCACTGGGGCTAGCAGCAGCACTTCCTTACCCAGTGCTGCTGGGGACCAGGGGACTGCAGGTTCCCAGGGCAGTGCTGGGCCCAGCCGCTGGAAATGAAGCACCCACTGGGACCATGCACACCCCAGGGTGCTGCCGCCAGTGCTTTCATCTCCAGCTTTGAGGAGTGGGAGCTCCGGCCTTTCCTCTGGGGAGGGAGGGTGGGTGGGTCTGCAGCACCCAGATACTTGCTCCTCGAAATCTCCTTCAGATGTCAGAGCCTAAATTTCTCCTCTTTAATTTTCTCCTGTTAATTTTGTCCCTTTTAGTCTTACGTACTTCTTTCCCCAGTTCCTTTCTTCTTGCTGTTTTTCATCTTCCGCAGAGACAGTTAAAAGCAGCTTAACACTGTGAGCTTGTTTGGAAGTGAAAAGATCTGTTTTAGCTCTGACGCTGACTTTGGGCAAGCCACCAAAGTTTGCCTCAGCTGGCGTATGGAATGGGATAATACATAGTTCACAAGCAGAGACTATAAGTGAGGGTTAATTATGAAAAATCATAATGTTTTAAATTCCCAGAGCATTGTTACATCCTCAAATCTTGGTCTGTGTTACTTTCCCAATCCCCCACCTCTAATAGCTCACAAGATGTTTCACTTTGTACCCCCCGCTTTCCGGCACACAGATACCTTCCCACCCGTGGCTGCAGTGCAACCATGGTTGCGCTGGAGTCCTTAAAGAAGGATATCCTCTCCTCTGTCCATGTCATAGGGGAAGTAATTCATGCTGTTGGCCTGCCTTGTTTCCTAGTGCTTTGCACATGCTGGCAAATTTTTTTCTGGCATCTTGGAGAAGAGTGAGGCAGCAGGGTGATGCATTTGTAGTAACGTGGCAGGTCTGAACTGGGCCGAGCATCCCGCAGTACTTGTGTGTCACCCAGGTGACTGTACTCCCACACGGCACAGCAGGGCCCTGTTCCTCAACTCGTCACTGCAGTTGCCTGGTCTCAGGCCTTGTTCATTGGGATCGTTGTCCGTCCTGCTTCGGTTGACCTTTATTAGGTGATGGAGGAGGGGAAGGGTGAATCTTGTCTGTGCCAGCTCTTTCACTGAGTTGATGTGTGTGATGTGTGCCAGATTTTTTTTCCTTGGTTGCCTTATTTTATCCAGCCTCTCCACCAATTCCCCTTTAATCTGAGCAGCGTGGAAGTGCTGGAGGTTTGCATAAGATCCTGGATATCCCCAGGTGGTGTGTCCTGTGTGAGAAGCAACCTTCATGGCAGGCTTGCCATGGTTTCACTGCAGATGTTTGAGTATCTGAGCCAACCTCTGGAAGCTCAGGGGATGGCTCAGAGCATGCAGAGGAGAACAAAGGCTGACCTCTGTTCTGTGCAGTGCTGGCAGGGCTCAGGCTCACAGTAGGGGTAGCACAACTAACTGGTCTTCATTGAAACCTCCCAGCTGTGCCCAGGTCTCTACACCTCATTGCCAGAAACCTGCTGCAAGGTCTTCCTGCTGTTGGAAGTGTCCAACCAAGCAGTCCTCCATTGATGGTTCTCTGAATAGCATTACTCTCTGACTCTGAAGGGATAGGTGCTCTTTCCTTGGAGTTGAGATTTCCTTTCACAGACTGCTGGGCTTTGAAACTGATTACTGCAGGCACTGAATGTCAGGACTCTGCTTTTCTTCCTTCAGCCATCTTTTTCTCAGCCCCTTCTTTCCTCTGGGTGGGAAGCCTTGAAGTAGCAATAATTAGTGAGATGCTTTTGATGAGATTCTGCAAGAAGCACTGGCCATCCTCTTGAGATCATGGGTTACTGGTGTCCCTGTCACTGATTTTCAGTGTGATGAAGCTGTTTGCTGAGCTCTGTTCTCTGTCAAATACATTGCTGGGCCTCTCCTAGTATGCCAGGGCAGGGACAGTGCAATGGCAGTTTGCTGAGCTGCTGAGGCCAAACAAGAAATACCCCACTGTAGTTTATTACAGAAAGCAAAGAGTATGAGCAAACCAGCTTCCTTCCCACTGCCTGCTTCTGCCCATGCAGGAGAAGCTGGTGCCTTGTGGAGCTTTCCCAAGGATTCAGACCTTCAGAGGTTTAGGTGCCACCTGAACAGAAGCAAACTGGCCAGCAGGATGTTTGGGAGCAAAGATCTTGTCTGCTGCTGAATTCATGCTGTGCCTTCTTCAGCTGGGGCTGGTGAGGATGGTGGGAGTGAGGAAGGAGGTTGCTGATGCACCCCTGCTGGAGGCTCCAGGGTTGATGTGGTGATCGAATCCCCCCACTGATGTCTACTCCTGGCTGCAGGAGAACCTGGGTGGAAAGTGACGGGGAGTACTGAGGGTGCCCAGTGGGTCTTCTGCATGTTGAAAATGAATAAAAGCCATAGCCTTCCATTTAAACGTAGTGTGCCAAGAGGGAAAAGATGGTATTTTTGTTGCAGTTTTCCCCGTTCAGTCTTGTTGGAGGCCTTGCTGGATTATGGAGCAGGAATGGATACTTTCTCCACTTGTGTTTTAATTTGCCTTCATTAAGGCTTCCACTCGCTTTGTTACTGTATCTGGATGCTGAACGGGTCAGTCCCTTTAGATGGTCCGAAGTGATGCTCGTGCCTATGCCCAACCCGGACAGCTGTTGGGAGAGCAGAGGAAGAGGGTCTGGAGTCAGCCTTCTGATAGCAAAACAGGCAAGGGACAGGCACGATTTGGGAAGAAGCAAGCTTCCTCCTGCTTCTGCTCCCCAGGTCACTGCTGGAGCATGTGACAGATCCAGCAAGAGGATCCCAAAGCGGTTACAGCTGCAAAGATGATGTCTGAAACTGCTTTTGGGGGCTGCACCTACCTCCTGACAACTAGATATAAAAGAGGACTGAGAGTCCTATGGTACAGATCATTTACAAAAGGAGAAGATAGTGATAAAATAAGGCTCCTTTTGGTAGAAACAGCTACTTTGGGTATTGTAGCAGAGAGGGTAATAGGGTTTGTTCTTTAGTGGTTTCATTGTGTGTGGAGTGTAAGTGGGGTTTGGTGGGTTTTGTGTCTTTTTTTTTTTTTTAAGGTTCCTTTTTTCTTGTAAGAGCCCCTTGCACAGCAGAGGAAGAGAAACACTTAACAAAAATAGAGCATGTGTTTTCCTAAAATGAGATTGCTGTGGCATGTTTAGGACTTGAAACTGTGACTTTGAAGTTGACTTCATTTCACGCTGGTGATATCCTTTTAACTGTCTTAGGTAAACAATGCAATTCAGCTCTGAGAATTGTCTTGTAAAAAGCTGTGCTTGGTTTCTAATTCTGACTGTTTCAAAGCTTTTCATAACAAATACCCTCTGCTTACCAGCAACCCTTCCTGCTTGGAAAAGTTTGCATTGATTTATTATTATTTTTTCAAAGGATTTACTTACACATTAGAATGCCCTGTGGACATTATTTTCAGTTCAAGAATGGTTTATTTATGTTTGGTGTAATTGAATTGGAAACAGTTACAAGTTGTACCAAATCTAGTCGATTTCGAACCAAAACAATGTCCACAAACAGGTTTATGCCCTGGTGAAGAAATCATGCTGTGTTCACACGCTGGCCATTGAACTTCTGTGGTTTGCTTATGGATACGGACTCTGGCAAGTGAATCCCGAGGGCTCAGTGGTGCTGCACAGGGGCAAGATGAGGCAGGACCAAGAGCGGTGTTGCAGAGACCAAAGTTTTGCATGTATTTGAAGCAGATACTGCTGCTAAGGGCAGTCTTGCCTTGGATGCTTTTTCTTTTTGCTGGCACAGAGCTTTGGTACAGTGGGATGGGGAAGTAGTTTAGGGGACGGTCAGGGGTTAGAAACACTGCCAAAGGAGGGGAAAAAAACAAAGCTTCCTCAAAATTTTCTATTAATTGTTTATTTTATTGTTATCTTCCATTTAATTTGAACTAATTGTGTCCTAAGGTATGTTGCTGCAGAAAATGCTGTGCTGAAGTAGAGAGGGGGAGCGCAGAGGCAGGGATGAGTGCCCTTCCCAAAGGAGCAATGGCAGGACTGCCTCTTTGCTGCTGTGCTAGCTTAAAGGATGTTGAATTAGGCCTGAGTGTGTGTTTGGTGTGGGGCTGCTGCAGAGGAAGGCTCTGCATTTGGTGTTTTATTTTGTTATTACTAATTTTTAAAATTCATTTAGTGTTTTCTCTTGTTAAGATCTCAGCATGGTCAAACAAAAAAGATCCCTGTGTAGCCTTCCAGGACTGGCTGTGCAGCAGCTCAGTCCTCCTGCTGTGGAAGGAGGAGCTGGTCCCTGCTTGGGGCTGAAGGTGGAAATAACCTCTGCCCATGGGCTGCTGGGGCTGTTAACAGTGCTGTACACTGGGCTTCTGTGCTGCTGCAGGCTTTGTGCCGCTGCACCTCCACCCTGCCAGGCATGCTCCTGGAGCAACTGGCGAGCCTGGTTTACTTCTGTTTATGTTTTCACCTGCTTAAATGGATAAATAAATAGCTTTACTTCCTCCTGGTCCTCTGCAGCAGCACTGGCCAGTGTTACTCTGTCTCCTGTTCTCTGGGAAGTTTGTGAACAGCCTGGGTATCTTCATCTCCTCTCTTCTGTCATCAGAGAGTAGAATCATAGAATAGTTTGGGTTGGCCGGGACCTTCAGAGGTCATCTAGTCCAGCCCTCCTGCAATGAGCAGAGACATCTTCAGCTAGATCAGGTTGTCTGGAACCACATCCATCATCAGATGAGCTGATATTAGCACATCAGGCTAAGTTCATGGAAATATGTAAGGTTAGTAAAAAAACTGATTCAGGATCAGTTGAGAGGTTTCTTCAAAAGAGGTGCAAGATCAGTTTGTGTTCTGGACTAAACTGAGATCTGAAGGGTTTAGAAACAAATTATTCAACTTTTCATGAGCTTTTCATTTATATGTACATCTGAAAATTCTTCTCAGAATAAAACAGCTAACAGCGGAAGCCACCTTCTGAAAAAGCATTCCTCCAGACCTCTGAAAATCTTCTTCCAATGCATTGATTTGAAATTATTTTTGGAATATTAAGCACAGAAGTCAAGAATGAAGGACATTTGGGTTAAAAAGATTATTGGTGCTATAACATCACCGGTAATTATCTATCTATCTATCTATCTATCTATCTATCTATCTATCTATCTATCTATCCATCCAGATACCCATTTCTTGGTCATTAAAGAGCAATTCCTGTATAAAGCCCTCTAATTCTCTTTTCTTCTATAGACCAGTGATCTCTTTGAGGTTTATTCTGTACAAAATCATTAGTGAAGATAAACTTCATACCCTGGAGTGCAAATGTGAGCTTAAAAACTGGCTTCCAAGTCAGGCCACATAAAAGTGATTAATCCTGCAAACACACACTCAAGAGCTTGAATAGGGATGGTTTCTGAATCGGATGATGCAGGACACGAGGGTGGGAATTGCTGTTAGAATTTGTGATTTCTTTGATAATTGTCAGTTTTGAAACATTGCATTTAGGGTTAAAAAACCCTAGTCTAGGCTATTTCAACGTTAGTACTCTTTCAGAACAGTTTAGTTATGTATTATCTGTTGTGGTGGAGAAACTCACCCTTTCTATCTAGCTTGATCATTCAAACTTGGCTGCTGTTTAGATGTGTCATGCTGCGGCCTCTCTGAGAAGCCAGGCACGCTTGCTGACTGCAGATAAGGAGGTAATGCATTTCTAACCACTGGTTTGGAAATGCCTGCCTGGGTGTAGCTTAATGAATGCTTCCCATTTGCAGAGGGGCTCTGTGTCCCTTCATGGCAGCCCAGGATGGGCTGCAGAGCCAGGTTTGCTTTCTGCCAGAGCTGACAGCCTGTGCTCAGGATTGCGGTGACAAGAAACTTGCATTTACTAAAAGTCACCATGGAAGGGTTCTTGGGATCTTGCCAGGGAGAGTTTCCTGTTTAAAATTAGAAATTGGATTTTTTTTATTTTTTTTTTTTTTAAGCCTTGATGTAAACTGGTAATTGCTAGAGTTTTCTTTTAAATCCTGAGATACCAGCTGGGACAGGGACAGTGGGGGGGCACAAGCAGAACCCCAAAACAGTAGAGTTGCAGATTTTGCCTTTTGTGAGAGGAAAAATAGTACATTTTATTGAGCCCTCTTCTCTGTGGTAATGAGTGACTCCTCATTAGGCAAGTGCAGAGTGTGTAAATGCAGGGAGATCCAATTCCACCCAAGTCCTTGCCACAGCACTGGCGGCTGTGCTGCTGAGCACACCTGCATCCTCTGCTGATACCAGAGGAAGTGCCAGAAATCTCAGCAGCGAGGAGGCAAACTCAGATGAAACACGGTGTGATAAAGCAAACTGCTTCAGTCCTGGCTTTGGAAGGGTGAGGTTGTCGAACTGCAGTAACAGCCCTGGAGTTTCTTCTGTTCAGGTCCTTTTTACCATCTCTGGCTTTTGGGCCTGTTCTTTGGACACGTTGGATGTGTCCAAAGTTATTTGTCCAGAGTGTTTTCTTATTGTGTCCAAAGTGTGTTCGTTATTTATGATTTATGCCACCTTCTGCATCCTCAGAGTCTGCATGCTCTCCTGAGCACTCGCCTGACTGAGGAGCAGCATGGCTGCCATGGTGGGCAGTCACCGCTGTGGGATTTCTCTTGTAGCTCGTGAGTGGGACTGAAAGGTTTATTCCATTCCATTGTTTTATATGGAAAGAAACCTTATCCCTGTGGCTTATGTTGCTGCTGGGAGTAGGAGTGTTCGGGGGGAGATAAGGCCCCTTCCCGCTGCCCTCCCCATGAGTGCTGGCAGCCTGCTTCTGCACAGGGATACCCTGAGCAGCAGCTCTGGGGCTGGAGCTGTGCATGCTAATGGGCCTAGCTTGTCCTGGCTTGTTTGTAATGATTTGTGGCTGCATTTATATGCAAATACTAACAACTTGCTGCTGAGTTAATTAGCGTTTTTTCTCTTTGCTTCCTGGTGCTTTAGCAAAAGGTCTTTATTCTCCCCATTTTGGTTGTGTGACCTCCCCCACACACTCCCCCCATGCCAGCAGGCCCGCGCAGGGGGTGCTGGCTCCCCGCTGCCCCCACGAAGGGTGATGCCAAGGAATGAGAAGGACAGTCAGCAGCCGCCCTGCAGGAGCAGAGCAATGTGGGAATTGGGCTGTGCTCTGCTTCAGGTGTCCTTTGGGGAGTTCAGGCCCAGTTGTGTGAACTGGCTGGAGACCGCTGCGAACCTCAGATGTAAGCTGTCTGTTCTGTGTGGCTTCCCACACTGGCCAGGGTGGTTGCTGGAGCTGATGCGTTGGGTGTCCGGGTGAGTGTTCTGCTCCCTGACTCCAGGAGGAGAACCAAACCAGTTTTTTATGTCCTGGAAATGCCGAGTGTTTGCTTTCTAATGTCAAGATTGAGCGCTCTAGATGAAATCAGATGAATGATTCTCAGCAGACGAGAGGCTCCAAGGCCTGTCTGGTGACCTGGACATGACAAGGATGGAGTGGGAATTGCTGGCCTTTGACATCTGCTGGGAGTTTGATTTTTGCTTCTGCAGAGGGGAAGGCAGGCATTTCCTCTCCTCCCAGGAATGCTGTCTTTATGTCCTTAGCTGGGCATGAGGATTTTGCCTGGTTTGATCTTTCATTCAGCTTTACGTTATGTGAGCCCTGCAGGTGTTTGCTTTTGCCTGAGCCACAAGAGTCGCAGGTTGGAGAAGTCACTTGGCCTTGCTTTGGGGCAGAAGCAGAGGGTGGGGATGTGAGGACCCAAGGCAGGAGCCGCTCTGGGTGCTGTGGTGGCGCCAGGGCTGTGGTTCCTGGCTGGCACGAGGGGCCAGGGCAGTTCTGCAGGTGTCTGGCACCGTTACCTGTCTGTGTGCTTGTTACACCCTTCCTCCCTTCTGCCCTCCAGACAAGGCTTTTTCACAGTTACTGACTCAGCCTGTGTGTTCACCCTGGAAGGCAGGGCCATGCAAAGCAGTGGAGCCTGAACCTGCTGCAGCCTCTGTCTCCTGGTGGGGCTCCTGTGCTTGCCCTGCGCTGAGGAAGGGACCTGCACTGCGCAGCCCTAGCTCGGGGCTGGGGTGTATCTCCATGGGCTCCTGTGTACAAGTCCTTGGGGAAGTAACTGGCTGTCCTGGTAAGAGCAGTGCTTGGCTTGAAGTGCCAGCAAGTGTTTGGGGCAGGGGGCTGGTCTTGGGAGGCAGGGTGATTCTCTCCTCTCTTGTGCCAGGTACTTCAAAAGGTTTTATTTTGGGCTCTTACCTTTATTTATTTCCATGTCCTTAACTTGCACACCATGTAGGTTTTGAGTTCTTTGGGCAATAAAATACCTCCAACGGAACATGAGATGTTGAAGTCACTGAAGATGAACTTAGGTTCTGAGGCCAGGACTGGCAAGTCCCAAGCGGAAACTGGCAGCCCTTTGCCCCTAGCTTGACTATTGCGATCCCACTCCACACTGCTCATATTTAGGTCCTTGGTGACCTAGTGCCTGATGGTGGAAAAGTGAATTTGTGGTGGAACAGAGCAACTTCTGGAGCGTTGCATCCATCTGGAAGAGGGGTTGTATCCAGATTAGTACTGAGCTTCACATCCTGAGAGAAAAGCTGCTGGAAGTGATAGTTATCTGGTCAAGAGGCTTTTACCAGCTTTTGGAGCCCCCATTGCTGCGTATTTTTACTGTCACCTGAGGTCTAGTATATGGAGGGTGTTTGGAGTATTTTATTTCATTTTCCTGCTTCAGAGTCCCTTTGAGTTGTAAAAACTCTTCTTGTACCTGGTGGTGTTTGTCACTGCTGGATTTTAGACCCAGGAGGTGTGTTTTTCCCCTCCTGTTACTTTTACTCTTCCATTTCACATCATGCACGACAAAGGGACACGGATTTGCAGACCTGTCCTGCTGCCACGGTGAATAACATAGTTTTGATTAATCCGAGGGGAGAAGAGTTAGTTTCTCATAGCAACCCTGATGATTAAAGCTCCGGGAGAGGTAATTATTCCTGGTGTATGAGGCTGTCCTACCACAGTTGTCACGGGTGGTTTTCTAAAGCTCATCCACTGTGGCAAGTCACCGTCACCATTTGCAGCAGCACTCAGGGGAAGCTGACAGACAGTTGCCTCCCCTTACCCCTGCCCTGCCTTTATGTTTCTAGAGTTTACTGTGCAGAAGACAGTCCTGGGGCAGCACTGGGCAGGAGGAGCCCAGCCCTTGCTCTCCCACCGCCCCAGCCGTGTACCTCCATCCTTCCCCTGCGCAGCCCGGCTGCTTGAGGGACCCTGGATGGAGGTGTTTTGGATCGGGAATAATAAAAGCAGAAACTCTTTCTTGGAGGTCTCTAAGCCTGGGGGTTTTGGTGAGAAACTGCCTTGGTGTGGCTGCAGAGTGGCACCGTGTGGCACAGCCCAGTGATGCCAGTGGTGGTTTGTGAGCTGTATGTGCCAAGGGCCTGGCGGCCTCAGCAGGGTGTCCTGTAGGCTCAGAGATGTTTCCTCAGTGACAGAGAAAGCATCCATCAATACAGGTCATGGACAGGCTTTCCCTTAGAAATTCAGGGAGAGTTTTGTCCCTCTGAGCATCCATAACGAGTGCTGGAGGTACTTTATCCAGGGTTCCCTGATGCTCCCCATGACTCCTCGTGCTGCGTGCCTTCCCAGATGTACAGGGGGCATGCCTGTTGGTGTGCCCTGTGCAGCATTAGGGCCACTCATGGGGCTGCTGGAGTCCTCTTGGAGAGGTGCACTAGCACTGCCTAAGCTCTCCTTGTAGGGGTGACATTTTGAGCCAGAGTGGGGACAGAGGCTCCCATGTCTGCAGGAGACAGGCTGAGCGCAGTCAGCCCTGTTCCTGTAGGAGAGGGGTACGTGATGGGCTTTGCTCCAGGCAGTCCCGATACCCCGGTAGTGAGGGTGACTTGCCTCACATCACCCCGGGGAACAGTTAAGAGTCTGTCACTGTAACCAGATTGCTTTTTTATTTTTTCCCTTCCAAAATGCTTACCTGTTGGAGGACAGACTTAAATACCTCTTTACCTTAATGAGCCGCTGAACATCTCAAACCTCTCCCCAGAGGAGAAGGTAATGCGCTTCCCTGAGCAGCAGCTTTGAACACCAGCAGTCTAGGGGATGGCATCTTTATAAGCACTGTCTGGAATGTTAAATTCAAGCTCTGGGTTGCAGTGATCTTGGTTAACTCAGCTGTGAGAGCCTGCTGCAAAGCCTGCAGTGGAAGACCTGGTTTTGACTCCAGGGAAGGACTCCCATGATGTTTTCTGTAACTCTGACTTCTGCTTAGGACCTCACTGCTAAGTTAAAGTTGGCACTGGCAGCTCTGCAGAGGCCGTGGGTAGCACCTACCAGTTTTCATTTGGTTATTGAAGTGTTCAATATAGGTAGCTCAGCTCCCGTTCATGTGGCATGAGGCTGCAAGCCAGGGCTGGATAGAGATTAGGCCTTGGGGTTTTAAGCAGTTCCTGCTCCGTTCTCATGTGCAGGAGGAGGTGTGTATCCTACTGGGAGCAAGGGGCCAGCTCCAGCTACAACACAATGCCCACTGCTCCACCTCACTGTGGGAAGACAGGGTTTGTGACCTTTGGTTGGGATACAGCCAGGAGAGCAAGGGCTTAGGGGATCTTTGCGTGCTCACTTTGTCTGCTTCAGTGCTTCAGTGGGGAGATATGGTGGGAAGTATTCCCATCCACTGCTGGTAGAATTTTTAAAGTCCCAAAGTTTAGTTTGGGTTCCTTTTTGAAGGTGGCACAAGTGCAATCTCATACTGCTGTCACAAGGTCATTGCAATCTAGTGCTTTTTGAGAGGGGCATCTCACGGTGGTGTGACTGCCTGCTACAGCCATCGGCTGTAACGGGGAAAGAAGATGGTCCATGTGCTTGGAACTCTTCATCCAAGGGTGGGAAATAAAGTTTTGAAGACAAACTTCACACCTTCTCTTTTTCTGTGTAAGTGCAGAAATGCTGATTTTTCCAAAATCCTTGTGAGCAGATTCCCAACGCTGCGGTGGGCTTTTAACTTCATAAAGCTGAGATTGCATAGGAAACTGAGGTCAGCATGGGTAGAGTCCAGGCAGGAATGTCTCAATTTAGGATCTTGTGGTGTGAAATACAGGCCTTTCTTCCTCTGTTTGGGCTGGTGGAACTGTGTCTGTTGTAGTGACTCTTTCAGTGCAAAGGTGTGAGGTGAGAAGCAACTTGAAAAGGCTGCGTGGCATGTGAGGATGCAAGTTAGCTCTTAATCATATCATATTAGCCTCCTTTGCAGTAGATACATCTGCTGTAAAATGCTTAGTGCTGAGAGCCTGATTGGGCAGCCCATGCTAAGTGTTCAAACTCCTGCTGCCTTTTTTCTTCAAACAATATCTTCTGGCTTCCAGATTTCTGATAAATTGATAAGAGGAATTGCGTGAGTCAATAGAGTTGTAGACACTTTGCCAATATAACCCTAGCGCTATTGATCTGCCAGTAAATTAAAGTCTTACTTAGAGGCTGCCGATATTTCTAATCTCCTGCCTCACCAATTACAACCTTCCAGCTACCTGGGAAAGACAGAACACGAGAGACAAGGCTCAGAGGTTTTCACAGCAAGCCGGGCTACAGCATGGCAGCCAGAGCCTGTGCAGGGCAGAGGGGGCTCCACGAACAGCTTCTGGGGCAGCAGTAAGGTGGTTTGTGTTTGGGAATACTGCAGAAGCATCTCCACCAGGTCAGGGTTTATCTTGTTCAGTTCCCAGGGTGTTACCTTGGCTGCGAGCCCGTGTCCCTGAGCTGCTTCCAGCCCTGTCTGGGACACTGATTGCCCATCGTGGCATAGGGTGGCCAGTATCATTGGAGTTGTGTCTGGAGACTGAGACTCGTGGGTCCTTGTGGCAGAGGCAGGTGGGAGGGATGCTTGCTGGAGGAGGAGGGATGCAGAGAACCTGCTGTCCTGCAGCTCCTTCCCTGGGCTGTGCCCCTGGTTTGAGGCTGGGGATAGAGTGGGGTGTTCAGCTGTCCGAGGGTTGATGGATCATTGATCAGAGAGCTCCTGTTGGGCTTCCGCTCCTGGTGAGGTTTCAGCAGATCCTTGCTTGATAAGCCCCTTTCAAGTCTCATTTACGTTTGAAAGTCTGTAGTTAGCTTTGGGAAGAAATCTCCAGATAAATGCTGTGTTCTTTCTAACACCCCAGAGCGAAAATCAATGGGAGGGATAATTCCTTCCCTTGTCCTACACAGACTTTCATGTGTTTCTACCTCCAGCAGCACCTTTTAAATAAAAGAAGCAGCCCTCCCCTTCCTCTTCTGTGCCTTGGGGCACAGCCCGGGCTCCTGGTAGATCACCCCAGCTGACAGAGCAGGATGGGCATCACAGCGTCTCTGTCAGCCCTTGTTATTGATTTGGGCTTTTACTGGGGTTGGAGTGGCTGCGAGCACTGTGTGTTGCTGGGTTTGCAGGGCTCAGACTAGAGATGTTTCTGGGAATTACATGCAGAGAGTGTCCTGGTAGCCAGAGTAGAGGACCCAGGTCTTGAAGTTGGTAGTAGAGCAGTACCATGGTGAAAGGGTTTATAAAACCCTTCAACATTCTCCTTTCCCTGAGTCCAGGGGAATGAAGGTACCTGCTGTTACTAAACTTCCACAGGTGGAAGAGGTGCCCACAGTATTAGAACATTTTTACCTAAGCTTGTACAGAATGCTCTTAGGCAGTGACTTCTCTTGGGCATCTGGCAGCATGTGTTCCAAGGCAGATCTATTTCCATAAATACCTTGGTAGGAATTAGGAGCTGAGACTGGTATGAGACAGCTCCTTCAAACTGCCCTGGAACATGCTTGTATCTAAAAGATGTACCCTCCAGAAATTAAGTTCTTTATCTGGCCTCCTCTGTTCTAGCTGTATTGAATTGTGTTTTCCCTGATGCTGTGAAGTTACCATATAGGACGTACATTAAAAGTTGTAACTATTCCAAGTGCTTCTGTTTTGGCTGGGTTTTGCTGAGTCTTATGCTCCATCCATAATGGAGTGGAGATGCTGAGCTGCAGCAGGATATATTTACACCAGAAGCTTTTTCATGGAGGAAATATCTGAGCAGTCAAACTGTCTGAATGCTTGCTTTAAACTTCTGGTATCTCAATGTACAGTGCTGGCTGCGGTGTTGAAGGTAAAGAGAGGCAGCCTCTTGGGCACCAGGTTAGAAGAAATGCAGCATTACTGAAATAGTAGCGATAGGAAAGCTGAAGAAAATCTTCAGTGTTGGCCAGATCCTCAAAAACGATGATGTTAAAAAAGCTGAGGCTGACTCAGTCCTTTATGCACTGAGATATTTGAATCCTGTTCACACCTGATGATGCTGATGCCTGAGGCAAGGGCAGGTTGGAACAAGGTTTCTCTACTGTTTCTAAATAAGTTTTCAGGGTTTGCTTGGTTTTTTTGTTTTTTTTTTTTTCCTCTGAAAATGCAAACTTTGTTTCAGGAGCTTGAGACTGTTCCGTTAGCTCCGTAGTGGATGGCATGAAGCAGTGAAGTGGTTCTCTGGAAGTGGTGCACTGATGACTCCTTTTGCAATCAGTACAGGAGAGGGCATTTCAGCACCCCAACTGCTGATGTAACTGCTTTAAGGTAATTGCTTGATGTAACAGGAGGTAGCACATGCTAGGCCTGCCTCAGCAGTGCTAATCTCTGGTCTCCAGGGTGCAGGGTGGTGCAGCCAGAAGTTGCCAGTGCCCAGGGAAGACCCTATGGGATGTCCAGGCTGGATCCAGCCCTTGGTCTGTGCTCTTGCAGATCTGTGCCTGTGTCAGCAGGCCCTGAGTGGTGCAGCTTCGGAAGCATGTCCCTGGCCTGGGTGGGAGCATCTCCCCAGCCTGCTGCTGCTTCCCAGGGATCCAGTTCCCTGCACTCCCTCTTCGTGTCCCATGGTCCAGGGCTGGACTAAAGGGTTTGTGAAGCTTGTGGGTGGCAGATAATTCCTTGCTCCCTTTAGCTGCAGATAATGGACCAGGGATTCAGTTTGTTTTTCCACACGTTTCTGTTAGCCATGGCTAGAGCTGCTGTCTGCAGTGGAGCAGGGAGTCACCCAGGGTGACTTCCATCATAAATATTGCATGGCATTTGGCAGGGAGAGATGGCACTGGGATGAAAACCATTAATTTGCAGCATCTCTGTGTCTATCCAGGTTTGCTTTTAGGATTGGGATCAGCTGAAGCTGGCGGGTCAGTAGTGATTTTCTCCAGCTGTCAAAGAGACAGAGTGCAACTCGGCCACGAGCCCCTGCATTTCTCCTTCTTTGGGTCCTGAAATACTTAGCGTTCTGTACATGAATTTAATCACTGAGCTAAAGTATTCATGGATTACAGTCCAAAACCTCTAATTCAAATGTCTCTTGACTTGCAGGAAATCTAAGTTTGGGATTTTTATGTTCTTTGCCAAAGTTGGTAATTCAGACAGTGTTCCCAATTTATTTCCACAAATTGGAGGAAGCTGTAATTTACTATTTTAAGAAGCACATGGTTAAAAAGACCTTTAATTAAAAAAAAAAAAAAAAAGTTCAGTGCATGCCTGAAACTGTAAGAATCACTGAACTGGATCAGAGCAGTAACTTGTAGTAATTTGACCTGTGCAAAGTGGACATTTCTTTCTAATTTTCTTCTTCTCTGACCTGTCTGCATAGCAGTGTGTTTATAGAGTGGTGGAGCACAGGTCTGGAAGGAGACTCTTGCTGTACCAAGGGAGTGGTTTTGCTAACACCATGCCTGGCTGTCCTGCGATCTAGCTCTAGGCAGCCTATGCCAGTGCCTCATGCCTCGTAGTTAACAGAGGAAAAACTTCATTCTTAACCTAAAACTTGGCCTGTATTGATACAAGAGTGTATTTTTTTGGCTTGGTGGATAATGAGTAAAATAGGTCACAGGTATTTTACAATAATTGCTTAAACATTAATAAATGTCCCACTCTGTCTCTTCTTTTTCCAGTGCTTTCTAAGACCAGTTATCCATTGAAACAGAAAGGCTCACATCCCTTCAAAACAAATCTTGAGATGTTTTACTCCACCTGTTCAGTACCTCCATGTGGTTTTGAGCCCATGTCATCTCTTGGCTTTGAGATGGCCAGCAGCACTGATTTTCCCAACGCGAATGAGAGCTGTCTTGCAGTATAAGCAAGTGTCAGTTTGTGGTAGTACAAAGCAGGAGCACCTGATTTCCTTCTTTCTAATATTGCTTTTAAATACCTCTGTCTTGGCCTTTTCTCTGCCTCATGCTTTCTTGTAACTTCAGGGTGTTGCTCTCTTGCTGGTAAAACTCTTTCCAGTCCTCCTGTGCTTTGCTGTGGTGTACAGTGCTCCTCCAGCCTGGGCTGGGGGGCATTTCTGGTTCTGGGGTGCAGGCTCAAATTGAATTACAGATTCTGCTGCCTGGATGTTCAGCTGTTTTCCAGCATCACTAGCATATTTGAAACAAAACCCACTAGATTTGGTGCATACAGTCTACAGCAAATGCGGGCACATAGGAATAAATGGTTAATTTACAGTTCTTGTATTAGTTATGTGATTTCATTTTTGACCTCAAATATTAAAAAGGAAGTTGAGGCTAGAAGTAAAGTGTTGTTTTTGCAAAATAATTGAAGTTAGGTAAAAATAAATACTCCCATAGGAACAGTAACTTCAGCAGGCATGTGCTCACTTCAGGTTCAGCCTGAAGACCCACTGCCATACAGGAAGCTGTAAGACCATGCTGGATCACATCTGCCCTGTTTGGCCCCTGTTTTCAGGAGTGTTCCAATATAGGTGCATAACACTGCCCTGAAGTGCGGGTTCCTGCTGCGGGAGGCAGTGGCTGGGAGGGGATGCACACATGGCTCATCCCTCAGGTCTTCTTTGCTGGCACAGGCTGTAAAATACTGTCCCTGGTGGCCTGGCGGAGGTGTGATGTGAGCTATAAAGAGTGCAAGATGCCCAGCAGTGTATTAAACACTAGTTGAGTACAGGAGGGCAGCATATCACAGGAGAGAGATAAGCAAAGTTCTCTGATTGTGGATCAATAAAGGTTAGTGACATCATATCTCAAAGTGAGAGAACCTGCTTTCTGCAGAGCCATTTATCAGATTGCAGGCTGAAGCAGTGTTAACCTCTTCCTAATCACATACCTGTTCCTCATCTGACTCCAGACCAAACAGCCTTTCCTGTCTGGCACAGAAGGCTCCCTGACCTTGCCTTCATCACCCTAGCAATTTGAGTGTGGCTGTGCCAGAGGGGTTCTCTTCCAAAAGCTTCTGCTCAGGTCGTTGCTGCATTATAGTGTGTCCAGCTGGGAACTGGGCCCTGGGATACACTGTCACTGGAATTGCTTCACATCTCAGTGTTCATCTGCCTTTCTCCTCTTGCTTGATGCTATTATGGCATTGGTGAGGTGAAAGATGCTATGCGTCGGTGCTAGGACACCACAGAAGTTAGTAATTTTGATTAAAGGTCTGTTATGGTGCCAGGCATCTCAGGATGTGGTTGCAAAAAAAAAAAAAGAAGGCATTTTTAGATTAACTTGTTTTCCACAGCAGCAATGGCAGTGAAATCACTGTGGCATGGTCTTTAGGAAAAGTTGTGTGGGGCGGCAGGAGCCCTGGGTGGCTGCTATGTGGCTGGCCCTGCTCACCAGGTCTGTGCTCCTGGGTTTGCTAGTATTGTTAACAAAATAGATTATAGCTAAATTGAATGTATCAGCCCATTCTGCAGACCCATTTCTTTGCTTCATGCTGTGAGGCACCAGCTTTCCACATGAATGCAACTTCTGAATGTTGAGAACATGGAGCCGCGTGTCTGCACTGGCTGCATTCCGAGCAGGGAGTTGTGGGTGAATCCTGTGTGCTGGTGTGAGGAGCTCAGCGGGATCCCTGGAAACCTGCCCCAGAGTACACGGGGGATCCTCCACAATGCTTTTGTGTTGCTTTTCACTTTCTGATCTTGTCTTCACATTGTTGGTAACACCAGGCACCTGCAAATGAGCAAACTGTCATTCTTGTTACTTAATGCAGTGTGCTCTGCATTGATAAACTAATTAGTACATTGGTAATGATTTGAGCAAGAAGCGAAAGCGTGAATGTTCAAGTATTCTGTGTTTTTTTGATGTGTTTTAAGTGTTTTAAAGCCTGCTGTTTTTAAAATAACCTTGGTTGGTCCACCTCTGACTCTTCCAAACATCCAAGTGATGTGGATGGCTTTTCTTCCCACAGGGGGTTGGAAGGGGCGTGAAGGCTCTCGACCCCAGTGAAGGCATCCTGACTTCCCACCTACTGTGCTTACACCAGAGTGTCCTAAAAAGCTTCCTGGTGACCCTCTGGGGTCCCATGTGATGCTTACAGCTGGTTTAGGGAAAATCCGTATTTTCTGATGCTACTCCTTAGGACTTCTGCCTTGCAACCAACCTCTGCTTGTGTCTAATGACCAGTTCCTATTATGACTTGTATTCTTAGAAAACAAGCATAACCTTTTTGGAAACAGCCTGTGTGATGTGGTGCCACAGTCTGGGGGCTGTGATGCAAACTTGGGTCCAGATGCTGCAGGTAAAGCACTGCCTTGCTTGAGATACTGTGGTACTTTCAGCCCTACTTTTTCAATGGCACTGAATTTGGAACACAGTCACAATGTTTAAAATACGGCTGTTTGTCCACTTTTTACTGTGTTTTAAGGTTTATAGAATCATAGAATCGTTAGGGTTGGAAAGGACCTTAAGATCATCCTGTTCCAAACCCCCTGCCGTGGGCAGGGACACCTTCCGCTAAATCATATCGCCCAAGGCCTCGTCCAACCTGGCCTTGAACACTGCCAGGGATGGAGCATTCACAGCCTCCCTGGGCAACCCATTCCAGTGCCTCACCGCCCTCACAGTAAAGAATTTCCTCCTTATATCCAATCTAAACTTCCCCTGTTTAAGTTTTAACCTGTTACCCCTTGTCCTGTCACTACAGTCCCTAAGGAAGAGGCCCTCTCTAGCATCCCTGTAGGCCCCCTTCAGATACTGGGAGGCTGCTCTGAGGTCTCCACGCAGCCTTCTCTTCTCCAGGCTGAACAGCCCCAACTTCCTCAGCCTGTCTTCATACAGGAGGTGCTCCAGCCCCTGATCATCCTCGTGGCCTCCTCTGGACTTGTTCCAACAGTTCCGTGTCCTTTTTATGTTGAGGACACCAGAACTGCACACAATGCTCCAGGTGAGGTCTCACAAGAGCAGAGTAGAGGGGCAGGATCACCTCCTTCGCCCTGCTGGTCGCGCTGCTTTTGATGCAGCCCAGGATACGGTTGCTTTCTGGGCTGCGAGCGCACACTGAAGCTGGCTCACGTTCATTTTCTCATCAACCAACACCCCCAAGTCCTTCTCTGCAGGGCTGCTCTGAATCTCTTCTCTGCCCAACCTGTAGCTGTGCCTGGGATTGCTCCGACCCAGGTGTAGGACCTTGCACTTGGCATGGTTAAATGTGGGTTATATGAGACAATGCTATATTAGGACAAAATTAAATATTCTTATGTATTTGTGACTTTTATTATATGATCCAGACCAAATTAAGAACCTAATTTTCCATGAGATTCCTTCATGCAATTGTTGCAGTAGAGATCAGTGTTCACATCATGCATACAAGAGCACACATGTGCATAGTGATGGAAGCTTCTAAAGCGAGTTCCATCGTGCTATGGTGGGGGCTGCCAGAGAGCTCTGAAGCTGCCTCCAGTGCTGGCATCCCAAGTGCCTAGGGATTTCCAGCATAGCATCTGTTAGTGGGTGCTCTTGCCAGCAGAGCATCATTAATGATCCACCAGAGCATCCTTGCCCTGTGGTACAGGAGTAGGATATAGGTATTTCTGCTGTGCAGAAGCAGGTCTCTTATTCTCCATAAATGAAGGGAGAGAATTCTGCCCGGAGGAATCCATGGTCTTAGAGATAAGATAGCAAAGAAGGATGACAAATGGAGGGTAAGGGGCAAGAGGAGAGTTAATTCACTGAATGAACTTCTGTTGTCTAGGAAGGAAATACGAATTTTTTTCAGAACCTACAGAGACCTGAGTTATAAACACTTTCTGGTTACCTCTGATCCTTTTTCCATTGGTGACTTCTCATTGCTAGAAGAGCCCCTTCCTGTGCTCCTCAGGCTGTGCCGAGGGGAGCGGCCAGGGGCCCTGTCCTGGCAGGCTGGGGGGGCTGCCATGTGAGCCCGCGCTAATGGGCTGGTGTCCAAGTGGAAAGTGTCTTTTCAATGAGGAAGTGCTGAGATACTAGTGGAGCCTGGATTACCCTGTGATTGTGCTGTCAATACTGCTGTATTGAGTCAGAGAGAGCCTCCACAACACAGGGAAACACTTAGCTCACTACTGCTGCTTATTGAGAAGCCAATAGCAATTTACTCGCTGACACTTGACATCGAATCCATTCCCAGAGGTGCAGCTCCTGCAGAACCACTGTTGGGCTCTCCTTCACACCTGCGCCTTCCCTCAGCCTTGGGGCTGCCCCTGTGATGATCCCGATGCTCCTCCAAAGGCACCTGCCCGCAGGAGGGGAGGAAGGACCAGTGCGTGCCCCAGCTTGAGGCCTTGGGACTGGCAGGTAGGCACCAGCCTCTATGGAGCAGTGGAAAACTTTCACTCTGGAGAGCTGGTCTCATGTGGGATTAACTTTTAGGCAGCTACATTTCCTTTTCTTGCATGGATTTAATGAAAAGAATGGATTGTGGGTGCTCTGGTCCTTCCATCCCACATCCTGAAATCTTGAAGTGCCTGGGGCCCCAGGACTAGGGCAGTTTGATTCCTCCTGTCCTTCTTTTCTGTTTTACTGTGATGAGCACAGCTGAGCTCTGATGGCCCTTCCTGCATCCTCACAGACATTAAAGAAAAACTTTCATCTGCTGCCAAGTAATTTTGAGAAAAACAATGTCCAGGGTATTTCTTTGAAGAGTTAACTCCCTAAATTGGGGGACTAATGACATGAAGGCGCAAGGATGGGATGAGAGCAGAGCTGGGGGATGGAGGATGACTACGGAGGGTAGGGAGAAAGTGGGGGATCTGTCCCCTGATGCTGTACTCAGCCAGGAGTATCATATGCCGGAGCTGCAGTTTGCAGGAGTCCTGAGCAGTCAGAGGGCACAGTGGGCAACCTCAGCCCCTGATGTGGTGTGGCAGTGGAAGTCCCACAGGGTTTTAACTGCAGCTGTAGCTGTTCTCATACACTGCCTGGCAAACGATTTTAAACATCCTGTTAGCTGTGACATTGCTCTTTGGTGCACTCTTCCTTTTGTGCTTCCCTTGTGTGCCTGAACCTCCTGGGAGGGGAGAAGACCTAAATATAAAGGGAAACAAAGAAAAAGCGATGCACAAGGAAGACAGTTGGAGCTACTATTTTCCTTTTGCAGAAGTAAAATTTAGGTCATACTGCAGGTCATGTTTTAAATATATCTCTTGCTCTGTGCTTGCTGTTTGTGTAGCCTGTGTGGAGCTCTACTGGCTCTGGAGGGTCTGGAGGAGAGGAGCTGTGTGCTCTGGAGCCTGGGCATGGTCTGTTTGAGAGCAGCTGTGCAGGAGGGCACCGTTCTGCACAAGGGTATCTGCTCACCAGGAGAGGAAATCTGTTCCTGAACACTTGGGAAATAGCACGTGTGAAGCAGCCGGTTTTCAGCTCTCCTGTTGCACCCCTGAGGAGAGCAAGGATGTGATGGGAATGTGTGACACTGTCTCCAGAGCCCTGCTAAAGCAGGGATCAGTCTGGAGTTGTGAGCATGTGAGGTGCTCTGGGTGCTTCATGGCCATCCTTTGGTCCCTGCACTGCCTGTGGTCCCACCGTGTCCCTTTGCTGGCTGACATGCTGTCTTTGCCTGCCAGAAACTGAACACAGGGTGCCTGCTTGCCCTTCCCTCCCCTGCCCATCCCGGCTCTTGTTCCAAGTCAGAAGTTCCCATTTGCAGTCCCAGGACAAGCAGCCGGTGCCTGTTGTGGAGACTTGCTATTTGATGGGCTGGATGTCACCAGAGCTGGGAGGCAGTGTGGCCAGGAAGCCCATCTGGGGACCTCTGGGACATGACGGCTCGGCAGCAATGAAGCCTTTCAGTGATACCAGCCTCACTTATGCATTTCAAAAACTCTAGCAAACCCCAGTAAAAAAATGGATGTGGTGAGAGCGTAAGGAAGTGGAACAGTGGTGTGTGGTGGAGGGGAGCACGAGGAGTAAACACCAACATGTGATGCCTTCTGAACATTAGCAGATGGCGAAGCGGTAGGCTTGTGCTTTGGGCTGGATGGCAGGAGGGCAGGTGGAACACCTCTGTGCATGCTTTTGTCCCTATTGCTGCTTATATTTTGTTTAGTCTGCTGCTAATCTTGTTCAGCAGTTGCTCCTCTTAATTACTGAAGTACTGTTACAGAGATGTAGCAGATTAATCCTTTTAGTTCTGCTTGCTGCCAGAAGAGATTGCCACCAGTGTTCTCATGCTCTCGAAGGAGATGTTGGAGCAAGGAGGAGCAGGGCTAAATTCAGAGTGTGTGCATTTACATGTGTGCTGCTCTAAGGTGCACAGCAGCAGATGCCAGTCATGAGCAGTGTCTTGGGTTCAGCTATAACAGTTGTTTTTCTCCTTCCCAGTATCTGGTGAAGTGCTATGTTTGGGCTTCAGTCTGAGAACAATGCTGATAACATACTGATGTTTTCATTGTTGCTTAGTAGTGCTTACTCTGATCAAAGACTTTTCAGTCTCATGCTCTCCAGTGAGGAGGGGCACAGGAAGCTGGGAGGGAGCAGAGACAGGACACCTGACCCAAACTACCCAAAGGGGGTATTCCATACCACAGCTCATCATGCCCAGTATATAAACTGGGGCGAGTCACCTGGAAGACCAGACCACTGCTCCGGTCAGGCTGGATATCAGTCAGCAGGTGGTAAGCAATTATTTGTACATCAGTTGTGTTTGTTGGGGTTTTCTCCTACTGTTTTTAGTTCTATATTCGCTCCCCTTATTTCCCTTATTACTAGTAGTGGGTTTGTATAATACTTTAGGTATTGGACTGTTCTTATCTCAACCCATGGGGCTTACATTCTTTCCGTTCTCCCCATCCCACTGGGAGCAGGGGGGTGTGGGAAAGGAGGGAGTGAGGTAGTGGCTCTATGGTTCTGAGTTACCGGCTGGGCTTAAACCACCACAAGCAGTAAGAATGCACGGGCAGGGGCGAGGCTGGGACGGTTTGGTCTGGAGGGTGGACGCTGCAGGGTCTCAGGGCTGCTGCCACACTGTGCCCTGGGTGGGGAGCTCTGAGCCCCGCAGCACCACATGGCAGGGAAGGCAAGTGTTCAGGCATCACTTATCTGGTCCTTGCCTTGCTGGAACACAAATATAAACTGGCAAACAATTGCATAATAAACGGCGCAGTCATTCTGGCCTTGTTGATTTCTCTTCCAGCAAAAGAAATAAACAGGGGAAAGTAGGAAAGTTAACTTAAACCAATAAATTGTTATTGCACTTGTGTTAGTGTGGCCTGAGGCTTGCATGATGACTGCTGGGCTCATGTCTCCCAGAAGTTCAACTTCGAGGAAACAGAGAAATATTTACTTGTTAAATATACAGGACATGATTGCTGTAGGCACTGTGGTGTAACATTGGTGCTGCTGATTCCAGTGGTATGCAACCTCCTCCTTGCCTGTTCTCCCAGGACACTTTACAGAACGGTTTTGAAGACTCACCTGGCTCTGTGCACAGGAGCCTAGTAATTTTCTAGTGCAGAAGTGTCTGAGGTTGGAAGCTTCTCTGTCAGTGTTTACTAAAAGGTATCCAGTGGAAATGTAAATCTGCCAGAGCAGATTTAATGTATATGCAGAGTTGCCTGAGTTACCTCTTGTTAGAAACGTTAAGGCTGGGTCAAGCATTCCCCTGCTGCCTCCCTTCTCCTGCCGCTGCAGGCACTGCTTTCTAAATGTTGATATAAGAGCTTCCTCACTGGGATGTGGTTTGCAGCCTGGCTGCTTCCATGGGATGATCCCTGCCTTCTGCCACTGTACTTGTGTGCATGTCCTCCCATGCACATGCGTGTGCACCCACCAGCTTCCAGCCACAACACATATGGCTCAGTGAAAGCCTTTTGGTTGTGCTGTATTGTGCTGGAGAACATCCGTTCCTGTGGTTGCTCTGTGAGCCGCCTCCATCTGTTCACAGCTAAGTTATTTCTTCTGTAATGTGGTCACATTGTGCATGCAATTCCAGCTGAGGGCTTACAGTGCTATTAACATGCCATTTATTACTTCCCTATCTCTAAAAACACACGGAATAACATATTAAGATCATATTTGCCACTTTAACAGCTGCATCCCTTCGGTCCTCCCACCCTGACTAGCACATCAGTCTGTCTCCTCCTTTGTGAGACCCAGTTGTAAACCCTGACTTTACTGCACAAATTCAGAGTTTTCCTGTTTTTGGATTTAGTTCCCTTCTCATTATTCGGAGCCTCAAATCATAGCTTTTTCTTGTGTAATATTCTGGTTTTACATTGTGTTGGATGTGCTTCTCAATTTAATTTTACAGAGTATCAGTGGTCTCTGCTGACTTGCAGCAAGGCCATCAGTGAAGTTAGTTAGTGAGATGACTCCCGAGGCCTTTCCAAATAACCTCCATTCAGAGCAGTATTTTCTTTAAATCATTTTGGTGTCATCTTCTCTTGGCCTAGTTTTCTGCCTTTCTGAGTCCTTAGCTAGTGCCCATCTTCCATGGCTGAATTCCCCATGGTATGTTGCTGAAGAAAGGGTAGTTGTTTTAGTGAAGAAAGATACTGGGCTAGTTTGCACAATGTGTCTTCAATAACCCTGCCTTATGGTTTATTCTGGTTTCCATTTATTGCAGTCTATTTAATTAATCTTCATTTCACACTACTTACACCTTTGTCTGGTATGAGACAAAGCTAATGAAACCCACAGCAGTGTCCCTCCAGCCCTTTAATACAGGTTCTGCATTTGCTATTCCATACGCAACACAATTAATGACCTGGTGGGTGGTTAGGAGTATCTGATGCTCAACCTGTCCAAGATGGACTTGGTGATTCTCAATTTTGAAATAATTGCCTTTTTTTTTTTTTTCTTTTTGTTTAATTCACGCATTAGATTTTCAAGTTTTGCTTCGTCCTTAGCTATTCCAGCTGTATTACTGTGCCTCTTTCCTGGACTTGAGAAGGGCTGTATCTGACAGCTCAAGACCTGACACAGTCCAATTTGAAGAGAAATAACCCCTGTGGGCAATGGTGGCTTATGTTGGTCGGTCCAAGCCCTCTGAAAAGGGAGGTTGCACAGGAGGAGGGTGTCTCCAGTTGTACATACATAGAACCACAGAATGGTTTGGGTTGGAAAGGACCTGTAAAGGTCATCCAGTCCAGTCTTTCTGCAATGAGCAGGGACAAGCTTCCACTAGATTCAAGTGCTGTGGAGCTGAATGACCTGAGATCAAATACAGGTATAGAATTCATCCTCTGATGTAGGTGGATATTTATTTCTTTGTTCACTTTGTTAAGGTGCCAGCTGAAGTTAACTGATGTGTTTACCCAGCAGAAGTGGAACTGTTCAGTGTACTGGTGTTATTCTGAGGTGTATGGAAAGGATGGTTTTGAGGTTCTTCCAAGTTTTCAGGTTTTGTCCGTGCCTAAATTTCATTACTTTACCTACTTTTCATTATGTTTTCTGGAGTCTCCTGGAAAACAAAGCCTTTGGGTACTGCTGAGACCAAGGAGCTCGAATGGGTGGGTAGTTTAGGTGTAGTTACGCAAATCCTTGGTAGAAGCTTTTGAGTCCATTGTAAGGCTGCGTTTCTACCAGCCAGCTGCAGCAGGGGCCAGTTGTTACTCTAAGCCCATGATAAATCCCATAGTGCAGTCTGGTTTGGGTTCACTCCGTTGTACCTCTCCATCTTCTGAACAGCAGAAGGCCTGTCCCTGGAGCACACAGAGCCATACATGTTCCTTAATTTAGTGGTAGTCACGTTTTGAGGCTAAAGTAAGTTGCTGGTTTTGAGGTAGGCATGAATCACGTTGGCTAGTGAGGAATCTGATGAATAACCCCATTGTGTGTTTACGGGGTTGAGGGTGTCTGTGTCCCTGAGGTGCCACTGTGCTCCTGGTTTCCATTTGGTCTCCCTGAAGAAAAGTAGGCTTTTCCTGGGCCTGGACTGTTTCTAGTTTTGAAATGCTGATACTCAGCTGAGAAGGTAGTTGAACCTGAAGTCGTTGGGGGTTACTTACCAGCTAAGGGTTGTGGACCTGCTGGACTCACACACATAGGCTGGATCTGACCCTAGAAACCAGAAGTGCATGATCATAACTGTGCATCCCCCAGTGCCAGGGCTGGATGGAAGGAGCCCTGCGGCGTCTGCAGGTGTGGGCAGAGCACTGCTCCTTCCCAGCCTCCTGTGCCGCTTGGAAAGCTTTGCCCAGAGGTGGGACATGAGCAGCACACTGGGACGCTGCCTCATCCCACCGCCCTCCTGCTTCCCGGTGCTCATAGGGCAGCAGAATGAAAGCTGATTTGCAAGGTAAGAATGGGATAGTGCATTTTGGACTTAAAAGTGAGATTTTTCTTTTCTTCATACTTAATAATCTGAATGAGACTTTAAAGAAGTAGTAAATGAGTCTAATGAAGAAGAGAAACTGAAATGAAATAGGTGTTTATAATAAAACACTTGATGGAACACAAATTGTACTAAAGCAGACGTGCTTGTTTTGGTGATCTCCCAGAAATGCTGGTGAAGGTGGCTGGAAGGCAACAGGAGGTCAGGACCAAGAGTATCTTCACCCCAAGGATTTCTTTAGGCACATTCTGCATGTGCAGGGCAGTGTGAGGAGCTGGAGCGGGTGAGAAGCTCGCCTGCGTGGCTGGCGGGTGGTGGGTTTGCTCTGACAGTGTTTCCTGCTTTTCCTTTTAGCTTTGTTTTAATTTTTCATTACTACTTCTCTAAAATTTTGTTGCATTTAGGGTCTGTGATCTCTGGTAAACAGGGTCACTGGATGGCTGTCTCACTGTATGTTGTGGTGCCTTCTGCCTTGCATCTTTCTGAGGTGGTTATTGAGCAGTGTCCTTGCGTCTGGACCTCCTTCGTCCTTTAAAGCTGCTGCTATTCCTTGTGTTCCTTGCCATGCAGACATGCCAGCTCCTGACTTGCACCATATCTCATTTCTGCTAGAAGCTCACAAAGCCAGCAGTGCTTGATATGTAGCCTGAGCTGTGGCTGTGACGGGTCATTCTGCCAACTGCAGCTTATGATTAAAAAGAAAATCAGTCACTGTCATCTTGGACCCCAGCACCAGTGATTTGACAGTCTACAGTGCATCAGCTTCTTCCTCATCAGAGGATCTTAGACTCAGGACTGCCCCAAGGGTTGTCCTCTGACTCAGGCTGCTACTAGAAAGCTCATCTTATGGCTAGCACAGCCAGCCACAGGATTTTCCTGCCTGAAGGGGCTGCAGTGAGACCCAGGGGATACTCTATTCCAGTTCTTGGTCAAATCTTCAGGGTGTTGGTGTGTAGCAAACCAGAGGGTAGGCACTGCAATTACTGCTGTGATCACACCTAGGAAGTACCCTTGTGGCCTTGATCCTCCAGGGAATTTGGAGCCATCAGCTTTCAGGCAGGACTACAACTGCCTGCCATGGCCTTGAGCCTCACTATTCAACTGCAGGACAGTGGCTGCAGCTGAGATCATCCCTCCCTTTTAGAAAAGGGAACTGGTTTGCAACTCCACTCTCAGAGCATCAAACTCTGCATCTCGTGTGACCACTGCAGAGAGTAGCCATCCTGCAGTTGCCAGAGGTCTGCTGCCAGAGGTGCTCATTGCTTCTCGCCGTATCTTAAGGATAATGTGTGCCTCAGTGCAAAATACTGATAAGCTGATTTGTTTTCCAGAACTGTAGTCCTTGGAAAAAATGCAGTCATGCAGGGTTAGTTTTCATCTTCCTTCTCATTCCCCACTTTGTGGTGTGTAAAAATTGGATTTTAATTGAATAGCTTGTTCCCAGATGTATCTTTTAATGCTAGCATTTGCTGTTGCTACCAGAGATATTTTAAATAGGATGGAGAGTCATCCATAGGATTATCCAAGGCAATGTGTCACCCATATCAGGAAATGATTTAGGCAACAGAGTAAAGGAAATGTTATTTATAAAATATCTTTAACTTGTCACATCCCTTAAAGTGTCAGGGGCAAGGAGAAGGTTTGGTTGAGGTCTGAGGAGACTGGGTATTAATGAGTACATAGGTGCAGATTGCAGAGGGCCCAGGAAGGGGTCTTGCTTGCATCATCTGTGGCAAGAGACGAACTGCATCGTCTACCAAATGCAACTGTCATGGGTTGGACAGGTTTAAAGGATTTGATTGCTGGGTTTATGTCCCCTTGGAGCTGAAAGATCGAATGAAGGCTGCCTGGGCTCCAGCTGCCTTCTGCTATGGTTTGACTCATGGTATCACTGAGAGGGAAGGACCAGAATCAAACTGAAGATGAGAGGAAGGACATTTAGTATCAGCTGATCGTCAGAAACTCCCCCATGTCTGTATGCTGGGGGGAGGTAAGTAGAGGACAAATGGAGTTTGACCTTCCGAGAGACATGGTTACCAAGCTGCCAGTGTATTGCTGTTACTGGAGCACATGTGTGAGAGGGAAAAGCCCAGCATGTTTTGTGCTGGAGACGGGTTGAAGTTCAGCTTTTTCTTCCTCTCTCTGGGGACCGGTGGTAGGACACAAAGAAATGGTATGAAGCTGAGTCAGGGAACTGCCGGTTGGACATTAGGAAGAGATTCTTCACTGAAACAGACTCTCCGGGAAAGTGGTTACAGCACGAAGCCTATCAGAGTTCAAGGAGCATCTGGATGGCACTCGTAGTCATATGGTTTAGCAAGGACCAGGGAGTTGGATGCTGTCCTGCATTCAGCAGTAGCAGTCATTTTTCTACTTCTTAGTAGCTGGTGCAGTGCTGTGTTTTTGACTTCGAGCCTGGGAACAACGCTGATAACACCTGTATTTTTAGTTGTTGCTAAGTAATCTTTACTCTGACCAAGGACTTTCTGAGCCTCTTTGATGCACAGGTGGCCAGGCTGGATGATTCCTTTAGGTCTTGCTTCCTGAAGTTATGCCCTTATCCTCATTTCCCCACGCAGTTAAAACCTTGCCTGCAAGCACATGGCAGGGTGCCTGCTGCTTCTCCCTGCCTGGCAGGGGAGGCATGGGAGAGTGAGTTTGTAAATTAGAGACTTGGTAAATTGGTTCATTCTTTGTCTGACTTGCAAAGCTGGTACCTCTGCCTTGCGGTAAGACAGAGGGGAGAACGGGGCAGGGGAAGGACCTGCAGAAGGGTGACACAGGCTGAGTGATGAGATGAAGCTTCCTAGGTGAGTTTTCTTGGCAGCCTCTCTGCATTAGGGATTTGGACCTGCTTGGCTTCAGGACAAGAAATATTGCTGAATGTTCCTGGGCTTCCACCAGTCTTTTTGAGGTCTTTGCTGAATATCATTCTCTTGGTGGTTGCTTTAAGAGATACTTCTTTTGCTGTAAAAGCAGTGTTTTAAGTGTTTTCGGTAGCAGAAGTCTGTGAGATCAGAGACATTCCTGTACTGGACAGTTAACCTGTAGATTTACTGCTGGGATTTAGTTCAAAAGGCGAGCCAGGCCTTTTGTGTTGCCTTGCGTGGATACCTGTGCTTGCTCCTGCAGTCACCACGGTGGTCCTGACAGTGGCACATAGCACAGGCAGGTCTTGTGCACAGACCACATCGTCTTGTCAGAGGGAAAGCCAGTCAGCTGGATGGATCACAATCCCCACCAAGAATAGAATAAATCCCTGCAGCTGTGACGCTCTTCTGTGAGTTGTCTTCCATGTAGGTGTGGAGGAGGCTTCAGTCAGATCTCATCACAGGAGATGGTTTCATTTCATAGCTTAGTGCTGTTCTTTTTCTGAGCAGCTTCTCGCATGGAAAAGTCAAAAGAAACTTGGCTGAGAAGCTTTCGTTGTTCCTTGTGCCCAGGCAGCCTGACCGAGCCCTCACCTGCTGGAGAGCAGCCCCATGTTGCTGGGGTTGGGAGCCAGCACTGCCACCCCTGGGGCTCTTGGAGCAAGTCCCAGCCTCTGTCTGTTCCAGTCTCCTCTCACTCTGCCATGCACCTTCCCTTGCCTAGAGCTAAAATAAGCTGCCAAGAATTAATTGTTTTGTGTCCTTTTCTCCCCCTTGTTGCGTTGTGGTCTGATTGGTATCTGGGCTCATTGGGCACTGGAAGCGTTTGCTTTCCCTTCTCCAGAGGTAGATGTTGGAGAGCGGAATAAATGCTTGAACACAGTGTGAGGGGATGAGCTGAGCCAGGTAGCAGTCCTCCTGTTGGCTGCTTCCTCAGCTCCATGGTGTGGTTGGTGTCAGGGAGAAACGCTAATGCTTGGCGTAGCTGGGGCATACTTACCTGCCAGGCTGCAGGGGATGGAGTAAATGCGGTCAGGCTACAGAGTATTTTAATCCTAGTGTCCTTCATTCATTTGGGGCAGTGAGAGCAGGGTGTGGGTATCTTCACTGCGTTGCAAGTGATGGATAGAAAAGATGCTGTTCCTCAGTATAGATGCCCCACTGCACAGGTGGGGAGTGCTGGGGCTGGGGCTGGGACCTGGGAGCTGGGGCTCAGAGTTGTCCAGGTGAGGTGTTGAGTGTGGCACCCAGTGTGGTGCTGAGGGCTTGGCTCCCCCAGGCTGGTTCTGCTCCTCCACTCCAGGGCAGATGAGGGATCTGTTGCCGTTGGCCAACATGCTACAAACTGCAGGTAATATGCCACCTTTGTAAGGTAAGTAAACTTTCCAAGTTTACAGGAGGTGTAGGCAGTGGTTAAATAAATAAATAAAGTTTATTTCACACCTACCAATGACTTTCACTGACAGGGAATATAACTCAGTGCCCAGAAAAGGGCTGTGAGGGAAGAAGGGCTGGTCACTGTGAAGTGTGAGGAAGAAGGGAGATGCAAAGGGAAGCAAGAGGAGCCAAGTGTTTTACAGGATTACAAATTTGAGTGGAAATGATAAGATTAGTGTTACTTTAAGCCTTGTCATTTTGTGGACTTCAGGATTTTCAGAATGGTTCTGGAAGGCAAGTCTTGCTGTCCAAATACAGGTGGGAATTCTGATAAATGCAGTGTTCTTGGGCAGCTCCTGCTTTGAATGAGATATGGAGAAATTGAGGGGAAGAGCAAAACATGCCTCTTGGATTCAGCAAAGTGCAATTGTACCAGTGCAGTGAAATCTATTAATTGTGTTGGGAACTTCATTATTTCTTTACCTGTTCCTTTTATGTGCATTAGACATTTGGACTTCATCATGTACATGAACTCCTGTAAAATCTTGGTCCCATAATCCAAGGAAAGGACTGGATTTGGGAAAGATGGGTGGGAAACATCCTGGTCACCTGTTCTTAATGGATTCTGCCCTCTTGGGGCAGGGGTGGCGTGCTGAGGGTATGTGAGGACTGCCCGTGCCCAGGGTGCTTTGGGAGCAGTGTGATGGGGGAATATCAGCCCTGACTGACCTAGAGAAGGGGACGATAGATGTGGTTTTGATCAGTGTTGACTGACAAGTTTTAGCTTCTTTCTAGTTGAAGGTTTGACTCTGTTGATGCTGTACTGTGCAGGGATGCTGGGGAGGTGGTGGCGGCCTGTGGGACAGCCCTTTTGACAGTGTCCTTCTGACACTTCACCTCTCCATCTTAATGCTTGCTTGAAAATGGCTGAGGCCGCCTCTTGAGGCCTTTTGGTGGATGTGTCTCATTGCTGGTGTTTGAGAAACGCTTGATCAAGAGACCTTGTTTCTAGTAATTATGCCTCATATGGACCTGCTTTCTTATGCATTTAATAGGGCTCTGACTCTTCAGCTTGTCCTTGGCCTGAACTCTTGAGCAAATTAAACGATGTCGGGGGGCTTCACAAGTGAGATGGGCATTAAAACCTTTGATTTTTCTCAGGGCAATTATTGTGACCAGGTGAGGAAGAGGAGGCCATTCAGCGAGTGATGTGGGGCAGCAGCTTTAAGACCCCTTCATTAGTAATGCTGAAGTTCACTATTTCAAGTTCTTGATTTCAGTATCCCACTCATGCAGCAGGAATCCCAGGGTGACCTGAGGGCTTTGAGCAGTGCCTGAAGATACCCCTTCAAGGAAGTTCCATTTAACCAGGTGGCTTTTAGCTCAGCTGAGAAACTTGTTTCTGAAGATGAGAAAAAGATTCCCTCAGTGCACCTTCTAATTGTTCATTTAGGAGCAGAACTTTCCTCCAGCTGGGAGGGCTTAAGGCTGCCGTAGAGTGCTAATTAAAAGTAATAGTGATAATGAAAATGGGTATTTTCAAGGAAAGGAAGGGGCACCAGTATGCTTCCCCAGGCCTCTCTGCATGAGAAGGGCAGGCTGGGGGCCACAGAGATACATTTCCAGGACAGCTGGGGAAGGGCACCGGATCCTGGGCTGCTAATTCTGCTTTAACAAACAGGGATGGTTCTTGATAAAGTGCGAGATGCAGACCAAGCTTGCATCAGTTGGACAGAGCCACCACCTTGAACTGCATGAAGGTGGAGCTGCCTCACCCTGTTGGGGCTGGGACACCACAAGCCTGGGACCTGGAGCACTGGGGGCTGCCGCTGGCCATGGAGCAGCCCAGCAATGCTAGAGCCTCCAGGAGCTGTTACAGGAGGAAAGGTCAGTAGTGCTCATAGGTGTAAGCACTGCTTGGTCTGCAGCAGTCAGCTGAGGACTTCACAATCCTGCCTTCCAGCAGCCTGGCTCTAGCACAGCTGCAGTCACCCGGGGCAGTGGGTTTTGCAAGGGATAAAAGGAGTGCTGGGGAAAAAGATGGCATGTCTTGGAGATGGTTTATCCTCTTTGTTAGATGTAGTTTACTAGGCACTGGGAAGGTGCTGTTGTGATTGTGAGTCTCTCTTGATATGAGCAGAGCCTCACTCACATAGGTTACAGTCCCCAGCAGCCTTTGCTGAGGAGTCTGTTATCTACATCCACCATACTTGGCAACTGCCATTATTGTTTTGGCACTAATTACCATGTCTAGTATTAAAGGGGTTTACATGGGGAGCTTGGAGTTACTCAGGTAAGGTTAGTCTCTGTCCTAAGAGGCTTTCTGAGGTAGCTTCTGAGCACAGAGGTATTAATGACACAGAAGACAAAGACCACTTCAAATTTCATCGTTTTTTGGCTGCTGTGTTGGGTCTTCTGGTTTTGTGTTAAAAAGATTTATCTGTCTCTCCCATTGCCTGGCCTTGACTGTAAGGGGTGACCTTTCCAGGCCTTAGTGAGGAAGTGGGGGTGTCTGAAGGATGGGCTGGCTGTTCAGTAGTCATCTTCAGGACCATTATTTGACCTGTCCTCTTGTGTTGTAGAAAACAGTCTTTCTCACTGATAGAAATATATCCTGTGCAGCTTTTCATAGGTGACCAGAGGATTTACTGCCTCATGTTTGTTCTTGTCCCTTGTTGACTTCTTAAGCTGTTCAGGTGCTGTCTGTTGTTAAAACGTTCTTCATTTCTCCCATTGTAACAATGAGTAGAACAAAATTGCTTATGACTATGAATCCTTTCCTAGAATGTTGTTCTAAAACTGGAGGGGGGAATAAATCCGAACAAGGCTTTGGGGAAGTACTTGCACTCTGTGTGCTAGGGAGAGTGGTCAGTGGTGCTCAGTTGTCCTGGTCAGCCGGTCTAGAGCTGGGAATGGCTGTCACTATCATTTTAATGGATTTTCTTGGAACAACAGCGAGTTCCTTGTCTTGGAGAGCCTGATGCACTGGTGCTTGGCACTGGCAGCTGTTGGCTCTTCTGCTCCTTCTGGCCCTGGGGAAGAGGAAGGTGGAGGCTTGACCTGCCTAAGGGTGATAGGGAGGGAGGCCACCTCCCTTGTGTATATTGTGATGGGGGGCAGCAGAGAGGCACCAAGGGAGTAGGGGGTTCATGCCAACGAGAGGCTTTAAGAGGAGGAGAAAGACCTAGAGCATTAGCCAGAGGCACCATCTGTGGTCTAACCCAGTTGAGGCCAGCCCAAAGTAAGACTGGTCTGACTGGTGTAAAGTTATTTTGCAACTCTTGGCTGTGATTTCTTAGTGAAACCCACACAGACTGTGAAAGCAGCCAGCCAGAACAGTGGAGCCTGTACCAAGTACTGCTTGCATTCTGTGGCATATGGTCCTTCAGATTAATGTGGAGATGAAGCTGTCAGAGCCTTGTCCATACTGGGAGATAATGGGACCCATACTCCATACTTACTGTACATAGAGCTGCTGGCAGAACTTCAGCCCATGTTAAACTCATTTTCAGCTGTCATTTGGCAGCGGTGGCAATATGGAGCCCAGTTATGTTATAGTTTCCATTGCTCCTGCAGTTGGAGAAGTAATAGATGCTTTTGTCAGAGTAGACCTAATCTGACTGTTTGTGTTTTGCTTATCTTCTGAAGGCAAGGCCAGTTTATGTCTGTAACTGTTTAGTTCAAGAGAATTTTTTTTTCTCTAAGAGTGAGACTACGATAAGGGGTGTCCACACAATAGATAGTGCAGGGACTATGTCTAATAATGTGACCTTCTCCATCCAGGCAGTAAGTTGGAGGTGAAATGTGGCACACTAAGCAGGGTGTGGAGGACTCTTACCAAGGTCCAGAAAGGCTTCAGACAGAAGATCATGCTCTAGCAATTCTTATTTCTGTAAAAAGCTCAAGACAGGACTAGGAGCATCTTGCAGGCACTCTGCAATTATCATAATAAACAGTTTTATCATCTGCTTGGCAATCAATAATGTGGCTTATGCTGCTTTAGTATCTCACTGGTATTGATTACTTTAACAACTGTGCTGCGGTCAGCTTCTGTTAACCCGTGCTTCACTGATGGGACTTGTCCATCCTACTGGAGGAGGCAGAAGACTTGGGATTGCAACCCAGGCACGAGCAAAAATTAACAGGAGGATAGGTCAAACCCAGCTTTTAATCACAGAGGCTTGATGGCAGGATTTTGATCCAGGAATGTGGAGTTGAGTGAATATTCTGTGTATGTGGTATTTTAAAACAGAAGGATTGAAATGTGTGATGCCCGTATGAATTTGGGCTTGTGACAGTGTTGTGTAGTGCTCTGTCAGAAGAGGCTTCTGACCCAAGACCCCTATCCTTGAAGAAGGAAGGCTGTTCCCTCTGCAGCAAAGTGCAGTGCTTTTCCAGGGATCTGGGCTCCGAATGGGGCTGGAATGGGAGTGTGCACAGAGGATATCCCCTTGGCTACTGGTGGTTCTGCTGGGGCTACCCCAGGGCTGGGTGATGCACTGGTGCACCAGCACCTCTCTCACGTACTGTCCCGTGAGAGCAGAGGCTGTGGACATGGCATCAGGCGTATGCTGTACAGGTCCAGTGGCCCTGGGGCAGTCCAATGCTGCTGCCTCTACCTAAAGACTTTGTCTCAGCTAAGTGAACCCTTGGGGGTGTTTTGGCAGTGTTGCTTCTGCTTCCAGCAAAGCAGTCAGCAATTAAGAGCATCAGGTTAGTAGCTTGCTCCATTTTAGGAGGAAGAAATGTGACTCTAATTCAGCATCCAGATGGGACATGAGGAAAAGACGGGACTTTTTGGGATTTGGGTGTACCTGAAGAGTTGGGTCTCATAGCTCAGTATTTCTCCTAATGGAATTTCCCATCATTTACTGCCCTGCTGATTTCTGATCAATGAAAATAAAATTGTGTTGCCTCCTGAGAGGCTCCATGTATGGCTACAGCCTCCAGCTGTGTCAGTTCCGGTAAGATAATCTCATCAGGCGTGCAAGAGGGTAATAGGAAATAAAAATAAAACCCACAATTAGCAAGAGGCCAAGCAGTGGAGTAACGCTTTCAGTGCTGGCAGTCTTGGGAAGGGTGTGAGGCAACTTCCTTCCCCTTCTCCAAAGGTGCCTGCATCCCTCACATGTGTGGGAGGCTCTTCAGATCCACCGGGCACATGCTTTGAAACCTGTATTTGTCTGAATCTCTGTCAGTCTCTCCCTTGTGAGACTGTTAAACTTGTACATGAGATGTGTTTGTTCTGAAGTGTGTTAAGGATGAGGCAGCTGATAGGGTGGTTGCATACTGTGGACTAGGAGCACATGAACTTGAGACTTTGAGCTGTCAGGTGGCATGTAGTTATTGACTCCTCTTGATTACTGAAATCAGGAAGGTTTATTTTGACCAGGTAAAGAAAATGCTTAGACTATATCTGAAATCTCGAGCAGGGCACTGTTTTGGCAGCAGGAGAGTGAGCGAATGATCTGTTTACAGGAGCATGGGAACACTTGGATCTGCTAAAAGTCCTCCAAACGGGGAGGTTTCCTTACCTGTTTCAGGGTTCTGGGGTTTTTAGGTCATCTTACAGTGATAAAAGAGTGACCAGTAAAATTTATACA
This sequence comes from Pezoporus occidentalis, assembly GCF_034315485.1. Taxonomy (NCBI): domain Eukaryota; kingdom Metazoa; phylum Chordata; class Aves; order Psittaciformes; family Psittacidae; genus Pezoporus; species Pezoporus occidentalis. Next base: position 884,792 of record NW_026913457.1, read on the forward strand.
TTTATTTATATAAAATTCATACCAGAACATTAACGGCAGATCTGAGTGTACATCCCAGTGACCTTTGCAGCGGGGCTTTGCTACACCAGTGTATAATTCAGAACTAACACACCAGACAGCTGTGGAGTCTAAGTGGCAAGCAGAGTGGTTACTGAATGACCTCATGCTGCTGAGCCTGCACCCTGTGCCTGAAGCGTTGGTTTTCCCGAAGGGCGGGAAGAGCGGAGCCCAGGACCATGCAGCATGTCTGTTTCCTAACAAGGACTGGATCTGAGCCCTGGCAGAGGGGATTTGCATGACTTAGATTCCAACTCTTACCCTCTGCTTGGCCCTTGCCACTAGTCTGGAACACAGATGTTGTTTGGGTAGATCAGCAGAAGGAAAGAGCATTGGCAGGGCTTCTTCCCTAGGCATGTGAGTCTGTGCATGCAGAGCATTGCTCAGGGGGAGCAGTTTACCAGCAGAGTGTTCGCTTTTTATGCTGGGCCTCCTCAAGGTGCCTCTGTGTCCTCTTAAGCTACGTCTCAGGGCTGGTTGAAGCCCGGCGGTGGTGGTTTGTAAGAGTTGGCTCTCAGAGGAGCAGTGCAAATGCCTCAAGTGTTTCTGAGTGGGAGAGGCTGCTCCGTGTGTCGAGTAGCTGGAAGATGGGAGGTGGATGAACCATCAGCAGAGCCTCAGAAGCCAGCTGGAATCCCTCGCTTTCAGGAGTCGCTGCTGTGGTTCGCATCCTGTAGTCTTGCTATAAATGCTGCAATTTCTTCTTGGGTTTAGGAACAGCGCTCTGGCAATTTAAATACCATCTTGGATTTGTTTATATGTGTCTTTCTGGTGTTTGAAAACTCAGAACAACTCAGAGATTTCTCTCATAACAAGCCTATCTGTGAGTTAACTGGGTGTAGGTGTTGCCTAGCGCAAAGTCTTATGGATGTAACTGCCCTTTGTAGTAGGAACCTGGTGGCCCAAATGGAGCTGTGGCAACTTTTAATGGTACAAGCTAGTGGATAGGCTTCTAGGGTGAAAATGAGGGAGAGTGCAAGCTTCAGACTGTGGCAAAAGAGGGGAACGGTGAGGCAAAGAGCACTAAGGTATGGGAGGTTAGGGGGACCGTGGAGTGCATGTGACAGAGTGAGGCAGTTTGTCCTCCACAGCTCTTCAGTTAGTGTTGGAGTTATGTCAACAACAGTGCACTGAAAATGTGAACCAGATGCAAACGTAGTTATTTATGCGGCAGCATAGGCTGGAAACTGTATGTGACAAGAAGTGTTGGGGTTTTAAGAGCAAAAGGGTGAATTGCGCAACTCATGGAATGTGTGGTGTTTTGAAGCAAACCAGTGTGGAAAAGAAAATCTGAAACTTCTGTGGTGTTCTACATAAGAGGGGAGGTTCACGCAGGACCTGAAAACAAGCTCTGTGTCCTGGGTGTGTGTAAATGCCATGTCACTTATGAACTAAGCAAGTGTTTTACTCTGTTTTGTAAAGAGATGTGTCCTAAGCTAGTTTACCTCTGCTACAAAATGCTTTCAGTGCAAGCGTGTCTCTGGAGGAATAAAGGCTCTTTTCCCCAGCTGCTCACTTCAACCCCTCTGGCACTCCTCTGGATTACTCTGCTCTCAATGGCAGTGGGTTGATGATTATATAAATATTTGTGTGTGTAGTACAGTAGCTGACTCAAAAGGATCATCAAACGTGGAATAATAGTTCATAACAAAATATTTTCTGAAAAGCTGCCTGAATCTCATATTACTCTCTCAATTTTAGCTGGTGTGAGGGACAGAGGAAAAAATGTGGGTAATGTGGAAGGTTCACCTTTTCAAGGAGACCCTTTCTCTCTGAGTTTCATGCGAAGTGCTTGAGCCCTACAGCTTTCAATCCTGTTTTGTTCAGCATTTCCTTTGCTTCCTGCTGCTTGAAAAGCTGTTTATGCTAATGATCCTGTGAAGATCTGAGGCGCTGGCTGTGCCTGTGCGTGTGAGCCTGTGTGTCAGGGAGTGCTTGCCTTTTCTGTCCTGTAAGGAGAGTGTGCAGTGCAGTGCTTGTTTGTGCTGTCAGCATGCCAGCTCTGGAGCGCTGCCGGCTGCCAAAGGCAGGCCCTCCATGTGGTTATCTTCCTGCTGGGAGAAGACCAACCTGTGCTTTTGAGGTGCCTGATGGATCTTTCCTTTTTGTAGACCACTGTGTACTGCCTCATTGTCTTTTGGGACCTTGCGCCCTTCAAGAACCATCCCTTGGAAGAGAAAACAGACCATGTTCACTGGGGCTTCTGCAGAGGTGTGCGAATTCACCAAAAGGGCTGTCAAGCACTGGAACAGGCTGCCCAGGGAAGTGGTAGAGCCACCATCCCTGGAGGTATTTGAAAAATGTGTAGATGTGGCACTTAGGGACAGGGTTTAGTGGTGGACATGGTAACATTAGGTTAATGGTTGGACTGTATGACCATAAGGGTCTTTTCCAACCTAAACAATTCTATGATTCTGTGAATTCTTGGCTTTGCCAGTGTAGCAGAACAGTTTGCAAGGACTGGCAGTGCCAGGACTCTTATCATGGGTGTTGGACCCTGTGGGTCGGCGTTGGTTGGATCCCTCTTGGGTTGCTAATTCCACTCTTAGTGCAATGGTGTTGGACGTGGCCATGTGTCTTGCTGGAAACAACATTCTGGCACTGAGCAGCAGTTACAGAGAAACTCTAGAAGTGAAAACTAAGCTTGGCTTTTGGTTGGTAAAGCCTAACCGCAGAAGAGGAAGGAGGCTGGATGTGCAGGATTTGGCAAGATGGATACCTCGTTACGAACACTCAGCAAACTCCATTTGTTGATGAGGCAACTCCACTGAGATAAGTGTGTGCCAAAACACAACTTGGGTCTTGCTTGGAAAGGTGCAAGATGTAACTTGCTATGTGAAAGTGGGAAATTAGTTAATAAGTTCTTCTTTAAAATGTTGAACTTGGCAAATGATACCAGTATTTGCAAGGGTGTTTTTGTTAGGAATTCCATAAGAGGAATCCCAAGGCACCGATACTGTAAAATATTGATAGAAAGCCCCACTTAGAAAAAGTTCTTCAAGCTGTGCATCCACATGCACTATTATGGTTAGATTTTGGCTCATAAGTACCTTTCAACCTACTATTTCAAGTCCTTTTGCAGAATCCTGTATGTTTCCCTTAGGCTGGCAGGTATTCTTACTACTTTCTGGCACCTTAATGAATGGGAGACAGCTGAAAGCTGTATCTTCTGTTTAAGGTAGAAGGTAAAAGCATTTTATGAAACTGGGAATTGAAACTATTACTGTATTGCTCCCAAGCTTGAATATCCAGCCCTTGTTGCTTAGGAAATTTGAAAAGATCTTTCTGTTCTGGGAAGTGACTTTCCGCATATTTGTGCGCTAACAGCTGCTGTATAAATCTCATAAAGTGACAACACGCTCATGCAACCTTATTTTACCCTCTTATGTGACCATCCTGCTTACTAAGTGAGGCAGTGTGTGAATATGTAATTAAAGACAGTATCATAATGCATATGCATAAGGGAGCAAAATTAAAGTTGCTTTGGCAACATACATTCTGTTCTCCCTTAATTTTTGAATTCTTGATCCTAGGTAATGACTTTTATCAGGTCTCTCCATATGCAGTTTCTAAGTGGTACAAGGGTGCTTTGTAGCATGCCAGGTGCAGGGAAGTGACACAGAAAGCTTTGATGCTGCAGGTTTGCTGTGTCACAGCTCCAGACGGACATGGTAATTGCCTTGCTTCTCCATCCTGGACTTCCTGCTCTCAGGAGCTTTGAACATACCTGGCCCTAGGGATCATGGGGTTTACTGGGCTGCTTGGTCACCTTTGATACTTCCATCCCTAGTCTTTAGACTGGAACAAGTGTCATCAAATGCCATTCCTGAGACAGGAGCTTCTTGGCTGATGTGAACATCAGCACTTGCCAGGCTCTGTGCTTCTGAGGTCATTGTAAAGCACTGAGCTGTGTGCATAAGGAGGCTGTGCACAGGGCATCTAAACCCACTTTTAGTTCTTTGCTGTCTTTGTCCTCTCGCTGCTGTCCCTTCCTGCTTCCCCCTGAATCACCAGTATCTGTGCTGGAGCTACTCTGAGGTTGTCTCGCAGCCTGTATTTATGCTATTGATTTGTAGAGCATCTGTTGGCACAACAGGTAGGTGTGTATTTACAAAGTTTAGAGGTCGATGCGCAGTTCTCTCCAACAGAAACCGCTTAGGTTGAGTTTCTGACTGGGAGCATTTGCAAGATCTGCTCCTTCTGTGGAGCCATGGTAAACGTGTGAGTGCTGGCTGGAGCTGAGCCTCTGCTGCCTGCCAGGGTGCTCTGAAGGAGCAGACCCTGCTCATTACAGGGTTGAGCACTTCTCTCCACTGTGCAGCTGTGGGAATAGGCAGAGGGAGGGCTGCCTCTCTGGGTATCTTCCAGGGTAATGGCCATAGATGTAATGCATCTGCTTGTATCCTTTCCCTGTCCTCAGCACCCTTTCTTTTTTCATGGTGCCATGTGGGTCATTAGCTGAGGGAACAGTTTCTCACTGTCTCTTTCTCCTTTTGTTTTTCTCCTTCCTCATTGCTTCCAGTCTTGGTTTACTGCCAAACAGCCTCTTGTGAAAGGGCCGCGTAATTAACCCTGTGCTAATTAACAATTTAAAATAACACAGCACGGCTGTTCATATTTAATTCTCGGGAAGCCTGGGCAGCAGCAGGAGCCCTCCCTCCACCGCCCACACCACATCACTGGGGGGAGCAGCCTGGTGCGGTGGGCCCGGGGTCCCCAGGAGCCCCCAGCCTGCTGGGACTGAGGGTGTTGCTTCAGCACCAGCTGCTGCTTGGTGGTGGAAGCGCTGCTGTAAGATGACATGTCTGTCTCTGCGAAGATGGGGCAGGGAGGGGGGAGATGGGGGAGTCGACTCCACTTGTGTTCTGGACAGAGCGTGGCTGCACACCACTAGCTGTGGTAAGTGGAAACTTTGATGAAAGCGTGGGGGCATACAGTGCTTTCATTTGCGCTGGCCCATCCAGAGGTAGCTCGGCTCTGGACCACTGTGGCTGTTGCTCTCTCCCCTGCGGTGTTGAAAGTCCTCCAGCCAGGACCCAAATCTGCTTGGAGGGACTGCAAGATGCAGTGATGCTGTAGAGGAGTAGGGGCTTGGGTGGGCTGTGTGCCAGTGGTATGGTGAGCACAGTGCTGGGAGCAGCCCTGGGATGTGAGGCCAGAGAAGGGATTGAGGAGAGCCTTTTCCCACTGGTGGGAACACAGGGAGTCTCCAGCACTCAGGCTGTTCTCTCTGTAACTGGAGTTCATTGATTTTACGGGAAACCATGTTTACAGACAGAGTGCTGATCGACCTGACAAGTTGACTTCTGCCTCCTTAAGTAAGAACTACCTTTTCTTATTGACTGTCTGATAAACAGAGCAGAGAGGGCTGGGGGTGGGGAGTGGGTGGGAGGTGTGGATCATCGGTCTGTCCTCGCAAGAACCCCCTGTCCCATGAGGGTCGATGCGGCGTGGTCTTGGATAGAGGAAGATACAGGGCCCATAATAGTGGACTAATAAGTACATTGTACTCCTGCTTGCAGTCTGGTTTGCTTTAGCACGGGAATTGCTCTTTTCAGTTTAAAGGGACAATATGTGCAGTTCCGGTGCAAATAGGAGCAAGTATTCCTGTTCCTCTTCCTCATGAGCATAGTTTTGCAGGAGTAGCTCTTGTTAATAGACTGAGAAGGCAGGAAAAGCTTGAATTTGTCTAGGGGCTTAGCCTGTGTCCAGGGGCTCTGGCTGGCCATGTTTTGGCTGTGGTTTTTTTCCCCTGTTCTGTAAGGGCTCCTCTGTGACAAGGAAAGGGGGAGGAGAGAAAGATTCCTTTGGAGTAGCACCTCCTGAACTGGTTAACATGGAGTGAGTTGAGGGGAGAGAGGATAAAGCAACCCAAGGTAGAAAAGCCCACCAATTAATTCGTCAGTGCTCACAGATCTGCCTAGTCTGGCCTGGCTGGGAGAAGGGATTGGCTTTCTTGTCAATAAACAAGTCCCCAGTGCAGCATCAAAGCTGCAGTCCTTTATCAATCGCGGCCTCCTCTTCCCGCATGTTCCTGTAACTTACCAAGCATTTATTACATTGATTTTACAATCAGTCTGTTAACCCTCCCACCCCATCAGCCCCAGTCACCCTTTTGGCCCAACTGTGAGTCGAGCATCTTCCTGCCATTCAAGAGTTCTTGATGATGGAGACACTCAGGTTCATGTCATATCTCACCTAGCTGTATTTTCTGGGGTGCTGCCTGAGCACTTTCTGCCTAAAAGCATCTGTGGGGTGCTCTTGTTCCGCATTGCATTTTGAGGTCTGCAGAGGTATTTCCAAAACTTTACTTGGCAGAAGTATGGGGTTTAGAGAGTTTCTTATTTTACTCTTTTTTTTTTTTTTTTTTTCCCACCCAATATGAACTTGCTTTAGTTTAATTTGGATTGCAGTTGTCACTGCAAAAAGTAACAGTGAGCGGGATAGAGTACGTCATGTTGTGGGAGGCTGAATATGCAGCATTAACACAGAAGGATCTGGGATCAGTCTAAAGAAAACACACAGCTAAGGACGAATGTTCAGTGGGAGAGAGCTGGTGAAGTAAGAGCTGCCACAGTGCTGTGCTGAAGTGTTTTAGCTAAGGTAAGCAAAACAGGCTGATGAAGAAGGCTAAGCCCTTTGGCAACAGGGTTATGGTACTCTTCGTTCTTATTCCACTCAGTGCACCAGGTTATTTTTATTGCAACTCAAAATCACTGTTTATTCCCAGTGCAACCACAAAGACAGCTGTGTATGGCATAGAATTCAAGGAAAGTGGGGGCTGGAAATGCAGTAAGGTAATAGCGTGTGTGAATGCTTTGGATTATTACATCATTGCATCTCCATGTCCTTCTATCAGAATCCTCACTGCGCTCACTTCGGGAAATGTTAACTTCCACCTTCACGAGCAGTTGTAAATACTTTTTCTCAAGCTTCACCAGCAGTAAAACAGGAAAAAAATATGGACACATGAAGGCAAATCAGAAAAAATATAGATGCCTTCATGTGATACGAAAACAGGAAAAAAAGAACATTAAATGTTGTTCCATTTTCTTTTGCTTGAATTAACTTGGGCAATTCATTCAGTGCTGCTGTGGCATGTTACCTACTTTGCACCTTCTCTGGCAAATCTTCAGTTCTCTTTGTATTTTTTCTTGTGTTTCCCAGATATTTATGTACCAGTTGTGTGTTTGTACAGCAGTAACTGTGTGCAGCATGCACTGGGCAGGCAGACACACAGGGAAAGGTCGCTTGTCTTACAGCACACTGCTCTGCTGGAAATTGTGGGGGTCTTCCATGCCACATGGGCTGAAATCAAGCTGGAGAGCAGTGGAAGCACTTTCAAACTACAATTATAATATTTGACTTTTAGGTAGTAGCGTAGATTGCCAAGACGCTCATAGTCTGTGGTGCGAGAGACCAGGGGTGGCAGCAGGCAGCTAATGTGGCTGGAGGCATCGAAGGCAGATCCCTGAAGCCCCGAGGTGCCAGCTGGTCCCTACACAAGTCTCAGAAGGGAGTGAGAGGGTCCCCACTAATAGTCCAGTCTAGTCAGAGCTCCAGCACTGCGCCCCGCTTGGTGTATCTCATGAGCTGAAGCAGCAGCTACTTGGAGAATGCTCAGGTAAGAGCGACTTTGAAGAAGAGGTAGTCAATGAGAGAGATTTCAAGAAAGACTTAGAAAGAATTTATAAACTTTAAATGTATTACTTAAAATCCAGTCAGTCAGTTCAAGAGCAATGGCATATTGTTAAATTAAAACCCTCCCTGCCCCGCAAACCCTTACACTGAGTATCAGCAAAAACCTTCCCCATACATATTCAGTTTGGGAATAGTCTGATGAGCGAAGTAGTACTTGTGCTCAGTTGTAAAGATAAGTATTGTGGAAGATTTCCTGTGTGGCATTGATGACCACAGGTCTGGAGCGTGACTCTTCTGTGTGATGAAGTTGGCCTGTGCTTGCACAGTTGTTCCTTGGTTGTTTTCTATGGATCCTTTGCATCTGTATACGTGAGGAAATCTGTGGACCATAGGTTAAAAATCACTTTTACAGGTGAGGTAATAGTGCTTTAACTTTTGCTGGTGTTCCCTCCTGTGTGGCTTGTGCAGGAGGTCTCTATAGAAAGCCAGCTATAGAAATGCTTCTTTGCAGACAGGGTTGTGGTAGGGTTGCAACTGAACTGGCAATCCCCTGCTTATTTGTGGTCTACTTTACAACGGTCCAGCTCTTAACAGTAGCAGTCCCTAATCTCTTAGGTCTGTAACCTCTAGAAAGGCACATCCTGCCTGGCTCAGTCAGGATTGCAGTGCCAGAGACGCTGACAGGGTGCAGCAAAAGGGGTAGAAATGGTTGAGAAACACCTATGTTGGCCATGTTCAGCAGCCCGTGCTTGCTGGCTGCTCGTACTCTGGCTGAGTTCCCCAGTTCTCATTGTATTTGGTGGAACAGAAGTAGTAGGAAGGGTGTCCTCACTTCTCCTCTAGGACGTGAATCAGCCGTGTGTCTCATCTGGGAGTGAGAGGAAGCCTCTGTCTGTGTACGGAGGCTGTGCCCTGTAGCATCTTCAGGAGCTTCCTGGAGCACGGTGGGCTGCCTGCTTTCCTATCCCCGGGATGGACCCTTGTCAGATCTGGAATTTCCTGTTTGGTTTCTCTCCTGATGTGTCTCTGTTTAAACTCTGTCCAGAACACAGCAATTAAATCTCCTGTGCATGCCAAATGCTGCTGCTATGAAATCTCTGTGAGTTGCTCTGGGTCCTGTGGTCTGCCATGGAGGTGCACGTGTGGTAGCTCTGTTTTTGTCTTCTGCGAACTGGTCAGAGAAGAAATCACCCAAAAATAAAGTAACAGCAGCTGGCTTAGTGAGTCACAGAGTACCATTCTCACAACGTTTTTAAGCTCCCGCACCATTCTGTTGTAGTGTCTTAACTTTATTCTTGTCAAAAGCTTTTCTGCTGCATTTTTGTTTTCTGAAGATCTAAGACTTTGGGTGCGGCAGTGCAGGTCCTACACTTCCCTGGTTCAGGAAAGGTTTTGGGAGGTTTTCACCACCTCCCAGGTCCCTTTGTCTTGCCTTTTGTGTTCCTCCTTCCATTGTGTTTCCACTGCTCATTTCCAGCAGTGCATTATCGCCCATTCCTGGAGACCATCGTAGGGCACCAGCTCTCTCAGTCTCCCGTTTGGTCCTGAAGAGCAGGGTCGGTGGTCCTTGTGGTGGGGAAGTCTTCATGGGAACTGTCTGTCCTCCCTGACTCACCTGCCTTTCCCCTTCTCTCCCCACCTACAGGTCCGAGCTGTACCGGGTGCAATGAGCGCTCCGAGCCGGCCCTGCCATGGAAGGCTGTGACTCACCTGTCATCCCTGGGAAGGACAATGGGTGCGGCATCCCTCAGCACCAGCAATGGACTGATCTCAACAGTGCCCACCTCCCTGATGCAGCCAGCAGCATGGAGCAGCCTGCAGCAGAGACCCGCGGCCCCCTGGACAGCCTGAGGGTCCCTTTCCCAGAGCACGTCCCCGAGAGCAGCGCCGCGGCTGGCCCTGGCGCCGAGCCCACCGGCAAGGAGGTGAGCTGCGGGCAGTGCGGCGCCTCCTTCGCTGGCCTGCAGAGCTACATGGAGCACCGTTGCGCCGGCGCCCGCCCGGCCCCGCCGCTGCGCGGGGAGAGCGGGAGCGAGAGTAGTGAAGACGGGGAGGAGGAGAGTGATGTGGAGAACCTGGCCGGCGAGATCGTGTACCAGCCTGACGGCTCAGCCTACATCGTGGAGAGCCTCAGCCAGCTGGTGCAGAGTGGGGGCGCCTGTGGCAGCGGGGCTCTCTCCTCGCTGCTCCCAAACTCTCTGCCCAAGCAGGGAGAGCCCTCCGCCACCGCTCCCGTCTACCCACAGATCATCAACACCTTCCACATAGCCTCATCCTTCGGGAGGTGGTTTGAGGGTTCAGACCAGGCCTTCCCGAATACCTCAGCCCTGGCGGGCATCAGCCCCGTCCTGCACAGCTTCCGCGTCTTTGATGTGCGACACAAAAGCAACAAGGATTACCTGAACAGCGACGGTTCTGCCAAAAGCTCTTGCGTATCCAAAGATGTTCCCAACAATGTGGACCTGTCCAAATTCGATGGCTTTGTGCTCTACGGGAAGAGGAAGCCCATCCTGATGTGTTTCTTGTGCAAGCTGTCCTTTGGGTATGTCCGCTCGTTCGTGACCCACGCAGTGCACGACCACCGAATGACTCTGAGTGAGGAGGAGCGGAAAATTCTTAGCAATAAGAACATCTCCGCTATCATCCAAGGGATAGGCAAAGACAAGGAACCCCTTGTCAGCTTTCTGGAACCAAAAAACAAAACCTTTCAGCACCCTCTCGTGTCTGCAGCTAACCTCATAGGCCCTGGACACAGTTTTTATGGTAAATTCAGTGGCATTTGCATGGAGGGCGAGCAGGCCCTTCAGGCCGGGGCGGCCAGTGGAGCAGAGCCACCGCCAGCGGGCGTCCTGGCCCCCGGTGCACTCCTCAACCTGGGAGGGCTGACCAGCTCGGCTCTGAAGACTCCTATTACCTCAGTCCCCCTGGGACCGCTGGCCTCCAGTCCCACCAAACCCTCAGAGGGGAAGGACCTTGGGGTGGCAGAGGGGGAGAAGCAAGAGGGGGGCGAGCAGGACAGCCTCTCGGAAAAGGCAGAGCCAGTTGAGGAGGTGGAGGAGGAAGAAGAGGAAGATGTGGAAGAGGAGGAGGAGGAAGAGGAAGAGGAGGAAGAGGAAGAAGACGAGGATGATGAGGGTTGCAAAGGACTGTTTCCGAGTGAGTTGGAGGATGAGCTGGAGGAGCGGCCCCAGGAGGATGCTGGGGCTGTGGCAGGTGGCAGTAGCAGCAGCAAAAAGGACCTTGCTCTCTCAAACCAAAGCATTTCTAACTCTCCCTTAATGCCTAATGTGCTTCAGACCCTGTCGCGGAGCACAGCTTCTACTAGTTCTAATTCTGCTTCTTCCTTTGTCTTTGATGGTGCAAGCAGGAGGAATCACTTAAGCTTTAACAATGAGGGTGGTGGAGCCAGCGTGGCAGAGGGCAGCAGGAGGCTGGACTTTATCGATGAAAGTGCCAATAAAGACAATGCCACAGCACCAGAACCAAATGAGAGTGCGGAGGGCGAGGACGGGAGCTACATCTCCCATCACCAGCATGCTGGCCCCCTCTGTGAGCTTGGGAGTGGGGAGTGCCCTTCGGGGAGCGGCGTGGAGTGCCCAAAGTGCGACACGGTCCTGGGCTCCTCACGGTCACTGGGTGGCCACATGACTATGATGCATTCTCGCAACTCATGTAAGACACTCAAGTGTCCCAAGTGCAATTGGCACTACAAGTACCAGCAGACGCTTGAGGCGCACATGAAGGAGAAACATCCCGAGCCGGGTGGCTCTTGTGTGTACTGCAAAAGTGGGCAGCCACACCCACGGCTGGCACGGGGTGAGAGCTACACCTGTGGTTACAAGCCCTTCCGCTGCGAGGTCTGTAACTACTCCACTACTACCAAAGGCAACCTCAGTATTCATATGCAGTCCGACAAGCATCTCAACAACATGCAGAACCTGCAGAACGGAGGGGGAGAGCAAGTCTTCAGCCACACTGCCGGGGCAGCGGCAGCGGCAGCGGCAGCCGCAGCGGCTGCAGCAGCCAACATTGGTAGCACATGTGGGGCCCCCTCTCCCACCAAACCAAAAACCAAACCGACATGGCGGTGCGAGGTGTGCGACTATGAGACCAACGTAGCTAGAAACCTCCGTATTCACATGACCAGTGAGAAGCACATGCACAACATGATGCTGCTTCAGCAAAACATGTCCCAAATCCAACACAACCGGCACCTGGGCCTCGGCAGCCTGCCATCACCTGCTGAGGCCGAGCTCTACCAGTACTACCTGGCACAGAACATGAACCTTCCCAACTTGAAGATGGACAGCACTTCCTCAGATGCACAGTTCATGATGGGTGGATTCCAGCTCGATCCCACCAATCCCATGGCAACGATGGCTCCATCTCTAGGTGAGGCTGAAAGGTTTTCCACCGTGTCCATGTTGGGGGTGGGGGAGATTGTGTTTGCATTCCAGGGAAGCCCTCATGCAGAGACTGGGCACTGTGTACCGCATCCCTTCGTCCTGTCATTGTGGCCCCCTGTGCGATGCAGCTGCCATTGTGGTGAGTTGCCTTTACATGGTGGCTGAGGATGGAGGCTGCACAGTGGAGACCTCTCCATTCCCCACACACCAGTTTTACTTATCCTGTGAAAATAGTTACTTTCTGGTACGTTTTCTAAGAGTTTTAGTAGGGAGCTAATTAAACAGTAGGTATGGGTTATTGCTGACATGCATAAAATGTTCCTTCTCATTGTGGAAAAGCATCCTTACTACAGTGTTTCCTGATGATTTTTCCTTGGTTTGGCAAGGGGTGTGAGTAGTTTGGCAGGTGACCTTGTGAGAGAGTCTGATCTGAGGCTGGTGCTCTCAGAGCTAGATGTTGAGTTGTTTTCTTATGTGCTGTGTGTCCTGTAGAAGAAAAGGAAAGCAGGTTTTGAGAGTTGTGATGAATTTGGTGGAAGGGGTGTTGTTCCCATGCTGAAGAAACTGAGCTGAAATGGTTCTTCTGATGCCAGCATGAGATACAGGAGGCTTGGCCAGATGGGTATTACTAAACTGGAGAGGAATTGCTAGAGAGATTATTTCTCTCATCAGATCATGAAAGCACTTAAAAATGAGCCACTCAATGCATTTTTCCTGATAACAAGCATTCACTGTGTTCTGCGCTTGGCAGTGGGGGGGGGGGGGGCACGCCACATCCACACCCACACACTGTAGACCAGGAATTAGACTCAGAGTGGCAATAGAGGGTCATGTCCTGTTTGATTCCTTCCCCAGCAGCTGCTGGTCAGATGCATGTGCTGCCCAGTGTTTGACCATCGCAGAACTTTGGGGTGGGAGTTGGTGCAGGACAGACCCTCTGCTCCTCAAGTGTGGTAGATGCTGGCTGTAGTCACTCTACATTGTTTTTTTTGATGCTGAGAATCTTTGCACAGTACCTTGAGAAAGTACGTGAAGAAAAATGTGCCACTTCATCTGCTTTCCTCTGAACTAATTCCTCGTCACTGCACTCTGCCCTCCCTAACCTTGTCCATCCATTGATGCGGTTATTACTGATGCGCTCCATTACTGGTTCATTGGTCTTATGCATGTTCTCCTCTCCTTCACCTATTCATAGTGCAGCTTATTATTAGTCCAGAAGGACATGAAAGCCATGAGAGCGCGACAACACAAGATACTAAAAAAATAAAAAAGAAAACGGAGGAACTCAAGTGACTATAAATTAATTAGAATTTCCCACCCACCCCACCCCCATGGTGTCCCAGCTTGCATCTTTAGGAGGTCAAGGACACAATCTGTTTAGTGTATTTTCAATGGCTCCAAGTTGCCAACAGATGTAGTAGACACTCATCTGTAATATGGCTTACATTGTATAAAGTTAGTGTTGGTGGCGGTGGGTTTCTTGGAAGGCTCCCTACTGGAGCTAATGGCATCTCTTCACTGAAGCACAGGGCACTTGGCATTACAGAAACTGGGAGGATTTGAACAAAAGCCTCCTAAAGTGCATGACAAGGCCTTGAGTGTACATGAGCTTGCCTGGGGAGTGATTTATGAATGGTACACTTGACAGTTGCAAATCTCAAGATGAGGATTATGGAGGGAGGCCCTTCCCATGTCAATAAGCACTTGACACAAGCTCAGCTCGTTAGACTTGTACACACACCATGAACTTTGCTAGAAGTGAAGCAGTTTTTCACATTTTTACACTTCAGTCCAAAACCGGATTTAAGTAGACTATTAATAATTCAGAAGAGTCTGCCTTTGAGTTTTTACTGCATGATGTGTTCAAGAGAGACTGATTTAAAGAGAGAATTTCAGGATAGATGCCAAAAGGGATGCTTTGAAAAGTCACTATGATTAGGAGACATGGACCGTAGCAGGCAAGTGGTGGGTTCCCTGCTCTTCAGGTATTTAGTGAGCAGGAACGGAAGGTATAATTCTGCCGTGGCAGGGAGGAATAGAGCAGATCAAGAAAAAAGATCATTGGCTGCTTTCATGGAAAGACAGGTTCCTGGCAGTGTGTGTAGATGGGATTTTCCTTCTGCAGCCAGTGCTTCTCTGTGTGATCACAGGATCTGCTTGATGACAGTGAGGTGCTATTCCTGTAATAAACTCAGCATTGAGGTTGCCTTGTAAGCTGTAGTTCATCCTGATCAGGACTGTTACGAGCATTGTGGTGTTGCATTTCTGCAGGAAAGATAGTTGAGCGTACACTGCCCAAAGCTGTGGTCTGCACCAGCTGTGATTCTCTGCTTTCGGAAAGGTTAATACAGTTCTGCTTGAACTTTGAGTCTTCTGCATGTTGGCTTCTCAGCAAACAAGATGAAACAGAGAAAGCTATAAGTTAAAAGGAAGTTAAAATACCTCATTTTGATTGACTGAGTAACTGTTGACCTAAAGTTTCCTTTAATAAGGTTGTTAGGCTGAGCTATGACGTAAGATCAAGGTAAAATACCAGGAAGCTTCAGGAAGAGCATAAATGTCTTAAAAACGGAAATGGAGAGCAAGGTGAAGCAAAGGTCCTAAGAGGAAGCTGGTGGTTGGTTGGTCTCTGTGCTTTGGCATGAAAAGTTGTTAGAAAAAGGTCTCTGTGTCCACATCTTCAGAGTGCTGATGTAAATAAGAGCTTGCTGCATTCATTTACTGTAAGTGAATAGACTTCAGTTCATGGTTTGAAGGTTAGGTCTGACACTTAGTAAGCATCCTGCTGGCTTTCCTTGACATGCTCTTGCACTCTCGTTAATAGTGGTTGTCTTCTCCTTGGGCATACAGAGTGTCTGTTAACACTATTTTTAGAAGGCTGTGCACCATTTTGAACTGTTGGGCAAGAGGTGAGATCTAATAATAACAGGAGTGGCACTTTCCTGGTTGTTTTTTTAACTGCCACATTCTGTTACCTACTTGTGACGGCAGTGTGCTGACCAAGCTGCAGTACTCCCACCATTTGGACCAGGGGCTCTTGACTGTTTTTATTTGGCAGGTACTATGCTCTGGCACTGTGTGAGGTAACAGTTCTTGCTTCTCTAGGTAGGCAAGAAAAAAACAAAGTGTTATGCTGTGCTTGAAATGGCCATGGAGGCTTCAGCGTGCTATTAAGAAATTCTGTGGCCTCCAAAACTCTGTTGGGTTTTTCTTGCTGTTTTCAGGGGCAGAGGGTTGGATACTTCTTCAGTGGGTGGGTAGCGAGAGCTAACATGGTCCCTTCCCAGCCTTACATGCTGGTTGTGCTTGCTTTTTTATTTGCATACAGTACTGACCAGCAGCACAGAGGAGTAGACAAAAGGAATGGTGTGCTTAGCTCTTGCTGTGTGTTTGATGGGTGCAAGAGTTGCACCGAGAGCAGTGTGTGTTCTACTGCGTGCTTCTCTTCAGGCAAGTAAAGAATTCAGCTTTTCTGACCTCTTTCTCTCCTTTTTCCTTCATGCAGTGGGTGGAGAGATCCCCCTGGACATGCGGTTAGGTGGTGGACAGCTGGTGTCTGAGGAGTTAATGAACCTGGGTGAGAGTTTCACACAAACAAATGACCCATCGCTGAAGCTGTTCCAGTGTGCTGTGTGCAACAAGTTCACTACAGATAATTTGGACATGCTGGGCCTCCACATGAATGTGGAGCGTAGCCTCCCTGAAGATGAGTGGAAGGCAGTGATGGGGGACTCGTACCAGTGCAAGTTGTGCCGCTACAACACACAGCTCAAGGCAAACTTTCAACTCCACTGTAAGACAGACAAGCATGTGCAGAAATACCAGCTGGTAGCACATATCAAGGAGGGTGGAAAGGCCAATGAATGGAGGCTGAAGTGTGTGGCCATTGGGAATCCGGTACACCTGAAATGCAATGCGTGCGACTACTACACCAACAGTCTAGAGAAGCTGCGTCTTCACACAGTGAACTCGAGGCATGAGGCCAGCCTGAAGCTGTATAAGGTAAGGGTTGGCTTTGCTTCATCTTCCTTCATTGCCCGAGTGCTGGAACAAAGGAAAATCTATTTGAACAGCAGTGGGTTGTAATCCTTTGGAGATGAGTTGCTCAGATCTCTCAAGCAAAACCCAGTCTCACTTGCATGGTGCAACAATTCAGCCTGCATTCTGGTATCAGATGTGGTGCTTAAAGCCTTAGGCCAATGAGTATTCATGTCAAGGTGCTTTAATGGAGGTTTGTATGTCTTCTAGCACTGCATA
Organism: Pezoporus occidentalis; assembly: GCF_034315485.1. Classification (NCBI taxonomy): domain Eukaryota; kingdom Metazoa; phylum Chordata; class Aves; order Psittaciformes; family Psittacidae; genus Pezoporus; species Pezoporus occidentalis. The sequence continues at coordinate 901,153 of NW_026913457.1, forward strand.
TAAATGATACTTCAGCACAGAAATTCAACAGTTACTGCTGAAAACATTACGTGAGGCAGTGTTTGCCACACTTTTGTTGGCTTTCTTCCGTGAGGCAGTCTGTTAACCCATCCAAGATTCTCCACGAGCAGTTGGATGCTTTTGCTGCCATCGGAGAAGTGTGTTCATCCTGGCATGAAGAAGGCTGGGTGGATGGAGAAGGGAGGGGTGGAGGAAGAAGGCCACTGTCTCTGTTCTTTTATGTTCTGTATACATTAATGTTGCGATCAGCAAAGGGTTGGCAGGCTGGAAAAGGGAGAAGGCTCAAAGAAAAGCCTGTATAAATGTGCATGTACTTGACTGTGTGTGTGTACAGAGATTTGGAGGCACTGCAGGTTTCCATCTGTGGCAGGATTTGGCCTGTGACTACCATCTTGTTTTCTTTCCTCTTCCACCCGTTTTCATTTTTATATAACCATCATCCCTTTCCTGACTTGTTTCTCTCACTCATAACCCCTTCCCCTCACTGGCCTGAGCCCTGTGGGCTGTAACCCAAGAGGAGCTCCGGATACAGTAAATAGTCCTTTCACTCGTGCAGCAAAATTGCTGCAGACGTTCCTATTGATTTTCACTGGACTTAAAGCTTCACCTTTTTCTCTAATCATCCCATAATGGCTTTACTATGAACAATCAGGTACGAACTGCCATAAATCTAAGCAGCCACATACCTTCCCTTCACACATGCTATCCCGCTTATTGTCTCCTCATTTCTCTCAGGGTTGTTTTTAATTGTTTCTGTCCTCATCCTTTTCTTCCTAATTTTTTGTTTCTGTCCTCATCCTTTTCTTCCTAATTTCCCCCAAATGTGGTGCCATTTTTCATATAGAAGTATATATACATAAACAGACTGTATTTTGTACTTCTAAATTATTTCTTTGAATATTTTCTTCATGTAAGGGGAATTTAAAACTTGACATTGAACTGCTGGTGCAGTAGCCCACCCATGTCACAGTGCACGCAGATGTCAAAACTCCTGGATTTTCCCTAGAAATGAGCAGTTCCACAAAATTCAGAGAGGAAGCAGACAGCCAGGAGCATCGTAGAGGGTTTGCTTTGAACTATGGTAGTTGGACCTGCCTAGAGTTGATGGGGAGGTGCTCTGAGGCAGATTCAGTTTTTGCCGAGCTCTCTGTCGAGGTCAAGAGTGTTGTGTGATTGCTGTTACCATCTTCAGCTGGGATCCGACATAAAACAGCAGAGACTGGCTCTAAAAATGGTCAGGTTTACACATAAACCTCTGCTCTCAGATGTGCAGGAGACCTGAGAGAGTAAATCAGCTTGGACATGGGCAGGATAGTCCTAGTGAGCCTTTAAAAAGCCAGCTGAGGAACTGAATCTCTTCTGTCTGTGGAATTCAGTCTGAGGTGCAGATGAGTTGTTCAAAAGCTCTGTTATGAGTTTTTAACATACGTTATTGTTCTCTTAAATACGCATTGCAGACGTTTAAAAATTGTTTGTATAGACCCCTCACCTACAGTGGTTTCTGCTGGGAAAGAAGCAGCTGGGGCTCCGAGGAAGGGTGGGGAACAAAGTGAGACCTGGGGACAGCTATAGATGCTTGTAATGAAGATTCCTGAAATGCTTTCCTCATGCAGGCAAGAGGAGTTGTCACATTTCAGGTTTGTAAGAGACCTGGGCAGTTCTCAGCTGCTACAGCCTTGTGTTGCTTCTGACACAAAAGCTGTGAAACGCTAGATGGAGAATAACACACTTCAGAGTCATGAAGTCTGCTGAGTGGTCCATGTATTTGCTTTCTGACATGTCTATAGAAAACCTTTAGCAGGGGATAGTGGACGGCTGGATTCACGGTGTCTCACTCCAGCACAGCTAGAATCAGTGTTTGAAAATACTGGAAAAAACTTTCTCTGGATCAAGCAAGCATCAGTGCAGTTCTTGCAGTCTTCAGAGGGGTTGTAATGCCATGTCTCTCTTGATAGCTGAAAAGATGCAGTGGCGGTGGGGGTAGTTCACAGAACGGTTTCTCTTCTCTCAGGCCTTGGTGTGGTCTGCAGTAAATTGAGATTGATTGGATGTTATTTTTCCTCTTGCTAATGTAATCCATTAGCCTGGCACATGCATAATCAGTTTAGAGCACAGTTAACTGGATGTAATCGAGTTCTTCCCTGCCTGCTGGAGAAAATCCTCTCCAGATGCTGCTGGGTGAGAGCGCATTCTGGGCTTATCACACACAATCCTCCTTATTCTGCCTTTTTGCCATTTTACTCGTAAATCACATGTTACTGGCTGCTTGCATTGCCGAAGAGCCACTTCTTTAGTGCTACTTGCTGCCAAAAAATGTGATCTGGAGACACTGTTAGCCTGTAGTCTGGTGAACCTTTTAGTCTCTCCTGCAATGCTTCAGTGCCGGATGAGGAGGTCTGGTCTTCTGCTGCCATCTTCATCCTGCACATGGCAATAGCTTTCATCAGACCTCTTCCATGTCCGTGATGAGGGGGCATGGATGCTGCAGTGGGGGCCTTGCTTACGACAAGAAGCTGGTAGGGTCTGGTAATCCTTCCTTTCTTCTTATGTTTTCCCAAATCCCTACTGTCTCCCTAAAATCCTGCAACTAAACTGAAAATCCTGTCATTTACCTGGGGAATGTGGCACTTGTGCCTCTCACCATGTGCTTATCTGCTCCCTGTGGCTGGTGGCTTCTGTATTCTGAGAAGCTACCTGGAAAGCAAGAGTACCATTGTAAACATAAGTGCTCAAGTTTTTGAGGTGAATGTACTGGCTTGAGGTAGATGATAGGTTTGAGGAGCCTTTGTTTCTTATCTAGCACAGCTTGGTGAGCACAGTGAGCGTGGGGCTCAGCTGCACTGGCTGTAAGCAGGGAGGCAGAGACTGTGCAAACTCTTGACAAGTGGAAGCTTACTGTAACAGAAGCTAAGTCTTGTCTCCTCATGATGGCAGAAGACTAGACCAGACTTGCAGCAGAGCAGCGTTCCATACATCTGGAATAGGGCAGGCACTAGTTCCCGACATCTATTGCACAGGTGGAATTTCCAGAAGGAATTAATCGTGCTCGAGCAAGAGCCAAGTTTGGACATTTCCTACAACTTCCTGAAACTCTTTAGTTCAAAACCTGTAATTCAGAAGAAGTTTAAACAAAGAACTGCTGAAGAAACACACTGCTGGCCAGACTGCCAAATGAGTGTGTTCAATGAGTTCATTCAGTGTCTTCCTTTTCAGTCTTTCCAAGTGCTGAGTTAACTTTTTTAGGGGATAGGCAGTCTGAAGGAGAGGATTTGGGTTACGTGATTTGGATTACCCTGCATAGAGGTTCTTTGTTAACTGGGAGATGTAGAGTGTGCAGGAAAACGACTTCTTAATGCTAGTATTCGGGATACTGGTGGTAATGAAGCTGTGTGGATCTATGCTGACTTGGAAAGAAGCAAAGATGACCTGTGAGAAGGTGAACAGGAGGTGCAGCTGCAAACCCAGCAGAAGGTGGTGGGAGTTCCTAGCTCACTGAGGGGTGTGTGTCTCACCTTCCCTCTCCCACAGGCACAGCAGGAGCACATGTTTCCTGAGAGCAGCAGGGCTGAGCTGGAGGAACTGCAGCAAGACGCTGCTCTGGGGTTTGGGAGCCAAGCTTTGCAGTTAGTACAATACATGAGAGAGACCAAAACCAAAAGTGTATGTGCTGTGCGGTGTTAATCGAAGAGCTGATGGGCCTGTTGGTCTTAAATGAAGCTACTGATCAAATAGGCAATTGAGAAAGCCAGTGGAAACAAAGGTAACACCAACGACACTGCAGAACATGGAGGAGCTGGGGTGAGAGTGTGCATTAACTGCTTGACTCCAGTAAAACACTGTACAATCCTTGGCAGTGATTTACATTACACAATTAAGAACATTCAAGGCTGTATTACCAGTTACCAGACCTGGATGGAAGCTGTGATGTGCAAGGGGAAATTCAACAGCTTGCAGTGTAGAAAGTGCAATAGGAGACTCTTTTTTAGCTACCACCTTGCAAATAGTAGAGCATCGTGATAGCAGGGGATGCAGTGACTGAACTTCAAGAGGCTTGAAGTGTCACCATGAAGAAACTTGTTACAAAATCCCCCAAAATTTTTAATCCTAGATGATGCATGTAATATTGTATGAGATGTAGTTACTATAATACTCTGAAGTTAAAACTACATGAAAATGGGTGAGCTACTGTTAGAGAAATCAAAAGGGTGTGATGTGTGCAGATCACAGAGGATTTTCTTAAAAACGCAGTAGGTGCTTGTATTAAAGGTATACTATGGATGAGAACAGGTTGAAAACAAAGTGCGGGGGAGACTCTGCCGAAGTCCACAGAAAGTCCAACATGATTAAATAGAAAAGTATTTCAAGAGGAGGTAGAAAAACAAAAAAGGAAGGATCACAGTATCGGGAGGGGAGGGAGGAATGAATTCTTCTCACCAGCTTTCCAGAGAAGAACTGAAGAAATCCTTGTAACATAGGATAAATCCAAGAGATGGTCTCAGACAGAGGTACCAATGAGGCAGAAGTCACTGGGGTTTCCAGGGCTCTTCACTTAAGGGCTCTGCAGGAACCTGCACGTGAAATGGCAGACTCCTCACAGTAATGTGCGCTGAACTGAAACTGCAAAGCAGTAAGTCAGCAAATTGATAGAAACTGTAATGGGAAGAGTCTTAGTAGGCATATAGATTAGAAAGGGGAGGACAGACTTGGGTAAGAGAAGATTCTTCAGCACTGCTGGTTTCTTGAAGCTGTCAGCCAGCCCACAGGCAGGTTCACGCAGGCAGTGGGCTTCCCAGTGTCTTTTCAAAACAAATTGAAAACTGTGCTATAAAGAAGTAAAAATATGTAGACTACTTAGATGTAAAGCTGAATGACAGTTGCAGAAGAACTTTGTAACACTAAGTGCTTTCAGAGGAGATGATAGATGAAATTCAGTGTCAAGCAGTGTTGGAGGGATGGAGGGCAGTCAGCCCTGGTGAGGATATATGGGCTTTTCTTCCTGCTGCCCCTATCATGCAAAAAAAAAAAAAAAAAAAGAAATTAAAGAGGGGGCATGAAGCAAAAGCAGGTTTAAATTTGCTCTTCCTGCAAGTGAGACATGGAGTCATTCCCAGTCTCTTTGAAAACATTAACTCAGTGAACAGTGGCAAGCAGGGTAAAACATGGGAGCTGTGTAAATCCTTGATTTGCCTGATTGTTGAATATTGTGTTCCATTTAGCTCACTTTAGGAAGGATTAACGACAGTAGATGAGGCCCGGAGAAAGTGGTAGAGATGAGAACTAGCTGGAGTAACTTGCGTGAAGGCAACAGACTTTGAAGTTAGCTTGACACACAGATCCAGAACAGGAGGCGAACAGGTAGCAGTCACTTTTTTTGTGCAGCATATCATGAACCTGTGAATCTTGTTACCATTGGATGTTGCAGAGAGTGGGCATACAGACGGACTGAAAAAGGAGCAGGATGGATAGCACGTCAGTGTTCATTAGGTGGTCATTGGGATGCAAGCTCCAGCTCAGGAAACTCAAATAGCAGGTAGCTGGAAGCTTTGGTTATGTACTAGGAACGGATTGTTGTAGGTGTGCCCTGTTACCTTTCGCTAATTTCCCTGCTAGTGGGAATTGCTGGTTTGTTAAAATGTGGTTTCTGTTCCTTTCTGGATTGTTGAGCTAAGAATGCTGTCATTCTTCAACAAGGTATTGATGGGAGTCACCTCATGCCAGTGCTTAGCTGACAGTAGGTGTTTCCTGTGGGACTTAAGTGTAGGAAAGCTCTGTGTTTTGTCAGGTTATAACTTTTAAACAGGCATCTTGGGTTTTCAAACTTTAAAAAGAAAAAAAAAGGCTTAAAATTAGTGGCATCAGCGAGAAGCAAATAAAAGGAATTCTTGGCTTTTGGCTCCAAAATACAAGAGAGTAAAGGGGAAAGTGTTTTGATTTTTCTCCCCTCAGTGGGTTTTAATCAGGCTACCGTAAGTTTGGACAGCTCTCTGCACTGGCCATGCCTCTGCAGCTGCTGGTAGAGGTCTTCTCCTGTCACACAGAGGGTGGCAGGAAGCCCCGGCTGCTGTCAGCACGTGGTGGCTCCACTGTCACCCACGGGACCCAGCCCAGCCTCAGCCTCCAGACCCTGTGGTAGTGTATAGAGCCCAGCTCAGCATTGCTGGAGCTACGAGTAGGTGCCGTGATTCAGCTTTCAAACACCCAAGTGATTGAATGTAGGCAAAAGGAAACATGTCTGAGGTTTGATTTTATCAAAAACTTCCATCAGTCTATGCCTTTTGAGGTTCTTAGGATGAAGTTGCCCGCAAAGAGTCTGTTGTGCTTGTTACAGAGGATTTAGAGCTGTATTAACCTTTGATTTACTCACTGACTGCCTTCTGTGTGTTTTGGGTTTATTTTCGCAAGTTTATCTTTTGAACTATTGATGCAGCATCAGAGCTCTGAATTACACTCATGAGTAACATGAATTGTGCCAGAAGCCTGGTTAAATTACAGAGCATAATGGACTTTCAGCCGATTTCCTACAAGGTCTTAAGCTAAAATTCCAGTGGCAGCTTTACTTAAGTCTCCCCACAAAGTTGTTTTTAAAGCTGGATTTTGAAACCTTTAATTCAAATCTGCCGTCCTCTAGTCTTGGTGAACTCATAATAAAAGATGTGCTTATGAACTGAAGTGGTTTTGAGGGCTAGAGTGTGCTTAGATCTGGGTTGAGCTTTGAACCTTGCTGTACCCATTGCTGAAGAAACTTTGTGAGGTACTCCCTGGTCTGCCCACACACTGGATGTGATTGGAGGGGGTTTGGTGCTGGATCTTGTGCCTAGCTCAGCTCCCTGGCCCCAGCAGCACCTCTCGCAGGCTCTGTGCCTGTGCTCTGCCTTCTTTCAGGATGAAAGAAATTCAATCAGTGCTTTGCTCTTCCACAAAACTGTTTTTCACAGTACAGTCAAATACAGGAGGAATGAGCCCCTACGATCTGGTTCTACTTTTGCATCCTGTTGGGATTTCCAAGTATTTTAATACAAAAAACACTCACTATCCATTTAACCGTTTCAGAAAACTCCCTCTTGGGACTGCGTGTTTCTCTGAGTGTCAAATTGCTCTATCACAGCAGCCTGGCACAACAGTTTTTACCTTCCTTTAGGTATTTAATGATGAAATATGTTAATACAGGATCACAAAAATTACGTTTTGTACTGCTTTTTGAAAGAGTTGAGATCAGAACTGTGGAGACACACAGCACTGCTTGCTCTGTGTTTCGTTTGTGAACTTTAGTCATTTAGATTCTTAAAACAGTTTTCCAGTACTGAGCCATGTGCAACCAACAGCTTAGTGGAGAAACCACCATGTAAAAGCAACTTGAATAACAAATAAGAAAGACTGCAACTGGCACAGGAGCAAGTGATGGCCACAGCAGGAGCTAGGGGTTAGCCAAACCATGCCGCTAAAAGCTCTCTGTCAAACAGGATTTAGAGTTCAAAAATATTTGTGAGAATGGGTAAAAAACTCCAAATAAACAAACAAAAGCCAAGAAAAATAACCAAACAGCCAAAAAGCACCTTGACGAGCTTTTAGCCTGGTCTGCAGCAGTCCCTTGTGAGCAACCGCAGGTACTTTGGGCTTGGTTTCACTCTCATTCACCAGGATGTGTGGGCTCATGGGGACAGGCTGAGCACTGGTAAGAAGGGGCTTGCAAAGCTGCCCCAGACCTCAGCCGTTTTCTCACAGTGAGATGTCATTGCTTCGATGAGGCATCAGTGTGAATTTTGTATGACCTTTCGCCATGCATGGGGCCAGGTTTGTATGTCTGTATGGTTCAGGTTTTTTATCCCAGTAATTTTTTTGATCGTGTGGATGAATGTGTAAATTTCAAAGCCGGCTTTTTTCCATTTTGGGTGATGCTTGTTATACAGACTTCCAGGGTGAGAAGAAGGTGGTTATGGTCATCATTCTGACATAGGGCCATTGAATGGCAGAAACTCTAGCAGACCCTGCTGTGGTGGTGTAAGCTGTTGGGTACCTGCTGTTGCCCTGTACAGACGCAGAAGGTTGCTGCTCTCAGAGGAGAGTGTGGAGGGTGAGTATGTGAGGACAAGTGGGTAGGGCTGGAAGAAGCCTGGGTGTAGGAGTGATGGAGTGAGTGGGGAGAAGAGACGTGGGGATGTTTTGTACGAAGCTGAAGCTGGTGAGTAGAGTTGCAGTACAGGGCTTGTGTGCCCCTGCTTGCTGGTGTCTGCTGGAGACCTGTGCTCGAAGTGGTTCCCCCACTGATGATCCTGTGCTCCCATCTGGGCTATCGTGTTTCTCTTTGGGTAGTATTCCTGGAAGACCTAGGAAATGCTCTTCATTCCTTTTCCTGGTTGGGTTTTCAGCACTGTGGTAACAGTCCTGGCAGGTAACTGCAGTGCAGCTGCAGGCTCTTTATGACGAGCTTATTAAATAATGGATGGCCATTCATTAACATCCATCTCTAGCAGTGGCTTGATTTGCAAGCTGGGAAGGAGCCATGAGGTGCTTTCCCCAACCTACTCCGTGTGATGTGGTGTGAACTGCTGATTTCTATTAGGCTGTGCTAGTGCAACCAGGCTGCATGGCACTTTGTCATCCTCTCTCCTGAGATAACGGAGCCATTTCTGTATAGAGTTTTGTAACAGTTAAAGTCCCCAAAATTACTGTGGAAGCAGCATGGGAGGTCCTATGTTTGCTGTCTCCTCGGGAATTCATTAAATCACAATAAATAATGTATGCATAATACATAACCTAATACCATAATGTTATTTTGGTCCTACTTGCCAGTCCTAAAAATCCTGGCCTCACACTGTAATGTGTGCAGTCAAGTTCTGCAGTTCAAATTAGGCAATACATTACAGTTGCACAACAGGTTCTCTCAAAGTTGTGCCTTTTGGTATGGTTGGACGAGCTCCGGTAAACCCTATTGCAGCACTTTGAAGATACTTGTCTCCAGGTTATTTTGCCTCCCTGCCAAAGACTGCTCCCCACACTGCAGAGCCACTGCTGGGGCATGTAGCACAGGGAGCTCTGGGCCCACAGGGCTGCAGTGAGACAGTGGCAGTGTTTAAGATGGTAGGTGGATATTTACCACAAAGATTCGTGATACCAGTTTGCCCCTCACTACCTCCCAGGACCACTGCTGGGACACAGCCAGCCAGTGTGCTGCTGATGTGTTAGGAGGAGCAGGCTCCAGCTCACATGGCTCTGGCAAGGACTTGATGTGTATCCAGAGTAAAGATAATAATCTGGTCTTAGAGTCAGCTGATTTTTTGGACTGCTGATCATCATTCTCAAAACCTGCCTTCCCACTACCTGATTTTGAACCCTTCCTGTTGCCATGAGCTGTGAAAAATTAGCGGTATGGATGTTGTGGTACAATATGGAAAAGCTGCTGGGATCAACTTGTACTGCAAATGCTTGCTTAGGTAGTGGTTGGATTTATGCTGGAGTTGCCATACAGCTCCATTGTTACATTGCTTATTTTCCCCAACAGCAGAAATTAATGCTTTGATTCCTCCCTTCCCTCTCTTGTTCTGCATTTAAAGCATGGAGGTGGATTTCTGAGGATGTACCTCTCTTTGGCCGTTGATCAGGATAGTGCAGTTATTAATCCCAGGATCCTGGTTTCCTCTTTGTCCTAAGCATTAGCTCACAGTTCTTCTGCTCAGCAAAACAGGCTGCAGTGGCTCTGGTAGAACAGCATTGCTGCCTCATCACAGTGTTTGAGCCTGCTTTGACTCCCCCTTGTCAGCTCAGGGGCTTACAAGATGGGGAGGTGGGGAGAGTGGCCAGGATGCTCTGATCTAAACAGGGGGAATGTAAAAATCTGGATTATATCCTGTCCTTCATCCCTTGTGCATGCCTCACCCTTCCATAGTTACAAAATTCACAAGGACTGATGCACGTGACATATTGGGGTTTCACCACATTTTACGTGGTGGTTGGGGTCCTCTGACCTGCTGCCACTTATTTCCCCTCAGGTGCATAATGGCCTCTAGACTTGATTCTGCCTCTCTTCATGAGCAGGCATTACAATCCTATCCCACTCACTCCTCCCCTTCTCATGCTTGGAGAACATGGTTACAAAGAAAATCACCTGGGGAAGTAACAAAGCCTATCTCCACAGAGGGGAGGCTAATTACACAGCTAATTAATCCAACAGATGTCACTTTAAATGCCTGTTTCTTTGTGATTCTGTTGCACACATCATGCTGGTTAAACAGACTTCATGGACCCTGTTCAAAATGCCTGCACAGGCTGTGGGAAGCTGCCGGTTTAGACCCTGATGTGTCCTCTTCGCTCCCCGAGGTTCATATCAAGGAACAAGTCCCAGAGAGCCAAGTCTAGACTGTGCTCCAGATTCCACTTGGAGAGAAACGCTGTTTAATAGTCGCATTTCCTTTAGAAACTCTGAACGAGCAGATGTGAGGTTTGAAGTGGTTGTTTACATTCTTGCTCTAAGCATGGAGGCGAGGCAGAGGCGTTGGAAGCGGAGACCCCATCCTGCTGCGCCAGAATCGCTGCTTGGCGCAGGGAAAAGGGAACTTGGAAACCTGAGCTTCTCTGGTGGGGTCAGCAGTTCAACCCCAAGGCTGCTGGAGGGCCTGAAGCTGCTCGCTCCTCTGATGTGAATGTGGTCTGTCCAGTTCTGGTGCTATCGGGAGGATTCCCTTGCTCTGGCTCTCAGGGGTAAGAGAAAATAAATGACTGTTTCTCCAGTATCTGAACTCTGCTCATATGGCTGGGGACATGTTCTGGTTGCCCCCCTCCCTGGGAGAAGGGAGCAGCTTCTCATCCTCGTGTGGAGCTGGCTGCTTGCTGCTGAAGGTCAGTGATCGCTGCGCTTGTTGCCTCTGCTGAGACTCCCCCAGCTCAGTCTCCTTCTGCATCTGACCGCCAGCCTGGTGGTTAGAGGACACCTCTGACACACATTGATGTCAGTGCTGGTGTTTTTACACACAGGCACTATGGTGTTTTCTCCCTTTTGTGCTGTTTTGCAGGCTGGTAACATCAAGGTGTAGTACAGATGCCTCAGCAGCATGTCTGTCACCCTAGGAAAACACTGCCATTGTCAAACACTGTCACGCTTCATGCAAATGTCCCAGGATGGGGTTGTGAATCTGAATTGTGATTCTGGGTGTTTGCTCTGCTGGCCTGGCCTTTTATTCCCCTTTCATACTTAGAATCAAAGGGTTACCTCTTCTTACTGAGCAGGTTATCTTCTGGGATCAGGAGACTGCAGTGCTAGACCAAGGCCCAGGGCAGTGTGGCTGGAGGGTGGCTGCTGGAATGGGAGAGGCAACCCCAGTGCTCTGGGTGTAACACACCAGACAGTCCTGAAGACGGCAGATTGAGCTGCCTAGTGTGAAAGGAGCAGGAGAGATACAGTTGAGGGGGAAGAGCATCTTTCTTGGGGTCTTAACATTATCGGAAATCACAGTTGGCGCACTTGATTCAGCATAATGGATGTGTTCTCATTTCCCACAGCTGATGAGGATTATATCAGCTTGGTTTAACAGTCTCATTTTCTGCTCCCAATGCACACTTGTTTTAATGCGTTTCAGTTAATGAAGTAGAAGAGAGAATGAGGTGTTACTGTTTATGTACAGACAGTGAGTCTGTGCGGAGGACTCTCGAGCCCATGCAGTCCCTTCCCATTGCTCTCAAAGGGCCGGTATTAGCTGGCGTTTATAGAAAATTTATTGGCTGTGGTTTATCCAGGTAAAATCTTTCCCAGTGGTGCACATTTCTCTCTCTGCTTTCCTTATGCATTATTACAGGCTACAAGATGTGTCGCTGGCAGCTTGTCTGTGGGCAAGGGATATAAGCAAGCTGAGATGGCCAGGAGTCATGTCTCACAAAACACTGCAATCTATTTGATACGGGGAAAGGTGCTGCAATTTACTTGGGGTAAAAAGTTCATGTATGCCATGAAGTAATTTACAGCTGGGGCATCTCATCCTTCCGATGTTCGCTGCTGTGGTGTTGCACCTAGCGGGTCAGGGCTGCTAGGTGCAGGCGCTGTGCAGGCAGGTTCATCTGCTCGTCCCTAGAAGCGCTCAGCCCGATGATGTCTGCTCCCAAGAAGGAGGTGTGCCATGGTGGTGGGACGCACAGCGCAGGCTCAAGGCTGTGCCTCCAGTGGCCTAGCGAGAGGGCCTCTGTCTTCCTGAAAAACAGGTTGTCCTTGTCCTGACAGCAAATATTTGCTGTGAGGGGGGCTGGAGCTCTGTTTCTCCGAGCAGCATCCCAGCCCTGAGCCTGCTTGCTGCTGGTGGGAAGGGCCTATAAACAGTTAATGCTGTTACCTCATTGCTGGCCCAGTGCCATGGGCTGGCATCGCTTGGCTGACAGCAGCCCTGCACATTGTACCGCTTTGAAGGTAAAGCTGCTGTTGGTTTAAGCGGGAATTAAACAATTACTGTGTCTTACTTCTCCCCACCTTCTGTGGATTGACTCTATAAATTGTCAGCCTGTTGACATTTTAATGTGAATTATGTCATATGGTATCCCCTTTGATTTCAACATGCCTCAGTTTGTAAATACACGAGCCTCTCAAAGGGTTGTGGTTAGCATACACACTGGAGGCCTCAGGGTTTTTGGTGGGGAAGGAGCACAGTGCTGTCTCGGCAGCAAGCGTGTCTGGCATGGCGTGGAGCTCCAGGCACTTGTGCAAGGGCTGCCTGGGACACCTGCATGTGCTGGGGCTCCCTGTGTGCTGCGGGTCCAGCACCCCAGAGACCCCAGCGGGTGCTGTGTGCTCCAGCATCCCTCACTGTGGGGTCCCTCTGCTTCCCTCCCTCAGCGTGGGGCAAGAGATGTCCATGTCTGCAGGGAAAAGGGGCTTCTCCACTCCCTGTTGTTGATGTCTCTGGGTCAGGTACAGAAACCAGGGGGGTGCTGGTACCATGCAGAGACGCGGGGTCTGCTGGGTGCAGATCAGCTCCTCAGTCAGGAGCAAAGAAGAGAGGGCTGGTAGCAGAAGAGCTGCACATGGTGCCAAAACTTCTTGGCAGATGGATTTAGCTGAAAGTAGCAGAACAGTGAAAGTGGTGGGAGGAAGAGCTTGTGTGGGTGAGGGAGCCAAGGTAGGATTGTGTCAAATACCCATGTGGCATGGGGCTGAGTGTGTCTCACACTGTGCCAAAGCCTCTGGGTGCCCCCAGGTCACACTGCAGGCAGGGAGGTCCTGTCCCTTTGCCGGGATTCCTGTTTGTTCTCCATGCAGCCCTGTCCAGCTATCCTACTGTCCCCCAGCCTGTGCTGAAGAGGCTCTTACCTCAGCAGGTCCCAGCTGTTTGGATCAGCCATCCTTTGTTTTTTGAAACTGGCTCAAAGAGTTGTTGTAGTCTTCACGTATGTGCCATAAGAGGGAATATCATCAGGCAGGGTAAGCAGAGGAGCAGAGAATAGCTGGGAGCTCTGTTTGGGTGAGTAAAGCCTTCCTCACTTCGACTGTGACTTACATTCTCTCCAGCAAAGCCCCTGAGGGCATCTCCATTTGAGAGCTGCGTATTTAAATTGTAATACCTACAGCATTTTTGCGACTGTTCTGTAACCCTGGGGTGTTATGTACAGGTATGTCGCATTAGGACCGTGTTTGTATGTATGTGGTGGTTTCAGACTGCACCTGCTGGTTGTACCTGCTGATGAACATGGGGTCGATACCCAGAGGAGAAGGCTTCGAGGACAGTTCTCTTGAATAGTTCTGGCTCTTGACCTGCAGCTGCATTGCTGGAAATGGAGCAGATGCAGGTCCTGCTTGTGCCTGTGCTCTGCAAGAAGTCCTTTGAAAATGACCAGCTGTCCCAGAGCTGGTTCTTGAGCATGCTTTGACCATAGATGGGAGAGATTTAAAGACTTTGGAGTCCTTGTGTAGATGGAGTTTTCACATCATGCGTTACACACAGCTTTTCTCAGCCTGTGTGTGTTTCCTGTAGTCCCACAGAACAGAGACCTTGCTTTTATTGTTTTCACACCTTGTTTTTTTACTTACCTAGGCATTGCAATGCCCAGATGGATCTATTACAGTGTCTAACTCTGGGCAAGCAGGTTAGCAAGACATGAAACCTGCATCTAGGGCTCTGGATAGCATACCCCGAGCAGGTGTCTTTGCAAAGAAGCTAATCCCACATGAACACAGAAATGAGAATCTGTAGGGCTACTGAACTAAATGAGTTATACATGGAATTTCATAAACAGGATTTAGAAATTTGTCATCTCTTCGCACTTATTTGCCATGAGTGGACACTGCTCCCAAAAAAGATTCTGCTGCTTCCATTTTATTTCTGAATTGCAGTAGTCAGTAAGTACTCTTAATGCTGATTAGTGCTGCCTTCACAATATTCATCACTTACCTTGTGTATGTTTCTACAGACTTTACATTGTGGATTGCAGATCCGGAATTGCTAAAACCAATAAATATTGTGCCAGGCGTTTCCCAGGAGTTTCTGTATGTATATGGCAAATACAAGTGGATGCAGATACGTTTGAACAAAGAGAGCACCAAAGAGCGGAGACATTTATCATCTCAGATTGTATTCTGTTTGCTTCAGTGTACTGCTACAAGCTCTGTATTTTCCGTTTTTGCAGTCTATCTTGGAGGGAATAGCTGCAGCTAATATTCACAATTCTGGTCTCTTGTGTATCCCTCTACAGACGGATACTGCAATTGAATTAGGTTTTAGATACAGATAGGAAATTTTACACAACCATTGCCGTCAGTGCTACAAGTGCACCAAAATAAAGCACTGTATGAACTCGGAAGCTAGTTTCACATTCAGCAGGCATCCAAACAGGTCCAGGGACTGAAAACCCTCTTCACTACTTCTGTTGTGCTCAGTGCTGTGTGAACCGTGGGCTGGATAGCAAAGTAATGGGAGATGGATGTCTTTGCTTTTAAAAACCAGGAGAGACCACTGCAATCTTCAAATCCAGTTTATTTTCAGAGCTGCACAAAGCTGTTTTGTCCTTTGGACAAAGTCCCTACCTGTGTGCGTGGTCTGCAGCCAGTGCAGGGAAGGTGGGATGTTCTGGCCCTCAGCCCCCATCCTCGGTTTCTCCACTCCTCACATGCCTTGATGTCTTTTGCTTGGGAATGAAGACTCACAGCCAGGGAAGGGACAACAGGCTCTGACTGTTCCTGTTCTTTCAGGTTCCTTGTTCCATTTGCATGGTGGTGAGGCAGTTGTACCAACAGTGCCACCAGACCTGTCAGCATCCCCTGGCTGCTGCCAGCTCTGTACAGCCTTGCCTGCTCTTCTTTTTGTGGCACTGAAATATGGGTCTATTTTCTGCCTTTCTGGTTAGCATGATGTCTTGTCCGGAGTGAGCTCGTGATGATGGAATAAAAAGCATAAGATCTGCTGCTGGTGCAAAATACTGACCTTTGCTTCTGAGGAGCTTGGAAATATCTGTAGCAAGGGTGGGAGGCACTGCCAGCCACAGGTTCTTAAGGTGTCTCGGGGTTGGGGTCTTGCACTTGCTGTACAAGTGCCTGATGGGATTATGGGGAAGCATTACCCCAGTGCCTGGCAGTCCTGCAAGTCAACAGCCTGTTGTGGATAAAGCAGCAAACCAAATCCATCCATAGGCTGCACACTGCTTGGAGAACATGTATGTAACACGAGCCAGAGTTGGACTGCTATGAATTGTTACAGGTCATTGACATGTCCTTTCTGGTGGAAACCAGTCCTGCAAACATGTGCTGGGAGCTATTGCATGTTCAAGGACTGAAGAGATCTTCAGTTAAATTTGTAGGAGGCTGTGGGTGGAATGCTTCTCCTAAGAACTTGGTGGCTTTCCTCACAGAGTAGTTACTCAGTGGTGAGGGGGAAGGAGCATTTGCCTGACTTTATATACGCAGTTCTTAAGACACATTAGTTTCCTTTCAGTTCAATGGAAGCCCTCACAACCATCTTAAACATAGGAAATATCAGACTTCAGGTTGCCTTAATTCATCCCTTTGTGTGCAGGCATTATTACAGTTTTTAATTATAAGTATTTCCATACATATTTTTCCAGTAGGATTCTTGCCTCATTCTGTGAGTGAGTAATTATTCCATTTCTTTTTATCTCCCTCTTTCATTACATTGCCCCAGGCTTTGTCTAATACAATCCAAAGCTTTCACTGAATGAAGAATTATTTATTTTCTCATGGGCATTTCTGTGGTGCTGTGTTTGTGTGTTTCACAGACATTTAATGAACTTACCTTCACAGCATATGTCTGCAATCAGATGGGACTCCTGTCCTTGCGGCTTGGGTTTACTAATGCACAACAAGTGCATCAAAGGTTGTAATCTTGGCTGCCCAGCTTGGTGCCCAGCCCTGCAGTCGACACTTCTGAAGAAGGGCTGCTCTGCTGGAAGGGCTCCACTGGCTTAGTCTTGCTCCACCATTTATTTCACCTTCAAAACTCAAGGAACATTATGTATTTCCTGTTTCTGCTTTTGTTCTCTGTCGTACTAATTCACCTCACCTTCCTTTGGTTCTCTCTCCTCTCTGCTCTTGCATCACCCTCATCTTCAGACTATCACAGCTCCACCACCACCAGCGCTGCTCAGCTTTCCTTTTGTCATAGCTGCTCTTAACGTGTCCCAGAGTGCAGATGGAGCCTTTTCTTTGTCCAGGACATGTCTGTGTCCCAGGCTGATGCTGAAAGCCCAGCTCAAATCAGGGGTGGTGGATGGGGAGAAGGCTGATGCTGTGTGGGATGCTGGAGAAGGGAGCAGAGCAGAGGCTGGTGCTGATCCTCAGGGCCTGCCGGCTGAGGAGGTGCAGCCATACGCTACAGAAGGTGGGGTTTTGAAGAGCTGATGGTTTATGTCCGGCCTATGCATTTCTGTGTTGTAGGGGTGCAGTGGCCAGGCAGGAGAACAGCTTGGGCTGAGGTTGTGCAGAATCCTCTAGCTGATTGGAGAAAGTGGAAATAATTTTGGGTTTTTTTGATTGTGTGGAAGATGACTTCATTCTGCAGGTAATAGAGGAACCGACAAGGAGAGGTGCCGTGCTTGACCTCATGCTCACCACCAGGGAAGGGCTGGTAGGAAATGTGATGCTCTAGGGCAGCCTTGGTTGTAGCGATCATGAGATGGTCGAGTTCCTCAGGACAGTGAGAAGAGTGCAGCAGGCTCACTGCCCTGGACTGCAAGAGAGCAGACTTTGGCCTCTTCAGGAACCTGCTTAGTAAGGTTCCATGGGATACAGCCCTAGAGGGCAGGGGGGCCCAAGACTGTTGGATGATATAAGGCCCAAGAGTGTTGGTTGATATAAGGATCACCTGCTACAAGCTCAGGAGTGTTGCATCCCAACTAGAACAAGGCGCAGCAGGAGGGCCAGGAGACCTCCTTGGATGGATAAGGAGCTGCTGAGGAAACCTCAAGGGGAAAAAAGAGGCTTATAAAAGGTGGAAGCAGGAACAGGCGACCTGGAAAGAATACAGGGATGTTGTCTGGAAAGCTAGGGACCAGGTTAGGAAACCTAAGGCCCAGTTAGAATTAAACTTGGCTAGGAATGTGAAAGATAACAGGAGGGGATTCTGTAGGAACATTACAGATAAAAGACTAGGGACAATGTGGGCCCTCTCTGGAAGCTGTCAGGAGAGCTGACTACCCTGGATTTGGAGAAGGCTGAGGTTCTTAATGACTTCTTTGCCTCGGTCTTCACTGGCAAAGGCTCTGACCACACCACCCAAGTCTTTGGAAGGCAGACGCAGGGACTGTGAGAATGAAGATCTTGGGCCCACTGTAGAAGAAGATCTGGTTCAAGACCATCTTAAGAACCTGAATGTGCACAAGTCCATGGGATTTGATGAAATCGATCCGCGGGTCCTGAAGGAGCTGGTGAATGAAGTTGCTAAGCCACTGTCCATCATATTTGAGAAATGGCAGTCAGGTGAAGTTCCCGACGACTGGAAGAAGGGAAATATAACCCCCATTTTCCAGAAGGGGAAAATGGATGACCCGGGGAATTACAGAGCAGTCAGTCTCACCTCTGTGCCTGGCAACATCTTGGAGCAGATTCTCCTGGAAGGCATGCTAAGGCACATGAAAATCAACAAGGTGCTTGGTGACAGCCAGCAGGGCTTCACGAAGGGGAAATCCTGCCTGACCAACTTGGTGGCCTTCTGTGATGGGGCTACAGAACTGATGGACAGGGGTAGAGCAGTTGATGTCATCTACCTGGACTTGTGCAAAGCGTTCGACACTGTCCCACACGACATCCTTGTCTCTAAATTGGAGAGACATCAATTTGATGGATGGACCACTCGGTGGATAAAGAACTGCCTGGATGGCCGCACACGAAGAGTTGTGGTCAATGGCTCAATGTCCGGCTGGAGACCAGTAACGAGTGGTGTCCCTCAGGGATCGGGGTTGGGACCGATCTTGTTCAACATCTTTGTCGCTGACATGGACAGTGGGATTGAGTGCGCCCTCAGCAAGTTTGCCGATGACACCAAGCTGTGTGGTTCGGTTGATACCCTGGAGGGAAGGAATGCCATCCAGAGGGACCTGGACACGCTTGTGAGGTGGGCTGATGCCAGCCTCATGAAGTTTAACCATGCCAAGTGCAAGGTCCTACACCTGGGTCGGAGCAATCCCAGGCACAGCTACAGGTTGGGCAGAGAAGAGATTCAGAGCAGCCCGGCGGAGAAGGACTTGGGGGTGTTGGTTGATGAGAAACTGAACATGAGCCGGCTTCAGTGTGCACTTGCAGCCCAGAAAGCAACCGTATCCTGGGCTGCATCAAAAGGAGCGTGACCAGCAGGTCAAAGGAGGTGATCCTGCCCCTCTACTCTGCTCTTGTGAGACCTCACCTGGAGCATTGTGTGCAGTTCTGGTGTCCTCAGCATAAAAAGGACATGGGACTGTTGGAACAAGTCCAGAGGAGGCCACGAGGATGATCAGGGACTGGAGCACCTCCTGTATGAAGACAGGCTGAGGAAGTTGGGGCTGTTCAGCCTGGAGAAGAGAAGGCTGCGTGGAGACCTCATAGCAGCCTTCCAGTGTCTGAAGGGGGCCTATAGGGATGCTGGAGAGGGACTCTTCCTTAGGGACTGTAGTGACAGGACAAGGGGGAATGGGTTAAAACTTGAACAGGGGAAGCTTAGATAGGATATAAGCAGGAATTATTGTAAGGGTGGTGGGGCACTCAGGAAGTTGTGAATGCTCCATCCCTGGTGGTGTTCAAGGCCAAGTTGGACAGAGCCTTGGGTGAGATGGTTTAGCATGAGGTGGCCCTGCCCATGGCAGGGGGGTTGGAACTGGATGAGTGTAAGATCCTTTCCAACCCTAACTATTCTATGATTCTATAATTTCTCACAAATATTTCTCTGTTAGGACTGTGGACGAAGGATGACTTTGGTCTGTTGTTCCTAAATGCATCCTTGTTGGCTTCTACCAGGGGAGGTTGTGTCATCCATCTCTTTGATATTGATATTCTTCGATTTATGGAGAGGATTAAAAAGTCGTCTTGTGTATTGTTGTTATTGTATGGTTATCTGTTGGGATTCTGTGTGGTACATTGCTGTAGGAAGTTATAAAGAAGCTATATGAAAACAAGGAAATCTTCAGTCTATCACAGTGTTTGTAACTTCTCTAGAGATAGATGAAACAATAAATACTGGGCGAGGGAAGTTAATCTGTGCCTGTAGTATTTTATCAAATAATGTGAACTCAGTGTGGGTTTCTGTGGCCAGTTCGATTTCCCACATGGGTTTATGAGCA
Organism: Pezoporus occidentalis; assembly: GCF_034315485.1. Taxonomy (NCBI): domain Eukaryota; kingdom Metazoa; phylum Chordata; class Aves; order Psittaciformes; family Psittacidae; genus Pezoporus; species Pezoporus occidentalis. Next base: position 920,905 of record NW_026913457.1, read on the forward strand.
TTATTACAAAGTTCCCTTGCTGCGCTGCATGCAGGAATACTGCCTATGATGCCCACCTGTCCCAGCAGCACCACAGGAATGTCCTCTGGATGGCTGCTCAGGTCCTGGCTGTGGGAGCAGGGGGCCTGCAGCCAAGCCACAGCATCAAAGGGCTGTTGAGGGCACACTGGACATGTGTCCAGCATCCTGCCTGTCCTGTTGGCCAAGAGTGGGCTGCCCACCACGTGATGGGTGCCACTTCTCATCAGGGCTCCTTCCCTCTGCGCAGAGGTGTCCTTGTGCCCTCCCCAGCGCCCTCATGTGCATCTGCTCCAAGAGGTGGTGTAGAGCACAGTAGGTGCAGAATGGCCGTCAACCTTTTCCTTCAGGGCTTGGTGGGTTTTTGTCCAAAAGACTTAATTTGGGGAAAAAGAATGCCATTTTAATTTAAATTCTTAAAGCTGGCTCCACATGCATAGAAGGTTTAGGGTGGTTGCTTTAAGTCTGAGCTGGCATTAACACCACAAGACCAAGTGTGTGTTACATGCTGTGCCTTGGAACATGCAGTGCCTCCTCTGAGAGTCCTTGCAGCATAACATATGAATCATTCCTATGGCTGCTGGAGGAAATAATCCATCACTTGTAAGGATAGTCCTAGTCTTGCGGAAAGCATTTTTCAATCACTCAGCAGCTATACAATTACAATATGGACAACAGATTTTTATCCCTGTGTCTTTTCAGGTTCCCTCAGCCGTTTTTTGTTGTATTTTATCCAGTGGGTTGCCCATATTCACAGGCTGCTCTAGTTCACCTTAGTGTTCAGTTTAACAACTCACACTTAACTTATTATTTTTGAGTATATGTACAAAACATGTTAAAAAAGAAAACCAACTGGTTAGTGGAATCGCTGAGCCTGCTTTGGTTACTGTCTTGTCTTCACGTTCAGCTGTTCTTTTCCCGTTTCTTTTCCTGACACTGGGAAAGGTAAGGCTCCCTGAATGCCTTGGCTCCTGGCTGTTCCCAGCACTGAGAACGGAGCAGGCTGAAAGACCCAACCTCAGTGATGTTGCTGAGTCATGGCAAAAGATTTCTTGCTGTTTGTTTTAACTTCCTCCTGTTGCTGTCCATACAGTACTTCGCAGGCTCTGCTTTTCAAAACAAAGTTCAGCTTTCCTGCTGTATTTCTCCAGGGATGAAAGCATTCATAGAAAATATGAGGTGACAAAAATGTACCCTTTCCTGAGGAGCAAAATGTCATCAGTTCAGGTGTTGGTTAACTTGCAAGAGGAACCCGTCACCAAAGCACTGCAGAAACTGCTGTGTTTAGCTCAGCTCACGGTTAACATCCCTCACATCCCTCACTTGTAACAGGAGAGTATCCTCCATGTGCAGTTAGTCGGGTTCACGTTGATTAGAGGAGCACCGTGAGGAGCGGTGGATGCCCTTGCAGACCTGAGGGGCTGTTGTGGGGCCGCCTGCCGGAGCCATGGCTGGAGTAGGAGGACACAGGGTTGATGGCAGCACTTTTCAGAACAGCTGGTAGGAAATGTACTCGCAATTGTGCTTTATTTTTATCACTATAATTAGCAGGATCAATACACACACTCCTGCACTCATCTCCACATATAGCAGTGCTTACGCCTGTGCCTCCCTGGGGAGAGCTGTGAAGGTTTCAGAGATCTGGAAAATTCTCTGAAGTTGCAGTTGCCCAAGAGTACTTCTGTTGTGAGTGCAGCTCTGGTGATACAGTAATGGGAGAAGAGTTTCATGGCTGTAGGAAGGCTCAGCGAGACCTTCCTCTTCTCTCCCTTTCATGGCTGCTCAGCCATCTCTTCTCAGCCAGTGCACACATAGTGTCCAGCTGTACAAAGGGATACCAGTGTGCTATCAGAATTGAATCATACAGATGGAGAATGACATCTCTGACCGCTCCCTTAACTCCCTTCTCATCTCTTCCCTCCCACTGTGAGGCTTCCAGTTGGCTTTCCATCAAGAAGCTTCTGGTCTCTTGGTGCCTCTCCTGGGGTTGAAGGGCACAGCTGGGGAAGTACAGGCTTTACTCTGGACTTTTTCTTCCTCGAGTGCAGGGGAGGAACCTTGGAGATGCTCTTATACTTTAAATGGTCCCACACAGATTTTCATCTTTGGCAGTCTCCTCTAACAAATGATTAATTAGTACTTTCAGGTCTTCTGCACAATTTAAAAAGTCGTGGTTGGGGATGTACATACAAGTCAACCTTTCTTGGCTCTTGTTTTCTGTTAAACTGTGATTTTTGCACACTAACCCTGGGGGACTGTGAATATGCGGGGATGCTGCTCATCACAGCCTGCATAAACAATGTCCTCATTAAGAGCTGATGGGCTTAGAAGGCCCCATGAAGAAGTTAGCTGCCTGAGCCAAGCAGAAGCTGGGACTGTTGCCTCCCTCTGGGCTTTAGCCCCTCCTCATTAAGCAGGTCCGGGCTATTGATTGGGAGCTTGTGTTTGGAAGAGTCTTACTTACTCCATGCATTATCTTGACAGATTGATCAGACCTGATTGAGAACCTCTTAAAGGAACGAACAGCTGTAATGGGAAAGTTGGACTCTGTCATCCGTTAGGATGATTCTGGGAGCGAGAAGAACGAGGCTGACATCTTGGAGCAATTGTATTTACAATTAACATGGCTGAAAACGATTGCCTCTATTGATCCCCCCTTCCTGCAATTACAGCCCCATTGTTTACATTCCAGCACTTCGGTTATAAAAAGGAAATTCAATAATTATTGCATTATTTAAAGTTAAAGTGCCACAGAGTTTGCTGGCTACGCTTGCTGGTTGATTTAACGTTCACTAAAATCCATGCTGAGCTCTCCATCTTTAGGCTGAGCAATATTTGGCTTTTAATGAGACTTCAATGGCTGGTGGAGCAGACCCAGTTTGCTGGGTGGCTTCTGGGGTCGTTGATGGGCAAATCCAAAGGTGTTTCAGCACAGCAAGCACCAGCCTCGTGGCCAGCAGGGAGAGCATCTGTGGGCTGTAGCCCCCACCCGGGTGGGACCCCATGCGGATGGCTCCTTTACCCTGCTGCAAGGGCCACCAGCTCTTCCTTGATGCCTCATATATTGTTACTGACCTGTCCCCAGGTACGCAGATCTCTACTCAGCCACCCTCTGTGTTGCTGCTGGGTTCTCCTTTGAGGAAAGTCCTTCGCCTTGCTTCGTGCGCACTTTGCAAAGTTGTGGCTGGGGGCCGGTGATGTGATGCTCAACAGGTCTGTGCCTGTCTGGGGCTTGCAGGGTCTGCGTCAGCCCCATCAGGGAGCCAGGGGCATTCACTTAACACCAGGCAGAGCTTGGAGGGCATGGAAAATACAGAACCAGAAGGGGGCTGTAGGAACTGGCTGTAAATTGGGGCTGTTCTTCATGGCTTTCTGCGGGACTGAAGGACTTTCATTAAGTACCTGAGCCTCTGGCAGGGGGAGTACTACATTTCCAGCCTTTTGGAAAGATGATAAAGATCAGAAACCAAATAACAAATCAAAATCTAGATTTGTAGCACAAAGTCTCCCTGTCCTCATCTCATGGTGGTGTTTTTAAGGGCTTGGGTTATACTGAGGAAGCTTTAGCTGGAGGTGGAGGAGTGATGCTCACCCTTAGGCTGGTCCAGTTACCACGAACTAAACTAAAAAAATTTGAGGGTATGTGAGCCTGAGCTCCACAGTTAAAGAAGCCTGCAAAGCTGGAAGGAGGGAAGGGTTTTGTAACACCACTTCTTCAGAAGCAGTAAACAGCTGCAGGACACTGGTGGAATATGGGAGACCGTAGGTTCATCTTTTGAACCTGCTGAATGGGGAATCAATTTTTCCTCCTTTCAGAACATTTGTGCCCAGGTCTGTGGGCACACCAGCCCTTCCCAGGCACAGTCTCCGTGTGTTCCTGCTGCAACTGCCCTGCTCCGTCAGCACCAGGAAATTCCAGCCGAGACTGCAGGTGTGAAGGGAGAGCAAGACGGATAGGGCAGCGCTGACTTTTATGGAGTACTTGGAACAGGCTGGGCTCAGACAGCTGCATCCACATGACTTTCATTAAAAATTCAGATTCTTCTCTTGTAGGGCTGTGTGATTTATCTCATGCAGATCAGAGGCACATGGGGGCCAAGAGGCGCTTACGAGGTTTCTGAGGTCTGCTGCAGGGTTTGGTCCCTTTCCACAGCAACCTGTAGCCTCCCCTCCAGCTCTGTCAGAGGGGTTACCTCTCCACTGGCTCCCCAGGCTGCGCTGTCATAGGCACGGCTCGCGCTGGCATGTAGAATGTTTCCTGCAAAGCCTCTTAGTAATTAACCATGTCTGATTTCACCCTGAGGACGAGTCAACCCCTGGGCATCCTTCTGTGCTGTGGATGTGCTCACAGGGCTGGCTGGGCTCCAGCAGCTCCTCCTGAGCATGGAGGATGTGCTGGCTGCTTCCACCGTAACCCCGAGGGGCTCAACATCTCATGTAGCCTCTGTGCTGCTCCCAGGCTCTGTGTGCCACTGTGGTGTCAAAGGGGCCCACAGGCTCTGAATCTCATTACTGATGCTGGTCAGACGTGGGTGCAGACAGGGAGAAGTAGGAGCAGTGCAGGCCTGCAGTGGTGCTCCCTTCCATGGCTTTTGTAACCCTCCAGCAGTTTTTTTGCTCCTTCTTCCTCAGCTGCATTTCTTGGATCTTTTAAGTCATTGTTCATTTTACCCATTCTAACAGAGCAGAGGTCTTGCACGGTTCAGAGGTAACAAGAATGCTACATGGGGACGAAGCCTCCTCCAAAGATGTTCAAGACCAGAAACTTTCTTGTAGAAGCTCCTGGTAGTCAAGTGGCTTCTGGTTTCATGGAGGATTGTCTTGTAATGTGAGAGCCAGCTGGAGAAGGAGATCCAAAGTGGTTTGGAAGAGATTTCATTAGGCTGTTTCTCAGTTACCCATACCTCCCCCTGGCCTTCCTGAGGATTGATGTTGGAAAGTGGGAGGGATGTTGGTGTAAACACAGGGGGATGGACTCCCCTTGGCTGTCCCCATAAGCACTTTTGCCCAGATCCTCGGTTCGGGATCTGGATCACTGTGCAGCTGGTGATCCTGTTAGCCACTGGTGGTGAGGAAGGGTTTCTTACTTATTACGGCTGGTTCTCTTGTTTGCTGCACAGAGTTCATGAGATCATTTTCTCACTTTGGGTTTTGGCCCCTAGGCCTGTTACCTCACCTGCTTTTCCTGCCTGCAGACACTATGACACGTGTGGGAAGTCCTTGTGCACCCCAGCAGGGAGCAGGAGAGCCCAGGCTGCTTGTCCTGGGGGGCATTCACTGGGTTTCTTTCTACTACTTGTTCTCATTCTGAGGTCTGCAAAAGGGCGATGTCCTCGAGCCTGTAGAGAGCTTTGTCACGTGTTCTGCTGCTTTGTGGACCATTGAGACTTCCTGAGGGTGGAAGTGGGATCTTGCTGTTTCGAGAGATTGTTGGTCTTCCAGCTTGTAGACCAATGGCTTGTGAGATGCCCTCTGCTGTCAGTGTGAGTTTCTCCTTAGGGGCTTTTAGGGCCCTCCAAAGGGGAGACTTTATGCAAGATGAAGTTAAGATTGCATAGAAATTGAGCCTTTTTTTCGAATGAATAATAAACATCAAAAGCATGAGATAGTTCAAAGCACTTATTGCGTCTCCCTGGTGAGCTAGGGTTACAGTTCAGATATCTGCCAGAACAGTATCTGACCCACTATGCAGAGCAAACAGCGTTTGGAAAATAACATTGTGCCTTCTGGCAACAAACTGCTATAGGGAGGATTATCTGTTCAAGTTACCGTGGGAAGCGGGCTCTGCACACAGTGGCTGTAAAAAACTTAATACGGAAGAGGTTTGGAGCAGATACGGTTTTGATATCTTTAAAAGACATAACAAAAGTTTCTAGAAACCAGATTAAATGTTGAACATTAACTACAGTAACACCTACAAAGATATTCAGCGGGAGAGTTCATTACTTGGGTAATAGCAGCAATGTGGATCCTCAGTCCTCGTTACAACAGTCTCATCTCTGAAGAACGTAGCCTGAAACTGTGGCACAGGGGTGAGGACTGCCTGCAGTCGGATTAATACAGCTGTTGCATTAAATTCCGTGATTACTGAAAAATATGGTGGGTGAGGCAGTGTTAGATGGGGAAGAGAGCCATGTTAAAATAAACAAAGTTTGGAGTATATGAAGGAGGTGGAAAGAAAGAAGTACTGAAAATAGTGTAATTCCTTTGTTTAAAAGTCAGATTTCTGTAGTCATGCTGCGAACATTTATTATGCTATTATTTATTAGAAGAAAACAATTCCAAGCCAGATGTTAGAGAGTGAGGGCTGGAAAGTCAGTTCCCCAGCCCAGTGCAGGTCAGCGTGTCCCAGCACACGTTTGCTCGCTCATGCTCGTGCCTCTTCTACATTCCCTGATCTGTGCCTGCATGCTCTGCACCCTTCTCCTGCTGTGGCTGATGCTGCGCTGGTGTGAACACCACCGGGTGCCCTCACCTCCCTCCTCCAGGTCTGGTGACTGGTGCTGCGCAGAGTGTGATCCCTGGAGGGTTGCTTGCTGCCTGCTGGCCCATGGCACTCTTGAGGGTGTATAGGCACAAGTTGTAATTTTAATCTTGCTTATTTAAAGTGTCTCTATGTTCAGACCTCCCAAACATGCTGACTTCTTCCAGCCATACCTAGAGGAAGGGGGAGGTCGTTCTGGATTACTCCCTAAACTGTCCCAAAATGCTGTGTGGGGACAAATCATGTGGGACAGGGGTGAGGTCACCCTGGGGGGCACAGGGCAGAGCGGCAGTGAGTGGCTTTTGGTATTGAGGTGAAGTTGCCAGACCTGAGGTGTTTGTAACTGGTGAGGAGCTGGTGTTCTCCCAGGAAGGGCTCTGAAGGTTGGGGACAGGCGGTGCAGGGGTTGTGGCAGATGGAGGAGGTGAGGTCTCTGGGTGGGATCCTCCTGCCCTTGTCACTGTGCAGCTTTGCCTAGAGACCCAAGCCCTTCCCAGATGGAAGATGGGCCAGATTTCGTTTGATTTGTGTGTAGGGATAGGTGTTGGGATCGGCAGAGTGTTGTGCTGCGGTTAGTGTACATACAGGAACAGCCCATGTCCCTCGGGAAGCTGTACTCGTGAGCCGTATGGCTTCCATCAGAGCGTTCCTGTCTGTTTCTGATTTAAAGTGGAGCTTTGACTAAACCTGATCAATATTTTGCATGCCATGCGTGAAGAACCAGATGTTGAAAGTTTCCTATCATTGAGAGGGAGGGGACAAACACCCCCCAGACTTGCAGAAATCAATGTTCTCTGACAGAAGTTGGTTGCTTTTCCTAAGAACAGTATATTCTTTTGATTTTCAAGTTGTTTTGTCTTCTAACAAAGTTCTGGTTTAATATTTTGAATTTGCTTTCTGTGATACGGATAAATTTTCACAAGGGGAAAGCTTTACAGTGTGATGGACAATAACTACATGTATTTGTCCAGTGTCTTACCTTTCCACCAACTCACAGCTTGTACTTTCTCATCCATCATGTTGTCTTATTCTGGCCTGCTCCTCTCATCCATTGGAAGACTGACATGAATCAGAGGTGGGCATGTGATGATGTGCCATGTCCAGGGTGGGCTTTTTGCACCATTGGGCAGGACAGGCAAGTGAAGCTATCACAAGGGATATTTGAACATGTGTTGAGTGGAGCAAAAGAACACCAGAAAATAAGACACATTTATTAAATAGTTTAAAACAAAAGTTTTCCTAAAATCCCTTTTTAAATGGGAGCAGTACAGACTGTGCCTCTGGTTCCCACAGAGACCACATCTTAGCATTTCCTTGAACCTGGAACCAGATTTTTCTCTAATTGCTCACCAGGGGATTCCTCTGCCTTCTTGCAGAAGCTGCTCCTGAGCCCATTGGCACTGCCTAAGCCTGAGCATGGTGTCTGCAGGATGGGGGCTTCCTGATAGCTGAAGGACAGGGCTTTCCATGTGTCTCCTGGAGCGAGACCCCCCAGCCCACAGCACGATGGGGTGGAAGGGAGGTTTTATTGCAGAGGTTTGACCTAAGTGGGGCAGAGCAAGGCTGGTTAAGTTGGGCCATGTGGGCCAGTCACGTGGCTCTTGAGACCAGCTCGCTAACCTTAGCCTTTTATGTCTTAAGCCATTTCTCTTTTTCTGGCTCAGGAAGAGGGTAATGCATGCAAACAATAGAAATGAGATGAAGAAGAAGTTCTTATGAGGGAAAACAGCAAAAAATCTTTTGAGGGCACCAGTGGGATTAGTGCCCTAGTGGATTCTTCAAATATTACAGTGAATTTAATTAAATACATTGTGATCCCAAAAGAGGCTAGTCTAATTAGCCAGATCTAGAATACATTTATTCTCTTCCCTCGCTCTTCCAATCAGAAGCCTCAGCATCAGCTCCTATCCTATTTTTAATCATTCCTAGACTCAGAGGGCTCTCCTTCCTCTGTGTTAGCTAAGCACACAGCACTAGGTAATATGTGTCTTTAATCTTATCTTAGCTGTAACTGAGATAATACACGTCAGAATCTTTACCAGAAGGTTCTGGCTGCACGTAGGCAATATTTTTGATTGACAAACCTTAAGAGCATGTCGAAATCACCTTATTTGTGTGCCTTGGGCGAGGTGCATGCTGAGGAGGGAGTTTCATGAGATGACCTAGAAGACAAACAGGTCTTGGGGTTGGATGGTGGGAGCTGGCAGGGATTGTTGCAGAGCTGAAACGTAGGTTTGTGGTGGAAGCACCAAATGGTCTTCACTCAAGAGTCTTTTGACTTTGGTATCCATTTGTCCTCCACTTGAGATAAGCATTACTGTGGGAACTGGGACAGTTACTGTGAACTCAGCCCTGCAGCTGCTGCCACAGCAGCCAGCATAGCCGTAAGCACTGAATGCTTCCCTCTGCTTTTGAGAAGTAATTGCCACATCCTTGAGATCCAGGACATAAACCAGCTATTTGTTTCCCTAGCATGAAGCTCTGTGCCAGACAGTTGATAGATTTTGGTATAGATAATCCAGGTATAATACTCTTGAATTAGGCACATTTGCTGCAGTAGCACAGCTTCAGAGCGGGGCAAGGGTTTTCCAAGTGCTAACCTCTTGTGGTGATATCTGGCTGCATGCTCACCATAGGCTTCTCAATTTGGACCGCTGACACAGCCATCTTCCAGGCCAGGCTGCTGCTTTCTTCCAGATCCAAGGGAGTAAAACCTAAATGTCAGGTAACGGAGTGCTGGGTGATGGATAGGATGGCACACACTCCATGTTCCGCTCCCATACACTGTTCCCAGGACCTGTCAGTCTAATGGGTTTGTTGTGTTCTAGGACTGCTTTAGTTTTATTCTTCCTAGTTTTCAGTGAGAATTTATCACATTTAATTTTATCTGTTTGACATGAAGTTGGGTCCCCTCCCTGGATAAGCTTTAAATGTGAAAGAATTAACCACGCATAAATTGTGAACAGTTATGTTGGATCTGCTGTTCTCTTTCAATGAAGATTATCTTGCCCATCTTGAGTTTTGCTTCTGTGCTTATTTCAGTATGTTATGTTTTCTTGCTTCTAAGCAGGAGCATGTGTGGTACCTTGAGAATAAACAGGCTTGATCTTACTGTGTCTTCATCAAATTATGGTTTCTTACTTAGTTCCCAGGTGGCTTTTAGCAATTTACAATGGACTAACCCAGGGAGACTGGAGGTGTAAAGGAAACTCACATCTCTCTACTTTGTTCTTCACAGCACCTTCAGCATCATGAGAGTGGGGTTGAAGGTGAAAGCTGCTATTACCACTGTGTCCTCTGTAACTACTCCACCAAGGCCAAGCTGAACCTTATCCAGCATGTGCGCTCCATGAAACACCAGCGGAGTGAAAGCCTACGGAAGCTGCAGCGCCTCCAGAAAGGTCTTCCTGAAGAAGAGGAAGACCTGGGACAGATCTTCACCATCCGGAAATGTCCGGCAGCTGAAGCTGGTGAGTGCTGCCCCCCTTGCATGCACAGGGTTGGGCTCCTGCCCCCTCTGCATCACAGGATTGGATCAGGAGCATCAGACCCTCCATGCAGTTCTGTGGCAAGCTTGGTGACTTTCTTGGTTGTCTTCCCTGCTGTGGGATGGCACTTATTGCCTATCAATAATGTGTTATGGAAGTCCCAGCTACCCTGAGGTAGGACAAGATCCTGTTGTACCTGCAGCATCCAGCATTCTTTTGCTTCATGGAGTTTGTGGGTGGTGGCTCAGAAGCACCAAATATTTACACACGTTCTTTATTTCGTACTTGTAAGTGAAATATTTATGAGCGTCTAGAGATACCATCACGTTAGGACAACTCTAACAAACTATGCTTTTAGTAGAAGTTTTGCAATGCATCAAGTGATATCCTAAGCACCAGTGCAAACCCATCCCAGTTTTTTCATTGGTTTCTAATATTTCAGCCACATTAGATCATGAGGAAGATTGAAAGGGGTGGGCAGCAGAAGGGGCAAGTGTTGGTCTGTTTTCCATGTCTCCTCATGAGATAAGGTGGATAAGGCAAAGGGCTTGGGTGAAGTCTATGCTCATACAGAAAGGACAAATAACTGGAAAGGGATTGCAGCTGTGAATCTAGCAAGAGAAAAGGTGCCTTAAAGGGGGCAGTTAGGCTGGGCAGAACAGAAATTGTACTTTGTTTAATAATTTAAAGGGTTAAAAATATTTTTATGTTACGAAAAAGCAAGATCTGGTAAGTCCTGTGAAGAGGGGGGACGAGGAGAGCCTGCCAAGCTGGCTGGTACACACACTGCCAAGGATGTGAAGATGCTGGAGCTGGGAGGATGCGAGTGAAACCCTCCACAGCCCTCCTCTGTTTCAACCAGGACTTCCCTCCAGGACTGGATAAATCTCACAGAAAAGTGCTCTGAGGAAATGGCATTCCTCAAGTAATGGCTTAGAGACAAGGAAAGTGATCTTAGCTTAAAGGCATTGAGAAAGGAGAGCAGCACCAGCTGGAGGAAAATACATGTGAGTCTTAGAAACGTCTTTTCAATTAACACCTGCACTGCGTTGCTGTTACACGTGTTAGTAACAAGGATGTGAAATAGTTGCAGAACACCCAGAAAGTAAAGCAGGAGAGTTTTCAGTAAGAGGTTAAATTCAGTCTCATGGAAAAAAGTGACCTATCTGTGTACTCAGCAGAGTAGAGGGCATGCAACACACTTTCCCAAAGGTCATGGTGACAGGGAGAGCATGTGGTGGTTGCCACACCATCCAGAGGGGACAGCAGCTCTTGGAGCCATTCCGCTTCTCCACTGCAGAAAAACATTCCAATTCTGAAAGGATATGTTGAAGTGTTTTATGGTTTATGAGTTTTCTTAAAAGCAAAAGGAACAGAGAGGACAAACCATCTGTGCCCTTTTGTGACACACAGAACAATCCTGGAAACCTTTGTTTACTTTAGAAATTTGTGTTTACCTTGTCTTTTACTTCAGAAACTTTATCTTTCCTTGTATGTCTGCCAGGATTATGACATTGCAGGTACTAAGAGTGCAGAAGCTGACTAACTTAGAAGGACAATAGTTTTTTGACCATTTAAAAAGATTATTTTTTTTTGTTAAAATTCTTAGTAAGTCACTGCAAGGAAATCTTATTTTTAAAATATTTTGATTTTTCAGTGGCCTGGGATAGTTCCCTTGAAGCCTCTTGGTTCTTCAACAAAAACTGACAGCAAACAAGACACTATTTCTTTATTGTATTTTATTTCAAAGGATAAAAATACAAGGATAAGATCTAGAATACAAAGAGTGAACCTCTGATCTGTTTTGGAGGTTGGTTTGACCCAAGATATTTAATCTCAAACACTCTTCCAGCCCATTGTTGAGCAAGGCTGAGCAGACACACCTCACTGGTGTGGTGATGGCCAAGGCACAAGGTGCTGGACAGGTTGTACCTGCAGTGATGGGAGTTGGCTTTGAGTGAGAAGCTGCAGTTCTCCCATAGGGGAAAATGGGCGCTTTCATCTCCCATTTATTCTGATCCTGTTGAGGTATCAGAGCATCAACTTGAATATACAGTGGGGTAATCCCAGTGCCCCAGGCTAGTGGCTGGGCTGAGGACATGTCCCAGGGCAAGGCACATCAGGATGCTGCAGGGGTGACATCCATCAGGGGTGGCCTCATGGCAGGCAAGATCAGCCTCATGAAGGGCGCAACAGTAATGTGTTTCTCAGCTTTGATTTATTCAGTGTAATCATTTCATGCGTAAAAAATCTCCCTCCAGAAGGCTGATCCTTCCTTTTTTCCTGTGAGGTTTGAACTCACAGCCTTGTTTTTCTGTAGTCTTGGGTGTCAGCGATGTGTAGCAGGAATATGCACATATCTGGCCTTCAGTTCTCTCTTGTGACATGTTTGTTTTGTCTTGGTTTTGAACTCTGCTGGTGTGTTTGGCTGTTCCAGCCATTCAGGAGAACAGCACATTCTGTGGGACTTCACCAGCGGGTCTTCCAGCCCCGTGCTGCCAGCGTGGGACATGCACATCCTCTGTGGCAGGGCTGCACTTACAGCTGTGTGCAGCTGGCTCGCTGCTTTTCTTCCACCTATACAATACCTTGGTGTCTCTACTGTATCCCTGTTGCATTTTTACTGTTTTGTTTTTTTTTTTCTGAGGGCTAGGTGACTTCCCTTTCTACGTTTTGATAAGGAGCCTCTGGTGGTAACAGATAACACAAGAAAGTCTTCTCTCTGTTTCGCACACTTTGAGCAGAAAGTGCTTTTCTGATCTGTGACACACCTCTGTCAGGGACCCAAAGGGATGACGGCTTTTTTGCTGGTTTGCTGCATTGCAAGTGCAGGGGTTTGTTTTGATGCTGCTGTTACTCCCTGGTAATCATCACTGTGATTCTCCCTCCCCTTCTAGTTAATTATTATTTGTTTCTAATTCTGTTTCCCTACACGTACAATATCAGCTTGCCTTTTTCCCCCAAAGTGAATAAACTGCTCCTTCTGAGAATGTTCAGTCCTCAGCTTTTCTACCTTCTGCAGAACTCTTCCCTGGGATGTGGCCCAGCTCTGGGCTGGCTGCCTAGGGAGGTTGTGGAGTCCCCATCCTGGGAGATGCTCAAAACTCAGTGGGCAAGGATGAGGATGAGGTGGCTGAGCAGGACCATGACTTGTGCCTGAGGAACTGCAAGTTCTTTGGCAGGGCTGAGCTGGCAGAAAACCATGCCCTTCTTGTGCTGGTCTATCTTCTTGCTGGTGTAGCTGGCCAGCTGTAGGTTCACCTCAGCAGTGGTGTGAAACAACATCCTCTGGCTGCTGTGATCAAAAGCAAGCAGATGCAATGGATCATGTTGTTAAGGGGATGCCGAGTTCCATGGGGATGGTAAGATACAGCCTGTTGCTGCTGCTGCTGCTTCCAGGGCAGACCCCCCAGGCCAGCTGTTACCCAAAGCAAGGTGCCAGCACGTGCAGCCACCATCACTCCTGCTGCTGCTGGAGACCTCTGTGGCTTTGCTGGAAATGTTGAAGGAGTATTTGGCCTTTTTTTCTTTCCCTAACTTCAGCCAGTTTGTGCCAATTTCCTCATCCCCAGCTTTACATACAACTACATCTCGCAGTAATGAAAGGTGGCTCACCCCTCATTCCGCAGCCTTGTGTTCTGGGAGTGATGGAGTTGCCTTGTCTGCTTCCCACTCTGTCCTGTTTGCTCAGTGGCAGGGAGGAGATGTCAGGGTTAAATGCTGTGTCTCACTGTGTATACGTACTCCCTGGTGTGTGCAAGCATGTAGGAAAAAGCATCACTGTCTCTGGGGTGGTGTGTAGATATTTTCTTGTATAGATGCATCTCAATCTGTTGGAAGAGAGTGTCTGATCATACCTTAATTAGTCCTCTAACAATCTACAAAGGTCAGTGCCAATTGGATGTTCATTTACATTTGTAATTGTGATGGTTCTTGATTGCACATTAGTTGCAACTCCTTCCCTCCCACCCCACAGAAAACACATGCAGCAGCCTAAGCAAGAGCCTCGTAGACACAAGGACTTTTGTCTCTGCTTGTGGCAGCAGCACAGCCTTGATTGAAACTTCTGTGTCTTTTGTGGAAAAGAGCTTTACAAGCTGCACTACAGTTCCAGTAAAGGGATGATGATGAAGTTGTTGGCAGGGAAATTATATGGATATCAGGCAAGAAACCCAGTCCTCCTTGAATGCCATTAATTAAAGACAATTAAACTTTTCTGCTTGCTCTAAGAAGTGTGCTAATTATGGAGGAAACAGGGAAGTAAGCCCAAGCTGGACATTCAGTCCTTTTCTTGATCAAAAAGAATACAGCTTTAGGGCTGGGGGTTTATTGTCCTCCATGGGTATTTCTGGACATATATTGCTGTAGTATCTGGGCTGCTGGCAGTGCAGATGTCAGCCCCTTGCTGCAGAAGCATCTGTATAACGCTGCCCATAAGCTAATTGATTTTTAATGATGGGGTTTAGAGAAGAAAAAAAACCAACAGCATAATAAAAACGAAAACGTTCTCAAGATGTAGGGATGGATGCACTTATGACTCATTAGGTAATGACAGAAATAAGAGTGAAACAGCCTGCACCAAATTTTCATTCTAGCATAGAAAGTGACTCCTCCTAGAAGGTCTGGAGTACAGGCAGCCTGGGTTTCTATACTCTTTCCACTGTGCAGGACCAAGTCCATCAGGTGGATGGGTCAGGTGGAGCTGAGGCGAGAGACCGCCTAGAGTTTATGATGCCCAGGAGTTTCATTTTGATCATCCCTTCATGTGAGTCCTGAGTTTGTTGGCATCTCTGAAGGGAAACAGAGATTTTGGCAGATCTAAGTGCAGAGGACAATTTGTATGGCCAAGGGATTGCGTTGGTACAAGGAACACGTGCAGTGCCTCTGTGGCTGGTGGAGAGGTTCCTCTGGGTAGCACAAGCAGCCGAGGCTGCTACCACCGTGTATTGCCCAGGGCAGGAGCAGAGCCATACCATTCATAGTTTCTGCAGTAAAAATCTGCCGGATATGGACTGCAAGGGGATGCTGCAGAATCCCCATTTCACCCCAGAGGACCAGTCCCCTGTGCTGGACATACTGTTTCAGTAATCTTGCTAGTCTCTGCCAAATCCTTAGCAGCCATCCTCTTCCAACATACAGAGTCATTGTTGGGGCCCTCGCGTGTGAAGGCTGAGGTCAGGCTCTCGGGAAGCCCTTGCCAAACTCAGCCAAGTGCAGTGAAAAGCCCCTTTGTCTGGGCAGGAAAGGGGCTGGAGCGGGTGTCAGCAGGAGGATCCCTGCTGCCCATCTTCCCATGCCCAGCCATGCTAGAGCATCCTTGCTGCTGTCTCTGCCAGCAGACAGGGAGAGACCAGCCACTCTCCCTGCTCCAGGCAAGTTGGTTACAGTTAGAGGAATACCTTTACTGTAAAGCTCTGTTCCAGTGCCTCACCCCCCTCTCTGCCTCCCCGGGCAGAGGCGATTATAGTGTCCGTCCACATCTTCCTAGGATTTCAGTATTCAACCTTCCAAAGCGATGCAAACTGTGGACTGAAATTGTGATGTGGATGCTTAAAGAAGCCAAGCATGTAAGCAGAAGTGAGGTATAGCTTGAGCACTGACAGATGGGAAGACCCTGTGTGCTTTAAAAATAGTAGTTACCCAACTCAGCTTGTCTCTGCTTGTGGTGTTTGCCGACAGCTGGATGCTTGTATAGTGCTTGCACCTCTGTTTTCACTCCTCACTTTGCTTGTGTTCCTCTTTCTTAAATGCAGCTGTGTAGCTGTACCAGGGATGTGAAGGAGAGAGGTGGTGGCAGATGGGAGCAGAAGCAAGTTCCTGTATGATCATGAGCAGATTTGTTCATGGAACACTCAGGATGTGGTTTGCAGTGTGAAAAGGTTTCTCTTAGACAAAAAGTTTCTATTTAGCAGGAGAGAGGCTTGATGTTAGCCACATTTGACAGTTTAAATATGTGACTTGGAAGTCCCACAGCATGAGTTATATTCTTCCCCAAGGCTGAGGCATTGCTCTCTGAGTTCTCTCTCCTGTCCAGGCTCTCCAGTTCTCCACCTTCCCTTCGTGGCTGTGCCCTGGCCTTAGGAATTGTGATCAGCCCATCTGTAAAATGGGTGAAACAAACTGTGGAGAAAGGCAAAGGGGATCTTCCACAGAAACCTCTTGTGAGGGAACCATACTGTTATTTTCCTACCTTGAAGAGTGGGCAGCCATGCAGGACATTTCTTATTCACAGTCATCAAGCATGGAGTAATTACTGATGTAATTTGTTACAACAGGGACATGAGATGCTTTTTTGGAGTGGGTTTTTCATGATTGCAGGCTCTATACTTCCAATGGAACTTTTGAAATGAGAACTGGTAATGCCAGATTATATTCCTCCCTTTTTGAAATAAATTCACTGAGGTCTGATGTCTTGCACTTGATTTCAATTAAAGGAAATGTGGTCATTGCTAATACTGGAGAAACATGCGTGTTGCTCTCCTACATCTGATAGAGGTAATGGAGGGTTTCAGGAAGGAATAATTAGTCTGCTTTCATAAGCCTCTCTTCACTTTTCTGTGGGACTTAATTGCACACAACAAAAACTTCCCAAAGCACATTACTTGCACAGTATATGGAAGGAGAACACACAGAGTTTGTACTACAATGCCTACCAACCAAAAGCGTGCCCCAGCTCTGGCCTTGCTGGCGATGCACAAATTTGTCTGGGTGGAATGTGTGGCCCTTGCAGGGGGCTAGAGAAGAGCAGTGTGCAAGTTGTGTGCTGAGGGATGTGGTGTACAACTTCACACCTCATGCAAGTGAGAGTTCCAAATGATGTTCTTCATGCCATCTCCTCCCCATCTCCTCCCACTGCCCTTCCTCTTGTGGCTGGAGAACCTGCTCTGGTCTCGTGCTGTTGCCAGTCACTCTCTCCTCCTAAGAACGAGATTCTTTCCTCTGGTGTTTAATAGCTAACCTCGCCTCACATGTTTCCTCTTGCCATTTCCAGGCTTGTCCTTGATTGACACATTTAATAATCTGCCAACCCAAATGACAGTCTGAGCTCCTGTGTGCAAACATCAAATGCTGCCCAGCTTCATTAGCTGCTTCTCAGGCTTTTTACCTCTCTCACTCTCTGCAACCCAATATTGTCTTTTCCCAATATGTTATCTGTAGCCCCTGAAGGCAGCAGCCTCATCAGCCTTTGTTCCTGAAACGTGGCATGTAAATCCAAGCAGATCATCAGCGGGTGAACAATCAGAGGTGTTTGGTGCCACAGCAGGCACCTGCTAGGAGGCAGGAGGCCCTTGGGTGCCCTGTCCCATGCACCCAGCTTTGTGCCAGGGGCTGTTTCCTACTGCTGGGGTGTGCAGCAGCTTTGCTGTTGGAAGAGGAAATACATTCCTGTTGGCTCATCCTCAGACATAAGGAGTAAGACAAGCTGTTGTCGTGTTTTGAGAAAACATTCACCCATGGTACAATAACATACGTGAAATAGCAACAAAGAGGAAAACAGCTCATGGCAATATGTACGTTAAGCTGATTAAACTCACAGTTCCCCGTTATAGCAGCATTTTTGATCTCTCTGCCAGCTCCACCAAATACCCCCACATGCAAGATTATCATCTTGTTTTCCAAGATCTTGTGTCGTCTGTGTTCATTTAAAGCAGGATGGCTTGTTGTGTTCCCCTTCGTTGTTCTGCTGAACCCTGGATTTTTTTTTCCCTTTTTTACTGTGAATTGAATGACTTAAGGACTCTTTTTTACCCTTCCATCCACGACTGATGGGAGTCATGGTGTTCCTGTGCAGGGTCTGTCCTCTGAAAAGTGTCCAGAGGCTGGGCAGAAGCAAACTCTCTTTCGTGGCTGGACAAAGGCAGATGAAAACTTTCGGTTCTGCTTTAATTCCATATTGCTTCAATGATTATCTACAGCCAGCAGAAGTACTTCTTGTGGCCATGAGTCAGGGTTGCTCTGCATGGTTAGCTCTTCTGGAAGGTCTGAAGACTTGGGAAAACCATATGCTTTAAGAACTTCTAGGGACTTCTAAGTCAACATAAGGGGACTTCCCTGTCCTGGTGGTATTCTGTAGCATGTTAACTGTTGTAACTGTTCCCTTCATGCATCCTTTCCCCTGCCCACATTTTGGAGAATGCTATTCCCATCCCAGCAGCATCTTTCTGTCTTTGTGCGTACGGGACACAATAGGACTGTTGAGATCTGTCTTTGCAGAATGCAGGGATAAAGTTGGTTCGCCTTTAATATCTGGCAGAGGCTGATTTCCTTCTGTTATTTATTTTTTGGGGTTGGTTTTGATTTTAAAGTAGACAGCAGTTGTGCCTTAGATCTGTTTTGACCGACCAGCAGTGACTAGGTAATCTCTAAAGGATATGAAAGGTTTAAAAATTTTAATTTTGTTTTTATTAAAGTTTATCATGACTTTTTTCATGTGCCCCTAGTAAAGCAGGGGGGGGAACAGAAATCTACACAAACCCCCAAGCATTCGCTTAATGAAACTCTAATGGGAGGCGCCTGGCGGGAAGGAAGTGGTTAGATAGCTGGGCTGGGGAAGGCAGACCAAAGGCACGCTGTAATATTACTGGAACGTGGCAGGAATCTCATAAACTCCCCATCTAGCTCCAGCAGACACTTGTCACTGGGAGCTCATGGCTTTCATTAAGCAGAAAGAGAGGAAGCTCTAATGGCTGACTTGTTCCAGAATGTTTGTCTTGTTTGGCTGCATCGTAAAGCCCTTTCCACTTAAGCAAAGTAAAGGGGAAAACATCACCAGATGCTGTAGTAAAATGCTGGGAAGCTCCTGGTTCATCTCCTACTCCGCTTTTTTTTTCTCCCCATCAAAGCAATCTCCAAAGCCAGACAGAAACCAGGTTTTCAGAGTGCAGGGTCTCTGCTGAGCTCAGGCAGCTGCTGTTCACTTTGCGCAGAAGAGTTGCGTCCCTGTCCTTGTGGTCTCACCCTTGGTGTACCAAGCTTGGTCACAAAAGCTCTGCTGCTGGTGGCAGCTGCACCTTCTGCTTCTCTTCACTCTTCCCCCTCTCTCCTTTCCAGTTTTAGAATAGGAAACTCTTCTCTAGAGGACTTCAAGATGGTGGTTGCAGTGGTGCAAGTTAAGTTCAAGACTGAAGACTCTCCCGTTTCTGGGTGGATCAGTAAATCTCTGAAGACACTGCAGGTTGAACAGCAGTAGGTACTGCAGCCGGGTCTCAAGATGCGTGGGTGAGATGTCAGTGTGAGTGACACAGAACTCGTATTAACAGCAAATTCAGGTCATGTTTGAAGTCTCATCAGAACAATGAAGCTGCTTCTGTCCAAGCCTTGCACTTGCCCAGGTGCCATGTCTGACTGAGCACCCTGCTTTCACTTTCTGGTGGTGGTAAGAAAAAGAAACCTTCCAAAAACTTAAGACACACATGCTCCAGCAACTGCTCCTCCGCTGTCAGCCCTAATTTATGGTGTTCATCTGCGTAGTGTTGTATGGTAACAGCTCATCTCCAGTATCTTTCCTACAGGTTTGATGTTCTGGCCATTAATGCAAGGCTGTTTTCTCCCTTTCAAATTAAATATATCTGAAATGAACATGCCTTCTTCTGAGTTAACAGGTTAATGAGTTTAGCAAGTTGCTTCTCTTGCATGCTTTTGTGGGTGTATTAGCTTGGAGTATCTTTTCCTATTCTGCTGTTGACCTGAGCTGAAAAGGGCTGGAGCTCCAGCACAGAGAATTGCTGATACCTCGTTGCCTTCTTTCCTAAGCTGCCTAATAACAGATTAGGTAGGGACAGTGGCAGAAAGAAAAGCTCAGTCATGTTTAACTATGCACAGGCTTTGTGTTCAAATACAGTGAGGATGTTTAACTCGTTCATAAGTAAATGGTGGAGTAGGGTGAGGAAGGGCCGTGAGAGGGAAGCTGCCTGCCAGGCTTTATGCTCATGCCCTTCCTGAGGAGCTGCTGTATGGCAAGGTCCAGTAGCTGGGCTGGAAGTTGCCAGTTCCTGGGTGTCAGCATTGATACAGAACAGGAACATGTGCTTCAGATCAGGTGCCTCACCAGACTCTGTGGTGGATAAGAACAAACCCCCTGGTCTGTCAGTGCTGCTCGTGCTTCCTGGGTTTTGCTCTTCTCCTCTTGTGGAGGTGCAGCTGTGCCTCAACTGAAGCATCTCCTTGCCGGGAGGAGAGGTAGGAAATGTAAACAGGACCCCAGTCCCAGATGGTATGTCAGGGCTTGCTGCAGCTCCATGCAGAGCATGAAGTTTGGTCTCTCTGTGGTGGGCAGCCTGGAGTCCTGCCGAACAACTCCTGAAGGGTGCTGGTAAGCTTGGGACCGAAGTGCTCTGCTTGGTCGTATAAGCTCGTCATTGTGCAGCATCAGAGGCCAAGGCCATTTCCCTGGGATGGTGTTTGCCTTGTCTGCACACTTGGGTTGTGTGTGGCAGCAGCACTGCTGCGAGGTGGCAGTTTCCAGGATTCCCTTCCGCCCATCTGTACACGCTGTCAGGAGTGAACTTTTGTGGCTGGTTTCTGTGTTGGGGATAAAAATGGAAGTTGTGCTTGAAGCCAGGCGTCTTCTCCAGGCTTATGACCATGTTTCTGACTGCTGCTGTTCAGGGTCAGAAACGGGGCTGACTTCTCTCTGATGCTGACACCAAAAAGGTGTTGTGATGCACTGGTCCTGGCCAAGAGCTGCAGTTTGCTTTCTACAGGAAGCATCAAGAGGGCATCAGGACGCAGTGGGCAGGAGCTTTCTAGCTCAAGGGGGCCCAGACCTGTGCAGACATCCATTTATGTAGAGAAGCTGATGCACGTCTGCAGGCTTACGCTCCGCACTCAAAGAGAATGTTCTGCACCTTTCCTCCCTTCAGGGAATATCCTTGCAGAGAATCATAGAATCATAGAATAGGGTTGGAAAGGACCTTAATATCATCTAGTTCCAGCCCCACTGCCATGGGCAGGGACACCTCACACTAAACCATCAATTCCTTTCTTGTTTCTGTCTTTTCCCTGTCCTGATTCTCTCATACTTCATTTTGCTGCAGGAGCACATGTCTGATGGTTTTTAACTGGCCAGACTGGAGCAGGAGAGTATCTGACCTAAACAAAAAAGGGCTTTGAGAACTTTGCTCAGAGGAGGCATTATGAAAATGGAAAGTATTCTCACTCTGCAGCTCATTTGTTAGGATTATAGACTTAATTGCAAGAGATACATAGCTTGGCTTCTGAAATGGATTTTGGTTTTCCTTAAGAGCCATAGGCAAAATGAGATTGTATACATTGGCAATGGGTTGATTTGTGAAAGGGGGTTTACAGCAGCTGGCGCAGGACTGGTGTTTGCCTGTATTTCTCATATATACATGCTTCCTTTTCCTTCTCTAAGGCCTGTTCATCCTCTGATGATGACGTTAAGCTCCTCAGAACTGCCTAAGAAGGAGCTACCACACGCATTTATTTTTCCACTAAAAACTTGAGACTGTTTGGTACCATGTCTGGCAATGCCAGTGTCTTGCTCTGGCTGCTTCAGAAGGAAATCTGGGGACCTGTAAACAAACAACAGCCTACCTCAAATAAAAGTCTTATCCTTATTCCTACTAAAACTTAGTCCATGGCTTTCTTAAACAAGAGGGTTTCTAGTTCTTCCAGTCAGTTTGCTTTTCTGAGTTGTATGTCTTGATGTCCTTGCCATGTATTTTGTTTTGACCTCAGTGACTTCTTAAGGCCCCTAGTTCCAAAGTTTAAATGGTAGCTGTATGAGAAAGTATTACCTACATTTGCTTGAAATTTGCATTTCTTCCATGTTCACTGGAGTCCTCCAGAGACTGGAAGATGAGAGGAGCAGTATTGGTCCAGCTTCCTTAAATCAACCTTCATTTGGATCCTTCTGTCAAGGCCACCTTATTTCTTTTCAGACCGTGCAACTTTAATCATCTCCTTTTCTGTGTGGGTTCCTTTTCCTACCCATCTTTTCATCCTTTTAATTCATCCATGGCCACTTCATTAAATAAATGACTGTGTTTATTTTTTTTGTCCTGTTGCACATGTCCTAACATGCCATTTCTCTCCTGAGCAGTGTGTCAGGTGTAGATTTCTTTTGGTTTGCCTGCAGGGATGTTCTGGCCTTCCCAAAGCTGGCATGATGCACCACGTACATCCCACTTAATGCCCTCCCTGGTCCTGCCTTGGGCCTTGAGCCCTTAAATCTCAGCTTTCTTGTGGAGTGGAGCATGGGGGCCCCTGCACGACCCCTGCTACCACTCTCCAGGCTGACAGGGACAGAACGTGGGGATGGACTGAGCGTGACTTGGGAGCGTTTTTCTTTGCCTTCCTCATCTGCTGGTATTCATGCGGGGCAGGCATTTATGCTCCTTTTCTGGGAACTACTCTCTCTCATTTGGTTACCAATTAAGCTGACATGTTCTGGCCCTTTCCATCCTCCTTCTTATTGTTACGAAGAGTGAATTAGGGCTTGGTGTTTAGGATTGTTCTCTGGCCTCCACTGCTACTTTGCTGCCTCCTTTGTGGCAAAACAATGGCATTAATTTTGGCCTTTGCGGGTGGGCAGGCAATCTGGCAGCGCACAGTGCCTGTCCGTTCCACTTCACTTGTGCAGCCACCTCACCTTTCCACATCACCTACTCACTTTTCTCTTACTATTCTTTTTTCTTTCCCTCCCTTCTGTGCATGTGTGTGTGTGGTGTGGAGGATTGCTCGGGGTGTATTTTGTGTCAGTCTGGAGGGGGTTAGAGGTTGCGGCCTGGATGCCGAGCGAAGGGAAGCAGGGAGGTCGGTGATATGGGGCAAAGAGACCCTGCTGCACCAGTGCACCCAAGACAGAGCATGGATTTCACTGGGGAACTTAGAGCGGATGAGCAACATGCACCAGGGACAGTCAGAAATGTGAAGTCTCATGCATTGCAGGACCCTCACGTCCACCATGCTCCTGCTGGTGTCGAGCCACAGCTCATGGGGAAGCGGTGACCCTGTTGTGGTCCGAGATCCGTATCCTTCTTTTTTTTTCTTTTCAGTAATGTGAAAAAGAGCAGAGGAGTTGGAAGCCCACAGCCCATTGCTGCTGCTGAAGGTGTAAGGCAGTGCTCGCCCTGGCCCTGTGCAGCTAGGGCCAGCTAAGTGAGGAAAGGAGGATGTTCCCCACGGCACGTGCCCACATGTCCCTCGCTGCTGCCAGCTCCTGTCGGCAGGTCCCGCAGCTACTCACAGCCCCTGGGAGAGCTGCTCTGGGCTCGGCCCTTCCTCTCAGCATTGAGGCTTCAGCACACGATGGCTCTCACCTGCTGGCCCTCAGCCAGCATCAGGCCCCACTGAGTCTCCTGTTCCAAAGGAGCGTGGCAGGCTTGGTGCTGCCGGACAAGCCCACTGCAGCCACAGAGCACACACAGAGTCAACAGTTCCCTTTCTTCTGCACAAATTGGCAAGGACTAACCTTGTCATATCTAGTGCAGCGCTAACGGGCGCCTGCCTCCAAGGGGTAATCATGCAGGCATAAATTCGGAAAGTTGCTAAGCTATGAGCAGTCTTATGAGCATTAAAAGTGTCCTCTTTGCCAGAAAGGTCATTCATAACTTGGCTGCGCCGCTGATGTACAGTCAGTGATATTGATTGATTAATGTATAAAAAGCACCAAATCCATTTGCTTCTATGAAAGAGAATAAAGTGCAGTCGACTCTCTCTTTATTTTCACCTCATCCTTTTGTTTGAAGGACGTTTTTGGTTTTTTTTTTCTCTTTTTGTTTTGCCAGCTAGGTTTAAGGGGGTTACAAAAAGCCAGTTTCTGCCAAGTAATGCGTTCACAAAGGGAACATTGATTCACATCAGTGTCGCTTGAATTACCCTTAAAGGTTTGCCAAGGAGTTGTTCTTATATTAACCTTCTGTTCATCAAAGACAAAATAAATAAATAAGTCATAAAATCGGCTTCACTGCCCACGCTGGAGTTGGATGCAAAACAGGAATTTATGCTCCAGGTGCTGCTGCTCAGCCCTTCTCCCCCATGCTTCGGGGCTGCTCCCTCCTGCAAAGCTGCTTCCTCCGCAGCCCCCCGGCCGGCAGCACGCCTCCCCTCTCCCCAGCAAGAGCTCTCCCTCCTCGGGGATGGGCTCGGCGCTGCCCCCGGCGGAGGCTGGAAGTTCACTGCCGCCGCAGGCACAGATTTGTTGTAAACAGCTGCCCGCAAGCCCTGGCCCTGGAGACGGGGACTGCAGCCTTGTCCGGGCCCTGCCAGCACCAGGACAAGGATCAGAGCCTGGACTCGGTGTGTCCTGAGCCTGCCGCTGGGCCGCTTTTGCAGTGTCAGCGTCCTCGGAGCTACCTTGGCTGCTGGGGTGCTGTGTCTGCGTGCTTGCCCGCAGGATGCCTGTGCGAGTGCAGTGTGTGCTCTGTTCTGCTCTGTGACCGATGTTGATGATTTCAAGGGAGAGGGTGTCCTGCAGGAGGTGTTTTCTGAAGGATTTTGCATAATGTTTTGATTTAATCACTGCAGGCTTAAGTAGAATGATTTCTGTGTGGAAAGACAGCCTTGTGATGACCCAGGACATTCTGCCCTATTTATCTTCCTAATTCACCCTAAGTCTTGTTTGCAATTCTGGACTTTGGCCATTGATAGTTAGTTACATATTGTTTCCTTCTCCTGCTGGTTAATTCTGAAATGGGAGATATTCTTGTGTCGGTGGAGCTCTGTGCAACAACATTCCACCTTTTGCTCACCAGGGTGCCGTCTGCATTGCCTATCCCAAGTTATCATCTCCCCAAGTAAGGGTGTAAGGGTGTTGCAGTTGTCTGCTCCTTTTGGGATGATGGCTGATGAACGTGAGACTGAGTGATTGCTGTTCTCTGCAGCAGGAGCTGTGCTGCTTTTTGTTGGTGTCGTTAAATTAACCAAACTCTGTGTTTCCACTTGGTCCCTGTTCCAAAACCCATGAAGGACCGTTCGATGACATTTCTTCTCTTGAGCAGGGAGCCTCTTAGGATTTGTTCTGCATGTCAGGCAGCTGTGCACATCACGCTGGTCCATAAAACACAAAGCTCAGATACCAGTCTCACTTGGAAACGTCTCTGCATGAGCTGTCCCCACCTGGCTGTCACAGCAGACAGTCTCAACGGCGTGCAAACCCATGACAGTCCCCAGGTTCTCTGTGTCATTCCAGATAACCTGAGCCACTCAGCCACGGATGGTACAGATGCCCGTGTCAGTCCCCAGTTCCTGCTGAGGGCTGTGTAAGGGCAGTGCTGACGCTGCAGCACAAAGCAGAGTGCCCATGCTCACCAGCACTAGCTGGCCAAGACCAGTGGGGCTGCCTGGAGATGTGTTGTGGGTGCTCAGTGGTGTTAAGGTGGCACAGTGATGTTATGGGATGCTTGATGGTGTTGCAGAGTGCTCAGTGGTGTTACGGGGTGCTCAGTAGTGGTATGGGGTGCTCAGTGGTATTAGGGGTGTGAGCTGATGGGTAACTGAGGCACCACCAACCTCGGCAGCTCTGCCACATGACGCTTTTATTTCAGTGTCTCTTACTCAATGAAGAATGAGAGTGATAATCCTGCTGACTGTTGAGGGTGGTGCTGTGACATGCACCAGAAATAGCAAAGAGAGCAGGACCACCACAGGTTGTCCTTCCCATGTGTGTATCTCTGTATACGTGTTCATTGGCGTGGTGCGAGCGCTGGGGTGAGCGTTGAACCTTTTGCTGCCAATTTAACATCCCCAAGAAGCAAATCCCTTGAACCCCAGCCTGGCGCTGCTGACACCAGGGATTGACACCTGGGAACATGACACCTCATGTTCCCAGAAGAAGATTTTTCCCCTATGGTTGCTGAAAAACCCGAAAGGAGAATCATCTTATTTTTGTGGGATTGTGGGAGAATTGCAGAACGCCGAGGCCCCCTCCCCCTCCAGCAAGGCAGTAGGGATTGGATCAGACGCTACAGAGTGAGCATGCTGAGAGTGAATCCATTTTCTCTCCTCCATCTCCCCAGAATAAATTAGAATTTGCCTGATTTAATAAAATGGCTTCATCTCTCTGCCATCTTTTCTATCTCCCAAGCGTTTCATCCCCACCCCCACTGCAAAATAATAGATCTCGGCTGTAGAGCGTCCTGTTAGAGGCTGACAATTTAACATGGAGGGTAGGTGTGAGCACCTGCACACACAGCCTGCGAGGGGCCCGGCCGTTGTATCTCAATTTCCTTATTGTCAACTATGATAGCTGTAATTGCGGTCGAGGTCAGTGTAATTTACTGTCCATCTGTCATTAACCTGACCTCACGGGTGGATGTGACTGCCATGCAGATAGTGTTTGGGGACTGGGAGTGGTTAGTCAGAGAAATTTTACAGCACGAATTTGCCCCAGCCACTTTTCTCTTTAATTGGCATGTGTTTGGCTATGCACGGAGTGGAACTGGAGCTCTTTGCCGCAGACTGAGAGGAGGGGTTATTGTTAGAATTGAGATGGTTTCGCTACAGCTGAACCTTTTCTCTCTCTTGAATCTGGTGTTTTAATTTCTGGTTCCTAGGTTGATTTTTTCCTTTCCGTTCTGACACTAATTATGCCAGGCGTGTTGGGAGCGGTTGCTGCTGAGAGGTACCCAGCTAAGTGTTAAGAAAGGTTTTAAAAACAGACTGAACTCTTTCCTAATGAGGCTCAATCGTGCTCTCCTCCGGGTGGTTTTGTTTTGCTGATCTGTCAGTTTTCCCAGGATTTAATTGCACTTTTTTCGTATTAGTCTTTGAAATGGGGCTAAGCAGCTTTCTGTAATATAAAATATAAAAAAGGAGAGACGTTGCTGGCGTTCCTATTTTCTTTCTTTGCTTTCATCACTCGAGGATCATCATCTGCCAATGACTCCTGGGACCCAGCAGTCATAAAGAACAAAATTTATGAGAGCAGCAAAGGCAATGGCAGGCTGGACCACTGTGGAAGCTCCTATAACTGTAAACTGTAAACCTTGCAGGCAGTTTTCTTTGCCTCCCTACTCCTGGGTCTGGTTCCTGTTGTGTTGCTGCTGATGCTGATCGTAGAAGACCTTCCAAATGTGTATTTTGGAGGAAGAAGCAGGGGGTGAAGGAGGGTCGAGGAGCTCTGAAGTGGCTCATCCAGTGTAGCTCATTTCCTGCAGAAATGACACAACAGCAATCCAGAACGGAGCACCGCTGTGACACTCCCGACAGTCTGGGTCTCCCGAGGCAGCAATGGTTGGGAGAGACCTCTGGAGGTCCTGGAGCCAGGCCAGACACACCCACTGGCCAGGATCTGCCCTGGTGGCTGCTGGAATATGTCCCCAGACTGTGGTCCTCCAGTCTCTGTGGGCTTGTTCCAGTGCTTAGCTCCTCAGGAGCTAGGAGTCCAGGGGAAGGGATGCAAAGTAGATGATGTTGGGTTGGAAAGAGGCAGGAGAGAGGAGGCGGATGTATCCATGATGCTATTATCTTTATGGCATAGAAAAACATGTTTGAAGCAATCAGCATGGAATTCTTAATTGCTTCACTTACTTCTGCTCTCCTCGTGGGACAGATTGTACAAAGGCAGGTGCTGCCAGGACCCTCACGTCAGCGCCGTCCCTGCTGTACTCACTATTTTTAACTAGCACTTTGTTTTGCAAAGATGCACAAAGCTGCTGCTTTTTTTTTTCCCAAGGATGCTAATAAACAGCAGAGGCAGGAAGAGCTTTCTCCTCTGCCTGACAGTGACTCTGCTTTCTTAGCCTGCAAGTCCTTTTTTGTTCTCTTTGCATTTACATGTCCTTTTTTCCTGTTTTCTCTTCCTTTCCTCTATCTTCATTTTCCTCCATCTTTATTTTTCCATCTTTATCCCTTAAATACCTAAGAGTCTCTTACTTCTAGTCTCAGCCTAACAAAAATCCCATTTTCCTTTCTTCATTCACATGTGTGCCTGCCTTCCTCTTTCAGCTTCCAGCACACCTCTCATGAGGATGTAAAATCCAAGAACCAGATCTTTGAGATTTCAAAATAAAATAAAAATAAACTGTGCTTTAAAAACACTTTAGCAGGAAAGCCAGGCTAATTGTAAATCAATGAGTCTTAAAATGCAGCATTGATCTCCAGTTAGAAGTTTGAAGGGGAAAGCAGTAATTACTGCACTGAAGGTAGATTTTTTTTTTTTCTCTTAGTAAGTTCTGGGCAGAAGGAAAGCTCATTAGGGCAGCACTTCGAAATCTGAGTAATTAGTTTTAAAAGTACTTTTGTGGTGTTATTCCCATGGCTAGAAATTATTGGAGTCTTCACAGATTTATAGTTCAGCTCTGATAAGGTTTGATATATTATTGTGTTTGGTGGGGAAGATCCTTCCTACATAATGACCTGAGTGAAGACCTGGAGCAGGGGTTATGCTGGGAATTGCTGCAGGTGCACAGGGCTGCTGCGTGTCGTGGGGCACCCCAGTGTTCTGGTGGAGCTCATAGAGTACCAGGTTGGAAAGAACCTCAAGGATCATCTGGTCCAACCTTTCTTGGCACAGCATGAATTAGACTGGATGTCCCAAACCCCAACAAGACAAATCTTAAAAGTGACCAGCACTGGGGACTCTACCACTTCCCTTGGGAGATTATTCCAGTTGCTGATTCGTCTCAGTGTGAGAAAGTTCCCTCTTGTGTTCAGTCAGATCCTCCCCAGGAGTAACCTGTACCCATCATCTGTTCCATGAGACTTCTGTGAAAAGGGACTCACCATCTTTTTTGCAGTCACCCTTTACAGGGACTAATCTTTCCTAATACTAGGAACCTAATCTTTCCTCATAATCACCATTGTGAATGCACACCCCTGCTGGAGATGTGCTGCAGGCGGTGGCCTCGCCATGGGGGCTGTGAGCTGACACCCAGCAGCATTCCCTGAGCTGCAGAGGCTCCGGGACACATGGAGCGGGTCAGGCTGTCACAGCTGGACTGGGAGGGACTGGGAGGTGACAGTGTGCTGGAGAGCCAGGGAGAGAGAAGAGACCCAGCCATCGGCTGTAGCTCGCCTGCTGCCAGGTGGGTGCCCTGCAGACCCTCACGGTGAGGGCAAAGTTCGTGTGTGCCCTAAAGCTTGTGGGTTTATATTCCTTCCAAATTCTTTTGTTATATTTAGAAATTATATCTCTAGATATTCTCATTAACCCTAATTTTCTAATCCCATTTGTATACATTGCTGAATTCTTGTCCATAGCAACGTCCTGTGGCAGTGATTGCCACCATCTAATTACCACATCTTATTTTATAGGAAAATATATTTGTTTCACCTGCAGGGTTCTTCTGCTCCCTTAGCTGCTGTGTGTCCTGCACTTACACAGCTGCACAGGCAGAACCATGGCAGCCAGCAGCTGGGGAGAAGGGCAGGGGTCAGGAACACAGTGCCGTGCTGCTGTTTCAGTCTGCCTCTCTGGCTGCAGTAATGTCTACCATCCTTACTGCTACAGTGCAATGTGGCTCTGAAGGAAAACAAAACCTACTGCATCAAGGCAGTTGATGTGACACATCTTTGAGCCCCTTGTTCTCTCTGGTAGTGAGCTGATGTGTGAGAGCACTGTCATCCTTCTGGGCTACAGAACCCATCGTGGGGTGGGCACAAAGAACCCTCTTTGTTCAGTCTCACCAACTGGAAATTCAGCAGCTGGATGCTGAAATCAGCTATGATCACTGCCAAGTCCTCTCACAGGCTGAGAAAAACTAAACCCAAGTAGGATGAGGTTTGAGCTGTTTCTGAACATGTTCTGCTGTTGAAATCTGTTTGGCCAATAGACCAATGGAAAACATTGTTTGCCTTCTGTGAAGTTAACTGACAGTCCATTCTTCTTGCTCATGGGAGAAATGGCTCAGAAAATCTTTCTCTTCTTCAGACCACTTCCAGTTTTGTGCTCTTCTGTAAGGTCATCCCCTTTGCCACTCTTCTCAGGAAAGGAGGGCTGATATCTTCAGTTTCTGTCCATGGGAGGTTTAGGTCCTGTGCTCTTTATATGTGTTTCTTCCCTCGAAGATTTGGGCAAGGGCTTCATTATATTACTCCCATCACTCTGTGTAGCATTGCAGCCAAGACTGCCAAGCCCATACAGACCATGTGATATTCTCCATCTGTTTCCCAGCATCAGCTGATTGTGCGCATGAGCAGCTCAAGTTTTGCTCTGCTTTTTCAGGTTGAGGTTGACAGAGGGGATGGAGGCACCAGCTGGGATGGGTTGGCCTGTAGACCCACGTGGCAGGATGGCATGAAGATAGAAAGTGGTCCATGTTCGCTCTGGAAGGTGGGGTAGAGCAGGAATATGAAGGGCTTATTATTCGCTGACAAAACCAGGCAGACTCTGGGGGACTGACCCTTTAATTAAGATGAATCTGTGTGCAAGGAGGCTTTCTAGCATGGCTCTTGAGGCCCTGCCTGTCCTTTGGGAGTGGGTTTGTGCTCCTGACTATCTGTGTTGAATTGGGGTAGTCCTACAGTCTGACTTCTTAACCTGATACCTCTGGCTGTCCTACTTGCGTAACTCAAATATTTTTACAGAAATTATTTAGTTTGCAGTGGCTGTTATAGATTTGATTCTGCAATGGGAGGAAAAGGGAAGGTCTCTGGAGGCAGAAAACCCTTGTGTGGCAGAAAGCCTGCTGGGAAGTCAGCTCAAGAAGAATTAGAAACCCTTTAAATAAATGCTTACTTGACATGACTCTGTCTTCCACAGTCTAACAAGCAGGGAAGCGAATGGCAGCCGCTGGCCAGAAATTGATTGCATTAATTGATATGCCAATAAGAGAGCTTGTTACATCCGCCATTGGTTAGGAGGCCGGCTAACAAGTCCCGCTGATCAATGGAACCAATAAAGATTTCATCCATTAATGAGCAACATGGTAATTAATGTTATCCATAAACCAATTAGCCTGGGTAGCTAATGTGCTGGTTAGCACAGTGAGTGGCAGAGTGCGGGTGTGCGCAGACTGGCCCACCCGCTGCAGCGAGGGCATCACCTCCCAGTGCGACCCTGGGCCCCCTCTGGGCCACCCAGACAGGAAGGAGGCTGGGCAGGTGGCTGATGGCGTGGGTCCCTTTTGCTGGAAAGGGACACATTTCTCTAGATTTACAAGGCAATTTCAACGATTTCTTTCTCTCTTATTTAATCTGATGGAGCACGTGCGAGGATCTTTTCCACTTCTAGCATGTATTCCGAAGATGTGCAGGTTTATGGAGCTAGTGTTCAGATGTCAGAATGCAGTGCTTGGTTCCCTGCTCTGCACCACTGGAAAGCTGCTTCTGTGTTCCGCCTAGATCTGGAACTCTTCTGTCCAGCTTGCAGGAGGTGTTGTGGCTGCTGCATTGTGCTTTGTCCATACCATCCGTATCAATAACTGTATTAGTGCTAAAAACACTGTATGTTGAAGGCTGATGTCTAAAACCAATTGCAGTGGGGTTGCCTTAAGCAGTTGGCTGGCTCCCTGCACTCAGGGAAGCAGAATACCTGCGGCTGGGGGAACATGCCCCTATGAGCTGCGGGTGGATGAGGATGAGGAGCCTTGGGGGCTGTGGGGCACTGGTTGTTCTCTAGGAGGCTGCAGTGCCTGGGGCATCCAGAGGGATCGGGGCAGGGGATGCAGGAGCAGCCCCAGAGGCACTGGGCAGCATCAGTCCTGCTGCTGAGCTGTGGAGTTACCTCGTGTTGTTAGATATTGACCCTGGGAGACCCCCTGTGGGTTTCCTAATTGAAAATTAATACCAGATCAATGCCATGGGCAATTTGCATATTGATCATAAACAACTTTGAAGGCACCAAGTGTGTGTTGGATCAATAATGCTCTTGAGCAGGCTGCAGTGGGAGGACATCCCCCCACGCTGCTCTCCAGGAGAGGTTAATGCTTGGGAAGTTCGGGAGCTGCTCTGTGGTGGTGGCAGCACGCCAGCAGTGCCAGAACAGAGTCATAGCAGCGAGTTAACAGCCTCGTCCTATGGTTCACTGTGGAATGAGAGCAGGAGAGGTGCTTTTGCTTATTTGTTTATTTAAACGAAACAGCTGAAGCCCAGAGACATCCCAAAGTAGGGGCGAAGCTGTCCAGCCTCCAGGGCACATGGGCCACGGGGGCTTACAGCCATGCTTGACTTTTATCCCTCCATCTTCCTCTCCTGTGACGTGCAGTCTGTTGTGCTTGTTTTGAATACAGGTTTCCAAGAGCAGGGTAGTTATTTTATTGAGGTCTCCTGAAGAGATCTCATCAGTAATTTTTTTTTTCTGGTGGTCTTGTCCTATATTTGCTTTTTGAGGGCAATATTTGGATTCGTTCTCCCTCTACTTGCGGCATTCACAGGTTATTTCTGAATGGTCTTGGTTTGAAGGAAACAGATATTTCAGATCAAACTCCAATAAAAAAGCCAAAAACTTCACCTGAAAATACATAAAGCACCCTGGGACGCCTTCTGTTAAAGAAGGATGTGCATGGGTAGTGGAGATAAAGCGTATGGACATGGATGGGTGCTGCCCACTCGGAGCACGTGTGCCGATTGTGTGGAGGTAACGCCTCAGACCCTGCAGGGAGCTTGTGTCAGAACTGGCCTTAAACCGTGCATGGCCCATGGTTCAGGAGCGGAGGGGTGGGAAGGCTGGGAACCTGCTCCCCAGAGCTGCTACTGCAGGCAGCCGTTGTGCATGCAATGGGAGCATTACTAAGCTTCCATTGACTCAGCCGTGCCGCACTGATGAACTGAGACTGGGGACAAGCGCTCGTAATTGAGAGAAATAAATTCTTATCACAGGCTGGTGCTGGAGCTGCCGCCTGCATGTGCTGTGGTCATGTTTAGGCACTTTCTGAATCCCTGGAGCACAGGCAGCACCCCCGTCAGCACCTGAGGGAGCTGAGCAGGGAGCTGCAGCCACTCAGGGGTGGCCCAGGGTGTCCTACCCACACACCGGCTGTTACCAACCTGGTGCTGCCAACGTGCTGAGCTGCTGGGCAAGCAGCTTGTGAGCCATGAGTATGTTCAGAAGCTTCTTGGGAGCCTCTCTGTGCTCTTCCTTAGTCCTCTTTTCATCAGTTGGGAGTTCAGCACCCTCCATCTCTACCTTAGATTTGGTGGCGAGTGAAAGATCCTTTGCAGATGCATCATGTGGGACATGGGCTCACAGAGGAAAAGAGTTTTGCCTTGCTGGAAAAAAAAAAAAGCAAAAAAAACAAAAGCCAAGAAAACCTGAAAGGATGAATACTCAGTTTGTTTGAAAAGGAGACTATCTCTTATTTCAAATTAAGAGGAAATAAAACTGGTGGAGGGGTCAGCAGGCCTCTGCAGTTGGATATGGCGCGCGATGCAATGGGAAGCCCTCCCTCCCTCCCTCCCTGCTGCAGGAGCCTGCCCTCCCTCCCTGCTGCGGGAGGCTGTGTTCCCATTCCCATGGCTCTTAGCAGCCCCTGTCATTTTGCCCGTTCCTCCAGGCTGCGGATCGGCTGCCACTGATAACGCAGAGCCGGTGGTGGGGAGGTGAAGGGAGAGGCTTCACTTGACATTCCCTGACCTCCCTGGTGCAGCTGAATACCGGAGAGTCAGGGCTGAAACTGCAGTCGCTTTCAATTACTTGAAGCCAAGAGAGGTGGAGAAAAAGGGCCTGTTGGCTCCAGGAAGCTGAAATCTGCTGCTGCTGAAAGCTTGTTAGTACAAAGGGAAACGCAATTACTGACATTCTGCCAGTGCCACTAACCCAAACCAGAGGAAGGGGCAGTTCAGGACATGGCCATCTCTGCCGTGGTGGGTGATGTGGGAATTCTCAAGCGTGTCCTCAAGGATGGCTCCAGAGCTGTAGAGCTGTGAGTTTTCTGGATCTCTGCTGCTTTTTCTCATCAGCAGGTGTTTGCTGTGCATGTTTTCTACTCCTTCTTCCACACCAGCCCAAGCTGTGTTTGTTGTCAGAGAGCTGTGGCTGAATTGGAGCTCATGTAGAGGCCAGTGAAGCAGGGGAGGCATGGAGACGATGGATGGCTCATGTGCTGTTGACTGACAGTTGAAAATAAAGCTTTGTGTTTGTGAGGCTGCCTTGCTGCCATGGCCTCTGACCTTCAGCAGACGGATGACACCATGGCTGTTCCCACCAAGATGCTTTGGTATTGCAACTTCATATCAGGCTCCTTTTTATGTCTAGTTAACCTATGGAGGTAACGTGCTTTGGTGACCAAAGTGTCAAGAGCCCCTCAGCTGACCGGGGTGAGTGTAGTCTCTGTCTACATCTACCTGCTGGCAAATACCTGCTGGGTGTATCTGCTCTGTCCTTCCAGAGGTCCTAGAGGATGCTCCTCAGTATTATTAAAAGCCTGCAAGGCTCTCTGCAGAAATATCTTTGAGTGCCACCACAGGCTGCATGTCCAACCTCTGCAGCACAGCAGCACTTCTCATCTGTTTCATCAGCTCCATCCCTGGCCATGTTCAAAGCCAGACTGGACAGAGCTTTGGTTGACATGGTCTAGTGTGAAGTGTCCCTGCCCATGGCAGGGGGTCAGAACTGAATGATTGTAAGGTCCTTTCCAAACCAAACCATTCTGTGATTCTCTGCTTCAGTAAAAAGTCACCCGTTTTTGCTCCCTGGCTCTGGTGGTCCAAGCAACCCTGCTAAAACCTCTTTCACACCTTGCTTTGCCTCATGGGCATATTATTTATGGCCATTTATGATTTCCCATGTTCATACATATTGTTAGTTCCTAGATGTACCTCCAGGAACAGCCTAGTGACATGACAACGCCACTGACATTATTGCAATCTACTTAAGAATGAACGGATCAGACCTCATTCACCAGACCTGTTTGGACTCACCCCATATGTGAGCAGTCCTTACAGACATTTGCTTAGAACCACTCATCATCTTCTCCCTTTCTTTGTGACAAAAACCTGCCCTCATCACCAGGGATAGGGGAATGTCGAGTTGCCACAGACCCCACACCACAGCCACAAGCTGCCGGCTGGTAAAGCTCCCCTGCTGCCGGGACAGACTCACCCCTCTTCCTTGGCCACCTCCATCTGCATCAGGACCTGATGGTGTGGTGTGCTCCAAGAATACTTTAACTGTCCCTGAACCAACAATTATGTTGCACTACAATTATGGCTTTCCTAAGTTTTTAGCTAAGCTTGAAAGAACTCCAAACATTCTGAGTTGGGAAGCACGTGGGGAGGGGGAGAAAGAGGGTCAGCAACACATTAATTAACTTTTCCTTGGAGCGATACCATGGAGAGTGAGAACAGAGTAGGCGTTGTAGGAGTTGTATATTAAAAGCAACTTAGCCAGAAAAGGGACATTTCAGTGCTTGATTTAAGTGAAATTTATGATGATGTTACACGGCAGAGCTAAGGTTGTTGGGAGCACCCCTGTGCATATCCAACCCTTATGGCTAAGTATGAATTAATTATAGCTCATTTTTGTTACAGTGTTCTCAAGATGTGCCTTTTCCCAGAGTTGCTGAAGTTAGCTTCAACTTCAGCCTGGCTTTATCACTGCGGGGTTTTGTGAATCTAAAAAGCTTTTCTGGAGTGAGCTTATTCACCGTGAGCACAAAGCAGCTCTTCCTTTGAACACCTAGCTCTGCTCGCATAGCTGAGGACGTGCGGATGCGCAGCACCAGTGCATTTTCTAAATGGTGGAATATGAACATCTTGCAGTGCCCCAGCCTCTCTGAACCCCACATTTGTGTCCACGCAGTTCCATAGGTCACTGAAGCCACTTCCCAGCGCTGTCGAGCCTGGCCCAGGTGATGCTGCACTGCATGGGGAGCCTGGAGCAGATCAGTGATGCTGGCAACCTCTTACCACTCTGTGCAGCTCGCCAAGAGCAGGTTGTAGCAAGGCGGGGCTGGTCCCTGCTTGCAAGTAACAAGTGATAGGACAAGAGGAAATGGCCTCAAGTTGCACCAGGGGAGGGTTAGACTGAAGATTAGGAAAGATTTCTTCACTGAAAGTGTTGTCTAGTGTTGGAACAGGCTGCCCAGGGCAGTGGTGGAGTCACCATCCCTGAAGGTATTTAAGAGACATGGAGATGTGGTCTTTAGGGACATGGTTTAGTGGTAGACTTGGATCCTCTTCCCACAGACCTGAAGCTGGAGATGCGTTTTCTTTTGTTTTGTGGTTTGATCTGTGTTTGTGTTTTTGCATGAGTCTCCTTTCCAGCTGATTCCAGTTTGGAGCTAGGTTAAACTGTGCAAAATACTGTTTAAAAGGAAAAAAAAAAGAAAGGAACTTGTCAAGATGCATTTATTAGATCACGTTTAAAATGAACTTGAATTGAAGGTAGGTTTTGTCCAAAGAAGAGGAGGCTGAAAGCCATCAAGCCGCAGAAAGCCCCTCCTTTGTTGTCCTCCTGACATTGAAGTGTAATTTTTCATGGTTATTTGGACTGGAAAATGGGGGGAAAGGGAGAGATGGGCTTGCGATTATTTCCCATAAATGACAACACAATCACATCACGCTCCACTACAAACATGCTCAAGGAATTTGCCTTTTTTTCTTTCATTTTGTGTGTGAAAATAGCAGCAACCTTTCTGGTCCTGCTGAAATTCAAGCAGGCAAATCCCTTTTGGGTTCCACTGACTTAAAATTTACCCCAGTTTACAAAAAAATAGGCTTGTTCCTAGGGACAGAGAGCAGACAGTGCTGGCTCAGGGAAGGGGTTGTTGGACTTGTGTCTCTTTGTGTGGAGGCACCAGCATCCTTCAGAGTTATCTCTAGGGATGGCCATGGTGCTGCTGAGCCCCTGGAGACGTGCCTGAGGAACCGACACTGAGGAGCAACTGCAAAAATAACATCTGTGTTCGGAAAAGCATTTGCATTAAAGAAGAAAAGATGCAAACATCTGGCAGAGGGTCATCTCACTTCTGTGGAGCAAGAAACTTGTTTGAGAGATAACCAGAGACCTGGATGTTATTGGAGACATTTCAGATCTGTTCAGGGAAACTGGCCAGAAATTCTGAGGTTTTTCTTTGGATGAAAAAACAAAGGAATAGAAGCTAAAAGTTCACAAACAGTTCTTCTGCTCTTGAATTTCTTGTTTTATTTATCTGAACACTGGCCTTTATAGTTAACGGCACAAAAGCCAGATAAACTTTGCCTTGAGAAGATAGGCAACTGAGGATGGCTTTATCAGCTGGGGACACATTCATAGGCAGTATTTTCTTTTTTGTTAGCAAAAGCAGCATAGATACGCTCTATCCATGCTCTGTAACAGGGCCAGCACGGACACAGGTGCCATTAATCAAAGATATGGGATTATTACTGTTTTTCTGCAGCCTTTTGTCAGATGATAGGACTTATTCACCAGCTTTTGCATCAGGGCTGGAGCTCTGTGTTTTTACTCTTATAACTTCTGCCTTGTGCTTTCTGTTCACTGCTTTTCCATTCAGGAAAACAGTAGGAATAAACAAGTCTATGTAGAATAAACCAGTTAGAACGAGCACAGAGTGTATTTGTGCATATGCATGCATCCTGAATCTGAATTGCAAGGGCAGAGACTGCCTAGTAGCCAGGGTTACCTTAGGAAATCCAGCCAAGCTCGAGGTGGGTGAGAGATACAAGATGGCACGAAACCTCCAAACATGGATTTACCTACATTACCATGTGGATGGATTGTCCCATCTTCACATGCAAGGCAGGGAGAGGTGGGAAACATTTATTTTTCTGTTGGGCTGGTCACAAACAAACAGTGCAATTGTGTCCAGGGTGCTGCTATGTGTCCTGAGCCAGGCCAGCTTCTCCCACAGACCTGTTTGAGGCTGTGCTCTCTCCCAGATTTCAGAAGCCTGAAGTGCAGTGGCAGGATTTGCCATCGCCCTGTTCCATTGTGGGTCACCACCAGCTTCAGCAGCACATGTGCTGCTGTTCACTGCAGCCCTGTGCACTAAGTACAGCCCTCTTAGGGTGAGTGCTTTGAAATGCAGGTGGGCAAAAAACAGTGTTTGCTCCTCTGGCTTGGGAAGCTCTGTGTGCCCCCAGCAAGAACCGTGCCTCTGGCTGTGCAACTGGAGCCCTCAACAATCATTACCAGCAGTTTGAGCTCCCTGTGGCTTTCCCAGGGCCTAGGAAGGCATCAAACCCCCATGGACCACCCGAAGCCCCCCACCCTGCTCCCACAAGGACCCAGACCACAGCACATCTCCTCCCAGGGCCCTGGGACTTCATATTCTAAGTAGTTTGGAGCAGTTGAACTTGTGCAACAGGCTGGGCCATGGAGCAGTGCTGTGACCCCGCACCAGCACGATGCAGCCCCTCACCAGCAGCAGCTCCTGGCAGTGCCACACGCGTGTCTGTGCATGTGCAGCCAACTGCACACAGGCTGTCACCTCCCCTGACAGCGTCAGCTTGCTCAAGTCACCCAGGTCTCAATCCTGTCTGTCTGTGGGCTTTCTTAACTACTTATCCTGAAAAGGGGAGCATAAGGCATTCTTTCTGTTTCAAAGGAGAGACCCTGTGTACAATTAAAACTTGTTTCTGGTAAACCTCATTCCAGGAAAGATGAGCTTTTAACAAAAGGCTTTTGACAGCTGCAGGGTATTTCATTTTTTTAATGCCAAATGAAAAATCAATACATTTTTCTAGGTTATACATATTCAGAACAGGCTTGATATTTCCATTATAATGGAAAATGGGTGTCTGCACATCTCGCCTGTCAGAGCTGCAGCACCGCATTTTCCAAGCCACTGCTAAATATTTCAAACCTGATTTGATTGTGGTTCATGACAGCTAATGTTTCTCAGCTCTTGAGCCTGCCGGAGGGTGGAGAGGCAGTGCACGCTCTTTCCCTTCCATCCCTACATTTCCGCCACCTCTGAAATGCCCCTTATCCCTTTGGATGAGAGAGCTGGGTTTATGAAGGAAAATCCATCTAAGAGAAGGAGAGATGAGAGGTCTTGGGCTGTTCAAGCTGACCTGGATCCAATTGAGGTTTGCAGATTTCTTCAACCCTCAAACTTCCTGGGCTTTGAAAGTGGCAGCATTGCAGCAGCATGGTCTGGTGGGGATTCGGGCACATTTTCAGTGTATAACTGAGTCAGAGATTCCCTGGCATCTCCAGATGTCAGTACCCATGATTTTCCAGACTCTTATTCCCCTTCCCCCATCGCCCTTCCCCAGTGAATGGTTTAATTTTAAATTAAAAGGAAATACCACTGTCTAAAATTATTTATTCATGAAGGAAGAAAAGACTCTTTGTAGAATTTTGCATGGAGCGGATTTGGTACGATGTAAGAACAAGCTCCTTGGACTCAGGTGCCCGGTTACACTTGCTTGCTCTTGGTATTGACCTCAATCCCAGCAGCTGGAAAATTCCTTTAAGTAAATTTATTTGTAAAGCATTATGGCCTCGTGGATGGCACTCAGGCACAGGGGCCTGTGTGTAGATTGTGTTTTTTGTATTTCAGTGGGACATGATATCCCCCATGCAACTCTCACAGCAGCAGCTCTTGCACCTCCCCTGGTGAGCTCCCTTCAGAGGGTGGAGTCCATTTATCCTTCCTGAGCTGTGAAGCTGGAGTTTCTGGAAACCAAAGACACCAGTCTGACACCTGCAGTAGCATCTCTGGCCTTCCAGAGCCCCTTACTAAGGTTCCCAGGTTAGAAGTCAAACCCATGTCCTCTTACAAGCCATCTCCTATGGCAGAGCTCCACATCTCCAGGTTCAGCCTCCCCACTACAGTCTCTGAAATTCCTGGTCCTTGTCTGGCAGAGACTCCTATTATACTGCCAACATGCTGCAGGGACTTCTTGCCCTTTGGATATCAGCCCCAACAGGGACACTTGTTAGGATGCACGAGTTTAAGCTGAGTACTATTGTAACTACAAATGGACTGGTGATTTTATCCATCTTGTTAAGTAAAATACAGTCAGGAGGTTAGGTGAATGTGTCCTAATAGTGTGTACAGCCTCAAGGAGGTACGGTCGAACAGTTACAAAAGGGTCACGGTGGTTTGTAGATAAATTGCCTACATCTTGCTGACCACAGCTTCGTTCAGCCTCTGGGAGCTGGCCATGAGGTGGTCTCCACACCAGCTGCAGTTTGTGCTCTGGGTGCTGTGGATGTTAAGGAAGCTGGTGGTCAGCTCTGGGCTGCAGGATGGGAACATCTCAACAATGGGACTTGCAGGCAATGAAAAGGGAAGCTCAGGAGCTCTTTGTTGCATGTGCAGTTCATTGAGGAGAAAAGCAGACCTTTCCCTACCAGATGTGATGCTGGCCTCGTCCTCTCAGAAGGGTGCCCCCAGGAAATACCAGAGGTTGGGTGCCACCCATGCATGTGTTTGCTACCCAGACCTGCCAGTGCATTTGGAGCTGCCACTTGCAGAGCTGTCATCAGGGAGCATGGGTGTAGATCCTCGGGAACAGGAATCCTGTTCTGCATTTTGTTTTCAGTATTGAAGGATCTCACTGTTACAAGCTGGCTTCACGCTTGAGCCCTGCATCCAGCCTGCTGGAGACTGGTTGTCTGCAGTTCAGAGCCCTCCGTAGTGCACATGACCACCTGAGCTGTGGTGTGGCGGAGGATGCTCTCCTGACCATCCCTCGGGTCAGCCTGAGCACTGGTGGCTCCAAGTTGGGCTGAGTGCAATGAACATAGCTGCACCCAGCCTTCCAAATGAGGCACCCAGGAGTTAAGGCTTCCCCTTCCTTGGTTCACGGTGCCAGGCACTGCATCCCCAGGGCCCAGGGTGTGCTGCAGAGAGAGGAGGGTTGTCCTCAGCAAAGGCCCTGGGAGCAAGGAGACACATAGGGACCTTTCCCAGCTGATTCGGAGCCTCCCTGGGCAGATGTGTCTTGTGCTCTGCTCACTTTAACAGAAACACTCGTCAGAAACAATCAGCTCAGAGCAGAGAGAGGAGGAGGAGGTTTGAAGCATGCAGATGCTTTTTTGCATCCCAGCAAAGAGGTGTTGGAGCCTGGGAGGCAGATCTCGTCTTCAGTGGGAAGCCGTGTCCTGGCTCGGGGTGCAGTGGCTGCTCGGTGTGAGGGGCTGTGGAGGGCTGAGCTGTGCCTGAGAGCAGGAGGGGCTGCGGGCAGGAGCGTTTGCTGTTCGTAGCCTTGTTTTTTAATCATTTTCTGCTGTTATTGGTATTCATAGCTCACATTTTTCCTGTTACTGTCAGCCTGGGCTTTCATCCATTTTAAAGAGCTGTTTTTTCCGTTGTTGATGATGATGATGGTATAAAGACAGATGGTGTAACTGCTTATGAATGTCCTATTTTATTCCCCTCAAACCAGACAGTGCACTTGAAGATGTATATTATTTCCACATGCTCAGGTTAGAGCCCAGACAGCGTCTGAGCGGCCGCGGGCTCACCCTTCCTCCCATGCCAGTGCTGACACCTCCGGGTCACAGCCGGGAGTGCCGCCGTGCCGGGCACCCTTTGTTGTTTGAGGGGCTCCGGGTTGAGGGACAGGAGGGGGGCGTACCCAGCCCAGAGCAGTGCCTGCTCCCCAGGCTGGCCGGGGTGGTTGGGCTGGGTTAGGTTAGGTTGAGCAGTTTGTGGGGTTTTTCCCTGCAGTGGAATTAAAAAATACTGGAATTTTAATTTCTGAAATGTGAATGCAGCTGCTGCTTTCACAGCCCTTCTCTGAGCAAACCTGAGCGCTGGTCTCACAGGGCAGACACTAATCACACCCCTGCAGCAGCAATTTGTGCCTTTGCGTAGCGATGCCACCCATTGCACTTCTTGCCCTGGGGTCATGCTTTCCCAGGAGAAGACCATTGGGGATCGCTGCAGCTACCAACAGCTTCCATCTTTTAGCAGAGTGAAAGAGAGGTAGAGTGTAAATTACAGTATTCCACTTAATGTCAGTGCTGGTCTCTGGGTGCTTTTACAAGTTCCTCCCTGATTTAGGTTGTCACATTCTCAAAGGACACTGCTGAGCATCTGCAGTCTCCGAATACACATTTCTAATCCTGATTTCTAGCCCTGTCTTTGTTAGGGGGAGGCTGGAGGTGGTGCTTTAACTGGTTAGGTAGTTCACATAAAACCTCAGGATAGCCTGGGATTTACCATGACCAGATAATGCAAGTTAAAATTATAAACTCTCCTGCAAAAAGAGGATATAATTGCTTAAAAAGTACTCTTCTTCTCAGTGCTGATGTAGCCCCCATCAATGGTGTGGTAGTTGCCGAGCTGCTGCACTGTTCATAAATACCCAAGGTATTTGATGATAATTCAGTGTTGGACCCTGGTATACAAGGTCTGGCAGCTGCAGCCACCTCGCTCCCAGTATCCCATGTGGTGAGGAGCAGCCCATGCTGTGTCGACACGCTCTGTGCCTCAGCACATGGGTGCTCTTGTTAATGGTGGGGTGGTAGCACTTTGTGTTTTGTTCTAAACCCTCAGTGCGTCACTGAGTATTTTTTCCCCTTCATGATTTTCCACCTGTGTGATGCTGCCCGTGTGCTCAAACTCTTCACATGACTGGGATGGAAACAAGACCCCCAGCAGCTTCCTCCCATGCCTTATGTCAGAGCCATGTCTGCAGGACACAGTGCTGCTCCTTGCTTGGCCTGAGCAGAAGTGAGCGGTGGTGTTTCTGTGGTGAACTTGGGGGTCTCAGTGACCAAGGTCAGTACCACACAGTGCCTTTCAGTACAGACATCTTGAGATGAGTGTGAAGAAGGCAGCTGAGGCTGAAGGTACTGGAAGCTCTGGTCAATCTTTGACACTTCTCTAATCCACGACATAGTTGGAAGAACCTTCTCATATTGAGCAAATGTTTTACTGTACATAACACCGCAGTAGCTGTAAGTGGCAGAAGTGGATCTTCATCTCTCACCTTTTTCCGCTGTAGTTTCTTGACTAGCTAGCAGGGAGTGTTGGCAGAGTGCTGGGTGACATTGATAACTACCACTCAACACTTGTGCTTAAACACTGGCTGTTGCTCAATGGCAGTTATTTGCTCTTCTGTTTTGACTTCCATTTTCATGTTACACTTTCTGCTTCTCTTGTTGCAGAAGAATCCATTGAAGATGTGGAAGGGCCCAATGAAACATCTGGTGATGCTGAAGAGCCTGCCAAGGACCAGGAGGGTGGAGGGGACAAGGACCAGAGTAAATGGACAGGTGGGTTTTGGCCACTCTTCAAATCTGGGAAATAAAGGTGGGAAGAGCCACGGTTTGCAAAAGTCTTTCCTTCAGTGTGTGTGCCATGCAGCACTATCAGCCTGACACAAGCGTTGTGAAATCTCTGGGTGAATTTTATGACACATTCACACAAAATGGTGCAACCACCAACTCAGTGGTCGGTCATGTGTCCTCCCTCACAGCCCTGAGCTTGTGCTGTGGCAGTGGGTTAGAGCTTTCCTGTGCTTGATGGTGCCAGACCTGACCCGGGCAGTGGGATCAGCAGCTGGGAATGGTGCAGGGAGAAGGGGATGGTCCTTTCTGGCAGCAGCCAGCACTTAGGTTGGATTAAGCGTATCATGAAACTCTACCCTGTGTTGTCAAGACTTGAGAGACTATTAGCCTGCTTTTTCATCACAGTCCTGCCTCTGGTAGTGAGATTTTGACACAGAAGGGCAGTGCAGAGAGGTAGACCCTGTGTCTGTGCTCTGTTAACTGCTCACGTTCTGCTGGAGCCACGACATCTTGAAACAGGAACTGTAGAAGTGCATTGAAACTGACATTGTTGAGGTGGAGTCTGAAAGGTTTCTCTCTGCAAAATCCTTCGTTGGGTTAATTACGAAGGTATTGGGTATCTGTCTTTCCCAGAGGATGGTTGGTATCTTGCAGAGGTAAGCAGGAGGAATCTTTTAAATATTCCTTGCCTTTCAGCAGAGAGCAACTGAAGATTGTTCTATGGAAAGGGCTGTTCCGTCAGCTGACGCTTGCTGACCCCTTCAGTGTTGGGTGCTGGAGCCAGTCCCCATTTTCTTCACCCCAGAATGGAGCAGTTCTGACTCCCCACTGCTGCATGGTAGCCGAAGCAGTTTGCAGACCTGGCTGCCTGATGTGATGCTTCTCGCAGTCAGCACAGGGACCCCTTCTTCCAGGCAGCCATCTCCTAACATGTTTGTGGTTGCCTCTTGGTGAGCCACAGCCAAAGAGGTATTTTGGCTAGCACAGTCTTCAGAAGGATGAAATGTGGTCTTTCACCTCAACACAGTTTTAATCTCAACCTGTCTCAGTTTCAGTCAATTGGAAGATGTGTCCAAACTGGTGAAGAAAGCAAGCTCTGCTTTAATGCTTGGTGAAGCTCCTGTTTTCAGTCTAGACTGCACTCGCTGAGGTTGTATGTCACTCCCCGCAAGTGCTCAGTAAGGATAAGTAGGGCCCTTTGCCGAATCCTGAAGCACTTCCAAAAGCTGATCCATGTGAGAATATATTAA
Organism: Pezoporus occidentalis; assembly: GCF_034315485.1. Taxonomy (NCBI): domain Eukaryota; kingdom Metazoa; phylum Chordata; class Aves; order Psittaciformes; family Psittacidae; genus Pezoporus; species Pezoporus occidentalis. The sequence goes on from NW_026913457.1 coordinate 965,179, forward strand.
TTTTTATATATTAAAACACGTAAGAAAGAATTGAAGGACCTTTTTATACCCTTTACTATCTAGATGGTTTTACTTTTCCATCCTGCCAGGGACATTCCTAACCCATTTTTGGTGTTTGTCAGTCAAACAACAGATAAGAAATGGACAGCTTCATCAAGTTTTCAAAGGAAAGCAACACAAAGGAATATGCAGACTATGTACATAAGCCCAAAGATTTCTGGACAAGCCTTGTCCAACTCTGTTGCAAGGCTGAAGAGTACAGTCTGAGCAAGATGTGTGCACATGATGTTGTTGAATTTGGGTTCTGCTTTCAATCATGTAACATTACTCTGAATTTTAAAGCAAAAAAAAAAAAAGTTAATCATGTTTGTGTACAGAGAAGCAGGTACTACACATTGGTCTTGTATTGTTTCTGCTTTTGAGATCCCTTGGGGAACATGGCCGTGTTGCCTTCTAGACCTCAGACATGGAAAGGACTGGAAACTAGGTCAGGTTATTCATGACAACCACAGAAGATCAGTGTCTGCATGTACAGGAATATCAAAACACCATGGTACAAACTGAGATGTAAGCAGGGAGGGAACAGGCAGCACCAGGACAGCACTCCCTTGCTGTACTGCAAGAAAAGAGCTGGTCTGCAGCTCAGAGGAGCAGGAAGGCGATCAACCACAGTGTCAGGAGCCCTGAAGAGCAGAAAGCCATTGCGTTCGTGCTCACTAAACAGAGAAGTGTGTGAGAGGCCAGAGCAGCCCACGTCAGTGGTGCTGCGGGGAAAGCTTGTCCCCCAGCTGGGAAGGAACAAGCTTCAGAGCCTTTAGTTAAGCTGAGTGTTGACACATCAGTGACCTGCTGCTTCATACCTGGGTGCTCTGGGAATGCAACTGAAGCATCCTCAGACCTGTCAGCTGCTGCCGCTGGTGAATTCACAGAGAACAGGGGAGGTCCCGCGAGGGGCCAGGGATGGAGCTTATCTACTGCATAGCTGGGGAACCACACACCTGCCAGCTCCGATTGCCCCAGATTTCCCTGGGAATTGACCAAACAACTGTTTGTAAGTACTGACGGGAAGATAATGAGATGAGGAACAGTCGTCACGGATTTGTCAAGAACAAATCATGTCAACGCGACCCAATTTCCTTCTGTGTGAAGAGAGTCCTCTTTGCAGTCAGTATCTTGCTTTTTTTTTGGAAGACTTTTGACTCTGTTTTTCAGGACAGTCTGAAAACAAGGCATAGGCATTGTGATGTAGGTGAAAATACTGTGTGGTAGGTGCATTTCTTCAGCACTGGAAAGCTGTCCATTTCTGAGCTTGGGATGTCAAGAAAGTTGAGGAACAAATTCAGAAAGCCCAAACAGGAAGAATGACCCAGAACAGAGTGTGGTCTGCATAGCATCAGCTGTGAGGAGAACGTGGAATTAATGGGCTTATTTGGCCCAGAAAGAGAAGACCAAAGGGGAGGGCAAAATAAGTCTCCTTGTGCATAAAATACTTCTGAAAGTAAGAAATTATTTGTTCTTCATGTTCAGGATATAGACAACAAGAAGCAATGGGCTTACATTGAAGGGAGAAAGATTGAGGTTAGGTAATAAATTAAAACCAAAATCTCCTGATACAGCATGTGAAATCACTGGAGTAGGTTGTCTGAGAAAGGTCCTCAGAGATCTTTCAGGAAGGTGCAATGAGATGAGCTGCTGTCAGGAATGAAGTAGGCATAGCTTATCCTGCTTTGGGTAGACTGGGTGACATTTGGAGGTGCCAGGCAATTCCATACAAGTGGGAGATAGGCAAGAAAGAAGTGCGGGCGCCAAGTCAGTAATTGTGTTGAAGTGGAGGTGGATAGACCTGCTTTCTGTTCATCATGATGCAGTGTGATCATTACGGTCCATAGCAATTTACTCACCTTTTGTGCCTCAGTTTCTTGACTGTGCACTGGGTGGTTGTTGCTTCCCCTTTCTTAAGGACTGTGAGACCTCTGAGGACACATTGAGCGTGTCCCAGGCTCCCTCTGCCCAGGGCCAGCAGTGATGTATCACAGCTGTTTGGCTGCTCTGTGGTTCATAGGCCCACATATGTCAGACTGTGCCTGTGTCAGTGTCAGCTCTGGAAGGAAAAACTTCTCTGTTTCCATGCTATGTTTTTCAGAAAGTCTCAGCTGCCAAATAAATCTATCAGTTAGATTTTGTTTATTTTAAAATGGAATAATTTTAAGCAGAACATTTCCTTAGGCAATGCTCTCCATTAAAATATGCATGTGGAAAACACCATCCCAAATAGGGATTCAATTTACCTTGATTTTCATATAAGTCTTTGTGACTCCTCAAAGGTTTCTGGAATGCAGCAGTGCTGTCTGCTTTCTGCAGTGCTCCTGCTGCTCCCCTCGCCTCCCACAGCCAGCCGTGCTTCCAGGCACCACCACTCCTCTGTGACTCCTAAGTACTGCATGGAGAGGAAAGAGTTGTGATCCCTGTTCCTAGACAGGACCTGTTTGTTTTCTCTCTTTCCTCTCTCTCCAGCAGCGGGACTAAGCAGCTCCCAAGTGCTGATGGGTGCACTGGGGCTGCCTCTGCCCTGCCAGCTTCCCTCTCTCTACTCCAGAGGCGTCCCCTCTATGCAGAAGGGAGATGCTCTTTGCCTCATGGCTGAGCTATTTAGAAATTAGCTCATTGTGACTAATGTGAGATTTATCACAAGAAAACCAGCAAGGAAGAAAGAAATCGTGGCTATTCCTGACTCCATTTTTGAGGCAGGATGTGAATGATGAATATTCAACACCCTGGTTTCTAGCTAAAGCCTGAATCAGAGCGGGGGTAGATCAGTAAGAGACTTCAGAGATTTCGGGTGGGGCTTGTATGTGTTTTCTGACTAGAGGGAAGTGCTTCATCCGAAGTGACCCAGCTATGAAAGGGACTTTCTTAATGCACTGCCAGTTGTATAGATGTAGAATATCAGGGTTGGGTTTTTTTTTCCACAAAAACAAGAAGCAGACTCTACTTAAAATATAGATTGAAATGAAATCTTTCTAGAGGACTAGCCTGAAGGCCTTTTATTTTTTTAATGATTTTTTTTTTTTTTTTAAATCCATGATGCTTACCTAACAGAGCAATTAGTGCAATGGAGCGTCCCTGATTCGAATCCGTGGTAGATTGCTATTAAAGGAGGTATTAATGGGCTGCCGAGAGCTGGGAAATTGTTGCAGAAAAGTGTGTTTATGGAGTATGGTGCTGGCAGGCAAGATTTCAATCGGATTTGACATGTTTAACATAAATGTATACTGCACAGCTCCTGCAGTTTATGAATAATTCCTACAGGCCTACTGCCTTTCTAATTACTGAAATTGAAAAAAACAGGTCAGGCACATCCTGACGGAAATCTATTACTGCCCCTCCCCCCACCACTGCTTTTTTCTGTTTTTTTAATGTATGGCGTTTGTTGAGCACTTAATGGCTGGGATACTGTGTGGAGCACAGTAAAGACAGGGAGAGAGTGGGTTCTGAGGGATGGAACAGCTCTCGACCCTGGCTTCTGTGTGAAGGAGGCCTTGGAGAAAGGGTGTCTTGGTTTTGGCTGGGATAGAGTTAACGTTCTTCCCAGTAGCTGATATAGTGCTGTGCTTTGGCTTTAGTCTGAGAATAATGCTGATAACACTGGTAACGCTATTCTCTTGGTAAGTTAGTTGACATATTTATGCAGCTGAACTGAACAGTAACTTTCACACAGATTGATAACTGGCTCAAGACCCAGAAAAAACAGGTTAATATAAAGGTTTTTGCTTGTTTTCTTGCAGCCACTTTGTAATTTAAAAAAAAAAAAAACAGTACTTCCCCTGGTTCTAAAGACACCATCGTAGATACCATTGCTGGAAGAAAAAGTACAGTGCTTTAGGGTACCACTTTGTAGAGGTAGGGTGATGGTGGGCACGAGATGGGATGTTCTGCTGTCTTTCCCTCTGCCCTGCACAAGTCTCTGAGCAGCAGAGAGGGAGCTGTTGCTCCTGGGGCAGGGAAACCTCCCAGCTTTGGTTCAGGCTTGTTTTTTTTGGCTGTATTTGCCAGGGTGCTGTGCCACTTACGTGCCAGGTCAGCTGCTGCCAGAGCCACTGCCACACACATAACTGTGAGTGCCTGGGCCCCCGTCCCGGCATGCAGCATGGAAGGGACTCACTGACTCCTGCTTCCAGGTCAGAGCTGGGATGCTCAGAACCTTTAGGATTGATCCGTAACTTTATACATAGAATCACAGAATGGTTTGGGTTGGAAGGGACCTTAAAGATCATCCATTTCCAACTCCCCTGCATGGGTCATTTTCTCTGCCCTGGTGCCCTGTCTCTTGGTTCACAGCACAGCACTGCACCAGAGCACTGCAGTGGGAGCAGCATCTCCTAGCAGGTCCCAGGCCTCTTTCAGGATCTGACAGAAAAGGGGTTGTTCTGCAGGGCTGTGGGGAAGGCCTGTTGTACTCATGATGACAAGCCAAGCAGTGCCTCCACGTGCCCCTTGTGCTGCCTGGCACCTTCACCATGGGGTTTTCTAAGTGCTTTGTGTTTGTACATAGCATGGCAGAAAAGTCTGGTAGTGGCCGGGGGCTTGTAATACGAATATTTAATTGTAACTCAATTGTTCATACTCACTGCAGGCTGAAGGTATGACACAGCATTAGAAAAACAAATTATTTGACTGTTTTCAGGGCCACATCTCTGAAAGGTGGTGGAAAAGGCCTGGGTACAAGTGTGCTTGCAAGTCTCTGTGTATTTACTTCTGCCTATCATGTGATCGTGTTATTTATCAAATACAGAGTTGAAAAAATACTGTAGAGCAAGAGGCAATATACAGGCCTGTTAGTATGGCTACAACATCTTATTAGAACAAATGGTACCTTCAGGGAATAGGGAATGTAAACAATGTTTCAGAATGAAACCATATATTTCAAGACACGGGATAACAAACGGGCAGCACTGCAGCAGCCCTTTCGGGGAGGCTTGATCAGGGCTCCGGGCAGTCACTGTGGTCTCTCGGTGGCATCACCTTCTTGCTCTGTTAATACAAATTGTGTGTTTCTGCGGGATAGCAACTGTCTGCCAGGGAGGCTGGCACTGAACTTTGTACGCCCTTGTCCTGGGCTCCTAAGCTGCTGTTGATGGAACTGCACGGGGAGTTCTGACCTTGCCCATCACACGGGTGAGGGCTGTCTGTGCCTGAAAGCAGACAAAACGGGACGCTTCAGTCGCAGAATTCAGAAGGAGAGCCACAGCCCTTGGAGGATGCTCCTCCGTGAGATCCATGCAGCGGGACGGCTTCCATTGGGGTATTTCCAGCCACAGCACTCTGCAAGGCAAGTTGGGCTGGTCCATGGGCTTGCGGTGCTGGGTAATTGCTCCAAGAAAACATCAGGGGAGGTTGAGGAGGGAGGCACCACCAAATATGGAATTTTGCTTTCCGTCAGGCACTGAAAGCACAGTTCCCTGGTCCCACAGAAACTTTTTCCCAGGCTGGCTGCTGAACTTGGTAGGAAGGAGTTTGTCAGCAGGCTGGGGGCAGGGAGGGTGGTGTTTCTTAAATCAATGGAGATAGCAGAAACCCTGCTGTAAATTTCTAGGGCAAGTGGCAAGCTGGTTTACGGAATGCAGAGAGATGAGAACCTCTGGCTTACGGAAAGCAGCATGAATTAATAATCATTTAATTGGCTTTTCCATTATGTTGCTGGGTTGGGAGATGGAAGTTTAGATGAAGGGGCTGTCAGTGGTACTTTAGCTAAAAGAACCTGATGGTTGGGAGGTGGGGTGGCAACTCCCTTCCCACCAGGATGGAGAGCAAGCAGCTTTGGGGTCTTTTGCCGGTTTTGCCTCTAGACCTAGCAAAAGAAAGGATCCCCACTTCCAAGGGAGCATCCCATCCCACCTCTGAAATAACGCCCAGAGGATTTCTCCTCTGAAAAGCAGAAGTTGCTGAGGTAGAGTGGGAAGACAACCAGGTCTCCAAGCAGTGCTGTGGCAGGGCAGTGCCTGCAGCAGCACTGTCTGATTGCACTTGGCTTTCGGGTACATTTATTGAGAAATGCAGATTTTTCTCTAAGGTCAGCAAATCTGAACTAAATCCATTTAAAGAGTCAAAACAGTAAAAATACTGGTACATAGTTGTACATCATACTTTAAACCCTGATCCCTTTTATTTTCTGCAAGGCCTGGACCTCTAAGCCTGATGCTGGATATGGTTAGGGTGCAGACACTGGGCTCCACCTTCCCTGGTGCTGAGCTGCCAGTCAGCACCGAGGCTCCTTTGACATTATCAGCCAAGGACATTCTGTCCCGTCCCCTCGGTGCAGATGAAGGACCTGGCTGCTGGGAGCTGGGAGTGCCGTGCAGTGCCCTCTTTTCTGCAGGCAGAAGAGTTCTGAATTCCTATGATCTGTGACATGGACTGAATGTGTCACGTTGTGTGTGGCTGTTTATCAGTGATAAACTTCGGTCTCGGTGTTAGAATTCCCACTTGAGCTGTCAAATTAAAAAAAATGCTTAGAACAAATATTCCACATACGTTTTTCAGAACTCTGCAGCAGAGCATTTATTCTGGGGTCTGGACAATCATTAACAATTCTGAGTTTGAAAGATTAAAGTTATGGGTTGGATCAAGTGCATTTAATAAAACTGGGCACTTTGGAGATGGTAAGTAAAAGAAAATTTTCATTACTTTTACTTTGCCCTAATTCTAAGCAGGCTACTTTCCAGTAGAAAGGAAATAAGGAAATGCCCTGTTGTGACTCCAGGGGTTACAGCTAGTGTCCAGTAGCTACGGGACCACTCACACCACACAGGGCTCTGTGTGTTAAGGGTGTTTTAAGGCAGGGTATTCCTCCGCCTGCCACAGTGCTGGCTCCGGTCGTGGCCTCCACCTCCCCAAACCCACCCGGAGGAACTGCTTTCCTCAGCAGAGGAGCAGCACGGGCAGGTCCGCGGTGCTTCCAAGTTTCTTTTGCTCCAGCCACATTTTATTAGTAGGAAGCAATGAAGGCCAGCTTTGGTCCTGCAGGACCAAAAGTCATCTGTAATGACTTTCCAGTCCTGAACCCCAGGGAGGGTGTGGGGTTCAAGTAGTGGGTTGACCGGAGAAGCAGCCTATCATTCTGTGTTGGTGTCCATAAGCTGGCCCACCACAGACGCGTTCTACGCAATGAAACTCTCTGTTTGGACATTTTTGTGGCGTGGGAAGCACGGAGGTCTCCTGTGGGTTTGGAGTCAGGTACAGCCTAGAACTTTACATGGTGCTTCGAGGCTCGGAATCAGCCAGGGCTGAAACAGCTGGCACATGGCAGGGCAACACTGCAGGGAAGGAAACCGCCTCTAAGTAGGCTTTGGCAAGGCCAAGTCTACCAGGAGACAGTCAGTAGTACCAAGCTCCTCTAATCCCTGCCTCCCTCTGGCAGTATTGTTATCTTTTGCAATACCTATTTTCCATCTCCTGGAAGTTACGTTGCCTCTATTTAGCTGAACACTTAGAGTTAGGGTCTGGCAGGGAAGGTGGTTAGAAATGAGGAGTTCTTCCTGTGATGTGGTGCCTTTTGAAATACAGCTTCTGCCAGTGGATGGAGGGTTTGAGAAGGAAGCAGTTTGCCTGTATCTTACTCTGGCAGCATCTTCTGAAAGACAGAGCGGATACCAGTGGGTGCACAAAGAGAAGAAGAGAGAAGAGGAAGACTATGGGGGGACTGGTCTAAGAATGCTACAATGCCTTGTTAATCGGCAGCCGATCCATCATATTAAATATCCAGCTGTCATATATTACCTTTCAAGTGAAAATGAATAACTCCCATTAAGGGCGAAATGGGTTTGAAGTCGATTCGAGACAGATTAAAGTACTGTTATGAATGTGTGTTCAGGGAGGAGGAGACGGGGGCTGTGTATAATATACTTGTCCTTACAGTTTTTAAATAATAGATGTCCCACAAATTTATGTACTGCAGGCTGCCAGGGTTCGGGGGAGGAGTAAAGGTCAGGGATGTGCTTCTCAGAGCGCCACAACCTGCCAAGGGCTTTGCTGTTGACTTCTGTGCTCATTTGCCTTTTGTGTTTTGGTGAAACAAAATCCCTTCAGCTTGTTACAGTGTGAGGATGTCCCAGTCCCACCCCAGCACTGGCTGTAGGCTGGGTCTCTGCCACCATGGTTTTGGTGGGACCTTCAGTTGTGTGCCATTCCCTGGCCATGTGCCGCTGCTTCCAGCACAGACCACATCTCACTTGGATTGACGGCCACAGCTTCCAGCCACCTCCAAGGCAAACATATTATAGAGTGTTCATATGCAAAGCATTCAGTGAGCTAGGAGTATGAGTTCTGCTTTGTCAAGTCAGTCCAACTGCTTGTGGAGCTGACACGTTGGCCTTCACATACAGCCCAGTATTTGTGTGTCTGATGTGAATGCAGAACATGACTTTCCATGGATGGCAACACCTAACAAGTTGTAAGCAGCCCACAGAAATAGCTGAGATTTCTCTGCTTCTAACTATAAATTACACAGCTCCCTTTCTATGAAAGATAGTCAAGAATTAATTTATTTTGGCCAGGCATGCTTTGTAGGATGTAAGTTAGTCTACATCCTCCTCCAAGTCTTTGGTATGTGTTTGAAGCAACAACAGCACAGTAAATGAAGTACTGTCTTTGTCCAACTTCAGCCTCTTTGGGGATGTCCTGATATAAATCTTGTTTTGTTGCAGCGACAGCCAGCCAGGCAGAGAAGGAGCTGACAGAGTCTCCAGCATCCTCTAAACGAATATCGTTTCCCAGCAGCTCTGAGTCGCCTCATTCCTTTAAATGGTCAAAAACTTCAGAGGAGACCAAATCAGAGCAGGTAAGGAAGAAGAGCCCAGCTTTTTGAGCATCTACAATCAGGTAATTTGTTTCATATGTGCCAAAAGCAAAGAATATAATAGGAGAAGGAGGATGAAAGGCGATAACTGGTGGTAGGAGAAGGCATCAAATTATTAAAGTCTAGCTGTAAGGAAAGAGGAAAGCAGCAGCTGTGTCAAGTGCGTGATTCATTTGTCTTGCTCTGCAGATGTATCAGTGTCCATATTGCAAGTACAGTAACACAGACGTGAATCGGCTGCGGGTGCACACCATGACCCAGCACTCGGTGCAGCCCATGCTCCGCTGCCCGCTCTGCCAGGACATGCTGAACAACAAGATCCATTTGCAGCTGCACCTCACCCATCTGCACAGTGTGTCGCCTGACTGTGTTGAGAAGCTCATCATGACGGTAAGTGCTGCATAGTCAAGCATGTCTACTGCCTTCCTAGGACAGATGAAGAATAAAGGGGTGGCCTGACCTGCACGGGCTGACTTTGCTGTAGTGGGCAGCTCCTTCATCTGTCAGGACCCTGTCAATCTAGGTTTTTTTCCATCCCTCTGTGTTTTGTCACAGAGACTATTTTGTCCATCCTTGAGCACTGTGGAAACTGGCAGTGTTTCAGTGTTGAGTAATTTCACTGTGAAGAGATTAGAATAAATATGATTTCCTTTAACTACTGAGGTCATTGCATGGGATCACATTTTGCACAGAAGCTTCTGGGATATGCAGTAGCCGATGTGCTGCGCTGCTCCTGCTGCAGAGGAAAAGTGCTTGTGTGTTGGGCACTTCCCAAGAATGGCAGCGAGGGTGATTAAGGTAACATTACAGGAAATTAGATTCCAGGTTTCTGCCTGAAATATGATTTTAAGAACCAATAGAGTAACTTCCCTTAGTAGTTTCATCTCATGAAGGGGAGGTAGTCCTATTGTGCAGCCTGTGTTCTACACTTCATTCACTTAATGAAGATCATTGTTACAGCTGTGTGAGATGAGCCGGGTACGTGAGGAGTTGCTCCATCCAATATTACCATGGGTTTGTGGTGTAACAATTCCCTTTCAGGGTAAGCTGAACAAGCAAGGCATACACTGCCATTGGCCCAGGGGAACTGGAACCTTAAGGGACTTTTGAATACTAGACCTACTGTTTCAAGTGCTGTTTTTAAAATGTTTGTAGATGCCTGGTTTGAACTCAGAATCTAAGTGTAGGCATTTAAAATTCTCTGGAGTAGGAAGTTAGCCGCTGAAGTGTGGAGTGAAAGTTCCCTAAAGTGATCTGTCTTCATGTAGAGCTCAAAACTTGTAACAACCCTTCTTCCGGAGCTGTTTGTCAAACAACCTTGTGTTTCTGTATGGGTTGTTGATAGCTATTGCTTGTGGCACTTCCAATGGGCAGCAGAAGGTTCAGATGGCAGATCATGGTTCAGCGCAAGTATGTTTGCACCAGGCTCTTCTTGTGCCCTGCCTCCTTGTTTTGGCACCTAGCATGGGAATACTTCTCCAACACTGTCTCCTAGGAATTGAAATCCATCTGACTTGAGAGCTAGTGCTTGGTTAGAAGTAGCAAATTAACAGTGCAGTGTTCAAGTTCTCATTTTTGAGACCTGGGTTTGTGCTCTGGCTTCAAACACTGTCACTGACCCAGCATCCCTCTCTGCTGCTGGTGTACACGTGGAGCCACTGGACCTCTTCTGTGGACTAGTACATGCAGTCGTGGTGCCGAAGTGCTTGTAACGGGTTACTGCACTCTCCAGCACTCAGGCACTTACTTCTGTAGATAACATTCTGAGTCCCAGAACATTTCTTTCATTAATTCCCTTTTCATATGTTTCACATGAGTGCGCCTTTCCATTTGCTTGTCTCAGTTCAAGATACAGGTAGAATTGAAAAGACGTATTTTCAAAAACCCTTCTAAATTCACAAATGGAATGTATTGTAAGTTTTTTGTGCTGTTATTTGTTTGGTATAATCTTCGAGGCAAGATTGTGTTTGCATTTAAGAACCTGTCAGCAAGTATATAAAATAAGTGTTTATTTTATATAAAGAAGTGGTTTCTTTTTTTGCACCCTGTTTCTTGTTTTCCCCCTTCTTTGCCAGTTCCTGACAGTGGAGGTGAATAACACCATGTCTGTCGTAGTACTAGTGTTCTTTATCAACTCCCCTCCTGTGACATCATCTGAGCAAGCATATGCAGCATTGCCCAGCATTTCTTACAGTTCTCTTATCTTTTCTTTCTATTACTCTCCCAGTTCTTCTGCGGCTCCTTCTCAAATGCCTTTATGCTTTTTATCTGCCTGCTTTACTTTCCCAGCTCCCTGTCCTCTCACTGTCCTGCCCTCTGTCTGGGCCCTGCTGAGGTGTCCTGCACCCTGTGGGCTGCCGGGGCTGGTGGTGACCACCTCTTGACTGAGCACTCCCAACCAACCGTGAGAACCGAACATGCCCCAGGTAGATGCCACATCATACAACCCATTAAAAAACCCAGGCTGACAGGCCCCAGCAAATACAGGGAGTATACGGAAGTAACAAAATACAGGAAGATAGGGAAGAAGAGCACCAGCAGATCACTAAGTCTGTGAACTGGCCATGCCCACAGGCTCGAGCAGGGCACAGCTCAACTCAGCCCACCACTCATGTATCTGGATCAAGGAGCTGTCCCAGCACAACGACCTCAGTCTCTGCAATCTGCATCCCATTTGATTCATGGTGCTTAGTCTGTAAATACCTTCTGAGGACTTGAACAAATCTTACTAGCTTCTAACAAAATTGATGGAAGACATCTTGGCCTTTTAAGAGCAGTGGACAGAAACTGAGCCCATTTCTTAGGCCAGCAAGTGTAACCAGTTTCCTAAGGGGGTGTGTTACTCTGGTGTGAAATGGTGTGTCTCTGAGCTGGGCTGTTGGCAGAACACAGTCTGGGACAGGTGCAATTGGGCTGATCCATCTTCTCTGCCTGAGCGCTGTGTGTCCTGCAGGATACAGGGCAAGCACTCAGGAGCTGCGGACACTCCACAGAGGATGTGTCCAACGTAGCTGTAGTTCTGTGGAGGACAGTCCTAATAGGTGAGCCATCTGCTGAGCTGGAGCAGAGCCTCATCCCGCTGCTGTGGAGCACAGGACTTCGATGAGAACTGTAGAGTCTGGCTTAGCCATGAAGATCATCCTCCTGCTCGTTCCTGTTTTTCCACCTGGCCGTTGCCACTGGCCCTGGGCAGCTGTTCTCTTTGGTACCTAGAAATATATATGGGGAGGAAGATTGCTTTTCTTGCTTCAAGTCAAATAGCATGTAGGTTGAGAAGGTGGTTCTTTTTTGCATTAAATGACAAATATTTTGAAATCACTATGGCTTCATGAAGTCATGTGGCAAAATGAAAGGTTCCTAATTTGCTCATTTTAGTTGAGATTCCTGTCTCAGTCTGACATGTGAATTGGGTCTTGGTGCCACCATGAGGGAATTGCAGTCCAGTAAATGGGAGACAGGTCCCTTTCGACACAGCATCTTTGCGCTGGGTGTTTGGAGGAGGCTCCAGTTAATAATACCTTATCAGACGCCTTTCAGGAACCTGCAGTGTCTAATATGTCTGTTGCCATAGTAACGCTGCTTGCTTATGCTCAGCATCCCAGAGCTGGCTGTTCCAGGCTCCATCCTTTCGTATCAGCAAGCAGCCAGGCTGGCTGTCCCATGGGATGCCAAGTCCTCCCCGCTGGCCCGGCCGCTGGGACTGGGGCTGCAGAGAGTGGTGAGCCACATGAAATGCTCCCAGGTGGTGTGGAGCCCCGGGTGCACCATGGGGCAGGGGCTCCCAACACCCTCCATTTCCTGCAGCTTCCCTTCCGTGGGACTGGTGAATGGAGGTGGTCAAGTTCATTTCATGTGGCACTGTAGCCGCTCCAAGCGGGTGTAATCGCTATCTTTCCACATAACAGCCTTTTGGCTAATCTGGGGCCTGCACCGCTTCAGCAGAGAGCCCCTTAATGAGGGTGAAGTGCAGTTCGTCGGCACAGTCGATTGACAAGACTGATGGGCTTGAGCCAGGAGAAGGGAGAGCTTCCCAGGAGCCTCCGGGAGCGGGGAGCTCTCCCTCCTCCCACAGCCAGCTTTATCCTTCTGCACATTCCTCTCCCATCATTTCTGTTGTCAGTTTTCTCTTCCTTGGCTTAGGACATATTCCCAGTGTTTCAGCCATCTTTCCGTCTTTTTCTGCTCTCCCTTGGCCTTAAGAGTAATTCTTGCCAGTCTCTGCCATCCTTACTTCTCCCTCTTGCCATCTGTACATTTTTTCCCTCTTTCCTATTGTCTTTTCTTACTGCTCTCTCCCTTCTGCTGTCATTCAATTTTTCTCTCTCCCTCCTTCTCACCCCCTCTCACTCCCCCCTTTCCCTCTCAGTCTCTGTCTCATTCTCCATCTAGGATGAAGGTAATGAAAATAATCGGGCTTCATTAATTCTGAGCCCTGTGAGATGATAGCCATTTGGAGCCATGTTTGCCAATTAGATGGTCTAAATTAGAAGTGACCTTGGTATACTGCCATCGCTTTGCTTCTCTGAGTCTAATGAAGCTTTTCACTCCAGCACCCTCTCTCTCTCTTTGTAATGGAAATTACCTCCTTTGTCTGGTTCGGGAACCTTGCATTGCATGTGTGTTTCCCCCTGGTTGCATGGACATAGGGATAGTAATGTATCTCCTCAGACCCCTTTGAGAGATTTGCTTTTCAAAGCTGCATGATATCAGTAGTGTGGGGCATTTCCAGAGGAACTGCATAGACTATCCACACCTTTGGTCAGTCAGTGCAGAGGAAGGTCAGAGCAGGCAGATCGAGTGCACAGGGGGAGCTGGCTATTCACCCTGTCCAAGATTAATTCACTGAACGTGCCAGGAATATCCTTGTGTCACGCCGCCAGGGCCAGCACAGGAGGGGGTTCAACTCAGAGCCTCCAGCCAATGCTGATAACAGTTCTGCAGTTCATCATCTTAAAGATCTGGTAGAGTCAGTAGTGGCAGGAGCCACACATGTCACTGCTGTAGGTTGTCTCAGGTGAGGAGTGGACCTGAAGGTTTTTCTCCAGACTGGTGACAGGTCTGTAGGTGTAAGGACATGTGTGATCTGCTGGGGTCCTTGTGGGGAAGGGGAGCTGGGGACATGGCATGTCCACCCTTGGGTGTTTTGTACAGTCAGTCAGTGGACCACATTGTGTATAGAAATGGCCACCAAACTGGGGTGCCCATGTGTGTCACTGAATCTTGTCATCATAAAGGAATTTTGTCTCCTTAAGGGGATCTGAATTCCATAGAAAAGGAGGGTCCTTGGAAACAGAGAGGCTTTTCTCAATAACTTCCCATCTAGGGCAGGTAATTGGCTTCTCTGTGGTCTGCTCTAGAGGGAGGTAGCCTAGCCAGCATCCCCATCTCCAGTACAGACCAAGGGGAGATGTTTCAAAGTGGGGCACAGGAGGGACTGCCAATCTCTGGCACAGACTTCCCCCTCCTTTGCTCTTTTCACTGCAAAGGGGATACAGTTTAATTTTAGAGCAAAACAAGTGTGTGCAGGAGGAGGAAAAGAAGGCAGTCACATTTGTTGAACTTGCATCTGTAGGGCTGTTTTTTTAATAACAATTCACAGTGATTGACACATTGCCATTGGGAAACCGCGTTGAAGAGACGCTGAAACAGGGGGATGGAGAATGCCAGGATTTCATGCCAGGTGTTGTCTGCTCAGGTGAGAGGGAGGTAGAGAGCACTGAACAACCGCATGCACTGACACATGCTGTGCTCAAGATAAAGACGTTCCCCTCTATCACCAGAACAGTTAATGCCATTTAAATACATGTGAAGTAGAAAATGCTATGTTGTAGAACACTGCTCCCTGTTTATCTGCTGGTGGCCGTGGTCTGCTAAACCTTCCTGTCCCCTAGTACTCACAGCATTTGTTTATATTAAAAACAGCCACGATGTGCAAGACATTTTCTGCACGTACAAGGAAATGGTGTATCCGTGGATGGGTTTGAAGTGTAAAAGGACAAACAGTTCAAAATAGGCAGTCTAGAATCCACTGTAAATGTAGAACGATTGAGATGTGCGGCAGCCTCTTGTCACTGTTCCTATTTGTGCTATGTGCTTAAGGGTGGTTGTGGGGATAAAGACACAGAGTCGTTCTGCCCTAAACAATGGCATAGAACGGGCAGCACTTTGAGGAGAAGCCTGAATGGTGCTTAGCGGATAGAGGACTGACGTGATCTAGTTGCTGAAGCAAGACCAGTGCCTTGTTTTCAAGGTTTCACAGAGGGCCAGCTCTCTGTGGCTGGCTGGACTGCCTGCAGTTGCCCTACATCCATATCCAGAATTTCTAGTTTCCTGCACTTTTTTCAAAGGCTTTTCTCTGTTTGCCTTTGGGGATTTTGTGCCTGTAGCAATTCAGGGCACCACAGCCTCTTTTCTTCTTCCCACCTTTTTTTTTTCCCCCTTTTTTATTGTGGAGGGAGGGGTAGAAGTAGGGTGGGAACTGTGGCTATGGAGATGCAGGTAGATAAAGGTAATTACTTAAACACATATAGGGCAGGACTTACTGGTTTGGAGCCCCAGATTAAGATGCAGAGGAGCATGTGAGGTTGATGATTATATTTCGGGGAGAGTTAATTGACGGAAGGTGAAGGCAGACAAAGAACCGCTGCTTACTGCCTTCTTGAATCCCAATCAGGAATTATGATTAAAGACACGGCGAGACAACAGAGGCCTGATGAATTGGTGTCTTTTTTTTTTCTTTTTTGCCGTCATTCACACTTGATTGACTTCAACCTTTCAAGTGCAAAAGTCTCTCTTTTCCATTATTATTCATAGCCATCTGAGTTTTTCTAATTAAAGTGTATGAAAACAATTACTGATCCATCGTACTGAGTGTGGTAGTGGGGATGGCTGCCTTACTGTAATACGTATAAAAAGCCCACAGTTTCTATAATGATGTGCAGCTGAGGTGTTAGATAATTTTATTCTTTTTCTACTCTGTTGGGGTTTTTTTTAATTTCTCCTGATTTATTTTTTGTAATTCCTAAAGATCCTAGGAAAGCGCTCTCCCTGCTGATAAAGCTGAGAGGGACGTCTCCCTCTCGCCTTCCCCCCTCTACGTCCTGCTTGTCCCCCTCCTCCGAGCCCTGCTACCAGGAATTAACTGGTGACCTTTCACGTCTTCCAACCCACCACCCACAGCCATCAGATGCTCCTGCTTAGAGCAAAAGGTGGAATGAACATGGTGTGCTCAGCTTCCCTCCCAGTGATTTATCAGGGTCAGCTGCTCTTCCTGCAGGCACCAGTGAGACCTAGTGCTCACCCCTGTGCACCAGTTGCCCCAGTAAAGAGGGGAGCTCAGCACCCCTCCCCATCAGGGGTCAGATGCCTGCAACCCCTCTACACCAGCATCTGTGTCTGAGGTTTTTCATGGACTGGTTTTGCTTCCGTTCGCTTAATGAAGCCAAGGTCTAGTCTGTGTTTGCTTGGATTTGACACGTGTATAGATAAGGAAGATTTCATGTCCTGCACATAGGTTTACCTTCAGCTTCACCACAGATTTGCTAATACCTCATTTGGTTCAGTCCGAGCCTTGTGGTCCTTGACTTTGCAGAAAGCAAGGTAAACGATGTGCAGGTAACAGCTTCACTCTCTTCTGTAGTCCAAGGTTCAAATGCCCTCTGACAGAAGGATGGAGTGATGTGTTTTGCTAGCATACATACCCATTTAGGAAGGTTTATTTATGCCTTACTTCCCCAGCAGCCAGAGGCTGGGAGCAGAAGCACCACAAGCATTGCAACTCAGTGTTGGTTCCTGTTCCTTCAAGTACCACAGCCCTGGTGAAAGGACAGTGCTCCCTGAGCATCAGTGGGGTGAGGCGTGCAGCCACTCCAAGCTGTAGAGATGTCTTCACTTGCCACAGGCATCTAACCAGTGCTGACAGACCTGCACTGGAATACAGCGCAGATGGTGATGGTGGCGTGGGTCTGTCTGTGCAGTTGCTGCTCTGGGAGAAGGGCTGTGGGCAGCTTTTCAGGTGGTGCCAGGTACTGGTCTGGATGTTCAGAAGGTTACATACTGTCTTGTGTCCAGTGCCAACCATGTGCAAATTGCTGGTGAGGTATTTTGTATGTTCTGTGTGTGACTGGGTACCCCCAAAGAAACAGTTTTCCAGAAGAAGATGAGCATGTGCATTTGACTCTTTCAAAGAGCATCTCCAGTTGAAGCACTCTCCAGCTCTTTGAAACTGTTGATGTTCAAGCACTGTGCTGGTTACGGTGGTGCAGGTTATAGACAAACACCTGAAGAGAGGTGAAGGGAGCACATCAGTCAGAGCAAGGAACAGGGTACCAAAAGCTTTGCAGTTGGCAGACAATTTGCTTTCTTTTTAGTCTTTTCTTATTCATCCTTTCCTTTGTCACCTCTCTCCTTATTTGTACTTTTCTTTCTCATGCCCCTCCTTTTCCTGCATGGATACACTTTGAAAACAGTGCTGCAATGCTCCCTAGTTCAAGATTACAGTGTACTTTACGAGGTATGATTTAATTAGGGGCCTTATTATGTTTTCAGCAGCTTAAGGTGGGCCTTTCAACTTATCTACCTAATTGGTTGCACAAGAAGTTTCACAGCCCATGACAAAACATTGTCAGTGATCAAAGTCTGAATTCTACATAAAGGAAAAATATTAATAATAAGATTATTCTTCAAGTGTGCACTGCTAATTATGTCCAGAATGTAACTGTAGAAACACTTTTGACTGATGGGAGCTTTGTCTAATAAATGTGAGTCTTCAGTGAGCCATGAAAAGTGACGCCTCTGACTTTACAATTGTGGTGTCTAATTTTGCCAGTGAAGATGTGTAAAATATTTTCCTGTGTTTCTCTTCTCCCCACATCCTTTCTTCCCTTTCTCCAGGTGACAACACCTGAGGTGATGATGCCCAGCAGTATGTTTCTCCCAGCAGCCGCTCCAGAAAAGGATGGGAACTCCGCTGCGGAGGAGCTGGGGAAGCAGCATGGTGAGTGCTGGTCACTGAGGTCCATGAGTCCCACCACTCCCTCAGCTTCCATCACCTGATCAGGGGTTGTATCTGGGGATGCCTTCACATGGATGAACTTCATATGCCCAGCTGTCTCCTGAAAACCGCAGTGGATCAGTTCCCAGCAGGGCCGTCTCCCTTCATCTGTGCCACAAACAGTCTGGTGCCCCAGGAGTTCCCATGGCAGGGCAGCTCAGAGCTGAGGAACACAGGTCACCAGTGTGGCCATTCATATAGAAGTGGTGTTGAATCCTTGCAAAGGAAGGACCAGATGTGAGTGGTGAAAAGCAAAGGTGGTGGAGGGCTGAGGGGATCCAAATAGAAATGCCAAAGGTGGCAGCTGCTGGCTGGAGACTGTGCTGCTGTATCTGCTGTACCTGCTCTGCTGCCATCACAGCTCAGTACAGTCTCTGGGCATACTGTCTGAGGAGCTTTGAACTGCTGAAGTCCTTCTCCAGCCCAAATCTCAGCCTTTTTCATTGCCATGCTGCGTTCCGTAAGCATGGCTGTAAATCCATGGCTATTTAGTCCTGGCTTTGTTGTGTGATATGAGAGCATCCCAAGAACATAGCTCTGCATGGGGAGAAGAGTCTGGTGTCGGACTTGGCAGGGGAGCAGTGCCTGTCTTCCTTCTGTGCCCTCCTGGAAGGTCTGTAAGGAATCAGGGAATGAACACAGTGTCATTTCCTCTCAGACAGACAGCCCTGAGGCAGTGATGCTGGTGAGGCAGCACTGGCACACCCAGGGTAGCTAATGCTGTCCTGGGCAAGGGGATCTTTTTTTGGCCTCTACCTATATCAGAGTTTTCTCCAGCAGGACTGTGCTCTTAGAGCCTGGGTAAGTGGCAGTGCACTGAGTGGTTGTTCCTTCTTCTCCCATCTTCCATCAGACAGCACATTTTGAGCTGCTGCCAGAAGGACCCACATTTCATTCCTCTTGTTTCTAGCTTTGGAAGTTCCAAGACCCAAATACTGCATTCAGTCTGATGAACTTTCTTATTGGAAAATAGGCAGAACATCAAAGCAAAACAGCAAACATGCACAGGTGGCTGAATGTCCTTCACTTAAAAGGAAGCATTAAAGGTGATAAATTCACTAAGAAAATGTGTGTGTGTGTGAACAATTTCCACATATTCATAGTGGGCGAAGCAAAGTAAATTGTGTAGGTTTATGCAATGGGCCATGATGAGGATAATGGGCTGTTATTAAAATAAATGAATGAAGATAGAGAAGTGTTAGAAATACCTATCACATTGCAGAGAAAACACATGGACTTATTAAGGACAAAAAGAGGGCATTGATCTGCCCCTCTGTGCTGGTGTAATTGTCAGGTTTGCTCTTGTTCTGTCTTCACAGAGATCCCTGAGGACTCAGGAAAGGGTCTTCTGCCATTGGACAGCACAGAGCACACCGGAGATCCCAAGCCGGTTCTGGCCGATCCAAGCTCTGCCAGGGAGGACTCCAGCTTCCTCTGCTGGAAGAAAGGCTGCAACCAGGTGTTCAAGAGCTCGGCAGCCCTGCAGACACACTTCAATGAGGTCCATGCAAAGCGGCCTCAGCTGCCGGTGTCCGATCGCCACGTCTACAAGTACCGCTGTAACCAGTGCAGCCTGGCTTTCAAAACCATTGAGAAGCTGCAGCTTCATTCCCAGTACCATGTCATCCGGGCAGCCACCATGTGCTGCCTCTGCCAACGCAGCTTCCGAACCTTCCAGGCCCTGAAGAAGCACCTGGAAACCAGCCATCTGGAGCTGAGTGAGGCTGACATTCAGCAGCTCTATGGTGGTCTCTTGGTCAATGGAGACCTCCTTGCGATGGGTGATCCTTCGCTTGCAGAAGATCACACTATCATAGTTGAGGAAGATAAGGAGGAGGAGAGCGACTTGGAAGATAAGCAGAGCCCAACAGGTAGTGATTCAGGGTCAGTGCAAGAGGACTCTGGCTCAGAACCAAAAAGGGCCTTACCCTTCAGAAAGGGCCCTAACTTCACTATGGAGAAATTCCTAGATCCGTCTCGCCCGTACAAGTGCACAGTCTGCAAGGAGTCTTTCACGCAAAAGAACATTCTCCTGGTCCATTACAATTCAGTTTCTCACCTGCATAAACTGAAAAGAGCCCTCCAAGAGTCTGCTACAGGGCAGCCTGAACCGACCAGCAGCCCAGACAACAAGCCTTTTAAGTGTAACACCTGCAA
Organism: Pezoporus occidentalis; assembly: GCF_034315485.1. Taxonomy (NCBI): domain Eukaryota; kingdom Metazoa; phylum Chordata; class Aves; order Psittaciformes; family Psittacidae; genus Pezoporus; species Pezoporus occidentalis. The sequence goes on from NW_026913457.1 coordinate 985,242, forward strand.
TGTGGCCTACAGTCAGAGCTCAACCTTGGAGATCCATATGAGGTCTGTCCTGCACCAAACCAAGGCTCGCGCTGCCAAACTGGAAGCGGCTGGGGGCAGCGGCAGCAGTAATGGAGCTGGCAGCAGCAGTAGCAGCAGTCTTTCTTTGGGTTCATCCACACCAAGTCCAGTGAACGCTACCAACAGTAATACTTTTACAGCCACCAACACGAGTAATTCGGGCCCAGTTCCCATTCCCAGCCTGCTCAACCAGGTAGCCAGTGACAACATGGGAATTCCTACATTAGGTAACCCTGTAAGCGCTAGTAGCTCCTCTGCTTCGGAGCCCAAAGAGGTAAACCGAAAGAAGTTGGCAGACATGATTGCATCGAGGCAGCAGCAGCAGCAGCAGCAGCAACAGCAGCAGCAGCAGCAAGCTCAAACCCTGGCCCAGGCCCAGGCCCAAGTCCAGGCCCATCTGCAACAAGAACTGCAGCAGCAGGCTGCTCTTCTGCAGTCCCAGCTCTTCAACCCAGCACTTTTGCCGCACTTTCCAATGACCACTGAGACCCTTCTGCAGCTTCAGCAGCAGCAGCATCTTTTGTTTCCTTTCTACATCCCTAGTGCCGAGTTCCAGCTCAATCCAGAAGTTAGTTTGCCTGTCACCAGTGGTGCGCTGACATTGACTGGTACAGGTCAGAGTTTGCTGGAGGACCTGAAGGCTCAAGTTCAGATCCCTCAGCAGAGCCATCCACAGCTCTTACAGCAGCAGCAAGGCCAGCTCTCCTTGTCACAACCTCACTCCGTCCTTATACAGAAGAGCCAGCACCCTGAGAAGAAGAATAAATCCGTACTGAAGGAGAAAGAAAAAGAAACCCCAAGGGAAAGGGAAAGTGCAGAGAGGGGAGACAGTAGTGTAGCATCTAAAGAGTCTCTACCTGATAACCTAAAGCCCAAAGAAAAGAAGGACTTTGTACCAGGCAGTAGTTCAGAGCCTTCCTTACTGCCGCCACGCATTGCCTCTGATGCAAGAGGGAATGCCACAAAAGCCTTGCTGGAAAACTTTGGCTTTGAGCTTGTCATTCAGTATAATGAGAACAAGCAGAAGGTGCAGAAGAAAAATGGGAAGACAGAGCAAGGTGAGAACTTGGAAAAGCTCGAGTGTGACACATGTGGCAAATTCTTTTCAAACATCCTCATCCTGAAGAGCCACCAAGAGCATGTTCACCAACATTACTTTCCCTTCAAGCAGTTAGAGAGATTTGCCAAACAATACAGAGAACACTATGACAAACTGTACCCACTGCGGCCTCAGACACCAGAGCCACCACCACCACCTCCTCCGCCACCACCTCCACTTCCTCCAGCACCTCCTCAGCCGGCTTCAACTCCTACCATCCCTACGTCTGCCCCACCGATTACCTCTCCTACGATCGCACCAGCCCAGACATCTGTGCCGCTCACCCAGCTCTCCATGCCAATGGAGCTCCCCATCTTTTCACCACTGATGATGCAAACCATGCCACTACAGACATTACCTGCGCAGCTGCCACCCCAGCTGGGTCCTGTAGACCCTCTGCCTGCCGACTTGGCCCAGTTGTACCAGCATCAGCTCAACCCTAGCCTTCTCCAGCAGCAGCAGAACAAGAGGCCACGGACGCGGATCACCGACGACCAACTCAGAGTCCTTCGGCAGTATTTCGATATTAACAATTCCCCGAGTGAGGAACAGATCAAAGAGATGGCGGACAAATCTGGACTGCCCCAGAAAGTGATCAAGCACTGGTTCAGAAACACTCTTTTCAAAGAACGCCAGCGCAACAAGGATTCCCCATACAATTTCAGTAATCCTCCCATTACCAGCCTAGAAGAACTGAAGATAGACTCACGGCCTCCTTCTCCAGAACCTCAAAAGCAGGAGTACTGGGGAAGCAAGCGGTCCTCCCGGACACGCTTTACTGACTACCAGCTCAGAGTCCTGCAGGACTTCTTTGATGCCAATGCTTATCCAAAGGATGATGAATTTGAGCAGCTTTCTAACTTGCTGAACCTCCCAACACGTGTTATAGTGGTGTGGTTTCAGAATGCCCGTCAGAAGGCTAGGAAAAACTACGAGAATCAGGGAGAAGGCAAAGATGGGGAACGACGGGAGCTTACAAATGACAGGTATATTAGAACAAGCAACTTGAACTACCAGTGCAAAAAGTGCAGTCTCGTATTTCAGCGCATTTTTGATCTCATTAAACACCAGAAAAAGCTTTGTTACAAAGACGAGGATGAGGATGGACAGGATGATAGCCAGAATGAAGACTCTATGGATGCAATGGAGCTCTTAACTCCAACCAGTTCCTCCTGCAGCACACCAATGCCCTCACAAGCTTACAGCACACCTACATCTTCAGCCAATGCAACCTCCTCAGCTTTTCTGCAGCTCACAGCAGAGGCAGATGATTCCTCCACCTATAGTTCTAAAGTAGAAGCTACAGAAGAGAAACCAAAGCAGCCTGAACCTCCAAGTACACAGCAAAACCAAACTCAAGAGAAGCAAGTGCAACCAAAGCAAGAGTCTCAACAGCAACAGGACCAAGGAGAACAAAAGACAAGTTCAGCACACCAAAAGATTTCACAGTTATCCTCCCCTTCTTCATTGCAACAGCCACCTCCCCCTCCTCAGCCCCCTCAGTGCTCCTTGTCACAGTCAAGCCCAAGTCCATCTCAGCTCTCGCATCTCTCCCTCAAACCCATTCACACATCCACCCCTCAACAGCTGGCAAACCTACCTCCTCAGCTAATCCCATACCAGTGTGACCAGTGTAAGCTGGCATTTCCTTCATTTGAGCATTGGCAGGAGCATCAGCAGCTTCATTTTCTGAGCGCACAGAACCAGTTTATCCACCCCCCATTCCTGGACAGAACGCTGGATATGCCGTTCATGCTTTTTGATCCCAGTAATCCACTACTTGCAAGCCAGCTGCTATCCGGGGCATTACCACAAATTCCAGCAAGCTCAGCCACTTCACCATCAACTCCAACATCCACAATGAACACACTGAAGAGAAAGCTGGAGGAAAAGGCCAGTGCAAGTCCTGGAGAAAATGACAGTGGGACTGGAGGAGAAGAACCACAAAGGGATAAACGTCTAAGGACTACGATTACCCCAGAGCAGCTGGAAATTCTTTATCAGAAATACTTGCTCGACTCCAACCCAACGCGGAAAATGTTGGATCACATTGCTCATGAAGTGGGCTTGAAGAAACGCGTGGTTCAAGTTTGGTTTCAGAACACGCGTGCACGGGAAAGGAAGGGGCAGTTCAGAGCCGTAGGGCCTGCCCAAGCCCATAGACGGTGTCCTTTCTGCCGAGCTCTCTTTAAAGCAAAGACAGCTCTGGAAGCTCATATCCGATCCCGTCACTGGCATGAGGCCAAGAGAGCTGGGTACAACTTGACATTGTCTGCTATGCTCTTGGATTGTGATGGGGGACTGCAAATGAAGGGAGATATCTTTGATGGAGGAAGCTTTTCCCACATGCCACCAACAAGCAGTGATGGACATACTGTTCCTCTCTCCCCAGTGAACAAGAGCATGGAACTGTCACCTCGAACTCTGCTGAGTCCATCCTCCATTAAGGTTGAAGGGATGGAAGACTTTGAGAGTCCCTCCATGTCCTCAGTCAATCTGAGCTTTGACCAAACAAAGCTGGACAATGATGACTGCTCTTCTGTCAACACTGCAATCACAGACACTACAACAGGAGATGAAGGGAATGCAGACAATGATAGTGCCACAGGGATTGCAACCGAAACCAAATCAACATCGGGACCCAGTGAAGGTCTCACAAAAGCTGCCATGATAGCAATGTCTGAATATGAAGATCGTCTGTCTTCTGGCCTGGTCAGCCCAGCTCCCAGCTTTTACAGCAAGGAGTATGATAATGAAGGTACTGTGGACTATAGTGAAACATCCAGCCTTGCAGACCCCTGCTCACCCAACCCTGGTGCAAGTGGTTCAGCCAGCAAGTCTGGAGAGAGTGGTGATCGGCCTGGGCAGAAACGCTTTCGCACTCAGATGACTAATCTCCAGCTAAAAGTTCTTAAGTCATGCTTTAATGACTACAGGACACCTACCATGCTGGAGTGTGAGGTCCTGGGCAATGACATTGGACTGCCAAAGAGAGTTGTTCAGGTCTGGTTCCAGAATGCTAGAGCAAAGGAGAAGAAGTCCAAACTCAGCATGGCCAAGCATTTTGGTATAAACCAAACAAGTTACGAGGGACCCAAAACAGAGTGCACTTTGTGTGGCATCAAGTACAGCGCTCGACTGTCTGTACGTGACCATATCTTCTCTCAACAGCATATCTCCAAAGTTAAAGAAACCATTGGAAGCCAGTTGGATAAGGAAAAGGAGTATTTTGACCCAGCTACTGTACGTCAGTTGATGGCTCAACAGGAGCTGGACCGGATCAAAAAAGCCAATGAGGTTCTTGGTCTGGCAGCTCAACAGCAGGGCATGTTTGATAACACCCCTCTGCAAGCTCTTAACCTTCCTGCTGCATACCCAGCACTACAGGGCATCCCTCCAGTCTTACTCCCAGGCCTCAACAGCCCATCCTTACCAGGCTTCACTCCATCCAACACAGGTGGGTATGGATATTATCACACTGCTCAGAGACACAACTTGACACATCTTTAGCACAAGCAGACGTTCTCTTGAGGAATGGCTGATACCTGGCCCTTTAGTGGAGTAGATTTGACATCAAATGAGCAATAGGTATTTTATCTTTTAATTCCTGAATTTGGGTTTTCTAGCCAAGTCTGAAATAGAACAAGATGTAGACATTTTGTATATCTCTTTTTCCTTAGCACAGACTAAAAATGCTGAAGCACCTTTGAAAAAATGAAGAATAAAGGATTTATCAAATGGAACAGGAAAAGGGCTAATGTGCTGCATGCATTGTTCATTATACCTTTCATTTTGCTATTAAATTCAGTTTATGTAGTGCCATCCCAAATTTCCACTAATTGTGAACTGTTTCTAGGCAAAAGTGTGATGTGCCTGGTAGCACTGGTGACAGACTCCTGCAGCATCTTAATGTAATATCCTTATGGTGACCTCCAGGACGAATCCCAGTGCAGCCGTGGGTTGGTTTCTGAGTCATGGCTGGATAAAACCTGAAAGTACCTTCTTAACAAACGGTGGTGTAGTCATGGGTCATATCTACTTTGTATTTTAGTAACATTTTTTCAACAATACTTCATAAAAATAAAATTTGTCAGAGTCCTTTGGGTGGCCTAATCCCAGATAATGGACTTTGTTTTTTTGAGGATGTACCTTTTCTGTGTACCTGGTGAATACGTGGAGTGTGTAAGATTTGTAGCAAACACTGGTGGTGGAAGATACTGCTCAGTAGACTAGCAGTGGCCTAGAAAACATGATCCAAGAGCCTTGTTTACCCCCTGCTACATCCATGGCATCCCAGGGACATGCCTGTGTCTGAATTCCACTTGTAACAGTAATTGATGTTCTCTCTGAGGCTTACTTTCACTTGGAAGACTTCCCTGTTACTTCTGATGATCCTTTTTCAAGTTAACTTTCACCAGGGCTGATTTACATTTACAGAGATATACCAAGAACTGAGTCCAGTGTCTTGTCTCCAGAACAGGCTTAGTCTGTCTCGGGTTGGAAAGCCTGTGGCACCATAACGCCTGGTGCAGTTACACCAGATGCCACTGTGCATCCTTGTTTTCTGCTCTGCAGCTGTACAGGTCTGCCTTTATTAGAAATAATAATGGTACAAGAGTTCTCAAGAACAAAGGTTCTCCAGGTTCGGAAACAGGAGGAAAGGTGTTGGTGGCTTCAAGAGAAACACCTGGTTTAAGAATGGAAATCGAGGACGTGATTTTAACAGTCTCTGATACAGATGTGGGACTGAGCTGACTTTTATCAAAAAGTAAAAAGTCTGATTAACATTCCTTTTTGTTCTTTTTTTGCTTGATAAAGCAGCCTGTCTTTACATATTCTTAAAAATCATGCTTGCTGAAATGATAACTTTCTCTTATTGTACTGAACTGATTGGCTAATGATGAGTTGTAATCCATAGTGTGTAGCCTAAATAGGATCTGAGCATCTTCCTGGCTCCTTAATCGGAAACTCAGTCTCCTAAAAGACTTTCTTACGCTTTTATTCAGCAACCTGACTCTGAAGTTCCTTTTTCAACAGATTGAAAAATTCAGTGCAGATGTTGCCAGGTAACATGGTTGTATCATGTTAATAAAATAGCCATCTTCTTTTGTCATCCAGGAGGTAAATCTTCAGATAAGCAAATCAAAGACTTAGACAAAAGGATAGTAGCCAGTGTGAGCAGCTACATGGAGCTTGAGCAGCTCATCTGGCATTCACAGCAGGACTGGCTACTGAGCTGCTCACTGTAAATCACATCACTACCACCTGAAGTGTGTCTGTGGTGTAACACACTTCAGGTGTAACACCCGAAACAGAGCACCAGAAACCCATGAGTCAAAACGGACGTCTTTCTGTCCCCTTAGAGCTGGCTGTGTTCACCTTTTTCTGCATTGCTGCATGTCTCTGAAGTATCTTTGGTTGACAAATGAAAAACAGTTAAATTTCACTGTATTTTGGGGGCTCTGAAAAAGCTTTCTGCTGGGAGTTAGGGCCTCTGTGAGGCTTTTCACATAGTTATACAAGTCTTCCCACGACCCCCAAAGCAAAGTAAAATTATTCTTGACTACAGTTGAGGGATAGGTCATTGTAATTAAACCATTTTTAAAAACAGTTGCTGTTAGAAATTCTTCTGTTTGGGGCTGCTGCCCATTTTTGCTTCTTTAGTCTAATCCTAGCTGCACATCCCAAGGGCATCTTTCAATGCCAGGACTTCTTCATGTGATACTTCTGTTATTGCCTAAGGTCTTGTTTCAGAAGCCCGAACTAGGCAAAGAGAATCTCTTTGGCAAATTGTATTGTCAGCCTATCATAGACAGCTCTGTGCTGTTTACTTAGTACCCCAAATTTGTAACAAGATCTAAAATTACTTTTTTGCACTTCAATCTATATTGTTGCTTTTGTTTTCCTCCAAAGACCGGTATGTGTCCTGGGGAGATGGGGCTACGTACTATGAATGTTAAAAGCAATCAGTGACTGCCTCGACAGGACTAAGCTATTTAGAAAGTCAAACAGACTGTTTGTGGCCTTTAGATAAAGCTCCAAAGGTCAGGCCATCTCGGCTCAAAGCCTGTCGAAGCAGATAAGGCTGTGCATCCAGGAATGTTATGAATTAGCTGCTGCTCCCACACTTGAACCTTTTGGGGAGCGTTCAGCTAGGGTACATCAGTTTCAATGGCATCTATCCATAATATGCCCTTATCTGAAATCTACAAGGCTGCTGTGTGGAGGCTCACTTCATACACTTCATACCGTCACAAATCACCGTTGTCTTGATACTGCATCTGGAGCAGATGCAGGTTTCCGATGGGCTTTGCATCAGCCATGGCTGAGCTCTTGGCTCTTGGCCGCCCTGCTCCCAGCCCTCTGGTGGGTCCTGCAACAGGCCAGCCCCTGAAGACTGTTGGCCCCAGCCCCTAGCTGTGTTTGAGTCCCTTTACACTGCCTTTGCAGGGCGAAGGAGCCCCGTAGCAGCTCAATTTCCCTGCCAGGAATCACTGCCTGCCCTGTTCACAGCGATGGCCCTGATGGCATGCTTCCCTTCCTGTTTTTGCTGTTGAGAAAATGGGTGGACTTCACACCCACACTTAATCCATCTCCTTTGTGAGGAAGCATCGTGACCCTTTTAATTCCACCCAAACACAGTGTTCATGCCCTGGGGTTTGTCCGAATACCACACAAACTTTGAGATAATTATCCAGAAGCTGAGCACCCAAAGCCTCTTACACTGGAAAGAAGGAAGGGGTTGCATCAGAGGTTTGTGGATTGGTGAGCATCATCCTTATAAGGACAAAATAACTTAGATTTAGTCTGTTTGGACCTCTCCAGTTGCTGCGAGCAGGGTTTTTTAATCTGTGAAGATTGTAATGAGATTGACAGTATCTAGTGTTGTGGCATCCAGTGTCATACCTTCTTGCTGGAGTTCTTTGGCCAAGGGACCGGTTCCTGCAGATGTAGGAAAAGCACCCATCTGTGACATCAGCTATTAATCATTTGGGAATTGCAGAGGGGTCAGTAAAGCAGCAGCTCTGCTGAGCATACCGGGTCGCTGGTGGGGTGCTGCTGGTGATGAGGACTGACAAGCACATCCCCACGGCACAGGGCCTGGGAGAGTGGGGAGAGGAGTGGTTGTCACACCTTGTGCTTTCTGCCTGCCCAGCACCAAGTGACTGCTTGCCTCTCTCTCCTCCTTCTTGCAGCTTTAACTTCTCCCAAACCCAACCTGATGGGTCTGCCCAGCACAAGCGTCCCTTCGCCTGGCCTCCCGACCTCTGGATTACCAAATAAGCAGCCGCCGGCCACACTGAGCTCGCTCACCCCGGCACAAGCCACCGCAGCCGTGGCCCCGCAGCAGCCGCCAGCAACGACGCCGCAGCCGCAGCAGACACCCCAGCCACAGCGTAAGGAGAAGGAGAGTGAGAAGGCAAAAGAGAAGGAGAAGGCACCCAAGGGGAAGGCGGAGCCCCTGCCAGGGCCCAAGAAGGAGAAGGGGGAGGCAGCGGTGGGTGCCCTTTCGGCCCCACTACCCACCATGGAGTACGCCGTGGAGCCCACCCAGCTCCAGGCACTGCAGGCCGCCCTGAATTCAGACCCCACCACCTTGCTAACGAGCCAGTTCCTTCCTTACTTCGTCCCCGGCTTTTCCCCCTACTATGCCCCGCAGATCCCTGGCACCCTGCAGAGCGGGTACCTGCAGCCCATGTACGGGATGGAGGGGCTCTTCCCATACAGCCCAGCGCTGTCACAGGCACTGCTGGGGCTGTCCCCCGGCTCCCTGCTGCAGCAGTACCAGCAATACCAGCAGAGTCTGCAGGAGGCATTGCAGCAGCAGCAGCAGCAGCAACGGCAGGCGCAGCAGCAGCAGCAGCAGCAGCAGCAGCAGCAGCAGCAGAAAGTGCAGCAGCCCAAAGGAAGCCAAACCCCCGTCCCCGCGGGGGCTGCCACCCCGGACAAAGACCCTGCCAAAGAACCCCCCAAGCAAGAAGAGCAAAAGAACGCACCCCGCGAGGTGTCCCCCCTCCTGCCCAAACCCCAAGAAGAGCCCGAAGCAGAAGGCAAGGGCGCAGACTCCCTCTGCGACCCCTTCATCGTCCCGAAGGTGCAGTACAAGCTGGTCTGCCGCAAGTGCCAGGCGGGCTTCAGCGACCAGGAGGCGGCCAGCGACCACCTGAAGTCCCTCTGCTTCTTCGGCCAGTCCATGGCGAACCTGCAAGAGATGGTGCTTCACGTGCCCACCGGCAGCAGCCAGGGCAGCGGCTCGTACCAGTGCGTGGCGTGCGAGAGCACGGTGTGTGGGGACGAAGCCCTCAGTCAGCATCTCGAGTCAGCCCCGCACAAACACCGAACAATCACAAGAGCAGCAAGAAACGCCAAAGAGCACCCCAGTCTATTACCTCACTCTGCCTGCCCCCCCGACCCCAGCACCGCATCTACCTCGCAGTCGGCCGCTCACTCAAATGACAGCCCCCCGCCCCCCCGGGCCCCCCCGGCTTCCCCCCACGCCGCCAGAAAGCCCTGGCCCCCGGCAGCCCCCCGCGCCCCACCGGGGAAGCCACCGCCGCCGCCTTTCCCTCCTCTCTCCTCATCTTCAACGGTTACCTCAAGTTCATGCAGCACCTCAGGGGTTCAGCCCTCGATGCCAACAGACGACTATTCGGAGGAGTCTGACACGGATCTTAGCCAAAAGTCAGATGGACCGGCGAGCCCGGCGGAGGGGCCCCGGGACCCCGGCTGCCCTAAGGACAGTGGTCTAGCTAGTGTAGGAATGGACACCTTCAGATTGTAAGCTTTGAAGATGAACAATGAAAATGAATTTAAATGAAAAAAAAAAAAAGTTAATAACAAACCAATTTCAAAAATAGACTAACTGCAATTCCAAAGCTTCTAACCAAAAAAAGAAAAAAGAAAAAAAGAAAAAGCGTGGGTTGTTTTCCCATATAACGATGCCGGTGGGTTTTACATTTCTTTTTTTCCTTTCCTTTTACTAAAATAAAACTACAAAAAAAAAAAAAAAAAAAAGAAAAAGAAGAAAAAAAATCTGTTACATTTGTCCTTTCGAAGGTACTGTTGGTCTGGGAGACAAAAGCCTGTGCTGTCTCCTCACTGTCTTCGGAGCTTGAGTCCCTTGTATATTGCCCCTTTTCAACCGCCCCACGTCGATAGCACAGCAGAGGCCGGCACGCACTGTATGGGAAAGCAGCCCACCTTGTTACAGTTTTAAATTTCTTGCTATCTTAGCATTCAGATACCAATGGCTTGCTAAAAGAAAAAAGAAATGTAATGTCTTTTTATTCTCAGGTCAATCGCTCACACTTTGTTCTGTTTTCAGAATCATTGTTTTATATATATATATAATTTCTTTCGTTTGTTTTGGGGGTTTTTTGTTTCATTTTGTTTTTGTTCCAGAAGAGGATTTTTTTTTTCTTTTCCTTTTTATTTTTATTTTTCTCTTTCTCTTTTTTGTTGGTTTGTTTGTTCTTGGGGGATCTTGGGGGGGTTTATTGGGGATTTGCTGTTTCTGGGGGGGTTTTTTGTTGTTATTGTTGTTTATTTAAAATGGGCAGAAAGTATTCAAGAGAAAAACAATGTGAACTGCTTTAGCTTTTTTGGGGATCTTAAGGGTAGCTTTTCTGCTGAAGCGAATTTCAAGGGGAAGAGTTAAGCACTCCCACTCTTCAGAGAAAAAACCCACACAAAGAGTGTTGAAGACTCTGAACTTAAAAAATAAGTTTTAAAACAACTGACTTTCTGTATTTATGATAGATATGACCATTTTTGGTGTTGAGTAGATTGTTGCATTGGAAATGAACTGAGCAGTATGGTAGATTTAAAAGAAAAAACCCTTTTGTGTACATTTAGCTTTTGTATGGTCCAGCTGACGGCTTCTCATTTGATGTTGTCTTGTTCATTCCTAGCCAGGTAGATTGCAATCCATTGACTCACCTAAGCTTTTCTCCTCTTTGTACCTTTACTGTCCGTTCCCCCATCCTGTAATCTTCCACTTATGGTCGCTACCTTCATTTCTTAGAGGGTGGTTGCATAATTATTTTATAAAAACTAAAGAAAGAAGTTCAAAGGGTTTTGGGGGGTCAGTAGGATCCCTTGCAGAATATTTTTTGTTGGGGGTTTGAAACTTTTTAAGGCGTATACATACGATTTACCTATGTCTGTTACCCTTGTGCACTTATCTCTTTCTTAATTTCCATTTTTCCTTTTTTTTTCTTCTTCTTCCCTTCTTTTTTTCCTCATTTTGTAAATGCTTCAAAGACTCTGTTCCTGAACTATAAGCATTTGTTTCTGTTTGTGTAATTAGGCTGCACTCTGTTCCTTCTTTTAAGAGAAGTTTTTGTTACTTTTTTTTTTTTTCTCTAAAGAAAATTCATGCTTTAAATAAAATCCAAAGACATACCCTTTCACCACTGGTGCAGAATGAGCAAAAAGGATTCTTTTTACTTGAGAATTTGTTTCTGATTTAAACAAACAAGTCTAAGTTTAAATAAAGAATAAAAAAAGTACCCAGGTTGTTATCTGTGCTTCTTCTGCAAGCAGAGAGACAACTCTTAGCGAAACCCCAGTGCACCAAAAGGCAGGTTTCTCTTTCCAAGTTCCCTCCCGTGGCAGGCACTGGTGTCCCCGTCCCGCTCCATGCCCCACTCGTGGAATGCGCGGACGCGTGCATGCGTCTCGTACGGTCCGGACTTTGAAAGGCAAACTTTGTGCTGCTAAAATGTAGGTTTTGGAGACAAATAGATGCTGTTTCACTCCCGTAGCCAAATGTCAACAGAAACAATCTCCTTTCCCCCATCCCACCCCTCGTTTCCTCCGAAGTGCAAGAGCCTTCTCCCCATCATCTTCATCATCCTCCTGCTTCAAAAAGGAACTTCGAAGACGTGAACGCAGGTTCTTCCCATCGCCTCTGGCTTCTCCTCCCTGTGCTGAAGCCGCTCGTCAACCCTGCGAGAGACTGGAGCATTCAAGAGATGAACATGGGGTTCATTTTCTAGCAGGACACTTTTATTTTCATGGAGTTTTGGGTTTAGTTCAATGAATGATTACATCCTGAGCTGTTGTACATATTTCTAACTAGGCTAATGCACAGTGCAAATTCCTTTTTTAATTGTTTTTTTAAGTAGACAGTACTAAAGAGAGTACCATCTAATATTCCTGCCAGAACCCAATTGTAGCATAAGGTGTCAAAAATGGAAACAAGTACACAAAAAGAGTTTGCTGTTTTAACAAACTGTTTTCTTTTAACAAAAGTTCTTGTATTTCTCCCTGTGTTTGAGATGAACATTTTTTAAATTCTAAAGTTGTACAGTTTTTGTTTTCCATTATTTTATCTTGTTTGTAATTCTATGAAATCTATATATATATATATTTTTTGCCATTTAACTGTTGTATGTTACTCTATCTGTATCATATAGAAATTTTTTGTTTGTTTTGTTTTTGATTCTGTGTGATACAAGTTAACAATTTAACACTAGCTTTATCTGTCCAATCCCACAGGGTCTCTTTTGGAAATCCTTTTGTTTTGTCTCATTATGTTTCTTTTTTTTTTTTAATTATATTGCTTGGTCATAGTGCAATTTCTCTCTCTTTCTTCTTCCCCCTCCTCCTTCCCACCACTAAAAGGTTTTATAAATTGATTTCCTCGTATTTTTTCTAACTGTTTCTAGAGACACTCGGTGCGAGGTAGCCTCCTCCTCATGCAGTGCTAGGACCCATCCCCCAGCCCTGCTGGCCACCCTGGCCTAAGGTGGGGACCCCCGGCCCTGCTGGGACACCCCTGGCACCGTGCCCTACCACAAGCCTGGCCACCCTGCCTCGGGAGCCCCTGTGCCACCCCAGAGCCCACACGTGGCCTTTCCAACCTGTGTCAGAGCAGGGATGGGCGCAAGGAAAATATTCTGAACTTGGCATTGAACAGGTTTCTGCTTTATTCTGAGTAAAAAGCTTTCCTAAGTGGTGAAAATGGCCAAAGTTTCATACAATTGAGAATCAAGAGTAGGGTGTGTTGGGGCTGCCCATGCCTGAGGCAGGCGTTGACACAAGCCAGCACACACGCTGTCCGTGGAAATATATTTTGCTTTAAAAAGAAAACCTAAACTTTCAAATAGAAGCAGAAGTTGGGTTGGTTGGTTGGATGGATGGTTTGGTTGGTTGGTTGGTTTGTCAGCGCTTAGATACTGCCCACTGTGAACACAAAGCTTTGACTATTTTTTTCACTTTTATTTGGGGGGGAGGGTGAGGTTGGGTAGAACAGAAAGCATTAATGTGGTAAAGAGGGATACAAACAGCCTTTGCAATGTACAAAAAATAGAGCAAGTGAAACCAAAAATGATGTTCTTGGTGTTTTTCTATAATGTAGTCTTGTTAGCTTTTTTTTGTTACTGTAACAATGCTGATCTCAAACTGTACCAAAATACATGGAGATAAACAGAAAACCACGTGGGACTTACTTTCAAAACTTTACAGGATTTGTCACAAAAGACTTTGTTGTCATAGTTGAGTTGACTGTAGATGGTAATTGAATATACTCCTTTGGAAATATTTCATCACGTATGTTTCCTGCTCATTGTGATACATTAAAGACAAAAATGAGCAAAAGCTCTCGTCTCCGATGTCCGCGCTTGTGCGGTGCAGGGTCTATGTTGGGGTGGGTGCGTGCCGTGCCATGCTGTGCCGTGCCGCTTGGATCGGCTTGAGCTCCTGCATCCCACAGCTCTTGTGCACCCACCAGCACATGCCAGCACATGCGTCCATGTCCCTCCCCACATGCGGGTTCTTGGGCTGACGCCACGAATTGATGCTGAAGTAGAAGGAATGAGCCAAATGGCGCAATCCATTCATGGCTTTGGGATGCATTGTGTATGAAAAAGACATTACAAGTGCTTTAATTTCACTAAATGATTGTGTGACAATTCTGGGCACGCTGCTGTAATTAATGGTTAAAGGGAAAGCATGATGCCTTGATGGGCTGAGGTCATCTGGAAGCCTGAAAGCCAGAAGTGAACTAAAATCACCATCTGTTTTCTTCTACTGATCAAACCAAAAGGAGATGAAGGTAAGAAAGGTAAGTGGCTGACTCACTGCTCTTCCCTTTGCTTCCAGTGCCTCTTGAGCAAGGAGGAAACCTTGATGAAGTACCAAGTGTTAAATACACAATTCTGCCACCAAAAACTGCCCCTTGCAGCAGAAAACACTTGAAATTCATTAATAAGGAGACCACATCCGAAAGAGAGCCACAGAGGCCACCGTTCGTCTCTATTTCATTACAGCAATAAATAAACAACAGAGCAGCCCATTGTAAGCAGGACAGGCAGGCTGCTCAGTACGGGCGGCCTTGGCCATACTGCTGCCTCCCTGACAGTGAGTGGCTTCCTCTTGCTCCCTGGGGAGCAGAGCCTGAGCTCCACAGGGTCATCTGGCCGGAGCAGGGGTCCTGGGGAGGAAATCTTGCAGATGGCAAGAGTATGGAAGCATGCTTTAGTTAATTGGGTTACTCACTGGCAAGCAGGTCAGTTCAGTAACCAGGCTGCTGATGCACCTTCACAAAAAAAGAATACAAAAGCAAGAAAAAAACAGCACTTGGACAGATTCAGGCTCAAAAGAAGCATGACTTCTAAAACAAGGTGGGTCAAGATTGCCAAGCCCCGGTAACTCCTGCTGCTGCAGCAGACCCCAACCAAGGCAGCAGGGCCCCGATCCCAGTGCACAGCTCTGAAAGAGACCGTGTACCTGGTGATGGGAATGATCACACCTGACTGTGTGCTGCAGCTCAGCACCCCAAAACAGGCCCCATGCCAGGCTGCCCAGTTCTGCCCTGCTCTCCCGCCATGAGCCTGGATAGTGGGCTCTGGGTTTCCGCTGAGCCATTTGAGTATCTTTTAATGGCAAAAATCCATCCTGAATTTCCTGCGAGTGGATGAGACTGTGGCAGTAATGGGGTCACCAGCACGACCCTTCCGCCGGCATTTGCACTGTGTCACGTTAATGACTTCAGTGTTGTTCACAGATCTTTGTAAGTTTATTATGTAACGCTGCTATTTATTCCTGGTTGAATTCCAGTTTAAAACGGCTATGCTTGAGAAAGCACCTCTCCAATGCTCAGAAAGGTGTAAATGGCCTCTGATAGTTGCATAAGCTGCAAACTAAAAAACTCAGTGATAGCCCATCTGTTCAGAGCTGTGCACCAGTAGAGATTGTGCAAACCTCTAACAGAAAGAGGGGTTTCCATGCTGCGATTCTGGTAAGAGGAGACCAGGAGTGTGATTGACCTTGCATTGACATCACCTAAAAGACAAGAGATTTAGCTCTTCCTAGGCCAAAAAATACACTTTTGTTATCAAAACAGAGCAGTGATGGGGTGTCTGCTACAGACCTACCTTGCTGATGGATGTGGAGCAGGATTCCCATCTGGAGCATGCCTCTTCCCTCTCATGCAGCCTGTGTGTTGCTGTCCTCGAGGCAGCATGAGCAGGGGCTTTGGGTGGTTCCATCACAGCTGGCATGCAGTGCTATTGGATGCCCAGCATATGCTGGCACCGAAGGAGGAAGCAGTGGTCTCACTGCTGTCTCCAACTGGCTTTTCCACAGGGAACCCCACCTGAGTGTACAGGGGAGGTGAGTGGTGCATGAGCCCTGCGTCAGCACACATCAAGGGTGCCATGGGAAACATGGGCGATGGGGGCAGGAGCTAGGCCGTGGTACAAGCCACGTCCCACCAGATGGCAGGGCCCAGCAGCTCTCAGAGGCTGCAATGGAGGGTGCCTTCAGGAAGTCATAGAATCATAGAATCATAGAATAGTTAGGGTTGGAAAGGACCTTAAGACCGTCTAGTTCCAGCCCCCCTGCCATGGGCAGGGACACCTCACACCAAACCATGCCTCCCAAGGCTCTGTCCAACCTGGTCTTGAACACTGCCAGGGATGGAGCATTCACAACCTCCCTGGGCAACCCATTCCAGTGCCTCACCACCTTTACAGTAAAGAACTTCCTCCTTATATCCAATCTACACTTCCCCTGTTTAAGTTTTAACCCGTTACCCCTTGTCCTGTCACTACAGTAAATGGTCTCTCCTGCACCTGCTACTGGTGCACAGCTCTGCAGGACATCACAGCAGCGTGGGCTGCCCATGCCAGGGCTAAGCCATCCTGCTCCTGGGCCCCCTGCAAGCAGCACCGTGTCGTGGCAGCACAGTTGGCTCCAGGGGGGCTGGAGACAGGCACAGCAATGCCACCATCAGCAGACACACAGGTCAGCACTATGGAGGGGCCATTTCTGCACCAGCAGCCATGGTCACTGGCTTCCCTCCCTCACTGCAGCCCAACACTGTGGCCAGTTCTGCCAAATCCCTGCAGGGGTGCAGCATCAGGGACACACTTTCCACGCCACCAGGTGACAGAAGAGCTGCATTTTTAAGGGCGCCCAGGGCATGAAGTGCAGATGACCAGGACTAAACCAAGGCCAAAAGAAACCCCAAAACCTTGCCAGCTGCCAACTTCCAGTGAGACTGGTTTTGCAGCACAGGGCAAGTTCCATGGAGCGGCTGGTCCTGCACCCCGCATGGTCATAGCAGCCCATGAAGAGTTTGGGCCAGGCACAGACCCATTCTCCTGATGACAGCAGCAGCTGCAGCCATGTCACTTCTGCATCCAGGTCCCTGCTGAACTGAGCGTGGTCCCATGTTAACGTCTTTGCTAAATGACATCTGAAGTCTGCTAAGAGAGTCGACTTCTCTAATGCAGATGGATGCTCTGAGAAACTGCCACCAGGCTTAGGCTGTGCCAGCAGTGGTGAAGGGTTAAGTCCATCAGCGCTTAAACTACAAATGTGGAGCCCATTCTCTCCTCCAAGCTCGTTAACAATGTACACCTGATGATCTAAAGCACTAGAGAGTCATTTTAATTAACGCTCTGCCAGAGGGGATGTGGTGGAGACACTGATTTCACTCCAATGACTTTCTATTTTGGTATATTGCAGAATTGGTGCATTAGTTCCCCCGGCTAACATGGTAAGCTAATCCAACTACAGCAGTGTGGGCACTGCCTGGCTCCAGTGGCTTCATGCCCCTGCAGCACACAGCTGTCATCCTCATCCCACCATCACAGCGCAGGTTGCACTGCAGAAGTGACAGACAAAGCCCCACACCACAGGGCCCATCGTCGTGCCCAGTGGGGCCAGCGGCCACACATCCACCTGTGCCCAGCATCCTGCCTCGGGGAAGGCACCAGCGTGAGCTGCAGTGACACAGCTCCGGGTCTCCTGCAGCCTCTGCTGTGATGGAAGAGAGACTTCATGCTGCACCCCAGAGAAAAGAGAGCGGTACCTATAAATGGTATTGTGCTGTTGGTTAGATGGTAGCATGATGTTACTTAATTAATGTTTTAATACCCTAGGCATCTTCTGTGCCATATAATTCATATTGATTCTGCTGTGAGCATGTTCAGTTAAAAAGACTCTCTTTCCTAAGCAAACTTTCAATTATATTGAATTGTCACAGCGAAAAAGGGCCTTTTCTCAGCATGGGGGAGGGTATTCTCTGCCAAACCACTGCTGGCCAGGCCGAGCACAGACCTGTCCTTAACTGCGAGCTGTGGACCCCTGGCTGCCTGCAGCACATCACAGGGATGAGGGGCCTCAGGTCACTGGGGCTTTGCTGCTCCTGGCCAGCCCACTGTGAGCTGAGCAGGGACTGAAGGATGGGCTGGATCTACATGGGTTGAAGTCATGCCTTTGAGGATCACTGCTGTTTTCTGAACGTTTGCTGGTTTGGTCTCCATGTCCTGTTTTGCAGGGCTTTGCACACGTGGGCCATCTGGGCTTCCTGGAGACTTGCGTCCCCCCTTTCCCATAGGATTCCAGAAGCCCCATCTGATGCACTCGTGTCTCCAGAAGTGATGGGTCTCTGCTGAAAACAGGCCAGTGGGGATAAACCCTGCCATGCCGAGTCATGGGGTGGTTCCTGGCACCTCCTGATGCTATGGTGCTGAACACACCAGGGCTTGCAGGGAGGTGAAAGCCAAATCAGAACTGACACAAAATTATTAGCAGGGCAGAAACAAGGAAAAGGCCCCCTTCCTCCCATAATCAGGTTAATGTGTGCATGGAATGCTGAGTGTTTTGGCAAAGCAGCACCTTTTCTTTCTAAAGCAGAAATTCAGTTTCCATTAAATGGAGCTGTATCCCTCCAGCTTCAGCAGTGCCTCTGAGCAGCAAAAGGGGTGAGGGACAAGGACATGGGCTGTGACCAGCCTCCCAGTGTGTGCCATTGTCCTGATGTGCCCTGTGCAGCTGGAGAGGGCCCCCTGCGTGCCCACGGCAAGGGAGGGCCCAGGGGACAGATCCCTTCTGCCAGGGCACCCCTGGCTCCAGCATGGTCACGTATCTCAACAGCATCAAGGGGATGCAGGGAGTCAGTGATGCCCCACACAGGAGCGAGTCCATGCATTAGGGGCCTTACCTCATCCTTGCAGGGCTTTGTGGAGCTGGGACTCAGCTCCAGGCATCCAGGCAGCTTCTAGAAGGAAGCCTGCAAAGCTCCAGCTGTTCATGGGACCCTGTCACAGCAAATGGGGCCAAGCAGCCAGGAAATGTACCATGGATCCAGTGCCCTCAACAGCACTGTGCACAGCAGCACCGGCCCCCAGCACACCTCCAAGGTGGGGGTGAGTGTTTTCTCTGCACCCTCGATGGTAGCAGCGAAGGCGGTGGCTGTGTGCATCTTGTTGCCTCTCGCCACCTCCCGCTGCAGTGTCCCAGGGACAGCTCTGTAGGAGCAGGTTCCAGACCTGCTGTGCTGGCCAGGAGCACTGTCCCTGCAGTGCAGGAGCATGGCCATGCACAGGGCTGGATGGCACAACCATCACAGCCCAGCCTTGCTGGGGACCTGCACATCCCTATCCTGTGCTGGCTGCCTCCCTGGCCAGCTCTGCTTCTTTGGGCTCCTGCTTTCCAACGGCACCAAGAACAAGGTCTTGGGGAAGGACCGCAGGGAGGTGCTGGCAAAATTTGTAAGGATATGTTTGCTTCCAGCAACAGAATACCTTGGCATCCTAGAAGGATAACGTGCCTGCGAGCAGAGGGCCATGGTGCGTCAACTCAGCCACGTGCATCGCAGCAGCAGGCAGCTGCCAGCTTTGTCACCAGTCCCTGCCACAGTGCCACAGCCTCATGCCATCCCTCAAGCCTAGCCCTGCTGAGCCTGTTGTGCCCAGGATGGGGGCACATGAAGGCTTCTCCCTGCACAGGCTCCTCTATGAGGAAGGCTTTATTAAAGATCTCTGTCTTTTTTTTTTTTTAATAATGAGGCAAAGATAAAAATTCTGTATTTTCATTACTCCCTATTTTCACAGCCCACTGAACAAAAACACAAAGCGCTTCTCTTGCTGCCCCTTGCTCCCTGGCCCTGCCTCTTTCTCCCATGGAGTTCAATTAAAGAAAGGCGAAAATTGAAGCTGTTGTACGCAAGGCGATTGCAACATGCATATTTGATTTTTATGATGGATCTAAATTGCTGAATAAGGCCATGGAACAAAGGGAGACTGCGGCTTCCTGCCCATCACAGCCAGCCAGCCACTGCAGAACAAAAGCGGCAGCCATTAGGGGCTCAGCAGGGAGACACATTATATAAATGACTTTGTTTCTCTGCCTGTTCCCCCCCACGGGGTGCTCTGGACAGGGTTGGGGGCGCCTGATTTGCACGTCCTGGGGAGAGCTGGGTCTGGGGCACAGCCGCTGTAGTCGCAATGTGGAGAGAGCCAAGCTGGCCCAGCACAGGTCCCGTGGCCACACCAGGGCTGCCAGGTACGGGACACATCCTGCCAGGGCTGAGCAGTGCCACGGGGACGGAGTGCATGGACCCATCAGCAGCTGCAGCCCTCCCTGGTGCCTCAGCATGAGGACAAGGATCTGCCATCTCTTTCCCCTGGTGCCATGCGCAAATGGGGAACAAAGAGGTGCAGGGCTGTACCCTTCTGCCCCTCCTGCACAGCTGTGGGTGCCTGGGTGCTGGTGCTGGACAACGGCAGGTCCCTGGGTGCCAGTGTTGGGCCACACAGCGCTGCAGGAACTGTGGCCTCCATGGTCCCTGGGTTAACTAGGGATGCAGGAGGCCTGTGCCAGCGGCTGAGCCTTCATCAGACCGTGATGGCCCCGTCACCACGGGGACACCCTCAGGTGTTTGGTGACACGTCCCTTACCAGTGCATTTGGCAGCCCAGGCTGCTTTGTGGCAAGTGTCACTGGCTGGATGTCCCTTAGTAGGTCAGAGGGAGCTGCCTAGGCCAAGTGTCGGTGCAGCACCAGCACGCTGAGAGGACACATGGCCAGCACGAGGCAAGATGCCTTGAGGTCCCACAGACATCGGTGCAGTGCGTGCCAGGTGGTAGGGCTTACACCCAGCCAGGGAGCTGATGCTCTGATCTCCCGCTCGGAGAAACCACCTTTTATGTTTAGTAAGAGACATTCATTAGGGAAGCTTCAGGCACAAGATCTGCGATTCCTCAGTCTGCAGGGGAAAGTGCTTGACAAGGACAGGATCTGGTTAGGATCAGACTGGGTCGGGGAACAGGTTTCCTCGAAGCCAGCAAGGGGAAGAGCTGGGTTCATGCCAGCAATGCTACAGGACTACATGCGGCTCTGCATGGGCAGTGTCTCTGCACGGATGGGCGCTGTGTCCCAGCCTGACGTGCTGTGGTGATCTGGAGACAAACCTCCACAACACACCCGAGTGATGGGCATCTCCATGGAACAGCCGTGTCCCCAGCACAGCCCCCGGTAGCCCATGGCCTGCAATGCTGTGAGGACACAACAGGACGCAAGGATGCCCATCCTGCGCGTCCCAGCCCCAGTGTGACACATCGGATGCGCTGGGAGGATCCCAGCCACAGCCTGTGTGTCACGGCCACCAGCCTCTGAAACACTTAAGCTAAGGTGGACACAAGGGGTGCTGCAAATGTCTCCCCAGGTCCTGCGGGCACAGCAGAGGCTGCCCATGCCATGCTGGTGGCCAGGAGGGCTTCAGTCTTCACTGTGCTGCTGCAGGGGAAGGGCTTGGGGCTGGCCCGCACTGTGCCCTGTTTCACTATGTGAGCTTCTCTGGCTGTGCTGTGGGGTGCTGGAGGGCTGCTTGAACTCAACAACTCCTGGTGCAGATGTGACATACCGACGGAGAAAAGAAAACAACCAGACAGACTGAAAACACGCTTTCCTTCTCTAATGCATCCCCCAGGTCCTCTGCCCGCCATCTCCCCCTCTCTGCTGCACCGGGGAATTGCATGCTCCAGTAACAGCGTCCTAATGGATTTCCCTTACCCCCACTCCTGTGCTTTTGAGGGCGGGAGGGAAGGGCGGCAATGCCACCATGGAGCTGCTGCAGGGCGGAGGGCAGCGGAAGCCCTCCACAGCCGCGGTCCTGCCCTGCCCAGCACCGCTCTCCGCTGGCTGCTGCAGGCGGTTGCGGGTGGAAGGGGTCGTGCCTCGGTTGTGCTGGGAGAGCGCTGGCAGCACCGGCAGCAGGGAGGAAGGGCAGCCGGCGAGGCTGTCGCAGGTCGCACCCTGGGCTGGCTGGGAGGTCACTGCCCAGGGGCAGACCCTCGGCTGCGGCTGCAGGAAGGGCTGCGCAGAGCCTGGGAGCAGCCTGGGAGCCAGAGGGGACGGGGTTAGCTCTGTGAAGTTTCACTTGCGTGACCTTTTTTGCTGTTGGCAGCATCTTCCCCACTGCCACTTCCAGCACTGGGTCAGGTTGTGCTTCCCCTGCTAAGGAGCTAAACTGAGATGCTGTGTGTAAGAAATGGGAAGTGACAAGATATGACCGAAGCATTGGAAATCAATCCAAACTAAATGTGCTTCTTAACTGTAAGTGAACAGTTGAAAACAATCCTCTTTTATAGCCATGGAGATAAATACTCTGTTTTTATTAGGAAAAAATTGCTTTGGACTGAATAAAGTCGTTTGATTAACAAGTCAAAGCAGATGGTTTATTGATGTTTCAGAAAGGAGTTTACAAGGTCTAGTGAAAAAAGAGACCCAGCTCTGAATTAACAAATTACCCTGGTATATGGGACATTGACAGTTCACTGCTAATAGATTTATGGGCTACTGCTGGGTGTTTCGTCCCCATTTGGTTTATTATGATAAAATATTGGGGCAGGGTAACCTATAGCCTCATTGCAATATACTGTATCGACCCCTGACCCTGAGAACCTGACAGCAAACCTATATATTAGATTCTTAATTTGTCTTAATCTAACAGAATCGGCTTCCGTGCTGTAATTATTTTCCAAAGGCAATGGTCTGAGCATGGGAGTGTGTGTGAGATGCCCGTGAAGGTGGATCACTTTGTCCATTGCACTGGACATACAGTTAAACTGCTGAAGACTTAGGAGATCACAGTAGGAACGATGCAGGAGCATCAATGTCCCGTGAAGCAGGACATGGCATTGAGAAAGAGTAAAATTCCCAGGTGCTGTAAATTACTCTCATAAAAAAAATATACCGTGAGGCCCCAGCAGCATGTGAAAGTATGCACAGTTCTTGACTGGAAATGCAGGGAAATGGTGCAACAGAGCCTCTCCTTTTTCTGGAGGTTATTGCAGTCACTTTGCACCCCATGCTCAGGGCCACAGCAGTGTGCTGCAGGCAGCAGAGGGACTGGTGGCTGATACAGGCAGCTCTGGATCCACGGTACCTGAGTCTTCATGTCTGATATTCCAGGATTAAAATGCAGTAATTGCACGGTTCTGTATGAGAGTAGCAGTGCTAATGCTAACAGTTTAGGTATGTGGACTGTCATCTTTCATACTTTGGGGCTAACACTCTGGCTGTAATTATAGGCCAGTCCTGGTGCTCAGAGCTGTTGAATCAGGCTGGATGCAAATCCAGGAGTGCTCACTCCTGTGCCTACACCCAGGTGACAACTACTGACTCCTGAGAACACATTCAGCCTTTAAACACCCTCAGCCCAGGGTAACATGCAATTAGTTGCACGTCATGTCCATCCCCACTCCAGGCAGGCTCTGCCTGCTGCTCTGCCATGGCGCGGTGCTAGGCCCTGCCAGTCAGTGTCAGTGAGGAGAAAAGGGAAGTCTCCGAATTCCCCTCCATTTGCTGAAGCAATTAGTTCTGAGGACCTCCTGTGAACCCTTTCCTTCCTCCTCTTCTCTGATACCTGTGTTAGTTTGTTACCTGACTTCTGCTGCCAGCATGCGTTTACCCGAGCTGCCCTCTGCAATGGCAGCTCAGTGAGAGGAGACAATTAGGAGATGCTACAGCCTGGGACTTGTAATTTTTTGTGCCCAGACAGGGTAGTTGTGGTGCCTGGATCCCAGATCAGAGACACCATGTGAGAGCAGCCTTGGGTCATGCCTGTTCCCTGGCGCTGTGCCGGCCAAGCTTCGTCCTGTGCCCCACAGGGCCTGGGGGAGCAGCAGGGCTGAGGGCGCTTTACAAGGGCCCAGCAGAGAGAACCAGGGCGGATGCTCCAGAGTTGGGGGCTCTGTTCCTTCCCACCTACCCCCAGCCCTGCTAAGCAATAGCTGCACGCACCCAAAGATGACATGGTGATGAATGGGGGACAAATGTGCTTTTTATTGCTTCCACCACACACATGCGCTTTCTCTCTCTTGTTTTGTAAGGGACTGTTGGACTGCTGGATACAGGAATTCGTATGATTTGTTCTGCAGCCATTTCTCCTTTCTCTCCTGTAATAGGATCTGCAGAAATAATTTGAAGAGCTGAAGGTAATTTAGTGTCTTCTTTGCCTTTCTCCCCACACTTCCTATGAGTTCACCAGGTACCCTCTAGATGAACTAATCCTACTGTAAAATATTATTTCTAGGCCTTATTCATCCAATTTATTAACTGTCTGCAGCTTTATTTACCAGGTTCTGGATTAACTCTGAGACCAGTTACTATTCAGAGCTGCTGCTTGCTTCATTGCTGTCTTTCATTCTGTTTATCTTTTCTTAGTAAAGGAGGTTCTGAGACATATACAAACTGTCCTGAGGTTTAGCAGATATCCCAGGAAATCACAGGGCTGTATTTCATCTTCTGTAGTAATTAGTTACTGCCTCACACCTTATGAGAATCACAGCAAACTTTCTTCTACATGCCACTGCTCTCCAGGAAGCAGAATTTTAATATTTTAGTAGCTGACATTACAATTTTCAATCTCACTCCAAATGCAGGGGGTGGAGTTGCTCTGATTTACATAAGTTGAGATCTGCCCCCAAGCACCCACCTGTAATTGTGGCTAGCTCTGATATCACAGATGACCCTGTATGATGGGTTTGGTGCTGTCAGACTAGATCTTGGTGGAGGAGCTGTAGTGGTGATGTATGAACCAGCTGGGGAAGGCAGCAGCATTTCTCCATCCCTTACAAAGGTGCCTGCAATGTTCTAGGGGCTGGAAAGCTGAGAGCAGGAAAGCTGAGAGCCCAGCTGAGGACAAACAGGTAAGTGACTAGAAGAAGAAAATGGTGTGGAGTACTTCAAAATAAAAATGAGCTAGTTCACTGTATGTAGCATGGTAGAAGTGGACCTGTGAGACAGAGTGAAGCAGGATGGAGCAGTGGCATACGATTCAGTTTGGGAGTTACCAGAGGTGCCCTCCCCATGCTTGCATGAGGGCCCTGCAGCCCTGTCCATGGCCAGGGGATGGCTGTGTATTGCACTGGCTGTAGCTGGAGTGCTTCCCCATCCCCACTGGTGCTCTGAGTACCTTGGAGTGAAACTGCTGGCTGAGAAAGAAGCCACTGAACCTGCAGTGCAGAGATGTGATTGCTGGGGACCAAAGCCAATCGAGCTGAGGTCCAGAGATGGGCGTTTGAGGATGCTGAGCTATACCAGAAATGATGAGAATGCCATGCTTTGGCCCTGAGGTGTAATCAGACTCGCATGGGTCTGGCATAGGTCTGGGACCTTCCTCTTCAGGGCAGTGTATGCACAGGGCTGCCCGTCCTGAACACACGCATATCCAGCTTTGCAGTGTCCCAGTGCCACTAAAAGCACAGCATCAGCATGAGCACTTAAGTTTTAAATAGGCAGTTCAGTGCAGTTCAGGCCGTTCATGTGAGTACCCTGCCTCAGCTCACACAAAGCAGCCACTGGCTGGTCATAGAATCATAGAACAGTTAGGGTTAGAAATGACCTTAAGATCATCTCGTTCCACCCCCCTGCCATGGGCAGGGACACCTCACACTAAAACATCTCACCCAGGACTTCGGCCAACCTGGCCTTGAACACTGCCAGGGATGGAGCATTGACAACCTCCCTGGGCAACCCATTCCAGTGCCTCACTGCCTGATCAAGCCAGAGGATCACTTTAGCTGTACAATCAACATATTCTTAAGAAAACACTGGAGACTTTTAAAAGTCATTATAAACACATGCTCTGAATTCACACCATCTTCGTGGGGTCTTACAGCCATAGCGGCTATTCCTTCCTTTGTGTTAGCCCTGCTTCACTCCTGGCAGCCCACTTGCTTGAAAGTATGACAGCTCGCTGCCCTGAGCAGCATTTCTTAGCATATTGGCACCCCCACAACTCAGTGGAAGCCTGACCCATGACAGGGGGCCTACATGCCACCAGAACGCAAGCAAGTCACACCAGGAACAAATATAATGCATTATACAAATAGTATATTGTCAGAAACAAAGCATTTGTGTTAGTAAGGGGTTTGTTGGCTTCTTTTACCATTTTTATTTTTTTCCCCTTCATTTTCTTACTCTCAGAGAGTGGCACCACTAAAACAGAAAGGCTGGTGGTGTTGGCATTAAAGTAGTTAACATGGTAGTCTAATTCTAGGTTCCTGAATGCAGTACCCCATCCTCGCTATTATTCTGTTCTTTTACTTCACCAGTTGTATATTGTCTAATTGTGATTTACTGCATATTTTTCACATAAGTTACTTTAATGGACTCTTTGTCTGGCCTACATTGCATGGTAAAGAGTGCTACGAGGTGTCATATGAATAAGGTTATAAGAAAAATTGAAAAGACTACGAACTATTGTATGAGCTGAGGAATAGCTCGTGTTGTAATGATGCTGACATGCAAGGGGCAGAGTTAAGGGCTGTGTGTAACAGTCTTGACTTCATAGTATTTCTCATCTTGAGTGTAACTGCAACCTTCATGTTTTTGTAATGGATTGTTTTCTAATGGAATTTGAGGGAAATCCGTTCAAAATGGAAAACATTAAGATTCTGGAGCACTACAGATGGGGCTGGGGGAGAGGTGCTCAAAGCATGGTCCATCCTGAGCTGGCTTAAGCTCTGTCTGGCCTGTGTGAATGAGTCGAACGCTCACTTGTCTCTGCCAGTGTGTAGCCAGCTCTTCTGACACTGTGAAAGGCAAGTATAGTCCCTGCTACGGACCCACCATGCGGGAACCATACCATATTGCTTTGTACATCTTGCACCCGTAGTGGCGAGAGAAGGCACATGCAGTGTGTGCAGGGAGGAATGGGCCTGGTAGGCAGCATGGCAGCTGCCAGGATTTTCTCTGCTACCCCTCCAGTGCTCACAGTAAGGTCCCTGTTGTCACCTCACCAGAGGTGACCACCATGGCCAGAGGTGCCATGGTGGCTGCTGAGCCTTCTAGCTGGACTCGATCATGTTGTAATACATGTGTCTCCTTCAACAGTAGGAGCAAGAGGAGCTGTTTGAGAGCTCAGGCCTAAGAAGCATTCACATCATACACCTTGGGTACAGTCCTGGGAGTGTCCAAAGTGGGTCCTGCCTCTAACCTGGACAGACAGTGCTGATGATGGGGCTTGGTATGCTTTTCATTGCCTGTCAGCACCTCTTCTGCCCTGCTTGAGGTCAGATTTGTTGGTCTCCACACCTTCAAGCTTTTTATGCCTCAGTGAGAGAACGGTATGGCAGTGGAGTCGTGCCCTTCAGGGAAAACAGCCAGCATCGTGTGTCTGGCTCTTGCCAGCACATGGAGTTGTGTCACGGGCTCGCAGGCTCACTGCGGTTATCACAGGCTCCTCCAGAAGGGTGACTGGCTGAGGTGCAGCTCCCACTGACAACCTGTTGGATGGCTCTCTCCAGCAAGGAGAGTTTTGATGCATTGTCCTGGCATCCTGCCACTTCTCTGTGGTCAGGGTCTATTTTATTAACATTGCCAAGACTGTAGCTCTAGGAGGATGAGAATGGAAGTCTTCTCTCAATTCATTGACTGGAGAAAATCACTTACTAAGAAGCAATTTCAGCTCCAGGTCTGGCTTGAGTCCAACCTATGATGGGTCTTAGTCTATTACTCGCAATAAAATAAACCAGGAGTTGGCCTCTGGCGGGCTTCCTTACACCCTTGCTTGGACACATCAGACTCTGGTTTGACATCAGGCACAACAGAAGAGGGCACACCCATGGTGCATTTCTGCAGACTTGGTTGAATTACTGTGTCCTTGAAGGAGAAAGAAAAGGATCTTCCTTGGCCAAGGCATTAGCTACATCAGCTAGAAGCAGATGTCCCTGACTCTCTTAATCAGCTTAGTAGAGACAGTCTGAATTTCATACACTCATGAACAGCAAATCACAGCCAAATTACATACAGGCGTGTTTTGCTCTTCAGGTGAGTCGCCAATCTGCCTCATTTCAGATCTTTGACCCTTGCACATTTCAGCTGAAAAAATATCAGGAGGAAAAAGGTCTAAATATTTTTCAAGGTAGGAAAGTTTTTGGTTAGGAAACTGAAAGTTACGAACAATGGGGGAAAGAGTTGTAGTGGAAATTATTATGAAATATGATTGTAATGATCAGTGCCCAGCATTGGCCATAATTGTGTCTAATCCCCACAGTACTCTTCTTGCTTTCTTGCTGTTTCACTGCATTTCACACATTAAAATAACATCCTATTCTGAAAGAAGAATGGGGAGTGGACCTCCATTCCCAATACCATACCATAATGTTACCCCATTCATGTCACCTTGTATTTGATCAATATACTTGGACACAGGAACGTTTTACATTTGAGCTCCTTTCTATTTTTCATGTGATGGTCCACTGAACTTTTGTTTGGCCTTATGATGAGCTATCTTCTGTAGTAGAAACTGCCTCATTATTTCATTGCATCTTGTATGCCCGAGGCCAATAGGATTAGTGAAGGATTACTATGCATGCGTGCATGGCTTATAAAGCTGCATTGATTACAAAGTCAAAAAATGGTATTAAATTTTTATTACAAAAATATTTTGCTTCATTCCTCTTCAAGCAGAAGACAAAGTTCCAAGCATTCTCGTGCTTTGCAGTCACAGATCAGTTCAAAAGAAGGAAAAGTAAACTTCCATTGCTATTTCTCTTTACCAAGATCACAGCCCGGTGCTTTTGGCTCAGTTTCCCAGACCTGTGAGCAGTCCCCTAGAGCAGCAACACTCCATCCTGCTGACAAGCAGCTACGCCTGGGAAGAACTGCAGCTCCAGTGTCACTATTTATGCCTTCAGGATTTCAGGCAACCTGATTCATTCCCTGTTTCACCATCAGCAGTGCTGGGACAGCCTGGCAGTTCCTTGCCTCCTGTGATTTAGCATTTCTGTGTAATTTTTTAACTTTTGCCTTCAGCAATTGGATTTTCTCTGCGAACATGAACGAAGGTCTGAAGCTGGCTGCTGTTGGTACTGGGAGAGCGAGCTAGCCTCGGCTTCTCCTGCGTTTTGGATGCTTTCCCCTCCCTAGAGTTACTGTATGGCCTAGAGGCAGCAGTACTTCCTCCAGCTGCTTGCCACAGACGTCAGTCAGGTGCTGCCTGGGAGCTCTGGCCCGTGTGCAGCTCCGATGCGAGGCGGTTCGGTTCGGTTCGGTGCGGGGCCAGGAGCGTCCGCCCGCCCGCTGCGGAACCGCGGCCGTCAGACCGCGGAGGGCAATGGCGCCCGTCCCCATGGCAACAAGACGCTCGCCCGCCTCCAGCGAGCTTGGCTGGAAGCCCCGCCTCCTTTCCTCTGCTGTCCAATCATCGACACGCACGGGGGAAGGCTGAGTTTCTGTTGGGCAACGCTTACGTTAATCAATGCTTTGGGGCCCAGAGGGCTCATGAGGCCTCCCGAGGCGAGAAGACCGTCCCCGCCTTTGGCGAGTGTTGATTGGCCAGCTGGGGCCCCGGGGGTGGGCTCTTGTCTCTCCAGCCTCAGGATTGGACAGGGGTTCGGTCAATATAAGGCGGGGCGGGAGGAAGGCTCATGGAGTTCTTTCGAGAGCGGGATCTCCCCGTCCTTCCCCCTTCCCCTGCCCTCTGCTCAGCACTCGTGCAGCCTAGGTAAGGGCGGGCAGACGAGCTACCACTCTAACCTGCCCTCTCGGGTTCCCCTCCTCAGGGCAGGCAGGAGGAAGGCAGAGCTCCCCGCTCGGATTCGTGCTGCACGGGTGCCGGCCGCGCTGTTCCTTCAGGGTTCTGTGTGGCCGTCATAGGGAAGGTGATGGCACTGCGCCCACCTCGGCAGGCGAAGGAAACCTCTGTGCCGCCAGGCACCTGTAAAAACATAGCACTTGACAAGCTGTGTGGGAGGTTAATGCTCGGGAGGCTTCCATCTAGCCAGGAAGCTTCCCGAGCTGTTCGTAGGCAAGAGTGGTTTTAGCAACTGGGTGCGAAGCTCTTTGGCCAGGTAGCTGCGCTGCAGAGATAATGGGAACTGCGGTTTGGTCTGTTTCTTCCGGCGAAACAGATGCGGAGGATCAAATGTATCTATGTATTTTCAAAGAAAATGTATGCCCGACCTATTATTAAAAGCCCTCAGGAACAGAGATTTAAGCTGAAACACCAAGGTGCTAAAAGCTGAAGTGAGAAATTAGATGGGTTCCTGTTTATGTTGATCCTATTTGACCTCCTTAATTCACGACCTTCAGTTTATGTTTACATCACAGTAGAGAGATTAGAGGTAGGGAGTTGCTTTTACTTAATCAAGCTCTTGAAAAAAATTGCACTTATTACTCGGGAAACTAAATGCACAGTTCACTCTTAGCCACATTTGTTGTGTCCCTGAAGTGCTCCTAGCCCCACTGGTTTGTTTAACAGAACTGAAAGGAGAAGAAAGATGCGTATCTTTAGTATTGGGTAGATCAGGATGCTGTTGAACGGTTTTGTTTCTAAATGGAAGCAGTGATGCAATTGTGTTTTAGAAATGCCTGTGTTCAAGAACAAAGAATGTGTTCTATCCTGAAACCCTGCATGCCAGGTCAGACACAGCTTCTGGTCCCAGGCTCTCCTGTGCTGCAACAGTGTTCATTGCACAGGATTTAGTGTGGGTCCACAGATCAGTTGCTATTATGAAAAAAATTTATTTTTTTTTTTTGTACATGCATCAGGTAACCTAGTAAATCATCTGTTTATTTAAAAAAAACCTAACATGTACTTATGTATTTACTCTTTTGATTGCAACAACCATGAAGGAGCAACTCTGAACTCTGGTATGTAATAATGAGAAATCAATCCCTATTAAACTGTGAAATTTGTGTAGCTTGCTTCAGAAAGCATTTATATTCCTTTTATATTGCCTTCAAGAAAACATTCCAGTCTTTAAGTTGTGTGGCTTAAAGCTAGGTGAGAATTGAAGTGAATTATCAGACAGGCTTGTTAAGTACACTGAGAGGAGTCCAAGCCTCCACAGGGGGCAGAGGCTGTTACCTGCACTCCAGTGCTGTTCCCTGTCAACTTCTTCCATGGCAGTCACTGAATTTCCAGAGCCCCTGTGTCATAGATCGGTAGTCCTTATCCTCTTCCAGGTGTCACCTGGGAGCGTGCTTCCAGCTTGGCTCTTGTTCCTCATTTGAACACAGCACAATTAGGTTCACAATAGGTGTGTTTGGGTCACGTCTCATTCTGACTAGATTTTGGTCTGAATTATAGTTTGAACTATCTACCAAAGTCATGCTCTTTGTGGGTGACCTGGTAATTCTCTGGTGAGACCTTTGTAGCTGACTGTATGTTTAATAATGAATGCAGGGCAGATATAAACACAGTTGGCTTTGTGGTATTCTGTCTGAGACAATGGCATATTCTCCAGCATAAATGGTTTTGACGGAGTTTATGTATATTTAAATTGTGTAAAAGAAAAAAAAATAATAACTTTGATTTTCAAATTCTAGATGTGACTATGTGACTGCTGTGACCCAAGAGACATACAGCATCTATTGCAAATGTGGAAGTCATAGGGGCAACAGCTGCTTTTGAGTTACAGAAGTGAGCAGGTAAGAGACAAGTACTCCCTTAAAATTTTCTTAATTGTAATTGACTTCATCTTTTGGTTTTGGAGCCTCAGAATTTTTCTGTCTTCTCTTTCTATTCAGTTTTCCTTTCTTTGATTTACAATTTCACCTTATATTTGAATCAGGAACTATTTTGCTGATACTAGTGGCTTAGGTATACTTTCAAAAGTAGCTGAGAAGATCTTGATATTATCCATAAGCATTTCAGACAGTGAAATAAAGTTCTTTTTCTGGTACCACTGCTCAGTTAACATTGATGATTAAATCCCATAAATATTCTCTTACCCTTAAAGTGAAAACCCTTGAAGGTGGGTTGACAGAAATCATTGCCTTTCCTGTGGGTATTTATAACTAAAATAAAGCTATAAAGTGCTGCTTAATGCATCCAGGGAATCCACGCTCGCCTGCCATTCAAGCAGAGCAAATGCAGTCACCAGTGCCCTCACCCTTTTTGAAGGGTTGGAGCACTTGAAAAGAACTGGATGATTTGTAGACAGATTCTGTCCCATGCCTTAGAGTGTTATGAAAGGACAGGTGTTTTTTTTTCATGTTTCTGAAAATCAAAACCAGTATGTGCAGTTCAGCCACCTCTGATTCATCAGTCAGTGACAATCTGGGGGTAAGTATGGCCACTGGTGAGGAAAACAAAGCAGATGTGACCTTGGTGGTAGAATCCCACTTTACAAAGCCAGAATATTCATCGTGTTTGTAAGAGGTGTTTCTTGGGGAAAATATGTGGGTTACAGTGAAAATAACTCTGGTGGAAGTGATGAATACTTCGGCTTAATTTTTGGATCACTTCACTCATGGTATTAGGGTGAAGCAGAGCTGGAAAAAATGGAAGAAACTGCCTTATTAGAAGCATAAAAACTAGTGACTGTATCTTGGCCAGTGTTCCCGATTTTCCAGTAAGCTGTCTGCTGTACGGAGGTGTATAACCCTAATGGCTTGTTGTATGCCATTAAAAGGTATTGTACGCTCATAAAAGAATGACATTTTGATCAATGCTGTTAAAAGAATTACTGTCTTGACACAGAAAAGCTTTCCTGCTGCAAGTTTAAAAATATGCCTTTAAAAGCTTTTTATTGAATACCTTTGCATCCCTCAGAAATGTGCTATTTTGGCACACGGCTGCTCTGAAGTATTCCATGTTGTAACTTAAATGCAAGACCTGTTTACCATCAGAAGGGAGGGAAGCGAGGCAGGTGTATTCACTTAACTACTGTCATGGGGACGAAAGAAAAAGCACCTTGAGCTACTTGTATGCAGTCTAAAAATAAGAACACCTCATTTCTAGAGTCCAAAATCATTTGAAAGCTATTTGGTTTTGTTTTGCCATTGATTCCTCTCTGTCCCTCTAGCTTTGTTTCAGTGTCCCTTTGGACTTTGTATATTGATGTTGGAGGGAGGCAGGTGGTGGATAGGAAAAGCACAAATTTCTTCATTGTAGTTGGATCCTGGCCCTTGGACATGTGGGTTTTGTTGAGGGAAACTTGTTCTGGAGATGTCTAGGTGGTCCTGTTCTCATAATGGTTCTTGTAGCAGAAATTTCACTTTAGTGTTATTAAAAGATCTTGTATCAGAACTATTGTTTAATCACAGCTGCTGAAGTGGTGTTGTACCTGGCTTCAGTGTTCTAGAATTACAGCTGAACTGTTTAACAGTTCTGCCGTGACTGTTGCCAGCAGCTGCTGAGAGAAGGGGACGTGAGGAATCCCATTTCTGGGTGCACGCTGATGGAGGCCATGTCTCTGCCCCCTGCTCAGAATTTGTAACAGGCTCCATCAGGTCTAGAGACTGCT
The DNA here is from genome assembly GCF_034315485.1 of Pezoporus occidentalis. NCBI lineage: Eukaryota > Metazoa > Chordata > Aves > Psittaciformes > Psittacidae > Pezoporus > Pezoporus occidentalis. The sequence continues at coordinate 1,018,400 of NW_026913457.1, forward strand.
TTGAACACAAGTGGACAGCCCTGGCTTGGGAAATAGGAGGCAGGTCTGTCACTCCTCAGCTTTGTCATGCTCCTTACATGTCCTTATGCATTTTATATGTTCCTTGAGTTTTTGTATGAAGATGGAGGGATTAGCAGAAAGAGCATGGTGGGATGGGTTTTGATATACAGAGATCCTAGGCAAGATTTTCTACGTTGTTTGTTTTTTTTTTCCTCTTCTGTCTATAGATTTATGATGAAAGCAAGTAAGTGGATGTTCTTGATGCATCTAATATGCTTCATGTCTTGTAATGGGATTGTCATCAGCTGGGTGGGTTCTAAGAGTGCTTACTAAGTTGGTTTTGTAACAGGTGAGTAAGATCATAGCACATAGTGGTATTTCTGTACCTCAGATGAAAAAACGCGAAATTTAGCACTGAATTTTTACTGCTGAAGAAAGAAAAATGTTCAGTTGTACCACATATAAGTAGTTCATCCTATGCACACCTTTTCAAGATATGAAATTTCTTTCAGGAAAAAGAAATACTAATACTCTGCACTATCTGCAAAGGCAAGGCACAAAAGGAAGAAGCAAGAGAGCCTGAGTATGTGTAATTGGCATGTGAGGATGTTACTCAGAAAACTGTGATTAGAGTTAAGATGCATACTATCATAACTGCTTCCTAAGTGTCTTTCAGATGCATGAGTTTTGTCCAATTCAACCTTTAAGGAAGGCATGAAAAGCCAAAATACTTTTCTTACCTCTGTTTCAGTTAACCTTTTGGTAGCTTTCTGGGGTGGGGGGGGTGGGTGCTGTTTGATTTCTTAACTGTGTGAGTTCATATTGAATTTTAGCTGTAACTTGACAAAGCTGGTGTCAAGCAATTTCAAAGTTCCTAACTCTTGAGTTTTGTTATAATGGTATGGGAATAAGGTTCATACCAGCACAAGCAAAGGCTGACACATGACAGAGAATTTGAATGTGGTAGGCGCATGGTAACTTGAGAAACTTACTCTGAGGTGCAAAAGGGAACTTGAAATGTATGAAATGACACAAGGAGAGTTCTTTTTATTTATTGTATCCTGCAAGATGGTGTTTTTCACCAGTGGTTCCAGCTTGTTTTCTCATTTTGAGCCAAGACTGAAGCAATTCGTGCTTTCATAGTCTTTGTGTTTAAAAAGGGAAATACGCTGCATGCGCTACTGGCAGTAGCTTTAGATGATTATATGCTTATTTTCCAAAGTCCTGTCTCCTTCAGGAGAAGCTGCACACTCAGGCCTTTAGCTGGGTCATTCCATATTCTTTCCCTTCATGGTTTAGGTCAGTCCCCAACCTCCACAGATAGCATATTCTTTGTGTTTTTCCTGCCATGTGTTTTGGTTCGGTTTTTCTCCTGAGGTTTGAATTTGAATCCAGATGCTCTGGGGAAAACTAGAGGAAATTAGAATGTCACACAGCCAGCATCACCCGTATATTTGCTTGTCCCTTGAAGAGGCACAGTGGGCAGAGGGCCCATCGGGCTCCTGCGCTTGATTATTGCCCATGCCAGTGTCCCAGGTCTTCTTGCGCCTTCTGTACACCATGTGGCCCTTTCTGCCACCAGCTGTTGTCTGCTGTTTTCCGACTAAGCTTTGCTTGTGTAATTTTAGCTTTGGAGGAAATTTGAAAGCAAAATTATCTCCATAGTCTTGTTTACCCACAGTATCTCACTGAAGCTCCCTTCAAATGTTTTTCTACAATGACCTTTTAGAATACCTGCTTTCAGGATAGGCTTCCAACCAGTAAGTGTGGCTTAGGCAGGTTTTCTTATATTTAGCTATATTAAAAACTATGATATTTGCTTGACTCTTCTTTACCAGGCAAACTAAATGGCTTTCTATCACTGATCCTTGTTTTCTATTACTCTAATCTGTAAATTTGTTCAGTAATCATCCTGTGCCTTTTTTCAGAACATAGGCAAAACTGCTGAATAACATAGGGTCAAGCTGTTGAAGGTGGGATAAAAGAAACCATTCTCTTCTGTGTTGATATTTAATTGCTATAAGCTGGAAACATTTATTTAGTGTTTAGCCTCATCTGCAATTACATTTTGAGGCCTGTCAGTCTCTAGCCCACTTGAACTGTCATGTTGATTTTGAGTTCCTTAATCAAATGTCATTTTGCATCAAGTCAGCTGCCTCACAGATATGTTATATCTGTGTTATTAATTAGCAATAAACTTTTAATTATAAGTCAAGCTAGTCCAAGAATGTTTTCTGAAAATTCATGTCATTAATATTATATTACCCTCTCCATTTCTTTCTAGCTAGAGTCTTGTCTTGGCCATTCTGTTTGAGATCCGTTGCAGCCTGACAATATTATAGTTACTCAAGTCACCAGATTTAGAAAAAAAAAACCCAAACTGTTACTGTTTCTCTCTGTCCTCTCAAATATTCCATGTTTTCCAAAGGATACTAAAATGAGCATTAATGGTCCAAACAGCAATTCAGACAAGCTCTTTTCTTCTAATCACTGTGGAAATTGAAACCTAGATTTTAACTCTTTCCCATTTGACCTAGTTCAGGCTACTCATTTAATTCATAAATGTCCTTCCAGAGTCATGTGACTTCCTGTGGGACTTCAGCTCACATTAATCCTTTATCGGTATGATGTTTCCTAGAGGTCCTCTGCTTAATAGTCCACATCAACAGCATTAAATGGTTGATTTTGACCTTGCAGGCCTTGTCAGTGTTTTTGGCATCTGTGGCTAGATGAAGGTGGGATAGAAGATGAAGGTCTAAACCCCTTTGTGTTGTTATTTTAGGTGACCTGCATTGCTTTGGTTTAAAATTGATTAATAATTTGATGTTAATCTTTGCAGCTGTGAAATTTTGAAATTCAACAAACTGACAGCTAAAACCAAATCTATAGAAATTGATCGTGCAAGTATAAGAAGTATAGTATTGTAATCAATCCACCTTAGCATCAGGGCTAATTGTTTGATACCAGTATCTAGATCATATAGTTCTTAGACTGATTGATACTGCTTTAAGAGGACAGGTGGGAGAAGTTGTTTGGGCAATAGAGGAAGGTTATCCACTTTTTTGTCTAATGACTTTAAAAATCAAACTTCTGTGTTATCATATGTATAAAATGTAATTTTGCTACTTTATATGCATAAGAGAAGTATGAGGAGAATAAAATGAGAAAAATAACTGAAGGATGTGTATTACAGTAAGAGGAATAAAGGGTGTCATAGAGTGAAATGGTGTCCCTTTGTGGGAATATTTAAAACATTTGATAACTTGACTGGGAAATAAGATGGGTAAGTGATACCTGTTGAATATCTCTTGGGAATAAACAAATCAATAAAATTGCTGAGACCAGGACAGTATGTGTTTTATAACTTGCTGAAGTCAGGAGAAACACCTTTATACATGTGAAAAGGGCACATTCTGAAATCTGGAAAGCTCTTGCAGAGTTTTTCTTATATTGTACTACAGTTTTTGAAAAGGAGTAAATGAACTAGTAGCTCAGAGTGAGGCTTTCTTTCAAGACTAGAACTTTGATTGCAGTAAAGGTGTATTTTCCTGTTATGGGCTTTGCCTGAGGACTAGTATGCATGCTGATGCTTCAGTGAATCACCTATCGAAAGAAGCTCTAGTTCATTATGCTTCCCTTGTAGTTTGAGAAATGCAGTTTGTAGGATGTTTTCTTGGTAACTTTAGTGTTTGGGCTATAGGGGTTTCAAATCTATTGGAGGAAGAAAGCTTCAAATTCAGTTCAGAGTCTGATATTTGTTTTATTAGTGGAAATTTTTGTCTCCTGTGTTTTCCCCATTCTAGATAACCTTTTCTTGTCGTCTAAGAAATTAATTTCTTTGTTGGAATCATTGCAAGTAAACTTGATAGCAGGAGTGCTGTTATTGAGGCAGCTTACACAGTGATTTGCTAAGTACAGCCTCTTCATATAATGTGAAGCAGAAGTCGATTTATTGACCACTACTGGGATTTCAGGAACCTGTTCAACTACCTGGTTTTTATCCTTCTCTCATAAACTTCACTATTGAATGTCTTTTTTTCTGGTACCCTTTTGGAAAGGATTCTTTTATATGCAGTCATACAATAAGAGCATTCTGTTTGCTACTTGTTCCTGCACTGTAGAGTTTGGCTTTTTAATAAAGTGTATATAGGGTCATTTAATGGAGCTTACATGACATCAGACTCTTGAAGGCTTTTCCTGAAATACTTTGCCATGCAGGAGGCCATTAACATTTACCTGGGCTGAGAAAATGCTGGCTCTGTGGCTATGCTGCCAGTCTTCTCTGTAGAACATGTTTTAGTTGGAGCAAAACGTTACAGAAAACTCTACGGTGAGCACAGTGTTGCTTATGCTGCAGTAGATCTCCCCTGTAAAATATAATCTGCCACTTCTCTGAAATACTAAGAAAATATTTAAGTATGAAATTTTATTAGTTTGTGATGTTTGCTGTATACTTCTCATGCTTTTCTGCAACTTTCTGCAAACATTCTTCTCTAAAGGAAGGTGTATGTTAGGAATCAAAACTAGTCTCTCCGGTTGGTAATTTGTAAAAAACAGTTTTAAAAACAGAATCCAAGTGAACTGCACAAAGTGGATTATTGATTCTCAGGAATGAAGAGAAAATGCTTTCTGTTAAATCCTTTTCATTGCTTGGGATTTTATATTAATATCTGGGTGCTTGGGGGTGTGGGGGTGTGTCTGATTAACAGACACTAATGGGGAAATCATCTGCTGGATTTCTGACAGGTCTTCCCAGTCACTGTTACATACAGGACACCAGAGCTGATGTACTTGGCAATGGCAACTGGAAGAGTTATAGGTTGCGGTATATGGCAGTAAAGGCTTCAACATTAGACATGTTTCTCTTCTGTGAGAAGAGAAACTTCTCATTGCTATGTGATGTCTGACCACAGCAGTGGTCTGACCACACGTCAGTGATGTAACTGCTATGGGATGTCTAACCACCGCGTGTCACTGCCTGGAGCGGAGGGGTCTGTTGCGAAAATGTGCTGAGGGCTACTAGTAGAGATATTAAAAGTGAAGAGGCAAGTTAGCGCAGAAGATAAACTTTACTTTGCAGTATCTACTACTAGAATTACTTCTAAGACTTACTACTGCATGAAAGAGAACAGTTACTAGAACGGGTTAGATTATTACAACCAGCTAGAGGGGGAGGCATCATGTGTGAGTTCTGGTGTTGTACCCACAACGTAACGTCTGCTGGTCAAATGCTTAGGTGGACCAAGCCCATCCAGTTATTTATTTTGGTTAAAAAAACTTATTTGTTATTATTATGTGGATATTTCATTCATGAAAAGAACCAAATTAGTATTTTATGGACTCCCTTCTTACATTTGCCTTATGTATTTATTTTGGGAAGCACCTTAGTATTTCTGATTAACTTAACTGCTGGGTTGTGAGAACTTCTTTGCTGATTTGGCTGGTCCCAGATTATTTCTTTTGCTGTCAATTGCAGATTAGAAAAACTCAAATTGGTGCAGAAAACTTCCTGTTCTGAAATAGGCTTCTACCAGAATGTATGGTATGATTATCATCCATATGGCCAGCTTATTTTTATTTCCTAAAAATTTTTCCATTTTTAATCTAGATGGGAGCTCTCTGAAGGTGAAAAGCATGGCCATCAATCTTCCTTTGCAACTCAGCTCTGCGTTAAGTATTGAACTTCCATCTGCATGCTTAGCTGTTACAGTCAGAGCCCAAACTCTGTGTTTCACTAATGCTTTGTCAGAGAGCTGTCCTCTTCAGAGAGATTGAAATGAGTAATAGTCTTTCGACACTATTGGCAAGTGGCTTTCACGGTCCATGGCAGATCTAATGAACTACAGCTGCCTGGCTGGAAAATCCTGCTTTTGATTGTCTGAAAGGACTTCTGAAGTCTCTACTTGGATTCACTGACTTTCTTAGGATTTTTTTTCTTCTCCTTGAGAAGTAGATGGAGAGAGCACCATTGGAAATTCCTTTTATCATTTGCATTCACAGATATCATGTTCACTGCTTCTGCACAGGAAAAATTACATAGTTTGCAGACATTACAGATATGCTTGAAAATGGAAATACAGTGAAACATGCCCATCTGCTGAGGAAAGCGGATGCATAAACCAATTTCCATGCTCTCAGTAGAGATTCCCCAGGAACAGATATTTATGCCATACATGTGGCTGCACTTTCAAAAGCTTGGAATCTGTAACTGGGCCAGATTTTCAAAGCAGCTTGAAGGTGAACATGCATCCAGTACACTGGGTTAAATTGAAAATCTCACTATTCTTTATGTGCCTTAATGAGAGCTGGGTTGTTGAGTGGTTTGGGTTTGGGTTTTATTGAGAAACTGGTCAAGAATGTGAATATATTGTCTCATTGCTGTAAATACCTTTTCTGTGTGAAAGATGGATCAGGAAATAATTGTGCATACCTACCCATAAAAGATTGAGGTGAATTCCCTCCCTGCCTTTTCATCCTCATCTATATCATTGTTTATCCTCCCTGCTAGATGAAAACCTTTTCTTACAAATTTTGGAAGATGGATTGTAACTTGCCTGTGACTTGTAGTACAGTTTGAGTAATACACATCATGCTCCAGCTTAAGTTTGGACTGGACAATCAAAACTTCATTTAACTGGAACTGGACTGGTGTGGAGTTTTGCAGATGTTGTAGATGCTGATCCTTAACAGCAAAGAACAGTTTTACTACACTTTTTCTTCTATTTTTTTACATATTTTTCAGTTTCATATCCACTTTCCATTTTGTTCCTATTTACACAATTCTTCTTATTCCGTTTGAATTATCTCCTGCCTTAGGGATATCAACTAGCCTATATTCTTGTCCTTTGACTTTGGAACTGAAGTGTTGAGAGAGCAGGATCAAGTACTAGCAATATTCTTTTCCACCCAGTGAGTGACAAAGTTGTGAATTGGTATGTTTGGCACTTTTTTTTATTATTATTATTTTTTCCTTTTAAAAGACATTTTGCCAGGACTTCTAGGTACTTGGAGAGGAAATTTGGATGTGAAATGTTAATAAAATTAGCTCATTAGAAATGGTAAATCTCACTTCTAGTATAGAGTACACTTTATCTTACTCCTTTAATACTCCTGTTTGTAGCATTTTTTTGAATTGGGTGGAAAGAAACCTAACGAGGTTCAACAGGCACAAGTGTAGGGTCCTGTATCTGGGGAGGAAGAACCCCAAGTACAGGCTGGGGCTGAACTACTAGAGAGCAGTTCAGCTGAGAAGGACCATGGTCGTAAGTTGACCATGAGCTGGCCTTTGTGGCTAGGAGGGTCAATGGTATCCTGGGGTGTATCAAGAGTGTGGCAGTAGATTGAGGGAGGTGGTTCCTCCCCCTCTGCTCGACTCTGGTGAGGCCACATCTGGAGTCCTGTGTCCAGTTCTGGGCTCTTCAGTACAGGAAAGACAAGGAGCTACTGGAGAGTGTCCAGCTGAGGTCCACAAAGATGGTGAGGGGTCTGGCGCATCTCTCTTACGGGGAGAGATTGCAGGAGCTGGGCCTGGAGAAGAGCAGCCTGAGAGGGGATCCCATCAGTGCAGATCAATATCTCAAAAGGCAGGTGCCAGGAGGATGGTGTCACTCTTTTCAGTGGTGCCCAGTGACAGGATGAGGAACAATGGCCATAAACTAAAACATAAGTTTCACCTCAACATGAGAAAGAACTTCTTTCCATTGAGGGTGGAAGAGCATTGGAACAGGCTGCCCACAAGGGTCCTGGAGTCTCCCTCGGGACACATTCCAAACCCACCATGGACACATTCCTGTGTAACCTGCTGTAGGTAGCCCTGCCTTGTCGGAAGATTAGACCAGAAGAACTTGATGTCCCTTCCAACACTAATGATTCAGTGATTTGCATTGTTAAATAATAAAACACAACACCTTTGGGTAATGTAATGAAACTGTAATAAATGACTCAGCGCCTGTGGCTTTCCTATTGAGCAACAAAAAAGTGCAGGTTGACTGCATTTGCAGTTTGGAAGGAGAAATCCTCATCCACCTGATGACTGCTGGGAAGTGCCTGATACAGAACAAGTCTGCATTAATTTTTATACTACTTCTAAGACTTGAACATAAAAGTTAGGTTCCTGACTTGGAAATATAAGTTCCCAAGGGCTGCTTAAGGCTGTCATCTGTGAGAAGTTGTTCTCATGAAGAATTCTGAAGCTGCCATAGCTGTTTATTTGGGAACTACCAGCAGCCTAAACACACATGGGTATGTGAGCCTTAAAGGTGTATTTTTCCAGTCTGCAGTGTCTCGCATAATTTGTTACTGGAGATTAATTTTTTTATTGTCTACCTGCTCCTATTTTGCATGTAGCAGCAGGGGTGCAAGAAGCAGGTCTGTTATATGATCATAGAATGATTTTGGTGGAACGATCCTTTAAGAAAACACCTGATGCAAACCCTGTGCATCACTGGAACCTGCTGGGGAGAAGAACTTGTCAGTGGAAATGAGTATTAATTAACAGCATTAAAGCCTGTATCAGTGCAAGCCCTAACACTGAAGTGGCAAGGCTGACATGGATATGACTGGCTTCTGTTATGCCTTTGTGATGGCGCTGTTTGTGCTGTGCTTTTAGTATTTTTAGGTAAAATTTTTAATGCTTTTAAGTCTGAGGTACATGGTCTCACCTTTTGCATTTCCTATCTATCTGAGAAAATATATTTGTTTCTTGTCCTTCTTCCTCTTTCTTTTCAATCTTCTTTTGTCTGCCAAACAGTTATCCAAAGGCTAAAACTGAGCCCAAAATGGTGAGTGAGCAAGAAACTGTGCTGTGCATCTTTGTGGTTCAGACACCACAATGCAGCTTCTCCACTCTGTCTTCAATTAAACTTTGGTTTTTCTGTTGTTGTAGCTGGAAGCAGTGTGCTGACACAACTCACTCTTGTATAGAACAGATTAAAATGTCAATGTTTTAATGTTCTCATCTGTGGGAAAAAGAAAATAGTTGGCTGTTTTATTTATAACTTTAAAAGAGACCGTACTATGGAAAAGGTTTACTTCTGCAGGATGGAAAATCGCAATTAAAGATACAGAGTCCCATTTAATACTAAGAATCTGCCGAGGACTGTAAAGGTTGAAAGGATGAGATCTCTTCAGGAAATAGGCTATATTGGGACATGGCAGCTTAAAACAATTATAAATTTCCTGTATTGTTAATTATTCACTCTCTTCTCTTTCCTTTGCATTTGTGGCGTGGTGCACATGCGCATATCTCTGATGAGTTAATGTACTAAACAGACAAACGTGTTTGAGCAGGAAAAGAATGAAAGCATCTGGAAAGAATGGTCAAAAGTCAGGGTTGTCCTCGACCCCTTTCTGGGTAAGGAAGGTAAGGAAGCTATCTTTCCTAGAGAAGAGATGGTCGATGAGGAAAAAGATTACAGTTCTGTTCATGTCTTCTGCAGATTTGCTCCCTTGGCAGTTTGAGAAGTGACAATGGAACTGGTTTGGAGGTGTAACTTACAGCTCTGCTGTGCAGGAGGCAGCTAAGCTGGTCCTGGGGTAGCAGTTATACAGTATGATGCTGTGCAGGAATATGAGCTCGAGCCCTCAGAGTGGTACAACTCGTTAGCTCAGCTTTGGATGGGCCTTTGGCCTGTGGATCAGGAGCCACAGGGAACCATCTGTGGATCAATGGGCTGGCTTCCCAGGTTTGCAAGCCAGGCCCATTTTGATATTTCAGAATACTATCTATGATAGAACAGAAGTCAAATACAGAAGACACGAGAGATTGTTCCATAGCTGAGTAAACTTTTCCTCCTTTTTACCTATGGAAGTGATGGATTTACTGTAGAATAACCAGGTAACTGTAGGCGGTTGTCTGCTGGACTGGGGTTAAGCTGACAGCCTGCTTTGGAAAAATGCTGCTTTTCTTCAGAAAGTGCCTCCCACACCTTATTTAGAGATTTGCTTAATTTGGGCTGTCCTCTGGGTCAACATCTGTGGAATCTGTATTTCTCTGGCAGTTGTGTCTCCCGTGCATGTAAGTTACGGATGCTCACCAATGCCCTTTTGGGCTGTTTCTTTCCTAAAGGGGACGAGGGGGGAAAGAAACAGTCAATTTTTAAGGGAAATGAAAACTGCTCCCACTGAACACTTGTGCTAAAAGAGGAGTGCCATATGTCTTTTCCCTTTACTTTCTCTCTCATTTATTTAAACCCATCTCCCAAGCCTTGCTGCTGTGGGATCGATCTGTTGGCAAGGGTTATTCAAACATTAGCAGAATGCATGTTCTGACTGTTCTTGTTGGATCTGGGTGTTGAAGCCAACAATAACAGCTCTCGTGTGGGAACTGGTACTGGGTATTCAAGTCAAACTGTTCATGGTGGTCTGTACTTTACTGCAATGAAAAAATGTGGGGGGTTTCTTTTCCCATAGTGTTCGTGTTCCTGTCGTTCATTGTTTATACAATCACTGTGCCTGTGGACAGCTGAAATAAATACTTTGATTCTGTGGTTTTCCTCACTTTCAGCTCTTGCTTTGTGTGTTCTTTTCCCCTCTGGCTTGGTTTCTCCATCCTCCAACTGACTGTATGTGGTGTTGGGTTTTTTAGCGTTTTGTTTTTTGTTGTGGTGTTCATTTTGCCTTTTTTCCCCCTAAGGTAAAACCTGACGGTGAGTACATTTTCTAGGACAAATAAGCTCCAAGACTGCCTCTGGAAGGCCTCAGGAGCTGGGATTATCTGGCATTTCCGGCTGAGCTGTGCTGAGGCCGGTAACATCAGGAAGGTGCTGCAATCTCGGCCTCCTGCTCCCCTCTCCAAAATCAGGCTGTGCTTTTCCAGGAAGATGTTGGGCTATAGATGCATTTAGTGCTGTGCTTTGTAATACCCGTCCAACTATTCTATAACCACCGCAAATTCCTTGCTGGTTGTGCTTTGTTGCTTAAGTGAAAGTCCAGAATGCAGGGATGCTTGTGGGAGCTGAATGGTTTGAAGCTTTCTGTAATTTTTCCTGTTACCCTCAGGGCACTCTGAAAAAATTACCTCTTTGTAGAGTCTTTGGGATATGATGCAGTCCCAGATCAGACATTTCTCTATTAAATAAAAAGTATGATAAGCCTAAAAGCATTGAATTTGATATTTTGAATCTGTAAAGGCCAATCCCAGTGTGTATCTATTTGGGCTAATTTACTGAACTATTTAGTTTCTTCTCCTGCATAACAACCATTCCACCCCCAGCATTACTGAAGTTAGTTTTGCCTCTGTGGCTGCCAGGAATAACTTTACTTTGCATGGATAATTAACTGGATTGAGTAACAGAGGAAAAAAAAAAAACATTTTATTTCCACACAGTGGTAATAATAAATCTGTTACTACTTTTGGCTCTCCATGTTATTACCATAGTTGGGTATGTCTTAATGAGGAAGTGGCTTCCTTTTGCTAAGCTCAAATACCAGCGAGGAGCCTGCCTCTTGAACACGGGTCTGGGTATGTGAGACAAGAAGGGCAAAGGGTGGCTTTTTTTATACCAGGCAGTTGTTCCTGCACACAAACATTCCTGCACACAAATAACTAAATTTCCAGGCATTGTGACAAGGTAAAACTTGGGATTTCTGATTATGTCAATATCAAAGCTTTTCTTACATGGAAGTTTTCCAAATCATCTAATTTTTTTTTTTTTTTTTAACCAAAGTATTGAAGAGTAGGCTTAATATTTGGCTGCTCAGGAATTCCGAAAATGACCCTTTCCAGTGGGGATATTTGGAGAATTCATCTCTGTTTTATTTCTCAAAATGCACAAAACAACAGTAAGGAGATGGGACCTGCGGAGCTTAGCACAGGAATTGTCTCTTGAGGGAAGGAGAAACCTGGGTCTTACAGAGGAAGTTACAAGTAGCTCACCAGTACAAAAACTTCCTTTTCGTAACAGCTTATCTGTTACTCTCTTGACCTTTTTCAGAATCATCCTTCTTCTTTTCCCATTTATTTTCATCACCTATGTTTTGTCTTGTGTTCTGGGGCCCTGTTTTCCATTAGCCCAAGCAGGGGTAAACCTTCTTTCTTTTTAGACTGTTTACACTGCTACCATCTGGTGAGAGCATTTTTGACTGGTTTTGGTTGGAGGTGGGGAGAGGCTGTTGAAACTTTCTCAAAAAACAGAGGAAGACAATCTGTCATCTCCTGGTGGCTTGAAGCCAAATGTCTGAACTGTGTGCAGCTTTATGGCAAGGTTGGTCCAGTTTACCACCTTGTACCTGATATGGAATGCCAGGAGATGATGACTTGGGCAGAGCATGGGTCAGCAGACTGTAAATCTGGATCTTCTGTGTGACCTTTGTGGCTTGCAGTCCTGGTGTACAGCCTTTTCTGTAAACTAAGGCTAAGCGTCTTGCCAAATATCTGACATCTTGAATTAGAGTATTTGCTAATTTCTATGTGTGTTGCTGTTGTTACTCTGTCCAAATGTACCAAATAGCAATTTTCTCCAGTTGCCTTTCAGCTTATTCCTGTCATCATCATTGTAGTAGGGAGCCTTGAAGATCCTTGAAAAGGGAAAGTGACATAGTCTGAATATCAGTTTGAGGGAGCTTTGGCATAAGGGGTAGCACAATGGAAAGCTAAAGCATCTGGGGAGGAAATGGGCAAGCTCTCTGGCAGCAGTGAAGACAAAGGGGGTGCTTATGCCTGTTAACATCTGCCTGTCTTCTACAGCTTCACTGTCTCTGTGCCTCATTGTCTCAGCTGTTTCCTTTCCATCACCCTCTCACCATGTAAACCTCCTTATTCCAACCACTGCCTGTTCTTGCAAAAAATAAAATGCAAAAATTGTCAGCTGTGTTCAGCACTGTCAAATGCGAGGAGTTTCACGGGGGGAGGAACATGTAACCATAGAATTAGAGCTGCAAAATTCTGAAGGCTGTAAAACCAATTGTTGAATCTAGAAAACACAAGGAAACTGTTCAAGAAAAGCTTTTAAAGAATTCTTGGTGAAAAGTGCCCTTTGCCAAAAATAATTTTCTTAAATCTTTAAATGTTGGGAGGGGGAAAAAAAGCTGGAAATACAGGAACTTAAGGAAATCAATGCCCATGCTCTATCTCTGAACACAAGAATTTGACTTGCTTTTGAAGCATTTGTGTTTAAACATTATTTAACAACCAAGCTCATTTCAGTTGTCAAAAAGCAGTTGGTTTGTGTTTGTTTTGTTTTTTCAGTTTTCAGTTTTTACTGTCTGAGTTGAAACTGAAAACTCATTTGCAGTTTTACTCAAGCAGTAGATAATTTCATAGCACAAAACTGAGTTGATTGGCAAAGTCTTTATTGACTCCTTTGTACACATTCTGGTATGGCTTCAGCCATGATTTTTTGCAAGGGGTTTGTGACAGAGCAGAGGTGACATGTGGTTTTTGAGGTTTCTAGCCCATTGCTCCATGGTCTACTGCCATAAGCTGAATTAGATAAAAGTCTTGCCATGTATATGACCAAAGAAAATGAGTAGGGTAGGGAACCTTGAAGTGTTCCTGAACTTCTAGTATTTCATTTTGCAGCCTTACTGAGTTCTTAATGTGGGCTGCTGCTCATTTTTTCAGGTGAAAATCAGAAATTTAAAGGTTGGCAAGTCTCCCCCCATTCCAGCTGTGTTTAGCCCATTAAGGATCAAGAATAGAATTTTAACCTAGGCCTTTTCTCACTGAGCTTGTAGCTATAACCACATGTAAAAGTACACACTTCATCTTCTCTGCAAAGCTGCCACAGTGAGATAAAATAAGTGAATGTAAAAGACTCTTCTGTTTTAAATGGCTGTTATAAAACTGAAGAATGTCTGGAACTGAAACTCACTTGTTTTCTCTGTGGTGAACAAAGCAGTGTGATCTAGCAACTGCAAGAAAGGATTGTGCCATGCATGGATATGGCCTAAGAGTCTACAGATGTGGGTATTTAAGCAAGTCTTCTGCTTGCCGCATTTTTTATCTGGCTTCTGATAGAGGCTGAGGCTAATTTTGCCAAAATAGCACTCTCTGAAGTGCTTGTGAAAGATGTGGAGGATATTTAAGGTGTGCCAGTGTAGGACACAAAGGCTATTTGAGATGCAACAACCAGTGAGTATCATCAGCTGCAGGAAGTCCGTGTTTTTCTACCCCAGCTGGAATGTGATGTTTTGATGCCAGAATCACCTAAAACTGACAAAGGTGGTGGTGATAATGGAAAATTTATAAGCATAATTTTTTTGGTACCAACTCTGTTACCTGTGCTATTGGTATATCTAAAACCTAAGAAATGAGAATTAGAAAAATATTGAATAGTTGTGAAATATTGCAAGTCTAAGAAGTTTTTTTAAACAATGTCCTGGGCATCCATGGAAGGAAAAGGTGATTAAAGCTGCAATACGATAATAGATGTTTTGCTTTAAAGTGAGCTGGGAGCGTAAAGTCAATACCAAGAAACGTTCTAAATACTGAAGACAAGTCATTGCACTGATGTCTTCAATATAACACATTTACTATTCATATTAGATGAAAATAAAATATAATTTAAAAAAAAAGGTGCAAGGAGAGGTAAATCACGGAAGTTTCTTTCTTACTGGATTAAGAAAGCAAATGGAGAAAGTAAAAAGAGGAAGTGCATGAGAAAATAGGGTTTTCTGAAGGAAGATGAGATGTGTGGAGCAGCCTGGGGTGGTCAGGGCAGGGTTTGTCACTCCTCCCAGCCAGCTCCAACCACTTGTGGTCTGAAGAGGTCCCAGGGAAAACCTGTGGACTTGGTTCACAACTGTTGATGCTGCAAAGTATGTTCTAGGTGAGGTATACTGAAGAGAACCTATTTGGTTTAAACATAATATATGTAGTTCTTAATTACTTTTAATCTTGTTTCTATTTCTGTAATTGGAAATCTGACCTTCTTGACTCTATATAAATCTGTATTTTAACCATTCCCCTCTCTTGTGACAGAGATGAGTACAAATAGCAGTGACAAACTCAGGACACTGATATCTTTTTGGAGATAAAAAATATAAATAAACCTGTAGAAACCCCAAGGAGAAACTTGCATTCTGAAGTAAAAGGGACTTACAGCTTGCAGTGTGTCTCATGTCAAGCTGTAGAAATCAGTCTAAAATTTGACACTAATATATGCAAGACTGAAGAACGCAGATTGGCATCCTTTCTGCACAGGGTAGGCATCACAGGAACACCTTCCAGGTCTGGTCACTCACTCCCTTCAAGTGCCACAACATTTGAATCTGTTGATGTCTTGCAGATACTGGAAGATTCTGATTTTATCTTCTCTAGTCAACAGGATGAACTGTATGTGTATTCACAGGCAGAATCTGGCAGTCTCAGCCAGTAGAGTGGATGCACTGTCAGCTCCAGCTGATCACCTCCAAGTGATGGGGGAGGGAAAGTTAAAAACTTGTCAAAGACAAACTTTTGTTGTATCTCCAGTACTTGCAGTAGATGGAATAAGTCATGGAGGGACAGCCCATTAAACTGAGTCATTTCAGGCACTTAGTCATGTGCTCTGGGTCCCCTTTTGTGCAGTATCTCCTTTTCATGACTGCATCTCTCAGTGTGTTTTATATGTTAATAGTATTCAGCTTTGTCTTACTGCTGTTGTGAGCTGGCTGGTGAAATGGAAGTGTTGGTGACAGTGTAAGGTTGCATGAGAACTGGACTAAACCTGGACTAATGCTGGTAGAATGGAAGAAGCTTATACCAGGATCTCAAAGGGCGCAGGACAAACTGCTTATAACATAAGTTCTTAATTTATTTTTTTTTGTTAGCTTTTATTCTGCTTCTGGGTACTTAACAGCTATGGCATGTGTGCTGGTTTCCCATCTGCTCAAAATGAGACAAGTGAAATTGTATAGTTGCTTTCATATGCAGACCCCGGTTCAGTTGCTTATTCAGGGCTAGGCAATTGGAATGATCTGCAGATTGCCCAACATCTTGAGGCCATCTGAAGAACATCTGGAAGCTGAGGCAAATTCAGAACATGACAGCCCAATAATTTAAGAGTTGAATTTGACACATTCTGGTTTTCTTCACACAGGACTCCAGCAAATACTCTATGCATGATTTTTGTATTCATGGGAATGTTTGTACACACCTTTGTTGTTGGCAGTCTTGTCTAGGTTTATTCAGGGAAAGGGCTGATTTTTTTTTTTTTTTTTTTTTTTAATTAACAGAAGATAAAAATCTGGCTCACTTGTCCATGCTGTTCTTTCTGTTTTCAGCATTGATCTGGCTGTATGGTTGCAAAACCTAGAAATCTGTTAAAAGTGCTGAACCTAAATATAATCCCATGGTACAGAGTCCTCTTCCTTTCTGAGTGTATTTATTCAGGTACTGGTACAAGTGTTAAACCAGGATTATTAAAGAACATACCTATTTGCTGCCTTTGTTAGGAAACTATTATTACACTGCCTACCAAAGGAAGCAAACTTTGTGTCAGGGATGTAATCAAAAACACGAGCATAACAAGTCCCTAACAAAAAGACAAATGCTCTCCCTGAATTACTCTCCAAGATATTATAACTAAAAGCACTTTGCTGACAGGATCTTCCAGCTAACTAACCTACCAGTTGGAAAACTGACCATCACTGAGATTCAGTCTTTGACAGTGAAAAGCAGCTTGTCATTCTCTGCACTGTTCCTACATAAACCTTCTCTGAAGGAGCTACTTGCCATAGTTTATTTTTCCAAAGTGCGTGTTACAGGTGTACCATGTTCTCCCATGTCTGTTACTACTAATCTTTAAGAATAGTTTAAAACTTTCTTAATATATTAATAAAGAATAGAGAAATTATGAATTTTGTTTAAAATCAGAACCAATTTTATTTAGGAAAATCAAGAGTAGCACTGAGCAGGACTATTGCTCCCAGTGTATCTCCACACAGGTGAGGAGTCGAAATGTCACTAGCACTAGCGAGTCTGCAGTGTAACTGGGTTTGGCATGTACATACCACCCAGTTTCGGGCTTAGTGTGGGAATGTTGGATTGGAAGGTCCATCTAGACTACAGCCTGTCAAGAGGCATACATGGAAAATAGGGTCACCAATCTGAAATGAGTTAAAGGTCTAAATAATTCTGGGCTGCAGATGTAGTAGTATTGTACATTGGTGTTGTAAACTTTCTTGTAAGTGGGGTGAGAAGCAAATACAAACAGATAAACTAAACAAATTTCTAAACAATTCTACTGTGAAGATTTCCAGGGTTTTTTGAATTGCACAAGAACTACAAGTTCTGGTTTTCTTACAGTCTGCTTAAGCTTGTAATGTAGTGACCAAATGGTTCGCTTTAGGATGAGTGGAGTAATGATATAATGAGCAATGCAATGTGTCCCTTCAATGAAATTGCTCTTCTTCTTCTTCTTTTTTTTTTTTTTTTTCCTAGTAGAAATCCTCTGCTTAGAGGATTTAGGAGAAATTTCTGTGCAATGTCTGGAGTACTGTGTCCCGTTCTGGTCCCCACAGTTCAAGATGCAGGCAGACCAGAGAGGCCACAATGATGTTCGAAGTGCTGAAGAACCTGTGAGGTTCCTCTGAGGAAGGAGTTAGGTCTTTCCTCTCTGGCAAAGAGAAGGCTCGGGGGGCCTCATCACAGTTTTCTGGTACTTAAAAGGCAGCAGCAGAGGAGAGAGTCTGTCTCTTCACATGGAGAGCACAAGGGGCAGCAGATACAAGTTGCACTGAGGGAGGTTTTATCTTGATATAAGAAATATATTTTTTACTGTGAGAGCACTCAAATCACTGGAACAACCTCCCCAGGGATGCAGTACAATCGCCATCACTGGAGTTTTCAAGATGCAGCTGCACAGGGTGCTAGGGAATCTCCTCTAGGTTCCTATTCCCATGAGAGAGGTTGGAGCAAACAATCTCCTGAGGTCCCTTCCAACCTGGGCTGTTCATTGATTCTCTGTAGTCAAAGGAATAACCAGACTGTTTAGGGACTGGTGGAAAATGTCTCATAGCATGTTTGTAGGAAGTGGGGGAAGCATAAAACAGATCATGTCGTAACTGGAATCTGTTTGCACTCTCTTCTTCATGGCAAAGCAAGTCAGTCCTCTGTGGGCTTTCTAAACCAAATGAGTTACGGCCTTGAACAGTAATGTGGTATTGCTAATGATTTTATTGCTGACCACAGCTGCTGGCAGTAAGGCTAGCATTGTCATTTCATTTCTGATATAGTTTTGAGGCGTTTTGCTTATTAAATTAGTGGACTCGTTTTACGTACTGTTCAAGATATAATCTTGAATTAACGAATTTGGATAGTGCAGGTTAAGGCCTATAAGCTTATGTTCCTTCTTGCTTGGTGCAGGTGATCACACAACGGGTTGTTAAAAGTAACTGTTGAGATTACTTTTCTGTATGAATTTAGAGGCCTGAAATTAAAAGAGTGTAAGTGCAAGAAGCCATGGGGGGGCTTCTTAATACCATCTGCTTTGCCAAAATACTCCCTGCATGAAGCACAAATCTGTTCCTTGGTACCACTCTTCCCAGCTTTTTGGCCCTAATCTGAATCTAACAAAGTAAATACCTGAGTTAAGGAATAAAGGTTGGAAAATTTTGAGCCATTTGAAGATTTTTGAGATCTTGATTTGCACCCCTACCTTCCCCAGCAGCTTTATGTGCTTTGCAATGCTTAAGAAGCAATGTGGTTCAGACTAGGAGTGAAATGCGGTCCATCATCTACTAATGCACTGACAAATTCAGGGTGAAGTTAAACTGTGGAAGACGGATCGTCTCGAGTTATAACAAGGTTGCCCTGACTTAAGCCCTAACTCCACAACAGTGCTTAATTAGAACGCCATACATCTGAGAGTGCTAGCCCCAGAGCTGCCTTGAGCGGCAGTGGGGCAGCTGCTCACGCTGCTGGTCTGTAGACCGGGCTCCAGCTACATTCGGTGCTGATGTTAGTCCTCTAAATCTTTCTCTTAATTGCTTTTCTCTGCAGAGGAATTCCAGCTGAGCACACGCTCTCACATCACTGGCAAAGAATTTAGTGTGGGCCTGACTTTCTGCCCTACAAATAAACATGAGATAGATCTGCTCAAGCCTAGCAGTGAAATGCCTGCTTAAGACACCAATGCGGTCGGCCATTAGGGTGGTATTCTCCAGAGTGCTGCTTTCCAAAAATAAGCCAACTCAAAAGAAATAACTTGATTGATCTGTATAGTCTAGGCACTTTTGAAACAAAAAACAGCTTTATGGAGGAATGGTTGGTTAAGCTATTTGGGTAAAACACTGAGTATCTTCAATATTCCTGGAATTTAGTTTGCCTTATTCTCAGAGAGGAGAGCCACAAGGTAATCAGTTTGCAGAAACACTGATTTCCTTTGAATGTTTCCTGTGCCTGAAAACACCTTCCTTAGGTCTGTTTCAGAGAGAATGTAGTAACTGCCTTCTAGACAAATAATACGGGCATGAGTTGAAAGCAGACTGTTCCTTAGATATGCTGTTCATGTGCTGAAGACCTCTTTTCCTTACTTTACGTTCCCTGCACTGTTTAAAGACCAGACTGGAAATTCCTGCCCTGTTTTTAAAGGGGTGCCGCTCACAAAAAAATGGCAGTGAACTACCAAACCAGAAAATCAAAACTAAGCCAGCATCTTTTCACTGTATTTGAGTTCTGAGTTCCATGGAATCATGGAGGAGTTAATTCCTATAAATACTGGAAGAGGGTCTGATCAGAGACAGATGTGCTGGATCAGAGAGCAGCTGTGGTGCTGTGTAGCAGTTATGGACTGTGGGCTTTGGCTCCACTGGAGTGCTTGTGCTACAGAACCCTGTATTCAGGAAGCAGGAACAGCAGGTTAGCTCTCTGGGGTGACTTGCACTGACTTCAGAGATATCTGTTGTACCTTGTGATGCCTTCTGTGTAGTAGCTTCATTAAAATCTTTCCACTTTCCAACTGGTGTTTACAATGCTCAGAAGACAAGAAGAGAGGGTAGTGAATTACTGGCAATAATAAAGGCTAACTCAGTTGTACTAATGAAGTCCAGCATGTGGACCTAAGTGATTCTTGTTGCTTTTCCTTTGAGTGCTCAGATAGAATCGCTGGTCTCTGTCCTGAGGCTGCATGCTTTCTTTGGTTCATGCAAAGCACATGCAATCATGTAAAAGCTCAGAGTCTGATGTGGTGTGGCTGTGAGACTGCAGGTTTTGCTGCTCCCAGACCTTACGTACCTGCTGATGGTGCTAGCCATGATGCATGAGCCCATCATGTCATCAGCTCAGCGACTGGTCTGCTGTGTGGTCCTGGGGTTCTTTTCTTCTGCATGTGTAGTGCAAAATCATTTGTGTAGATTTTTGGGTTCCTCTCCCTGACTGTAACTAATTTAAGGAAAGAAGAGGAAATATTGAGCAAAATTATGTCCTTGGTTACATCCGTGCATCTTTACTGATTGTAATTAAATAGTTTGAAAATGAGAATGGGACAATTTGCCATGGGCCTGTACATACACATAATGTGCTTAGTCACATGCTCGAAAATATTCTTTAACCTGGGCACTAGTTTATATCTTCCTGGTTTGGCTTTTGCAAACCACAGCACAAAAGCCAGGGAATCTTGACTTTTTTGAGGGGAGTAGTGTGACCTGCAAATATTTTATTGGTACTGTTCCTGTCTAACCATTCTGTGTAAAACTCATTTACTGTTTTTCAACTGTTAACAGACCTTACATAGGAATCCCAGCTGTGCATTAGCATTGCTTGGGGATGTGTTTGTATCTTTTGTCTAAAAATACCCAGCCGGTAGGATTCATGATCCATGAAAGCTAATTGAAACAATTTCTCTTCAAGTTTTGGCAAGCGAAGCATGCATTATAAGCATTAATATCTATAAATTGAATTGTTAATGAATCTAGACACTAATAATGAATGCAATTTTGCAGGCTTAACTAGAAACACTAAAATTATCAGGATCTGGAACAGAATTTTCAATCATTTTTGCTTATTAAATAGCAAAGCTATGCTTTTAATAAGCTAATCATTTTTATTTGACCCCATAGGAGTAGCTTAGCTGATTAGAAACAGGTTTCTAAGTGCAAAACAATGTTGTTTTTCTCTCACTGTTTTAACCACCACAGTACTGAAATTCCAGATCAGATACTTATCTCCCATTGTGAGTATGGCATGAATGCTTATTCTGCTATTCCTCTACAGGAATTTACAGTAGAACCTACATACCATCCTATTTAATGGCAGAATACATAGATAAACAGTGTGTGTAATCGCCAAAACAATTGGAGCTTTCCTGAAAGGTTGTTCATGCACAAAAATGGAATATATGAGAGTCCTGTTCAGTCTTTATGTCCAAAAGAAGAATACTTGATACAATTCAATGCTCAAGATAAAACGAAATATTTTTCCAACCTAATTTAAAATTAGCCATTAGGATTAGTGCGTGCAGATGAAGAATATGGCAAGATTCAGAACTACAACAAGAAAACCCTCAGTTCTGATTTACTTTTAAAACAGTTTTGTGAAGTACGTGATTTCTGCTAAATAGTGACTGGAGACCAGGAGGACATATGGAGACAGATTATTCTTCAGGTCCCTTAGGAAAAGTTTCTTCTCCCCAAACTGATGCTGGCAGATCTTGTAGACAGGCTGTCAGACTTTATGGATCACTGGTGCCTTTTAGACAAGCAATTTCTTATACCAAAAGATTTAGTAACCCTACACCATTTGTTAAATGAAAAAATCAAACTTCGTTATCTTGTGAGATAATGGTGAAGAGCTGACTGGAGTTGTGTGAGGAGATAAAAGACTGAAAGGGATGTCAAGGATTTGTCACTGGATACAGGGCTGGAAAAGGCAGGAGGTTTTCTCCATCTATGGTAATGACTGATACAGGAAAGGTATTCCAGTGCTAATTATCTTTACTATTTGAAAGATTTTTTTTTTTCATTATTTAATCTAAGTCTCCTTTACTGCAATTCATACCTACTTCTTTTTGTGTTCCATGAACATGGAGAAGAGTTTTCACTCTTTGTCACAATCTTCTAAATATTTAAGGGCTGTTTCCATGCCTCTGCTGCCTCAATAAACACCACCCCATTTCTTCACTTCTTCAGTGTGGACAGATGCAGGGTGGCAGTGAGGTTTACTGACTGACTTAATGTGTGTTGGCAAGGAAGAAGTACTAGTGAGCTTGATCAGATGGAGTGGCAAGGAAAGAAGCTTCAACAGATGGAACTAAATAGCGCAGTTGACTGTTCCAAAATTCTTCACCAAAATACTAATGGGAAAGGAGTGGTGTTTCATAATTTGATTTAAAACTCAATGGAAAATGAATATTATTTTATGGACTATGAAATACATATTAAACTGCAGAGTACTGCATACTTTAACTTTGTACAGCATTTTGAATGGTACAGTTGCTCGCAAATATTTAGCCCATGTAGTTTAATATGTTTTTACTCCTTGGACTTTCATGTTTGTAACTATTTTGTCCATGTGCACTGGAATGCTGCTCCCTCCTCTTATGGTTGCCAGTGCAACCCAAACGCTTTCCCCTAGGCCGCTCATTTGACAAGTATTTTTCATGTACTTACAGCTGCTACAGGTAGCATACTGCAAATATCAGACATGATGACCATAATCACATTAATGTTGCTGTAACTCGGAGCCTAATCTGGAGGCTAAACACTCTCAGCATTGCTGTCTTTGCAAAATTAAGTTCCTCAGATGATTTGAGGGGAAAAAGGCCTATACCCCCTCCCCTCCAGAACATCCCCTATTTCTGTGCTAGAATTATCTTTAATAATTGAAATTGAGATTCATCCATTAACGACCAAGGTGTTTGGTTTTATTCTTTGCTGTCTTCTGCTTCCAAAGATTTCTTTTCACAAACCACCAGCACACAAAAAAGAAAGTCTCCTCAGTCAGTGCTCCTGTCTATTGATGTTCAGGAGACAATTGCCCTAAAGTTAATTCCTCCTGTTCAAGTAAGCTGCTTCAGCGGGGGCTGTTAGCACTGAAGGTTCTGGCATTCCTGTTTATTGAGCAGTAGTCTTCTATGATGATTTTTTAAAAAATGAATTTAGCAGGTGTACTTTTCCATAAATTTAACAAATAGTCCAGATAAATCCAGGAGGCTGCACGTGAGTTACATGCAGACTAAGCCAAAAAGTACTTCAATCCTGCAGTAAACACCTATGAAGTGTCTGTGCCACCATTTGCAAAGGGATCAAGCTCCCCAAATTAATTAGGAATTAATCTAAATTAAATTTTAGCGTAAGTAATAGTGAAATGTACTGAGCTACACAACTCTTTCAGTAGCAGAATGTTTTGCAATATGGTCCCCCAGTCTCACAGTAACTCTTGGCAAATGGTGGTGAATTTTTTTCCACAGAAATATAGGATCCTTCACATGGTCATGAAAGACCTGCTGTTGCCCACTGCCAGGGATCAATCCTACAGTCTCTAATGTTCTAATATCACAAGAATTTTTGACAGTCTTTTAACAATGAGTGTGCTCCTAAAAGGCAAGTGCTCAGCTGGAGCTGTACATCTGGTGGGTTTATGTAGACAGCCTGCATTTCACAGAATCATCTTCTGCTTTGTTGGGTCTTTTGCACAGTAACCATGAGAACTCTACAGCAATTTCTTACCTAAAATTTGTACTGAGTAGTTGCTTCAGGGTCTGTAAAATGCAATTGCAATCAGTCAGTGTGCTACAATGGCTCTGTGGTCATGAACTGAAATCATACTTTTTGTTCTTTAAATATTTTGGTAGCTAGGAATAATAGTGTAAATCAGAATGTATCAAAGCTTTGCAATCTCCCTCCCTTCCGCTTAGAAGGCGGGTTGTGACAGATGCCAGCCATCTTCCTTCAGAAAAGAAATCTCTAACTCTGAAACCTCCACTGAGGTCAGTACACGGACACCGGTGGGAGTTAGAACACTCCAGCTCCATAGCTTGAGATGCAATTGCTTCAGCAATTAAAAAAAAACAAAAACATACTGTATTTAAAACAAGTACAAGAGAATGAGGACTTTGCCTGAGTTGTTTTCATCCTCTCTATAAACAGAAAAATCAATGGGCTTTGTTCTTTTATTGAAGGAAAAAAACAATACTTTTTTCCCCACATGGGAGCGTTAATGGGATAATCTGGTCCACAGCACAATTTCAGCTATGAGGGATGTATCCCCATTTGATCTGTATGAATGAAGTCTTCACCTCACCATGCATGATGCTGCTGATGTGGAAAGTTCCACGTTCTGGCACTCCTGATCATCACTTTTGTGAGCACCTCTGGAAACCTGTGCAGCAGTACTGGAGTCTGGTTCCAAACAAGGGTACCATTTAGAAGCCATGGTCTTTTAAGTGGCCAGATGGCAAGTGGCATGGTAGCACACTTGTATACATGTGGTCATGAAGGTTAACTGTTGTGATGGCCAGTGACAAGTATCTGAGCCTTTCCAAATTGCTTCCGAGTCACCAGCACAGGAAATCCAAACAATACCTGGGTGAAAAATAAGTTAGGTATTGTTTCCTTGATTTCAGGCCAGCAGGATCCAAACCTCTTTACTCTGGTCTTCTGTCCATCTTTCTCAAAAAAATAAGCATGTCCAATACTCAGAAATGAGAGGAAATGGGATAATCTTACAATTGCATTGTGACATGGGCAAGTCTTCTGTCATTCCTCAGTATTTTGCCACTTCATGTTTTGCTTGGCTTCCCTTTCATGTTAACGAAAAAGACAACAGACATACCCATTATTTTTTTCTAAAAGGCATGATTGTTCTAGAGCAGCTATGTAATTTATCTTGCCAAGTATTGAACAGTGCTAAGTATCTGAGGCTTTCAGTAAGAGGATAACAATATTTTTCTTTCTTGCTGCCTAGAATTTAAACAAATACAAAGAAATTTAATGTATTAAAGAGGAAGATTAAATAGACTAAGTGTATAGTATTGGGAGCTAAATTGTTTTTTCAGCGATGGAGGAATATTGGCTAGCATTCTGGATTGCTGGAGCTACTTAGATGCCAAGCATTTAAGTTACTAAATGCAATTTTTTAAATAATCACGCTAGCAAGCTGTTTTTTTTTTTCCCCACAATGTTATTAAATAATATGCATAAACCTGGAATGTTGTTTTCTTAATATCAAAGGTGTCCACAGTTCTTAATGGCACCCAACGTGGGGCACAAAGGGTTGAGATAACAGCAGATCTGACTGGTCTAATTGTATTTGTGATAAGCATTCAGTTTGGGATTAATAATCATTCGTCACAATGCTGATTTATTTGCTCTCAAAGTTGTTGCTTCTGATCTCACAGTTTCAGGATGTCATACCTTACTTACAGCTGGTATTTGCTGTGTTAGTTTTATCAAGTGTGGGGCTTGGGCTAAGGTTCTTGTCTCACTGTAGTTTACGGTAATGACTTGTAATACAGGCAGGCTCCAGCAGCAGGGTGGGATGGACGTGGCTGTGGACTTGTACCTGGCTGTCCTGCTGCTCTTCACCATCCTGGCCCTCATTCTCGCCCCCGTCTTTGTGAGGCTGTGGGGAGCAGAAGGGGAGCTGCCCTGGGAGCACTGGCGGCCGAACCGGCCCGGGAGAGCAGCCTGGGGGACCACGCTGCAGTAACTGCTGAAGGGGACAGTGAATTATTTTGAGCCTGGTGGGCCCATGGCACTTCAGGCCAACAGAGCAGAGATGCAACATAGAGATGGACTCATGATTGAGGGGTGGACTTAGCAATGGATGCTGTTGCCCAGGTTATTCACAAGTGTGAACACTGCACACAGCCTCTCCTGCTCTGACTGTTACAAGAGATGGAGCCTGACATCATGGACCAGATGGACTCAGCAGCTTTATAGGGACTGGTCCATGCACTAAGATAAGAGTGCACTGAGATAAGAGTGATGGTATATTGAAAATGTGGGATCTGAGCATGACATGAATGGTATGGAATAAGGGGTGGATAATGTCCTGGGTTCAGCAGTAGTAGTAATTTTTCTCCTTATTGGTAGCTGGTGCAATGCTGTGTTTTGACTTTCGGCCTGGGAACGGTGCTGATAGCACCAATGTTTTTAGTTACTGCTCAAATGTTTGGTCTGGCCAGGGACTTTCTGGGCCTCATGCTCTGCCAGGGAGGAGGGGAAGCCGGGAGGAAGCAGAGACAGGACACCTGACCCAAACTGACCAAAGAGGTATTCCATACCACAGCACGTCATGCCCAGGATGTAACTGGGAGTTACCCGGAAGGGCTGGGGGACTGCGCGGTTGGACGAGGTATCAGGCGGTGCTTCGTCGGGCGGGGTGGGGCGAGTTATCAGTCGGCGGGTGGTGAGATGTTGTATTCTCTTCCCTTGTTATTTCCTTTATCATTGTTATTATTGGTGGTAGCAGTAGCGATTTGTGTTATACCTTAGTTACTAAACTGTTTTTATCTCAACCCATGGGAGTTGCATTCTTTTCAATTCTCCTCTCCGTCCCTGACTGCTTGGTTTTAAACCACGACATCAGCTATGTCCAGTGACAGTGGGGACAAACTGAAGCACAGGAAACTCCATCTAAACATAAAAACCCCTTTTTTTTACTGACAGGGTGATTAAACACTGGATGGCCAAAAGAGGTGTGAAGTCTTCATCCATGAATACAGCCATAAACCCAAGCAGGCATGGTTCTGGACAGCCTGTCCTAACTGACCCTGCTTGAGGAAGGGTGCTGGGCAAGCCAATCTTGTGACATCCTTTCCAGCCTCAACTATTTTGTGATTCACTGTGTTTATTTTCAACCTTACGAATTTCATTGTTGGAGTCTCTCTGCTTTCCCGCTCTGTCATGCTGGGGAGACTGCTTGCTGCACTAAGATTTTGCTATCATCTGCTGTCCTCCTAAATATGATCACAATTTGAATTACTCAGGAAAAGAAAATACTGAGCTTGTCTCTCAAATTGCAGAGACTGAAGATGGTTCTGGACAATGGCTTAACAGTTAGAAATCTAAATACAAGACCCTGGGGATGACAAATAATTCCTTAAAAGAGACCTCTGAAAGTGGAGGACCTCTTAGCAAGTTGTTTCATAGAATCATAGAATAGTTATAGTTGGAAAGGACCTTGAGATCATCTAGTCCCAACCCCCCTGCCATGGTCAGGGACACCTCCCACTAAACCATCTCACGCAAGGCTCTGTCCACCCTGGCCTTGAACACTGCCAGGGATGGAGCATTCACAGCTTCCCTGGGCAACCCATTCCATTGCCTGATCACCCTCACAGTAAAGAACTTCCTCCTTATATCCAATCTAAACTTCCCCTGTTTAAGGTTGAACCCATTACCCCTTGTCCTATCACTGCAGTCCATAATGAAGTGTCCCCTTCCCAGCATCCTTACAGGCTCCCTTCAGATACTGGAAGGCTGCTATGAGGTCTCCACGCAGCCTTCTCTTCTCCAGGCTGAACAGCCCCAACTTCCTCAGCCTGTCTTCATACAGGAGGTGCTCTAGCCCCTGATCATCCTCGTGGCCTCCTCTGGACTTGTTCCAACAGTTCCATGTCCTTTTTATGTTGAGGACACCAGAACTGCACACAGTACTCCAAGTGAGGTTTCATGGCGTGTTATTGTCTGTAGGTGCAGCAGAAGTAGGTAGATCTCTGAGCAGTGTTTGACACCAACTCTATCTTTGACATGAAAGTGCAAACTACACCTAAAACCTCTGGAGAAGAGGAGCTTTGGGCTTTCTTTTCTTGGTAGCTTCTTGATAGTACATTGGCATTATTCTTACCATCACTCTCTTGTCTACCCTTTGCTCCAAGTAAAGATGCACTTTTGTTAGTAGAGATTTTCAGTTTAGCCAATATTAGAACCGTGTTTTGCAGTCTGATCTTTATTCTTGATTCAGGACTTACAGTCTCTTCTTCTGCAATGTGGTAATGAGATCTGGGATAATAACGTCAAGATGTATCAAAACAATTGGATTAAGGGAAGCCCTTGGAATAGGACAAAGGTTGGTATAACTTACTGGATCACGTGGCTGACTGATAGCCAGTTCCCTAGAGACAAAGTTTTTACTCCTGGCAGAGCTTAGCATTTAGCTTTCAGCTTCTTTCATGATCAGCATTTTGTATCCAATGTTTTAAAATGTTTGGAAAATGCAGCATAAGGGAGATTGAAGGTGTTACCTTTAATTGGACTAACTTAAAAAATTAATATTGAAAAGCTTTCTCCTAGTTTTGTTGTTATTGACCTGATCTGAAGGATGGCTTGTGCTGTTCTGGAGGAGAGGAGGAGGGGAGTACATTTTTGGTTTTGTTTTTTGTGCTTTGTTTTCTGGATTCTGGGGGGACAGAAGAGGTTGAATTCATAGCCAAAACTGAGGAAAGAAGTAGCGGAAAAATTGGGAAAGGTTTTGTGTATAATTTCCTGTAACTACTATTAATTTAAAACAGTAAAGTCTGATCATGAATAGGAAACATTTTCTAAACTATTTCTACCTGTTGGTCTGCCTGTGCCAATTTGTGCCTAGATCCAGCTGTGAAAGGGTCTGTAGTCAGCTTGTGGCTGTTGGTAACAGCATCATCAATTCACTCTGCCTTGACCCTGGTTTTGAAATACATCTCTACCCCACTTCTGTGGAAGATGAACTCACTGCCACAAGCACAACGTTTGGCTTAAGGAACAAGAGTGAGATAATAATAAGCAAGAATGGGTACCTATTTGTCAAGTTTAAACCCAGGGAAGTCTGAAGGGTGGATGCAGCTTTATTTTTTTCTTGGTGAGGTTCTTTTTCTAATCATTGCTAATTACACTTAGAAAGTGGCTACCTTCTTGAATTATTGCAATTGCTAGCTTTGACCTCAAAATAGTACTTTGTCGTTCTTGCCTTTCTCTTTCCATTTCTCCTGTAAAACTAATGTTAGATAAAAGTGAGGTAGATTCTTTTCTAGCTTATTCATTAGCAGCAGCAGCAATGTTGTTAATTATGTTTTGATTGTAGAGCCTGTATTATGAGTGGCCAGAGAACACAGAATTAGTTTCAGATTTTCATAGCTAGAAGGTGGGAAAATCCTCCTTTGATTTGCAGGCTAAGCAGATTTACTCTGGAGACCATTGAGGCATAATAAACTGCAACTTTTATGCTTTTTCATTTATTTCACTGCTTTCAATGCGCAAGTTTTACTGTGGGAAATCATACACCCAACCTCTCGGAGGATCCAACTCTCTTCTTTACATACACCATCCTCTCAGCTTCAGCCAGTATTGGTTTGGGGTTTTTTCCCCTCTTTTTTAATAATCTTAGAAAAATTTTTAAAAAACTTAGTCAAAATGTGTTCCTCAGGAACCCTTAAGGAGCTTTTTGTGTCTTCATGTACTTCAGCATTACCAGTTAGAAGCCTGTCAAAGCCCACAAACCACCAGTAGGCAGTACTTGCGGCAAGTAGGATGGTCACTGGGTACTTTGCATCTTGAATTACATCACCTTTTTTTTTTTCTAAGTTTTGTAGTTTATTTAAATTTGCAGAAATTTTTAATCAGTTAATAAATACTATTATTTTAGTCACTGTCTGTGACTGCAAATATCCAATCCTTCCATTAATAAAAATGCCACCCCAAGCTCATGACTATGAGGGGTTGTGGTACTTCGTCAGATACATTTATCTAAAAAATTTCTTTTTCCCACCTCCTCATCCCACCCTGAGGTACCAGGATTTCCAATGAAACCGAAATGAAGATATCAAGTTTGTCTGGCACTTCATTTCTGACTTGCTGAATCTTCTGATAGAGTTGTCTTCATAGTCTGCATTGCATTTCTTCTATATTCTTTTGTACCTTTCCAAGTGCATGTGGGGTTTTGTTAGTCAGTTGGATATGATCAGCATTAGAGGAGTGTCTCTAATAACTAAATTTTACTCCTAGTGTCTATATTAAACTCCCTCAGTTCTTCCTTGTGATTTCTTCTGAAGAAGTCAGTTTACATATGTTCCTTTGGGCTTTCTGCATCAACACTCAATAAGTACTCTGTGTTGATAAAACATGATAGCTCGTTCTGGAAGAATCCCTGAAAGCACACTGCACACATTGCATTGCACAGAACCAGCAAACCATGTTTAAGATGATCTTAAGCAGGGCAAACTCTTCTCAGCCCTGGTTTCCTTGGAATTTAGTGTAAACTTAAATGCCTGATAAGGAATTTGAGGTGCAACATGGAACAATCACTTTTATCCGCAGTTTATGTTGGTATTAATTTTGTCCTTGGTAATGAAAGTGAGTTTCTTGCTTTTCTTGCTTTTCCAAATCTGTACCAGTAGGATGTATCAAGCAACTGCTCAGCCTAATATAATGGAAGTAGAACATTAGCACTAATCTTTGTTGGGATATTTGTGAGAGGGGAGTGAAAAGGGGGAGAACTTGCTTGTCAGATCTGCAGTGTCTGAGCCTTGTCGAGTCTGACCAGAGGAAAGGCAGCTGTGTCCGAGCTTCAAACACGATCAGCTCCTGAATTCACCCTACAGAATGTGTGTGGGAAAGCTGCACATAACAGGAAATACTGGACTATTAAAAATTCTGGTAAGTTTCAAGGAACTAAGCAACTAGTGAAATAGAAGTAGGTGCAAGAAATATTTAAAAAGGAAACAAACACAAGTAGAGAGAAAAACAGGCAGGGATTTAAATATATCATAAGCACATCACAACTAGTTCATCTGATAAAGGAAGATACAAGACACAAGAAGTGACTGATGTAGCTCAAAGATTTGACGGTACAAAGGTGCCTTTACTTGAAATGATGAAAGGAAATAGGGTGAAAATCAGAATTCAGGTTTATTTATGATGTAGAGACTAACAGTAATAAAAAAGGCTGAGTAAATGCTGCAGAGAACTAAAGAGAAATAAGAAATTGTTTACGGGGGGGGAGGGGGTGTGTGTAAAGAAATCATTACTAAATGGAGAGTCAACCAGTAATCTAAAATGGATGAGCTACTGAACTGATTTCATAAATGGGCCTTTACAAAGGGGAAGAAAACACAGCAGCAGATAGCCTATTCATAAGTAATGAAGACATTTCAAGATGTCGGATGGTAATAGACTACTTGGAAAAGATTACTATAAATAGGAAAACAGTTCTACGTACAATATGTGTCCTTTATGTTAAAGCAATTAATTACAGTGTTTTGCAAAACATTGAGAATTATTTTGGAGGATAATAAACTGCTAAGATAGCAAGGGATTGCAGGATCTATTCAAAGCACTACTGTGTGTCCTTTTCCTTCCCTCAGGAAAGGGATTCAAGTCAGTATTACTCTGTACATAGTAAAACATTGTCAGAATTCTTTTGCCTCATTATCTATATTCACTACAAAAAAAAAAAAACACACCACAAAAAACAAAACCCAAAACCAACTGAAACCTCCAGTCTTTTAAGCTATGTGTAGTGCTTGAGAGTGAAAAGATGGGCATAAATAGGCTTTTCCACTACCGGCACCAGGGACTTGATGTCCAGGCTCTGGCTGGAGTTGTCTTTCTGCACCCACCTCCCCAGAGCAGCCACTGGCAGCAGCTCTACAGGCTCAGGAGCCAAGTGGGAGAGGGGGGCCAGACACAGGGCACTACCTCCCTTTGTGCCTGCAGGGCTGTGAGCTCTGCACTGCCTCCTGCAGAGCACCTTGCAGGAAAAATGTGCCACAAATGAGTTGGGAACACAAAATATGGCAAGCTTCCCCAAGGAGGAAACTGGTACACTTGGAAACATGTCTGTCACACATGCAAGTCTGCTGGGGAGTACCTTCTGTGCTGAGGTGGAATTCTCTGGGTGTTTGTTCTTGCCTTGTTAGTGAATGCAATGACTCTGGTAACTTAACGAAGTAAAATAACTCCTTGTTTAAGGTGTGTTATTCCTTTAAGTTTGGATTTATTCTGCTAGTGAGTCTTCAAATAATCAAAGTCTACTCAGGCACAGTAACGTAAACCCCACTGAAAGTATCAGGTTACTTGCATTACATTAAACAAAATGAGGTTTGCACTTATAGGAAGAATTTTTTTAAAAAAACTAATATATAGTAGGTACCACACCAAAAATAAGTAAGATTCTTACCAGTGGCTTCTAGTCAAGGATTATATTGTTTGACATACACAAATGGGAGGAAAGAAATAACAACAGCATCACAGAATTCTGTTAAAATGTATACAAATTTCTCAGTCATTTTTGTATTAATATTTTATGCAAGATAACAAAAAGAAATTCAGAAGTCGCTGAATGATGGGGAGAGTGAAAATGTGTAAGGTTGGCACTACAAACCAAAGATTTTCCCCATGCTACAAAAAATAAATTGTGGAATTAGTGCAAAGCACTGGCAGTTAAAAAAATGATGGAGCAGCTGCTGTGAGATTAGTAAATGTGCATCCCAGGCAACACCATTTCTAAAATAATTTTTCTGAGTAAAGCTGTGTTTAAGGGCTGGAAGTAATGATTTATGAGGAAATATGAAAAGAATTAGATATGTTTAACTTGGCAGAATAAATGAAGAGTGTTGTACTTGTCCATGAGCATATGAAGAGCATAAACAGAAACCATAGAGAAGAATTGTTTTGGACAGGGCCTAAGGAATGCAAATGAAATGTATTGTGATCATAATACAAGAAGGAAAATGTATCTTGGGTATCAGGTAATATCCTCCATTAGCAAGATTTATGATACCCATCATGATAGGAGTATGAAGGAAATGATGGAAAGTCCATTGACTGAGTCAACTGAAATTGGATTAGAAGATGTATAACAGTTCAGCCCTGAAAAGGAGATTGTCATATGCCTAACAAACATTTCAGACTGTAGTGAAACCGTGGCACACTAAAATGTATTTCAAAGTTTTCCCTCGACTTCAGTGATGCATAGGTTCTGTCTTGGAGTGAGAATTCAGGAGTAGAGTCATAGGGTGATTGTGGCTTGCTCAGGCAATGCTTCTCTCTCATGGGCTTCTCTCTCACCTGAAGTTCCATCTGAAGCTCGTGGCAAGGAGTCTTCACAAGTAGCACTACAGCTATATGCTTCCTCACCCAGTGAGTGTCCCTGCAGAGACCCTACAGCTCACTTCAGAAGCTCAAGAGTGTCAAGTCTGGTTGCGTGGCACTGCATCAGAAAATGCTGGTTCTGGTTGTCTGATGATAAGCCTAAGTGGTAGACTTGGAAGGAGTCCCATTCTTTTTCACCTTCAGCAACTTGCTTTCAGGAGTCAGTTGCTGCCAAAGCTGCAGCAGACTGATGGTTTGGCATCCAGCATCAAGTGTTTCTTTGGCGCTGTTCTGTATCTTATATCATGCTCAGCACAAAAGAACTTCTGAGTATTTATTGAACCTCCTTCCACATCTGTCTTCATCACAGGTTCTTGGGTCAGTGCTATGGTCATGACAGCAGGTTTTGTTTAGATTATAACCTGAAACATGGCTGCACTTTTCAGCTCCTGGAAACCTGCCGTACGGTGGTGGCTGGTTGGGTTTTGCCCCATTTTAGCTGTCTGTGCAGCAAGTTGTTGTTTCACTCATACCATGTTTTCAGGGCTGTACTCTCAGCCTTGAGTCATTTGCAGCTTTCCCTTCAGGGAGCCTGAGGGAACTGCACATAACCTCTTTGAAGAGTTTAGACGAATGGTTGTCCTTGAATGGTCCCTTGTGGATCCAGAGCAGTGGTCTCCAAGGTGGGATGTGCAAAATATATTTTGTACAGCTAAAAAATTTTAAAAATATAAAATGATGTTTATTCATCCCTGTCCTTTTAAAATTTCTATTTTTGTGTACACTGTATAAAGTACTTCATACAGCAGTACATGTGTATAATTCATAAATAATTACACATATATTGGTCTGCATGCTCAACATTTTTTACCAGTGAGGGGTGTGATCAAAAGAAGTTTGGAGACCACTCATCTAGGTGTTCAGGGAATGCTGAGGGTGGTGGCCATGGCAAAAAGACATTGTTTCACACAGAGAATTCTAAAGACTGATACTAAACTTTTAAGAGGGAATATGATGTAAAGATATAAAGTAACGGAGAAAAAAAAATGCCTAGCCAAAGCCACTGGGAGTTCTGTACTCCCTGTGTCGTCCTGTAAGTGCGTGAACTCTTCCTTGTCTACACTATGGAATATTTTAGCCTTATCTAAATCCACAGCTGCTGTGCAGTTAAATAATGTAATAAATCCTGCCTCGTCTTCCTGGTCTCCTGTGTCTCCCTGCTTGTTCTCAGCAATGGATGTGTGGCTCTGCTTGCTGTTTCCATCTGCTTTCACATGGAGTATTTAGGCTGAGCTTGGATGGTCAGGGGCATCCCTCCTCAAGAAAGGCGATGAACAGCAGCAGGTTCCAGCCAAGGGCTGGCATTGTGTTTTCAGCTGTATCCAGTCTGTCTGACCATTCAGAACATTAATTTACCACTATGTAAAAGCTTCCTGCTCACGGCCTGGGGCTTCAGCACCGTGTTTATAGTGACAAAGCCATGGCTCTAGTCAGTGTGAGGCCTTCTCGGGAGATGGAATGTACTAAATAAGGAGAAGTGATATCAGTTTTATACCATCGGTCTCTGACTGGCATCAGCAATCTGGTATTTCTTGAGGCTAATAACTTAGCTATAACTAGGCAGTTTTTCTTGTACAGTGCAAATGGCATGTACCTGTTGCCAAAGCTATGTGCTGCCAAATTTCAAGCCTTCATTCCAAATGTAGATGTTAGAGCTTTCCTTACCTATCATGAGCCATTAAATATCACTCAATTACCCTTGTATTGAGCCTTTTTTTAAACTCAAGCTTACTTTACTGAAAGACATCCTGTCTTGATTTGAAGACATTAAAAGATGAAGAATTCTCCTTCCTTTGATAGGGTAGGGGTTTTTAATGTCTAATCATTCTCACTATAAAACTGTGCCTTATTTCTAATTTAAGCTGGTCTGGCTTCAGCTTCCAGCAATTGGTTCTTGTTATGCCTTTCTCAGCTCGATTAAAGAGCCCTTTAGGACCTGGTATTTTCTCCCTTTGAAGGTACTTATACATCGTAATCAAGCCATCTCTTGATCTTTTTAATAAACTAAACAGATTGAGCTCCTTAAGTCTTGCAGTCTGAGGCAGTTATTCCAGTTCTCAAATAATTTTTATGACTCTGCACTGTCTCCAATTTTCCTGTGTCCTTTTGGAAATACGGTCACCAGAAACACAGGCACTCAGGGAATTTACAGTCAACTGTTTGACCATATTCCCTAAATCCTTTAGATTCTCTTATTTCTATGGTATGGTTTCCCCAGCCTGTTTGATTTTTATTCCTTGCTCCTAGAAACCATGACCACTAATATAATTTGCTTCAGGTGAGACAGGAGTGCTTCAAGACAGGTAATCTAGCACCAAAAACATGTAGTGTGCACTCACCAGAACCAGAAGCTTTAATTGCAACATCTGGGAAATATAAGGGATAAAGTTTATTTTCTGAATATCTTGTTAATAGTGTCTTTCCCACTTGGCCACAAGCTGTTTAATTCTGTCACTTGCTCTGGAACTCCAGTCTATCAGAAAGCCTGTGACAGAGAAGTGGTATTTTTACAGACTATTTGGAACAATACTAGCCAAGGAAATAGTGTTACACATCACCAAGAGAGAAGAGCATCTCCCAGAAGCCAGACATGGTATAACAGAGCAGCACTGTGTCCAGCACTCAGGCTGGGAGGCAACCTCCTCCTGAGGCCAGGCACTGCCCTTTCCAGAGGGTGTTCTGCAGCCTTCTCCGACCTACTGATCCACTGAAATGTTATTTGGGGGCATGTCAGCTCCTGGCATGGATGTTAGAT
Source organism: Pezoporus occidentalis (assembly GCF_034315485.1). Lineage (NCBI taxonomy): Eukaryota > Metazoa > Chordata > Aves > Psittaciformes > Psittacidae > Pezoporus > Pezoporus occidentalis. The sequence continues at coordinate 1,054,143 of NW_026913457.1, forward strand.
AAGAACAGCTAGTTTCACTCTTCTTTAAATATAATTGCACCACCTTTTCTGATGTTTACCACATGATGTTTCTGATGTTCTTCCCCATCCTTTAAATGTGGAGATACCATGCTTGGTTTGGGAAATTCCGACCATCAGAGAGAGCCCTTGAAAGCACCCATGAGGGGTATCCTATTGCTGTCCTGGTGCCCCCAACCACTGCCAGAGCGCTGACGCCAGGCTGGACCTTCGCTCTCATCTCTGTAACTGTTCTTAAGCTTTTCTGGCCTGCTTGTATTAACTATTTTAAGTAACTAGTTTACTGAAACTGGGATCTTTGTGTATTTTATGTTCTAAAATGAGAACTTGTGCTGTTTGGGGCCTTCAGGAACTATTATAGATTTATTTTTATAAACTGAGCTTACTCACTTTTGTAGGTGAAACTGGGGCTTCTGCAGCCCTCTGGTAAGTGATCTTAGTGACCAAAACAGTATTTTCACTCAGCAACAGTCTTAGGAGATAATACAGGTGATGGTGGCCAAACTGGAGGACACAGTTCAGGAAAAGTACTCACTCTTCTTAAACCCAGGAAGCTGCATTTGGTACAGGGAATGATGTTTGTTATCTAGGAATTTCCCAAACCCATCTAGTTCTGCTTCCAGGATTCAGCTGTTGTCTTGTGGTGGTTTTTTTTCTCTGCAACAAATCTGTGTTTATTGGGGGACAGTTGATGACACACACCCCTAAAACCCAGATCTTTCCTCGTGTAGCCCTATTGAGCCTGTTTCTGTTGAAATCTGCTCACCCTTTCTGGTCTTCTTTCCTATTCTGTTCTTGTTATTAATCACTGATATCTGATGAGTATGAGGAAACTAGAAGCCAGTTTTGGGGTATCTTGTGTTGACAATGTTAAGTGTTTTTTTGTTGTATCAACCAACCCTCGCCTCTGAGGTATTTGTCCTCACAATTATCCGCAAGGTACGCAACAGCTCTCCCCCTTGTTTTAAGACAGGGAGAGAAGGAGCTAAGGCAGGGGAAGCTTCATCTGGTCAGTGCTTGAACTCAGATCTTCAAAATGTGGGTAACTGTGCCTCCTCTCTGCTCCATCTTTCATCCATGCACAGCCTCCAAGACATTCCTTGTTCAAGCTTCACGGTGCCTGCCCAGAGAGTTGCACAAAGGCTGCAAGTTGCTTGTGGTCGCATTTATAAAACATTGAGAAAAAATAGGCATAATTGCAAGTTTAATGTTAAAGAAGCATTCTTATTTCCTTTCTGGAGCCGATGAGACGTTTTAACGCTATCCGAAGCCACAGCATCACGGTGCGCGCAGAATCGGAGCCTTCCACGCGGTTTGAGAACCGCCGGGGGCTTCTGCCGGTGTCGCCCTCGGCGCCGGTTACCCTCCCTCAGCAGGTCCTTGTGCTTCCGTTAACCCGCCATGTGGGAAGAAAAAGGTGGCAGAGGCCCCGTCCACGGTGTTCGCTTCTTCAGCGCAGGTTCGCATCCCTCCGCCTCCTGCCCGGCCCTGGGCTGGCACGACGCGCAGGGGCCTGAGCGCAGCGCCTGTCCCCTCCCGAACGCCCCGGAGACACCCGCGCCCCGGCAACATCGCGACCGGGGCCACCCCGTAAGGAGATCACCGCTCCCGGCCGCGCTCGGTGCCCGCTTCCCTGCACAGAGATCCCCGCATCAGGCGGCGCTCAGTGCACGCTGCCCCGCACTGAGGTCCATGCGCCCGGTCGCGCTCCGTGCCCGCTATCCCGCATAGGGCTGCCCGGGCCCGGCCTCGCTCCGTGCCCGCTGTCTCTCACACTGGTCCCCGCGCCCTGCCGCGCTCGGTGCCCGCTGGCCCTCGCAGGACTTTCCAGGCACTGACACGCTCGGTGGCCGCTGCCCCTCACAGGGCTGCTCGGGCCCGACCACGCTCGGTGGCCGCTGTCACGCAGAGGGCTGTCCGGGCCTGGCCTCCTTCCGTGCCCGCTGTCCCGCACAGGGCTGCCCGGGCCCTGCCGCGCTCGGTGCCCTCGGCCCCTCACAGGGCTGCAGGGCCCGGTCGCGCTCGGTGGCCGCTGTCCCGCACCGGGCTGCTCGCGCCCAGCCGCGCTCCGCTAACGCCGCGCCGCACCGCACAGCCATGTCTGCGCCCGGTCCCGCCCTGCGGCGGACGCCGCCGGCGGCGCGGCAGCGCCCCCTGCTGTGCCGCGGCGGCACCGCGCGGCCGGGGGCTGCCTGCGCGGGTTCTGCAGCCGCCGCCCGGCCGTGCTGCTCTGGAGGTGGGAGCCGCAGCGCGGCCGCGGCTCCGCTCCACGGCGCCTCTTACTCAGCCCGTGACTGCGGGGGGCGTTGGAGGCTGTGGGAGGGGGCGGCCGGTGGGAGCACAGGGGAGGGAGGGGGTGCCCGCGTGCCGGTGCAGCAGTGCTGGGCACGGGCTTGTGCCCTTGTCTGCGGGCCTCCCGGTGCGGTGGAACGCACGCAGCAAGGCGCATCTGGCAGCAACATCGTGCCCGACCTTCACCGAGCTTCATCACCTGCGGCTTGGGCGGGAGTGACGGGCACTGCGCGGAGATTGCATGCGATGCTTTGCGTGTAGTGAGACGGAAGTCGGTGCTCAGGAAGGGCGCTGTGCCCTCGATGTATCTGATGTGAGGCAGGGCAGTCAACTGAAGGTACAGCCGCTGCCTCGGCCCCCTGCAGAGGCTGCCTGCCTGTGTTACCTGCGGAAGCTGGAGGGTTAGTTCAGCAACTGATGCATAGAACACATCAGTCGGGAGTTTCCCTGGGCTGTTCATCAGCTCCCTAAAGGTGCCTTGGAGATGAGCTGCAAGCAGAGGCCACAGCACCTCTAACACAGATGAGGCTCCCCAAGGAAGTGTGGTGTGAAGGGCACTCGTGTATTTGTGACACTTCCAGCACTCCCTCTGCGTTCCAGCCTCATTCGCTGGCTCCTCAGCCAGGGCCTGGCACTGACACCCAGCACGAGCAGGCTGCTGGCTGGTGAGAGGTGTACACTTACGGGAGAAAAGACTGAAGGTGCTGGAAAAAAAAACTTGGAGAAAACCTTCTACAAATGGGGAATATCATTCCCATAAAATAAAACCTGGAATGGGAAAGGAAAGGCAAGGCATGAAAGAGTTAGTGACAAAATATCATGTATAGCCAGGAAGATGATGGTTTTATTGGTATTGCGGGGGGGGGGGGGGGGGGAGAGAGAAGCTGAGAGGCAGCGAAAACACAATTTGGCCTAAAATTGAATTTCTCTGATAAGGAATTTCAGAAGCGGCTGCCTCATTCACTGTGCGGCCAAATAATCATATGCGCTTTAATAATCTTTATTTTACAGGAGTACGTTGCCAGGGCAACAGAGTGTAAGCAGGAGAATAGCACCTTGCGATCACAAAGACAAATCGCAGAAGGAAATTTCAGTGAGTTTCTCTCTCCCTTTTGCAATGTAATGACGACTTATTTTTCATGCACTGATTTAATAATCTTATTGAAAGGCCCTTTCCCTGTTTCTCTCATTCTTGTCTGTCTGAGCGTGGACAATGGCAAAAACCTGGAATTGTCAAGCCCACTGGGCTAAGCAAACTAACAGATGTAATATGTTTAGCATTTTTATGTAATTACTTTTTATTGCTATTTTACCCCTACTTCTCTTCCTTCCTGGTTAGTTGCCAGTTCCTTTCCATGCTGGCCCAATCAGGTGATGGTGAGGGGCTGGGAAAGAGTTAGTAATTGACTGCATTAATCGGAAATTATTAGTTGGACTTGTTTTCAAGGGTAGGGGCTGGTTGCAGAAATAGACCTTTTAGGAAGGGATGAATTGAATTATGGTCAATGCAATAATGAAGCCTCTAGGCTGTAATCTGTGGAGAGGACGGTCATCTTCACAAAGGTTTTAGTGTTATTTATAATGGGCTCTGCTCTCTGGGTGAAAAACAATATGTTGCCCTACTGACATCCAATGGATGTAGGTGTCTGGATTAGCTGGTCTGAAAAACAAGCTGATTTGGTGTCATTAAAAATGAAAACTTCTGAAGATGTTAAATGTTGGTTAAACTGAGGGTGGAACGTTGCTACCAAACCTTGGGCAGGGTGCCGTTTGTGACAAGTCTGTCTCCTGTAAACATTTTGCCTTGTACTCTTTCCCAAGGGCCAGAGCTCGAGAAGTAAGCATGGGAAAAGCAAGAGTTGTGGGCTGCAGAGCAGGAGGCAGGGGCAAAGTTCTGTGAAATTAAGTCTGAAACCCACGTTTCCTTACTGCAGATGACAAATTCCCCAAAGCTAGGAACAAAGGCTGTCACTTGAGCTCAGCTGTTCTGTTGCACTGCAGCTTGATCAGGTCTCCTGCAGCACGAGGAAGCAGCAGAGCCTCTGAATATGTGTGTTTGGTGTGCTCACATGGCAAGGCTGCCAGAAAAGCCACAGGGATGCAGGTTTGCAACCTTATCCGGGAATGTCATGCTTTTGGAGGTTTGAATTCAGGCTCATGAGTGTTACTGCAATGAAAGCTTTCCATAGAAAGCTGGTTCTTTAAAAGCTGGGACATGGATTTACGTATTCTGCATTCCAAGAAATAATTAGTGTATGTAACAGTCAGGCATCATTTTCATCACAGGATTACTTCCTGCCAAATAGTTTCTCTTGGTGAGCACCCACCAAGTTACTCTGAATGTGAGATGTTCCTTGAACTAGGATTTTGTGGAGCAGCAAAAGCTGCTTTGAGACACATGGCAGGAATTGCTGCAAGCAAGAAGTGTGTTGTTTGATACTAAACATATATATATAAGTAGATATAAATAATCATTCATAGTTTACGAATGTGTACGTAGATTCAGTAGTTTAGGAACAAAGACAATACCTTTAATGTTGTCATAAAAGTAAAAAAGAAACACTGTCTTTTGTCTGAGGAAACATCTCAGGTTTCATCTTCCTGCTACTGACCAAAGGAATGAGCAGTGATTTAACTACTGCTAAAGGTTTTATCTTTTTAGGAAACTTAATGCACAATGCTAAACTATCTCATTGTTTCTGATATGAAAGTGTGTAGTATTTTCTGTAGTGATTTTAATAATTTTTTTTTTTTCAGGGACTAGTCTGATTACTAAAACATTTAACTAGCTTATGTTATTCTTACGAGAATTCCCCCCCCCCCCCCCGAAAGGGGAAAAAAAGGCTTTCGATAAAGCAGAAAAACTTGATTATTTATAAACCCACTTTTGTTTACTGTAAATGCACATGAGCACAGGTAGACTTAACCAGTCATAAGTAGGAGCTGTCTGAAATAGTAAAGAAAAGGGATTTGAAAATAGGTGGAAATTGTGTGCTCCATGAGATTCTAACACTTTATTTTCTTGTCAGGGGAGGAGGTAAGTATATGGAGAGAAACTTCTCTGTATGATTGTTACATTTTGGCTTCAACACTACTGAGAAAGTTATTTTCTTCCAAAACACAAAAAGTGAGTAGTTGAGATACATTTGCTTCTTCCCTGCTCCCCATCCCTCAGTTTGTACTTGCAAAGCTTTTACATAGTGTGAGGAGGCATAGAGGGGGATGAACACAAAAGCTTGGGTGCAAGACGCCAACCTGATTTGTCTTTCTTCCTGCATACCTGGGGTCTGCTTCATGTTGGAGTTACTTTTTAATAATGATGTTTCTTTGGGTTCCTGTAATGAGACAAATGAACTTAGAGAGACTTCAAGTTTAAGGAAACACATCTATTCAGAAAAGGACTTTTTATTCCTATCAATACATTTAGAGAAACTGTGGAGAGAAGCCCTTCTCTGCTCTGACCTTTATATTATCACAAAAGCTAGGAAATTAGGAAAGCTGTTTTAACAGTGATTGAGGAAAGATCTTACCCTTCCAATGGCTTCAGAGAGCTGGAATCAAAGTTGCCCTGGTTAGAAGAAAGCCAGGTAGCTTCTAGAAATCTCAGATCAGGTTGACAATGCAAGATTTATCCATCATTCAGATTTAGATGAAGTCAACTTCCATGCTGCTTTGAGTGACATTTAGAAGTCTCTTTTTTTATTATTTGATATTAGCTAGCTTCTGTTAGATCCAACTGTTCTTCTTCTCTAAGCTGTAGCCAAATCTTACAAACTTTTGTCATCTGTGCAGAGCCATGTTTCACAGAAACTCTGCACCTTGCTTCAGTTTCATGTATATATATATATAATCTACCAAAACCAGTCATCCATTCTGTGATTCTTCTATGAAGTCTGCAGGAAGGTAGCTGGCTACAACCAGACTGGACCACAAAAAGAAGCAGAATTCCAGGCTTGTTTGTGTTGAGGGGACCTTAAGAGTCATCCAGTCCTAACCCCTGCCACGGGCAGGGACCCCTTCCACTAGAGCAGCTTGCTCCAAGCCCCTGTGCCCAACCTGGCCTTGAACATTGCCAGGGATGGGGCAGCCACAGCTTCTCTGGGCACCCTGTGCCGGCGCCTCAGCACCCTCACAGGGAAGAGCTTCTGCCTAAGAGCTCATCTCAGTCTCCCCTCTGGCAGGTTAAAGCCATTCCCCTTGGCCTGTCCCTACAGGCCCTCGTAAACTGTGAGGCACAACAATGAACTGCTGACTGCCAGGCACTGGACAATTATTTTTTTATTTTTTTTTCTGTTGGCTCTGAAGACTGAATTCTTGATTTCTTAAAGCAGAACTGGACAGGAAGACTGTTTGCTGGGGGTTCTTCTACAATTTTAAAATCTTCCCTATTTTAATCATAGTAAGTTTTAAAATGTAGAAAGTCAAAAGGATTGTTATCTGTTCTTTGTATGAATTGATGGGGAAACCCAAGGTTTAAAGCAAGATGGCAGGATCTGTACTTGCTGTAGGTAGAACAAGAGCTATGCACCACCACAACATAGAAGGGTTTGGTTTTGCACTGATTTTTGTATTTTCCTTAGAAATGGTAGGATAAAATTTTGGTACGAAATAGAAGCCCAGCTGCTTAAATACCTGTGATATTTCCATTACAAAATCCGGGCAATTTACTTTCCCCTTCCTGCTAGTTTGTATCCTGCTGTCTTTTGAAATGGAAACTCTTCTGACCCTGTAACCCCTGTGTTACTCTGAATAAAACTCTTTTTAATTGTGTTTTGAAGGAGCATGCAGGGAGCTCCCACAATACTAATCAGCTTTGCTGGTTTGGGTCTGTACCTGCAGGATTCATGTTGGCAGAATAACTTGATATAATTGCAGCTCTGCATCAGCGATTTAATGCTTAAGAACTTTAAAGGTACAGGTCTCAATTTCCATCAGCATGTTACTGCAGGTGCAGTGGCTCCTGTGTCCTCTTCCCACCTGGTGCACTGCAGGGGGTGATCAGCACTGCGTGCTCAGGGGCACCAGGAGCCGCACTGAGGCTTGCCCCAGCTGGACCCTGCCAGCAGGCAGCACACAGCATTGCCTCCAATTTGCACATGTTTGTTCATAGCTCTGCTAATGCGCCTCTGTTTGGCCTTCAGTGTTCCAAAAGTAGGAATGCCACTTAACCTGAGTCCTGGCTCCCTGCTACTGTTTGATCAGTAGCAGTAATGCAGTAACTGCCTCGGACAAATGACTATACTAAGAACACTCCCAATTGCCCTGTAATAAAACTGCTGGCCTTCCTGAAAGCGAAGATGATAGAAAGGGCAAGTATGATTGGAAGGTCAACAAGTTTGAGCACTGACAGAATGAAAGAAACAAATTATAACACCGAGGACATGATTCTGAAAATGCCCTGTGTCTAATTCTTGGCTTAGCTACAGCCAAGGTGTGTTACTGGAGGGGCTCACTGCCCTGCTTCCACACAAAAGGATGGAGGATCTCAGCACCCATGCAGCCCCTAGGTGGCTGATTATTTATATCTTAAACTGATTATTTATCTGTTAAACTTTAATACTGAACATCATTCACAAAAAGAGATGAGAAGCTACTGAGTATCATGGTGCAAGCCACTCCATGTGAGAAGGAACCCCAGTGCCATGTGTCAGTGAGGTTTCCAGTCTTCATTCTCCTCTGCCTTGCCTGACATTAGCACTCCGTACAGATCCTGTCATGTACTGCTTCATCAACTCGACTTGTGTCACAAGTTGTCTCTTAATAAGGTGCAAGGGAAGCTTTTTTCAATGTGGTCTTAAGTGAGGCAGGAAAATAAAAACATGTTACAGCTTCTGTTTCCTGTCATCTTGTCCATCTGTCCCAGAGGAGACAGCCCAGCAGAACTGCTGTGCCTCAGCTCACCCAAACCAGAACTGGGAGAACAATCCTCTAGCTTAGGAAGCCAGCTTGTGGAAGTCCTGTTCTGTTTGCTTTGGCTGAACCACCTACTTCCTGTGGTAAAATAAGAATAAAAGGAAACTCTGGGGAGCTTTTGCCATCTTACATGTTTGCTGACACTAAGCTCCTTTAAATTGTGAGGATTTTTTAAAGGTTGATTGCCTTTTGGATTTGAAAACATTAAGATTCTGATTTTTTTAATTGTAGGATTGTTTTTTATTTTCCTGTTGTAAACCTGAAAATCATTCTGTGGGCCCACATAATAGTTTTGCATTTCCTGTATGTTTCCAAGACCCAAAGTATAAACAAAAACTCTGCTGATACCAGGCTGCTGTATGATTGTACCTCTGAAACAGCCTAGAGGGGCTTTGAGGAGCCTTTTGGAGTGCCCAGATGTGTCCCTGGAGAGCAGAGGGGCTGAATTTCTTTGGGGAAGGAGAAGGTGAAGAAAGAGGCAGCAGAAACAGAACCATAGTGCAAAGACTTGAGAGAACGGAGGTATTGCCCAGGCTCTCCTGCATTGTGGGACACCCTGGCAGCCCAGTCACACTGCGGCTGGTGCCGCTGCCTTACATGGCCAGAGCCAGTCCTGCCTCCCTGGAGCCAGACTCTTGCCTCTGCTCAGTTGCAGCTGCGTCATTTCTATAAGTCATTCAGTGCTCATTGGAGTAATGGCTTGAACTTGACTGCTTTATGTTCCAGGTGCTATTTTGACCCTTGGGCTATAACATCAGCCCAGCAATTATTCAGTTTCTTTTATGAAGTGCCTTAGTGTCAACAGGAAAGACTGCAAGATATCCCTGTGCAGCCTGATGTTCCGAGTACTCATCTGGGATGTACGAACACAGCAGTACCAGGCTTGGACATAGATCTTTTGCTGCCCCATGGTAGCTGTGACTGGTTTGTTAATGCAGTTTTTTCTGCAGTAGCAATTAATGCCATAACCTTTGGGCTTTATTTTTCCCTTGTTGTATTTGTTTACACAGGTAGATCATTTAACAGCTTGATCTGGTGTGCTTTATTACCCGAGAGCAGGCACGAAATACTGTAGAATGTATTATCATTTTCAAATGTGAAGTGTCTGGACGAATGAGTTTGAAACAAGATGTTGTGCTGACTGTAGTTTAGAGAGTTTCATGGGTAAAATAGTTCCTATAGAGAAAAGGTGTTAGTGATCAAAGCTTACTCCAGCAGAAACGGGAGATGCATGCCAAGTTGAGCCAGGTAGAGTTCAGTCTTGGTTAACCTGCAGGCCCCTTCAGGATGAAAACGGAGCAATCCATGCTTTTATTTACACATGCATGCAGAGGTAGATTTGTTTTCTGTAGATGAATATCCAAATCTTGATGATTATAACAGAGAAATGAGATCCCCTTTATTGTCATAGTCTTACCACAGAAGTGCTAACCCAGGACATGATTTCCTAACCATCAGAGCTGTTGAAACCTTGTTTCTGTGGCACTGCTCCTAAGAAATCTTTTCTGAATCATTTTTGCTCCAGGGTATCCTGCATATCTCGCTGTCCGTTTCAAGAACACTTCCTTAAATGAGGCATTCACAGATAACTCGCTGTTCCTTGTTTAGTGATTCTCTTCCACAACAAGTAGATCTTTTTTGGTGCAGGATGGAAGCAACCATTTTCTGAAGTCATAGAATCACAGAATGGTTTGGATTGAAAGAGACCTCAAAGATCATCTAATCTGGCCCATCTGCCATGGGCATTAACATGTGCCCAACCTGTGTCCAACCTGGCTTTGAACACGGCCAGGGATGAGGCAGCCACAGCTTCTCTGGGCAACCTATGCCAGCGCCTCAGGACCCTCACTGTCACCATGCCTTGTCTATCAAGAGCTGTAGAATCACTGTGATAATTCATGATACTAAGTTCAGGGTACTGTGCTATCAGCTGCAACTGAAGGAGAGATGTTGGCTATCAGGGAATTTTGATGATGTGGTATGAAAACCTTGCAGGTGAGTTGGAGAGTAATGTGCCATAGAATCATAGAATAGTTAGGGTTGGAAAGGACCTTAAGATCATCTAGTTCCAACCCCCCTGCCGTAGACAGGCAGGGTCACCTCACGCTAAACCATGTCATGCAAGGCTTCGTCCAACCTGACCTTGAACACTGCCAGGGATGGAGCCTTTACAGCTTCCCTGGGCAACCCATTCCAGTGCCTCACCATCCTCACAGTAAAGAACTTCCTCCGTAGATCCAATCTAAACTTCCCCTGTTTAAGTTTTAACCCGTTACCCCTTGTCATTATCACTACAGTCCCTGATGAAGAGTCCCCTCCCCAGCATCCTTACAGGCCCCCTTCAGACACTGGAAGGCTGCTATGAGGTCTCCACGCAGCCTTCTATTCTCCAGGCTGAGCAGCCCCAGCTTTCTCAGCCTGTCTTCATACAGGAGGTGCTCCAGTCCCCTGATCATCCTCGTGGCCTCCTCTGGACTTGTTCCAACAGTTCCATGTCCTTTTTCTTCTGAGGACACCAGAACTGCACACAATGCTCCAGGTGAGGTCTCACGAGAGCAGAGTAGAGGGGCAGGATCACCTCCTTCAACCTGCTGGTCACGCTCCTTGTGATGCAGCCCAGAATACAGTCAGCTTTCTGGGCTGCGAGCGCACACTGAAGCCGGCTCATGTTCATTTCCTCATCGACCAACACCCCCAATTCCTTCTCCTCAGGGCTGCTCTGAATCTCTTCTCCGCCCAACCTGTAGCTGTGCCTGGGATTGCTCCGACCCAGGTGTAGGACCTTGCACTTGGCATGGTTAAACTTCGTCAGCCCACCTCACAACGTGTCAAGGTCCCTCTGGATGGCATTCCTTCCCTCCAGGGTATTGACTGAACCACACAGCTTGGTGTCATCGGCAAACTTGCTGAGGGTGCACTCAGTCAACAAGACCGGTCCCAACCCCGATCCCTGAGGGACACCACTCGTTACTGGTCTCCAGCCGGACATGGAGCCATTGACCACAACTCTTTGTGTGCGGCCATCCAGCCAGTTCTTTATCCACCGAGTGCTCCATCCATCAAATTGATGTCTCCAATTTAGAGACAAGGATGTCGTGTGGGACAGTGTCGAACGCTTTGCACAAGTCCAAGTAGATGACATCAACTGCTCTACCCATGTCCATCAGTTCCGTAGCCCCATCATAGAAGGCCACCAAATTGGTCAGGCAGGATTTCAGCTTCCGCTGAAGCTCTTTTTTCCCTCGAAGTTTCCTCAGGAGCTCCTTATCCATCCAAGGAGGTCTCCTGGCCCTCCTGCTGCACTTCCTTCTAGTTGGGGTGCAACACTCCTGAGCTTGTAGTAGGTGATCCTTGAATATCAACCAAGAGTCTTGGGCACCCCTGCCCTCTAGAGCTATATCCCATGGAACCTTACTAAGCAGGTGTCACACACTTCCTGTTTTGATGCATTGGTCAGGAAGATTGCAAAAGATAAAGCTTAGTGGCTAAGTATGGCTAGGTGAATCAATAAACCACAGGATGTTTCGGATTCTGGAGCAGTAAGAAGTAGTGCAGGCAGTGGGAGGTGTTGGAAGTGTATGTGTTCACAGCTGTATCCCAAAGAGACCAGTGCTGGGGGACTGTGCCTATGCCTGAACGCAGGTACAACACTGAAAAGTAAGAAACAGTAGCAGGGAGCCTCAAACTGAATGGGCAAGGCCACAGAAAAAGTGGATGCAGGAAGAAAAAGAAGTGGGACCCCAGCACATCCTTAAAATTGCTTACTGTGAAGTGAGATATCTGTCTTCGCTGAGGCTTTGCCCTTAACTGTATGAGACAACTGAAGTAAAAAAGGCTCTTAACTTAAAATAATATTCTTTCCCTCTGCTCTGTTCCTTGATTAGCTCTTACTGATGTTCTAGCTTTAAACAAATGTCTCTAGTGAAAGCAAGTGGTGATTCAGTTTTGAGTTGGCCACATTCGCATTCTGGCTGTAGGTAGAGGAACATACATTGCTTCCTGTGAAGACCAGAGATCCAATTTCTGACTCATTCAGTCGAGTGGTGGCTAATCCTCAGGCTCCATACCTGTAGCCAATGTATTTCTTGAAAGTTACAGCACTTCTAAGGAGGGAAAGGCCATGCTTTTGCCTTGTGAGAGGTGAGTAGTTCTCAGGAGCATTTACACTCACCAGCCTTTGCTAGTCCTGCAGGTGCTAACAGGTAACATTTCAAAGGAGAGGCTCTGGAATTTTGTGACTTTTGCTGTTAAGTTGTAAGATAAAATAATTTTAGAGTAAAACAGAAGCTGTCCCTGCATCCAGCTGGGATTCGCAATTACATTGATGCAGGCACAAAAAGGCCAGAAGCTGTTGGAATTGTTGCCTGTGATATGGTTGATGTGTGGTAGGTGAACTGGTAAGATCTCATGAGAAATTTTATCTCTTTGGTGCAGCCAAAACTTAGAATCATAGAATAGTTAGGGTTGGAAAGGACCTTAAGATCATCAAGTTCCAACCCCCCTGCCATGGGCAGGGACACCTCACACTAAACCATATCACCCAAGGCTTCGTCCAACCTGGTCTTGAACACTGCCAGGGATGGAGCATTCACAGCTTCCTTAGGCAACCCATTCCAGTGCCTCACCACCCTAACAGGAAAGAATTTCCTCCTTAGATCCAATCTAAACTTCCCTTAAGTTTTAACCTGTTACCCCTTGTCCTATCACTACACTACTTACCAGAACAAAACTCTTCAAGTCCTTTTAAGCAGAGTCCTGGTTAAACTGCTGAGTAGTTTGTGAATAGAGGTGATTGCACTAATTGGGAGTTAAGACAGAGTGCTGATGGAGTTCACATCCCAGGGTTGGAAATCACAAGCAGTGAAAACTGAACTCACCATCCTGTTACCGCATCACCTTATATTTCAGAACTCACGAGCCTTTGTTCACATTAGAGACACATTCACGTCTTAACGTATAGTGCTTCCAATAGCCCTGGATCTGGATGCTTCTTTGAAGGCCAAGACAGATGGAGGAATATGGACCTTGATATTTGTGAGCTGAGCATAGCTCTGTTTGGTGCAAGAGTAGTAACCACCATGTGTGTTCTCATATTGGGAGTGGGCCAGGGTGGAGGTAGGGTGTTCTCTGATCACTTCTGATCAGCCCTCTGGTCACTTGGATCGCATGATGTATTATTCATGTCCACTCATAAAGCAGGAAGTTCTCTGAGGGCCTGTCAGGGTTTCTTACCCCACGTGTGCTTCTTACGCCCATTACACTGCAGCTGTAAGCAGAAGCATCTGTTCTGGTTGCAGACACATCTGCATCCCTTGCACTCTCCCTCTAAAGCAGGGTGGTCCTCTGTCTCTCTCATACTGTTTTCCTTTGGCTCCTCTACAGTAGGCAGATGCAGGTAATCGTATCTTTTCTGGAGTTTAGCACATGGGCTTACTTGCATGTGAAGATGAAAACTAGTTTTATACTTTGGAACTAAAGCACCAGTTCACTGATGGTCTCTAAGTGTTTAAGTCTGAAACCAGCCTGTGGCATGTTCTTTCTGTACAGCTGCACAATTGCTTTCTGGTTCTCCTGCCTCAGCAAAGGTTCTCTGAACAAGAGGCTCCCTTCAGCTGGTGCATCAACTAAAGACCACATCACACTTGACACAATTATCACCTCACAAGGATCAGAGCGATGACCAGTCTGAATCTGCATCAGGGACATCCCTGGAGCTGCATTCCTCTATGAAATACCATAGGATCATACTGACCTGAATGAGAAAAATCCCAGTTTATCAGTACCAGTGTGCAAGAGACCATTTCCACATAGTCTGCTGGGGTTGTGCAACTACCCTTGTAGTTGGGGTGCTTGGACTGCACTGTCTGCACAGGCACAGTACCAAAACCCAGGTCTTTGTTGCCTCCTCCTGTGCACGCATTCAGAGATCATTTGCCATCTATGCCTCTGCCTGCTCTGGTTGGTAATCACCTGACAGATGGCTCCAAAACTTGTGTATGCTCTTGCAGATGCTGTTAAGCCTCATTATCTGCTCAACAGCCTCACATGTGGTGGCACCTGTAGGCCAAATGGGATGAAGCGATAAATTTAAAAAAAAACAGTGTTTTTTGAAAATGTATGTCACCTTTCTTTGTCGGTCCTGATCACAAGAAAATGAGTTATAAGAAAAATCTGCTTTAAAAGATGAGTTTATGGATAAGTTTTCACTTTATTTGTCAAATGAATTTTCTGTGAGCTGAAAAGACATTAAGAAGGTTTTATTTGGTGTTTTTCATTGGGGGGGGGTAATTTTTTTATTATTCTGGTTTTTGGTCCATTTTTTCCTTGCTATATGGCTCTTCCAGCTGAGGAAATCCACAGTAATTTCCCAAAATGCTTTTCATGCCATCTTACTTTGTTGACTATTTTGTTTATTGGATTTCTTTTTTAAATTGTGTTTCCTTATGGCTTTCTCTTTAATTTCCTCTTCTTTAGAAGGGCTGCATGAAGGTAGGCTGAGTCCCAAAGCTATTCTAGCCTAAGTTCTGGTATTTTATATATATAAAACTCCAGGGCTGATGGCAATGATACCTGGGATTATTTATGGGTTTTCATAAAAAAGAAAGAGGAAAATACAGAATTGCATGGCTTCTCTTTTCCTTCCCCTTTCCCCAACCCCCTCCCCACAGAGGAGTTTAATGTTAAATGATAAATGTGGAAATTAGAGACCGTCGAGAAAATCCAATTTGGTGAGGAGTTTTAAAAATCCCATAATAAACGCCGAGTGAAATGTATGATTTAATGCGGGGCGCCAATGGCTGCTATTATGTGCTATTAGCAAATCGGGGTTGAGAGTGAATCTTTATCACTTGGTGAGTGCGGGCTAGGCCTGCCTTTGCCTCTGCTATTGATTTGTAGCCGCTTGTCATAATGACATCGGGAAGCAATGAATGGAAGATGTGCTTTTGATAGGATTGAAGGGGTGCAAAGGGGGGAGAAAAAATTCAGCAAGTTTTCTATCTCTTCTGCCTGATTAGATTTTTTTCTTCTTTTAAGAGCTTTCACATTCCAATAAAAATGCTAAATCAGCTCTGAAGCAGAATTGTTAGGGAGTAAATAGCTAGTCACATTTAAAGGAGGAAAAGATCTGACTTTACAGCTCTGACTTTACAGCAGTGGATGAATCTAAAGAATATTTCAGGCTCCACAAAAATGACAGTGGTGGGTGGTGTGAGGTGGCTGCGATCTCCCGCACCCGCAGCTCTGCAAGCAGCCAGACCCAGGGAGCTCATGTGAGGTATGAGTAGGCTCGTTGGAAGGCCCGGGAAGGAAACCTCAGAAGTGTCTTTATTCAGGAAGAGGAGTGAATGTTTCCTGATATCTGAAACAGAAGTGCCTGAAATGAAAAAAACAAGATTTTACCTTATCACAATGAACAATAAAGGTCTCCTTTGCACCTGGGAAAGGAAGATCTTTGTCACTTTGATTATAGGTGTTCTCCATCAAAAACCTAAACCAAGGTTTGATGGGAGCATAACTGCTGCACTTTTCTGAGAACGCAGAGTGCCTGTATTGGTGGATTTTCTCTTAGGCTGTTAGGAAGCAAGAATAGGCTTACTACCCGTTGTGGGTCTGGTGCACATGGTGAATGAGACAAAATCCATGTATGCTCAGGAGCATATCTGAGTGTGAGTCTACTTGTGGTGGTCCCCATAAATTTGCATTTCTGATCAGTAGATCCATGCCATTTTGATTTCCTGCCTCTCAGTCATTCTGCTGTCCGTGGGAACGGGGTACCTGTGTGCATCCCAAAGAGCAGAGTTCCACTTTTTGTTCCTTCTCATCAGAGTTTATATGCGCTTTCTCTCATTATTGTTGTTACTACTCCAGTTAGCTATGCTGAAGAGCTGTAGGCTGAGTAAGGGTTGTGACTCTGATATTCAGGTCCTCCTTTTTGGCCTAACCAGCACAGCTACTTCTACTTACAGAAACCTTCACAGTGTAGCCGAATGAACCTGCTTTCCAGGGCTCACTGTCAAGAGTATGAAATAGCAGATTAGAAATCAATGCAGAGGGTCCAAGTGCCTACTTCATCACTCAGGAGAAAGAAATACAGTATTTCTGGTCTGAGCCTTGCACTCGTTAAAATCACATCCTTTAAAAAACCCTTTAAATTAAAATGCTGATCAGTGGGGATGAGGAGAATTTCATGCAGAAGGAATTTTCCAAAGGCATAAGGCTGAAGACAGCGTGCAGGTTTAATGGGGTGTTCCCCATACTACCCACTGGTCTTACTGGGCGTTCCACGTGTGTGCAGTGCTTGTGTTCAGAGAAGTTTTTCATCTAGTATAACTATAACACAGCAGTCATGGGAAGATGGAAATACTTGGATAAGGGAACGGCAAGACTCACCTGCTTGGGACCTCCAAGTATTTCCATTAAGTGGCTGATAAATACTCCAATTTTGCCCAAGTTCTCTGTTCTTTCCTAAGCCCTTATGTTACAGATCCAGGGCACAAAGAAAGCATATGACAGAGCTCAAAGTAGGATCCAAGCCTTTTGACCTCTTGTAGATACACATGACTGTCTGTCTTGAAAGGCAATCTGTTGTTTGCTTAATTGTGTGATACAGGACGAAAACTTGTTAAAACCAGGCCAGGCATTGTTGTACTGTGGTCTCATGTCTGCTTCCCCCATTCTTGGATATAATCCTGTGCTCAAAATCACAAGCTGCTCTTCTACTGGAGATAGCTACATACTTGCAGCAGAAATTCAATGCAAACTCTTGATGTGTTTTATGCTGCTTCTTTGCTGCAGGCAGAATAGAGGAGATTACCACCTGACCCGCTCCTGCTCAAGAGCATCTGTTCACCGTGAATCACAAAGGGTCGGACTCTTCAGGAATCCCTCTCACCTCTCAAGAGCAAGCAGTTTCAGTGTGCTTGTACAAACAAGAGCACATTATTTCTACAGTCATGAATGAAAACATGGGAGCTCTTTGCTAGACAGGAATGGCTGTTTTGGTCCAGCCTTTCGTCAGGCCTGGTAATAAGAGAACAACTTGACTCTCTGCCTTTATTCATGAAAGTAAATGGAGGAAACTGGGAATCAGTTCTGGAAAGCTTTTGGTGCTAGTGCAGTATTGTTTCTAAAATGGCTGCTTGTGTGATACTTCTAAAAAGATGAATCCGTAACAGTGCAAAAGGCAGTGCACCAACCTGGTTTTCTGCCCTGTCCCATTGGCTCTTAGGTGCACATTTTATGACAGCAGTAGAGGAGGCTGATACGACAACAGCTTTCAAACATGAAGAAGCTGCTGCCAAGGGGAAGGAAATAATCTGTTTTCTGTGTTTAAGAATTAATGGCTTAAATAGCACCAAGGTTAGATCAGCAGCCCTAAACGTGAAGTCCGTGGACCCCTGGGGTTCTTTTGAAAGCTTTCTGGTCCATCTGTCTGTAAGTGTTAGCAGACGTGTGCTCTCCAGTTAAGTGGAACTGTTTATATTGTGAACCAGCTCATATGCAGATTTTGGTTGTCATCTTCAGGCACAAGGTTTAGCATATACTGACAAGTTCCTCAGCAACCTGGTCTAATTAGACCTGCTTTGAGCAGGGGGTTGGGCTCAATGACCTCTGAAGGTCCCTCCCATCCTAAATCATACTGTGATTCTGTATTACATGTTTTCTGGGAGCTCAGAGACAGCTTTTTGAAAGGTGGCAGGCAGAGGGTTGGACTAGGTGACCTTCAGAGTTCCCTTCCAACCCAAACCGTTCTATGGTTTTATGATTTTCATGTTTTGCCCCAAGGAAACTGGAGTTATGTGGCCCATGGCATGACTTTGAGCAGTCTGATGAAGTTGCACTAAATTCTAATGACTATTTATCTCCGTGTAAACTGAGACATATTAATTGTGTCAACACCTTCCTTTATTTGTGACAAGGGCAAAGTAGCACAAGTCTATCTTAACCTTGTATGTAGGACTACATGTAAAATAAACCAGGGCCCAAGACGAAAGACACTAATGAAACCTGGGCAACAGGGGTACCTGGGGTAGTTAAGGGCTTCTGGGGAGTCCAATTATTTCAGTAATAGCCATCAATCTAATTCCAGTTTCAAAGAAGAAGTTTAAGTGTTGCAGGGAGGAATTGGCACATGGCATTTATTTTGTGGCAGCTAGGTGAGGAGGAGAAAGAAGAATAGTTATTGCACTGTCATCTTTAGTCCTTGACAGTACCCTGCATTACCTGTCCTATTACTGTTCCCTGCTGGTCTCTTTGTATCCAAAGGAGAGGAAGCTGCACTGTCAAGACATGGGGCAGCTCAAGCTTTAGACATTTCTTCTCACCTTACATTTGCTTTACCCCTCCCTTTGTTTGTATTCATGAATCTGGCATAAACCTGGACACAGAAACCTTTAAAACCTCAGTGGCCAGGAGAAACAGTGGCATGCCAAGTCATGGCATGATTTTGGTAAGACTTTCTCAGGAGACTCAAGCTGAGCATTACCTGAACTATTTTTTCCCTCTGTCCCACTTTTGTATGCTTTCTTTTGGTTTAAAAAGGAGGAGAGAGCAGACTTTAACAGAAGCTTCTAAAATGGTCTCTCTTCTTACATCTTAGATAGCTCCTAAAAGCACATTGATCATTTTCAATTCAGAAGCTTTTCTTTAATAACAGTGTATTTGTTACACAAGACAAGTTGGGGGATGTTTATTGAGCTTCTGTCTATTAGAAAAGGGTCTTGCTCAGAGTTTCTCAGTGTCCTCAGCAGAGATGACTATAGGAATATAGGGAATATATTCAGGAAATAGGAATATAGGAAAATGATGTATTAGGATAAATCAGGAGTTGACTTAACTGTAGCCTTTATAGCAAAATGCAGAAAAACTCTTTTGCAGGCAGCTTCAAGGCAGCCTCTCCACTGCCAAATGTTCTTTCTGATTATCTCCTTAAAAACAAACAAACCAACCACAAAACAAACAAACCAACCAACTCAAATCTTACCTCATAAAGCACAAGAGCCTTTGCAGCAATTCCATCCAAGGGTTGATCAGGTGAGAAATATTGTCTTGTAGTGGTGCATGTTTCAGGTTAACTCATTTCTGTCCTCACAATGTAAACATCTAAATATTCATGGTCTTTGCTGCAGACCCTTCTTCAGGAATTAAGGGTGCTGTTTCTGGAGCTGTTTAAACCTTGATACCCCACCATGCTAAAAGGGAGAGTTCTATCCCCATCTCCTTCCTTTCCAAGCCTTGATATTTGTTACTGCCCCTCATTGTACTGTCAACTCATCAGCTGCACCATGGCTCAGATAAGAGGGGCAATCTGGGTGAGAACTGATGGGGTGACACCCACTTCTCCTCTTTGGAAGTTATCCAGGTATATTGGATGAAATCCACAATAAAACCATAGCAGGACATTTGCAGAAGGGTGCAGGATGCTCAATACCCACTGCTTTGGAGTGCAGGGGCAGCAAAGTGAACTCTTAGCATTGTCAGTGCTCAAGGACTGTGCTGTTAAGTTGCCAGGCAGCATGACAGCCATAGAATCATAGAATCCCAGACTGGTTTGGGTTGAAGGGACCTTAAAGCTCGTCCAGCTCCTACACCTGCCATGGGCAGGGACACCTTCTGCTAGAGCAGCTTGCTCCAAGCCCCTGTGTCCAACCTGGCCTTGAACACTGCCAGGGATGGGGCAGCCACAGCTTCTCTGGGCACCCTGTGCCAGCGCCTCAGCACCCTCACAGGGAAGAACCGCTTCCTTATATCTGACTCGAGCTTCCCTGTTTCAATTAAAACTCATTACCTCTTGTCCTATCTGCAACACATCATGTCAGCAAGCAGCGTGCTCCCCCTGCTCTGCCAGGAGGTGGCAGTCCCGTGGGACATGTGCCAGGCACTCCCCAGCCATCATATGCCCGTGTATCTGCCTGGGCAGGCAGAGGGACTGTGTTAAGCAGAAGCCTCGCCCAAATATTCCTTGAAGAAGTACATTAAAGTAAAATAAACCCCTCTTAATGTTCGTAGGGAACATATGTAACAAATATATGATGCAATGTGTATTTGCTGTATTTAAAACCTGAATTTGTGAGGATGGCATAGCACCTACTTTGCATAAGGTACAACCAGAGCTACTTCATGGGAGACAGTGTGCCTTGAGACAGTTTGGTATCTTCTGAAATACATTCATCTTCTGAGTTAGGTATGCAAAATACAGGACAACGAAATACCTGTTTTCAGGGATGTGTAAACAGCTGCTCTGCTGAGCCTTTGTAGCGTGCAGTTTATGCTGCTCAAGGCCTTTCTAATCATGAAGATGTGTGAGAAAGGTTTAGATTTTCGATGCTGCCTGTCCTGTTACCATCCTCCCAGGACAGTTTTGCCCCACATTTCTGCAGCCTTTGGAGCAGCTCATCTGTAGCTGAGTCTAGAGACCATTCCCCATTCATGAACTCCTGGCTGCAGAGCATGGGTGACAAAAACGCTTTGTGTGTGTATGCGGATAGGAAAGACATAGGAAATTTGCACTGACTTCAATGCAACCTGAATACTGGCGAGGGAATGCCGTGATCACTGCGTGCTGATGGAAATAGGCTAGGCTCAGCGTGGTGCTGCCTTCATACAGCAGTTGTCATTATCTCCCTGCTTGGGTTTCCTGGCCTGAGTGATGCAGATGACCTGCCTTGCTAATGCTTAGCATCATACAGAGATCTGCAAAATGCTTACTGGAATAGCAGTAAGCACACCTTAAAATAACACCTCTTTATGACTCAACCTGTACATCTGATACTTGCTTGAGCACGCTGCTATTGAGTCCATACTTAGCCAGGATTCCTCACCCTCCATCCAATGCCAGCAAGTAGGAATGTGCTAATAAAATGCACAGACCATTCTGATTCTACAGCATTCTCTCTGAGCATTCATACAACTGCCCTGGCTTCTCTGTCTCTCCTACTGCCTTTAGGAGGTAGTGGAAGTATCTGGCACCTCATAGTCATGGCTCTGGAGAGCAGTGCCACTGAGGCAAGTGCATTCATGTGCCAGACACTTAGTGGTACCAGGCACGTGTCCTGCTAGTATGACAGCAAATGGGGAGGGGGGGGAACGGACAGACAAGTCAAGGCCTGCAGTGGTGAGCTATTCACACCTTATTTCCAGGGCAGGAGCCCTTTCAGTTGGAACACAGTCTGTCCCAAAGCAGAGCTTGTCTCCATGTTTGAAGAGAGGCAACCTCCTCCTGAAGATGTGCTTGATGGGACTGTCTGGGCACAAGTAAAACTTCAGAAGCAGGTATGTCCCAGCCTGTGTGGTGGAGCTGGGCAGCATGTTCTCTCTCTGTTAGCAGGGTTGTAATGCTTTGTTTATTGAGATACCATTAGCAATTGTAAGGATCTTCTCAAACACTTAGGAAACAGGGTGTCAGTGTTGAAGTGTGACAGTGGCAGACAAGGAAGGGAGAATGGGAGCTTCAGGCTCGGCAGTGCTTATTTTTCAAGCAGCAACAGAAAACCCACAAAAATGTCTGGTTGGAAGGAAGAGTCAGTAATGGAGAAGGGCACTGGGAGTTGTGAGTGTTGAAGGGTGACTGGAGACAGGAGATAAAGACTGAAGGAGCAAAGGACCAAAGAGGGAATAGAGACTTGAAAACTGTGTCACATCCTGGGTCAGTGAGTTATGTCATGAATTGATGTGTCCTGATGGCCCTGTGGAGTTGAGCTGGAAGGAGATGAACACAGTACTGAAATCTCCAATAAAATTGATGAGGACAGGTCAAGAACAGACCTTTATATGCTACGAACAGCTTGTCTATGACATGGAGGCAAGACCCTTGCTACAAGTAACCCCAAATATATGTGTTGCACAATTTTAGGGTTGCAGGGAAGGAGAATGATAGCATACTACTTGGTAAGATTACTGGTGGAAAGAAATCTATCTGATGGGGTGAAAAACACCATGGTATGCTGGTATGGAGAGAGACGAGAGTTGGACTGCAAGGAGGGAAAACAGTGGTGTAAACAATGGTGAACCTCAGCTGATCTTGTCTTAGTTTGGGCATCAGGCTTAAGAATTCTTGCAGCACTCGGTGCATGGGTGAAGCTGGTGGAGACAGCAGTGGCTCCAGAAGCGGAGGAAGAGCAGTATCTGACTGGTGGTACTGCTCTCTGGGAGCTTATTCCTGTGTTAATTAAAGATGTCCCTTCATAGGGACTTAATTGAAGAGAGGAAGGAGGCAGCAGCTCTGCTCTCTCAACTGTCTCTGTAGACCCTCCCCTCCTCATCTCAGCAGACCACACTTTGGGTTGCTGCCTTGGGAGGAAGATAGTCACTGCAGTGACTGTCTGAGGAATGGGATTTGCAATTACAACAATGTTTCAGGAGGTCTAAGTCATGCTGTCATGCAAAGAGAGAGAATTCAAAAGGGTCATGAATGCCTACATCGCTTGGGAGCTTCAGCCATCCCAGCGACAGGGATCAGCTTTGACATGACCAAAGGTGCCAGGTCATCCTGCATTAGAAATAACTTCTAGGTCATGGGTTGGCTTCACAAAAATAAAAAATAACCTGGAGATACTTTCATTTCCACTAGCAATAAACCAGCAACGCCCCAAATTACTGTGACAGATACCTGTATTGTGTTGAAAAATGAGACCTGTCCTTTTTGCTTAGGACAAAAACATACTTTTATCGTCAACTGCAGTTTTTCTCAATGCCTGCACACAAAAAGGTGTTCCTGTCCCCTTGGGCTACAATATATTTGTTTGTCTCGTACAGCCTCTGAAATCATAGTTGTGAATGTGCTGTGTCTGATGGGGAGAGCTGCTTTTCTCCAAACCTGAATCAGGCGGGGGCACATAAGTCAATCCAGAGGACTGTTCAGGACAGGGTACCTACACCTGTTTTTCTGGGGGGAGGGATGGAAAGGGCTTTGCAGAGAGAAGAATTTCAGTCTGAATCACAAACTGTAATTCTGTCCAAAATGCAGTGAAAAACTGAAGAGGGAAGTGCCTTGAATGCTTTGAAAATTTCTGAACTTCCTATTAATAGATCTCTGTTTAGAATAATGTGAAAAAATAAATCTCTCCAAGGCACTGAATCATGTGCATTCCCACGAGTGCTCAGCATGTGCCTGCACTCCACACAGATATCATCAGCTATTGTCCCTCCCACATTGGCTCCAGGCTCACATTGCAGCAGGAACCTTAGTGGGTCCTGCAGCATCTCAGCTTTGGAGATTCATAGCTGGCTTGGTGATTTTAGAAAACATTTGCGTTCTCCATACTTTATTAGTCACTGACAGACTCATTGTTTATAACATACTTCTCAGCAAGCTGTTTGCGACTCATCGCCCTGCTTGCTTTATAGTCTATAAATATTTAATTCTTTAATAAACTGCTTATATGTAATATCAAATGACTGATGTACTTCTTTCCCCTCTTCAGCAGTGCTATGATTTGCAAAACAATTCTTTTGGTTTTTGAATAGCAATATGTTCTATAAATGCTTGAATTTCCTTTTTCTAAATAGCAATTTCTTCAGGGTATTTGGTAAATTGACAAGCAGAGCAATGGTTCCTGTAGTGTTATAAGAGCTGCCCCTTTCTAAAGCCTCCGTGGGGAGAATCACTTCCAAACGGTCACAGACTTGTAATGAGAAAATGCTGGGGCCGTGAGAGGCAATATTTCACACCTGAGCATGGTGAAAACCAGCAGCAGCCTGTGGGGGCCAGAGCACCCTTGCAGAAGGCGTGTGGAGCACATTCAGGGTTGTGCTGAGCAGGGTGCCCAGCCTTGCAGTGCAGGTACTGTAGGATGAGCATCAGCGCCTTGGTACCTGCTGCAGCATCACCTCCTCTGCCTCACCCACGGACCTGCTGCACACACAGCTCACTCCATGCCCATTCTCCTAGCTGTGGTCTCCTTCCTGCTGTTCTTTGGGAGCACTTGTAAAATGAGTGACTGACTCAGCTTTTGGTCCCAAGCTGCTTGGCTCATCCTCCCTGGGGGTTTCTCCTATCCAGGAGCAGGCAGCAGCCTGCATGAACTCTTCAGGCAGTTCCCAGCTTCTCCTTTCTCTGGCGCTCTTCCTGGCGTGTTGTATGCTCTCCCGCATGTGACGGGAGCAGGAACTTTGTGGATTGCAGAAGTGTCAGCCAGGTGAGGCTGCTACTGGAGCATTGATCTGGCTTTCAGCCTCCTCCACAGCTTGGTGAGAAAACCCTCCTAGGTTCTAGTAACAAGCCCTGGACATGGTGGACAGCAGAGGGGAAGCTGCCCTGCTTGCTCTGCAGCAAGGACTGTCCACCAGTGCCAGCACAGGAAGGGGACTGTGAGAATGCACCACCACCTCCGTGCCTCAGAGCCTGTCTCTGTTCTAATCTCACCCTCCACCTTAGGGCAGATTTGTGTTCAAGCTCCTGCCCTTCCCTACTGAGTAGGGCTCACAGCTTGCAAAGGCACTGTTTAGCCCTCTGCTGCTAGGGCAAAACCATGCTGGAAGAAGGATTCAGTACCTAGAACGGTGTCAAGGGCATGGCAAGTGACATGGTCCTTCTGTGGAGTCACCTTGTGTTTGTGTTGGTTATTCCATATTCCCAGGTTCCATCTGGCCTTAAACAGCCTCTGCACTAAACTGCTTTGAGGCTGGATAATGGAAAGACAGGGCAGGGTCAAGTGGCACCTTCTAGGCTTCAGTTCCAAACGGTGAAGAGCAGCAGAGCCGCTGTTGTGGGTTAAGAAGCAATTGGTTAGGGTGCACAGGGTGGGTGATCTACTCAGATCACTCCCAATGATCATGGCTGCTCAGTTCCTTACAACAGACTTGGTTTGGACCACTTGCTTAGGTCTAGGTCCATTTTAGCACAACTTCATCAGCACAGCAACATCTCCTAGCTATGCCTTCAAGTGGTCTGTGTGGGCATGGACAGGATATTCACATCTAACTTCTGTGCTAGGCTGACAGCTGGGTTATATTTCCTGTGTCCTGAATTTGTGCACATTTGAAACTGTAAGTAGAGAGTGCCTGGATTTAGGATTGTTGCCCAGATTCGTGTCCTATATTTGATCAGAACTGGCAGTCTCTTGCCTTCTACTCAGTCTCCTGGCTGGCTGTGCAGAAGGGTGTGAGCATGTGCATGACAAGGATACATCTGTTGCGATGCAGGGGGGAACTGGAAGCAAATGCTAGCTAGATGGGCCTGTGGTTAGGACTCTTCAAACAGCACTGGGAAGCAGCTTCCCTCTTTGCTATGGGTGACTGCATCCTCTGCACATTGGTCCTTAGGCAGATACAAATTAGAGCATAATTCTTCCATTTGGGTCTCTTTGTGATGAGGTCTGCCCAAGGAGACCTGGTTGCTGTCTACTCAGAGGTCCACAGCCTCCTTTGAACAGGTTCTTGTGCTACCTCACTGTCTGCGATAATCAGCATACCTCTGCAGGCAGCAGAGCCACACCGCTCTACAGCGAAGGAGCTGCTCAGGAGCGTTTCCAGAGCCTACAGCATAGGAGCAGGGGAGAGCTCCTCTCACAATGGATCTGATCTGCAATAGTCTTTCCTCTCTGTCCTGCCTCTCCCATTTTGGATAGAGAGGAGAGCAATGCTCCCTCCCTGCAGACCAGGTCTGGCTGCAGGACGAGCCTTGCCCATGACCAGGGGTGTGATAGAGGCTGAGTAGACTGTGTAGGTGGCTGCGAAGGCAGAGCCGCTTAGCATTAGTACACAGACAGTACAGACCTTCCAAAAGCTGTTGTCAAACACAGCTGAAGTGAGGGTGTTGCTGTTTGCTGCTGTGTCTTACTTTGCTCACCGCTTGCTGATGCACACAGGTGCGAACCTCTGGCCCAGAAGACCTTTCTTAGCAGAACAGAGCAGGCAAGAGTCCTGTTTCCACATGCACATACTTTTGTACTTGCAATGCCTAGTGGTGCCATTCCCTGCTCTGAGGAAAGCGGGTGAAGGTAGATGTGAACAGCTCTTGGACTGACTTCCATCAGCCTCCCTGATAGTACCGTGGCCAGGAGCTGCTCTGCCCAGGCTGTATCCCACAGTGGGACACGGTGCCATCAGGGACCTCTGGGCACTGTGTCACAGCTCTATCCCTTGAGAAGTGCCGGTAAGCATGGCATCAGCCAGTACCAGTGTCTACGTTCCGGCACACTGCATGTTGTCACTCCACCCTCAAGGCTGTCACCAGACCCCTCCTTTGCCACAGAGCTGTGGCACTTAACATGCTCTCCCTTCAGTTCCTCTTCTCCTGTCCCCCTCCCACCACACACTTCATTTAGATTTCTGAATGAAAACCAGGAATCATCCAGGCATCCAGCTCCCAGCACTCTGAGTCTCCAGGAAGCAAGCCCACCTGGTGCCCTGGCTTAAGTATGAGTAATGATAAATAAGGAAACCACGCAGTGGGCTGTGCTATTCCCTAATGAGCCTGTTTGTCCCAAGCACAGTGCAGAAAACCCTCTTCTCCTTGGCAGTAACCTTTCTTCTTATTAACATTATGCATGTATTCATGTGACTTCCTCGGCCTCACAGCCACCTCTTCAGCTCATTTAAATAAAAATAATTTATGTGGACATTCCTTCAGTCAGGATTCCCCCCCAATCATATTTCGTTGGTGCTGTGCACCCAAATGGGGTCGTTATGCTTTCGCATATCATTACGGCTTTATAAAGAACAACAGCGACATCTGCATGTGCCGCAGCGCTACAGAGATGAGGGGAAAAATATGGAAAACAAACCCCAAATGAGCTCCAAGCTCATTTCCTCGGTGCCTTCGCCACCACCATGGGCACAAGTAATTGTACAGTGTAATCACATCACGGCTCATCTGAATATTCATAACCAAGACAAAGACTTGGAGGAGAAGAAAAGTGGGGGAGGGAAGGGAGGAGAATTTAAATATAAACCAGCATTTCAATTTGAAGCAAAGTTCCACATTCGGCTCAGGAGACTGTGTTGGCACTGATCCTGTCTGTCTGCCATGCGGAAGCAATGGGCACTGGTCACATCACACACGTAGCCACCGCCATGGAGAAAGAAAATAAAGCACAACAACAAACAGCGACAGAACTGCCCCCCAGCAAAAGTGATGTTTGAAGAGTCGCCAACGGTGGCTAACCAGCTGCTGTTTTTTCCAGGAAAGAAACAGTCTATTGAGGGAGCTTTATAAAGACCCCAATTAATATGTTGTGCATGTATAAGATCTACAAAGAGCCCACTGTGTTTCTTCCCCTGCAACCACCACCTTCTCTTCCTGATCAGTGCCAGTGGAGAAGGAACTGAGCTACCAAATAATTGATTAATCACCTCGGCGGTGACAACGCCCCTCTCCAAAATAAAGAGAGAAGAAAAACAAACACAAAAAGAGGCAACTGTTCACTAATTAGCGTGTAAATTACCACTGGTTCCATCCTTCTTCATACCTTTAAAAAGAAAAAAAAAAGTAGAGAAATATAATCCCCATCCTAATGTATATGTTGTCTTCATTTCTTTCGTATTACTCTGATATCCTTTACTAGCATTAACCCAGAAGTGTGGTGTTTGTCGAAGCTGTGGCTGGCGCTGCCAGTTCGTTCCCCAAAGAGCTCCTATTTCCATTCCACTGGAGCTTATATTCCTTTAAATATCTAGCGCAGCATCATTTCCCCCTTTCTAATACATCACTCTGCTGGAATTAGAAGAATCCAAGGTTATATCCAACTTCAAAGGTTTCCAAGTCATCATGATTTTAGTAAAAGTAGAAGACAGATCATGGAACAAGTCCCTGGCTTTTGAAGATAGGCATCACAGGGACCTTCCTCCCTGTGTCTCGTTCCCGCTCTCCCTCTCTCTCCCCCCCAACTTTGTACCTCTCCAGCTCTGAACGTCCCGCGCTAGCGCAGCTTAATGATATGCAAATGAAATATGCATAAAACCATTCTACTGTATGATGATTAAACACTGGAGACATTAACCGCCGACGCTTCACTGTTTGACTATAATAATCTTTCCCGAGCATCCACTTTGATTGCGGAGTTATGGAAACCCATAGCAGTTGGCAGAGAGAGTAAGGGAGAAAGAAGGAAGGAGAGATGCAGGGATGCATCACCCATCTCTGCATTTATCCCACTCCAGGAGACGTTTCCCCCCCTTTGTACTGCGTTCCTACTGCTGTCTTTTGTAATCCATCCATGCGGTCGCACCAGGGCGATTAATGGGAAAAAAACCCTCTTTTCTCTTAATGTTTCAAAGCTCATTAGCCAAACGATTATTCCTCATTAACAGCGAAAGCTCATTCATTAAAAGAAAAAATATGCCCAAAAGATGCCAGCGCTGTTAATCCCAAGCCCTGTAGCTGGGCTGTAAATCCCACGCTAGTATTTTCCATGCAGAAGGGAAGCGCGCCAATCCACAAAAAACCACCAAGCAAAAAGAAAACATTTTGTGTGTTTTGTAAAATCCGCAAGAGAGGCAATTAATATTCCCGCTGTATGACTTTATTTTTTGTCTCTCCCTTTTGTTTCCAGTGCCCCTCCCTGGCTCAGCGCCCGGTGCCAACAGAACACCTTGCAGGATCCTCAGCAGCGCAGACAACGTAAGTAGCCAGCGGTCCCTTGACACCCTCTTCCAAGAGCCCCAAGCCCTCCGGACCCTGCGGAGCGCCTCTGCGGCTCCGTCCCTCGCTCGCCCCTCCGGAGTGCCACCTGGGCTTCACAAGTAGCACCTTCCAAATCTCTCTGTCTTCAAGTTTGTGCATGTCTGTGTGGCATCCCTCCTCCTCCTTCACTCCCATAGTGGATCTTGTAAAGGGCTTCAGATCGGCCCCATTCATCTCCCTGGTGATAGCAGTGAATGTAGATAAATCTCTGACTGCCTGCTTGCTGCTGGAGTATGATTTTTATTTTGTCTTCAGTGTATACCTAGGTCAAAAAGTGGGATGTATACTGACGTTGGGTGAGTGTGTGAATGTGTCTGTGTCTTTCTCACCCTGTCTTTCTCTCTCACCCAAGCACACAAACATCTCCCTGCATGTGTGTGTATTACATGCGTGCACACAAATATATATCCACACTCAGAGGCATGTGTGTACACACAGAAGTATACGCACATCTCCGTCATGCACACCCCCACCCTCACACACCTCATCTGCAGTTATCGGAGGCATTGTGTGTGTATGTGTATGTGTGTCCATCCGCACACCGCTCTTTGTGCTATGTGCATACAGGCATCGCTCGCTACATCGATAAACATTCCCTCTCCTCCCAGCAGAGGCTGTATGCAGCTGTGATCCTGCCCTATAATAAGAGCGGTATTCCTTCCTTCCTTTCTTCTTTCTTTCCTTCTTCCCTTCCTTCCTTCCTTTGGTGTGCTACTCGGAGACCTTCGTGCTCCCTTCTTGGAGTCTCTCCTAAGCTGCAGAATTGGCATCTTTCCCTGAGGTTGTCCGAATGGCAAATGGCATCATCTGTAGCTCGCATTCTTGCAGCATCTCATGGCATTTCCCTCGATGTCAGCTACTCCCTTTTGTTTGTTGTTGACTGGGCTGGGTGTGGTGTGGGTTTTTTGGAGTTAATTGCAAACGAACCCAAATGGCAAACATGCCACCAGCTTGCGGAAAAACAAGAGAAAAGAAAAAAAAAGGCAGCCCCACAAAACGCCTTCTGCTGCGCCAGATGCCCATGTTGCCCCTGGCATGGAGAATGGGCACAAGGGGCTTGTTGTTGAGGTTTTTTCTGTTGCTGTTTTTATTGTTCGCATTTCCCTTTTCCCTTTATTTTTAAAGACTCCAAGATGCCGGCCTCGGCTTGGAACGGCGTGGTGTCATGGCGGAGACGACGGCCTTTGTCTCACAGGGTGTGAAAGCATCCGTTGTGCTGCTCCATTGCGGCAGAGTGACGTTTAAAGGGGGGAAAAAGTGCTGAAAGTCCGAGTTGAGCAGTGCTGGCGGGGGAGCCCCCATCCTCATGGTGGTGTGCGTCCGAGGAAGGGCTTGCAGCGGAGGAGTCTGGTCTGTAATCCTGGCACTTGCACCTTTGTCGCTGCCTGCCGCTTGCTCCTGGGGGTCTGGATAATCTCCCTTGGCTTTACCGCACTGTCTGGCCCACGCACAGGGCCCCCGTAACATATACCCGCTGCTGCGATCACAGGGAGATGTGGCGTTGCCACTGAATGGATGGCACTGTGCCAACTCCGCTGCCATCCGCCCTTGCAGCTCTTTTCCTCCCTCCTCCCTCCCGCTCTCCCCTCCTCCCCCTCCTCCCGTCGACTTGATGTTAATTAACACACGGGTTAATTGATTTTAAAAGCTGAAGAATTACAGTTAACTTTTCCCACAGGGTAAGGACGCCAGCCGCCTGGCACAGCTCTGCCGCCTGGTGCAGGGGGGCAGGGAAGAGCCCACAGCAAAGCCCAGGACTGCAGAGGACGGACGGACGGACGGACGTTGGCGTACGACTGGGGTGCTCCTGCCTCGTCCTCCAACGTGTCACCGCTAGAATTTGCTATAAACAATCAAAGCGACCCCCCCCCCCCTTCGCCTCTTCCGCCCTCCCTCCTCGCAGCAGGGCAAGCTCTGTAGAAGTTGCAGCAGGGAAACGGTGCCCCCAGAGCTTAGCACAGCACCTGAGTGACCACTGCTGAGGTGGGGCAGCAGAGGATGCTGGCTGGGGTAGGCTTGCCCTGTCATCAGGGCTCCTTTTAGATTCCTTAATGGCCTCAGATACATTGCTTGGGGTGAAGCACCTCAACCAGGGGAAAGTTAGTTTGTAATTAAGAGGGAAATAAACCATGTGAGGGCTTTTTGTTGGTATTTTGCCTTCGGTCTAACTCACCCCCATCTCTGCCGCAAGTGAGGGCGAGTGACGGCGCAGCTGGGAGGGACACAGCTATGCCGGGGACTTGCTGCTTTCACCTTCCCCTGCTTTCATTTTATTTCATTTTGTTTTTTAAAAGCATGAAGCAAGTGAAGCGACGAGAGGAATCCATTATGCAAATCAGGTCACATTTGCATAATGTCTCATGACTGGAATATGCAAATGGCTTGTATAATTTATGAATGCCAGTGTCTGTCTTAAAGTGTTTTCCAGAATTTATAAAAGTGAGGTGCGGGGAGGGCAGTTGGGCTGGCTGCCCTGCCAGGAGGGCTCCGCGCCTGCTTTCAAAGTCCTCCTCAGGATCAGGAGCACAAATGCTCATTAATGAAAAACAAGCCCTCTTTCCACCATCCCTCGTTTTCTTTTCCATCTTTCCTTCTGCCAAGCCCCCACCTGCTCCCTTGAACTTCCAGGAGGCTCTTGGCTGGTGAGGGGAATGAGACTGAAAGGCATCCGGCTCCCTTGGGTCAGCTGGGCTCACCCCACATGTCCCTGGGGCTTTCACCAATGCAGGGACGTGCCCTGCAGCAGCGTGCGCAGGAGCTGCGCTGAGGCACTTGCCTCCAACAGGCATGGTGAGATTACTGCTGGCTTGCAGTGCGCCACGTCCAACCTGTGCTCCGAGTCACAGACCCGAGCCTGACCTCTGAAGAGCTGCAAGGTCAGTGCAGGGGTAGCAGTGCCAGTGGAGACAGACCTTGAGTTTCCTGCCCAGAGAGTTCAGCTTCAGCAGTGGAAAGGTCTCTGCAGTACCCAGAAATGCAGGACAGGTATCAAGATTCATTTTTTTCCTCTTCTCTGCCCATGTGGAGATCTTGGCAGCATCAGGAGGATGCAGGTAGGCTGTTTGACATGGGGGTGCCATGCTCTGAGTGCTCTGCAAAGGGAGAGGGTCAACAGTAACAAGCACGTGGAATGCTGTGGTGTGGCTCTGTGTGTGGATCACAGCCTGCCCGCTCTGCGCAATGTCCAGCAAGGAGCTGTGGGGTGGCTGAGCCCAGGGCTGGAGTAGCTCAGCCTCAGCCTTTTGTGGCTCTGGGAAGTTCCTGAAAGGGCTTTTGGGCAAGAAAGTGTGATTTGCTTTTTTGAGAATCTGCATTTAAACTGAAAAACCATGCATGTTTATCTCACTGGTTTTAAAACCAGTTGTTTGGTGTTAGTTTCTGCCTAAACTGGTGCATCTCTCACTCCAGTCAGTTTTAAAATAACATGACTTCTATACAGTTTATTTAGCAGATGCAGGTCTTGACTCTGATAGCGTATGTCACTATGTATGACATCTCGGAGTAAAGGAGTGAACTCAGAAACTCTGCTTTTACCTGTGACTGTAGGATTCCTGGTGTAGGAATTTAAAAGGACCCTCTGCATTAGATATAAGCAAGGCAAAACTGGCACGTCTTGGGTCTTAACAAGCAAGAGGCAGCAGAACCAGGCTCAGGGTATCTTTTGCTTATGACTGCTCAACTTGGGTGTCTCTCTCCTCCCCTGAGGACTGGCTGTCCCCATGCTGCTCCTCACTAGTGCAGCTAGCAGAGACGTAGCTGAGGCTGATCTGGAGCCTGTGTAGCATCAGAGAATTACTGGTGTGTGGACTGAGGGCAGCGGAAGGCTGAATGTCCTGTGGGGAGACAGGACCTGGGGTGGCAGGAGGGCAGAGGGCCACTGGAAGGAGAGGGATGGAGGCCCAGGGAATATCCTCCAGCTTGGCCCTGCAATGTCAGGAGTCGGGGCTGATACCTCAAGGCAAACCACCCTGCCTTGCTTGTCAGAAAAGCTTCTGCAAGCTGGAAACAAGAAAACATCTGTTTACTTGTTAGGGGTTGGGTGGAGCATCAGCAGATCCTGCACCAGCACCAGAGTTGGTTCTCCGGATGGTACCTGATGGTCTTTCAAGGCTGGCCAGCACTGAGGCCTGGGGCTGTGGGGTGGGAGGGGGACTTCTGACTGAGGAGCTATCCACAGGTAACCATGAGGATTTCAGTCTTCATCTGGGGAGAGCCCACAGCTCGTCTGGAGCTTACTCTTCTGTGCTCTGCAGTGCACTGGGTGCTGGACCTGGTGTCCCCTCCTTCCTGTTGCTCTACTCCACATGGCACCAGGACAATATCAACAGGTGTGGGGCTGGAGAAGCAGCAGGACCCTCTTCTCCTTCCTGGTGTGCAGTGCACAGCTCAGGCACTGCTTGTACCTGCCCTTCTCTCCCCAAGGCACAGGGCTCCCTGGGAGCCCTGCCACACCATCCTCTGACCTCATGTCTTGGGGAGGGCTGGCTGCTGGAACCTCCCCCTGTTCCAGGGGCAGGGCTTTCTATGTATGTGTCTGGTTTTCGTGCTTTAATAAAACCATCAAACTCGTGAACATTCTCTCGTGGTTTTGATGCTGGAGAATGAGCTTGGTATTTAGGGATGAAAGAGCTTCTTTGGGGTGGGAGAAAGAGCTCGCCCTGCACATGCACTGAAACTTCCGTATCTGACAGCCAAGATTTTGTGGGTTTTGTAGGTCAAGTAACAAGAGCAGTAGCACAGAAATCACTCATGCAATACTGTTCATTTACAGTGTTCCCACTGAGGTGGTGGGGTTTGATAGCTGAAAGTGCTCCTGACCAACACCTGTTGCTTTCTTCCAGTGTCTTCCCATGTGTGGCCTCTCTGGTTCCTCACCTGCAGCACTGGAAGAACTCCCTGCAGCTCTTCTTGAGACTTCCCAGGACCTGTCTGCAGTTCCTGCTTTCTGCACCTTGATGGAGGTAAGCCATCTGAAACACTAATCTAGCAGACTTCTGAGCTGAGGCTTCTCTGCACATGGGGCCTCCCCAGCAGAGCGCAGTTGAGCCATGTGGCTGCTAACAGTACCTGCTGTTAGAATTTCTACCAAGAATAGCTCCCACATCGAGTGTAGAGTCCTTGTTTCAAAGAATCCTGTTTTAAAGAAACCTCTGCCACCTTCCATTCCTCAGGCATCAATGATGGTTTAAGCAACTGGATACAGTTACAGGTAACCACCAGGGCCTCCAATTCCCTCCTCACCTCTCCTGATTAAGGCATGTGACATCAGGCAATGCTAGCCTGGGCTGGAAGGACACTCCTGATTTTCCACTCCTATGAGTGCTGAGCTAAATCACAGTGTGAGCTGTTGCTGCCAGTGCAGTTCTGAGCTTGCAGCTTTGTCCCACCCTTCCTCAGTTTTGCATAGGATGAGCGAGGTGCAGGCAGATTCAGGTGCTTCCTGAGCACCGGTCTGTCAGCAACAGGCATCAGCCATCAGCATTGCATTACCAGCCCTGGCACATGTGATGGATGTGCCTGACATTAAGAACAGATTGTCTGCATGGGGCTTATTGCCTGATGGTTGTAGATAACAACAGTTGTAAGCAAGGTGTGTAAAATCTTTAAATCTTTAACAAATCTGTCATTAATCCCAGCTAAGCAGATTAAAGTTGACTGCAGGCTTTAAGAGGAGGCAAGCTGATCACTTGTAGGGAAGAGAAAATATATACAATGAAAAACAGTCAGACAGATAGGCTGTAATGTGCAGGTCCTTTGTTCCTCGTCTAGATGAAAATAAGATGGCAGTCACAACACTGGACCTCTGGCCAGTGGAGCCAAAGATTCAATGAGATGACAATGTACAGCATGATTCTGTAGAGCATCATTCAGAAATACCAAAGACACTACAGGAAGGTATTGTCTCTGCGCTACAGCTCGGTAAAGAGAGCATTCTGTATGAACAGCATCTTCAGAAAAACAAGACAGGGTGAAAATCAGGATCATTCTCAAGGTTCAGCCCAATGTTAAGGTCCTGAGCATCACAAGGGCCTGTTCATGGCCGCCAGTACTCTCTCTGCAGTGGTCACTGGAAGTGATTTGTATTTTTGGAGGTAACTCTGATAGGCAACGAAATGGTTAAACATCTTAGTGCAATGAAATTCAGCCAGATACTTACATTTTGCTTTTTAACTGAAGAAGTTGATTTTGTAGAATGAGACTCTTAGCTGGAGTGGTTTGGGGTTTCTCTTCCTTAGAACCATATGTTCCTTTTCTAAACATATATTCTGAGGTGTGAAGTACATAAACATTGCTAGGTGTAGATGAAGGGAAAGCTCTTCAGCAAAGGCCAGAAATATGATAACCCATCCCTGCTTGCTCTCAGCTGGTGCTCTCTCCCCTTTGCTCCCCATCCTGTTTGCCTGTTCATACCTATGTCCATGGCTCCTGCTCACCCAGGGCCATGTACTGTCCGTTGCTTTTCCTCATGCTTTTTCTGTCCCAGTCCTTTTTTCAGTGGTGCCCGCTTTCCTTTCCAGTTCAGTGACTCCATTTTCTCTGTCTTTGCCTTTGATGCTTGTCATGGTGCTGTCCTCACACCAACGCAGATGAGGACTTTCTGCTCTAATATCTATATATGTGTATTTCAAAGGTGGCACCATGATCAGCACTAAAATTGCAGCAGTACATGCTGCTTCTGTGGTTATATGACCCAATGGAAACACTGATGTTAGTTCCCGAAGATTCAGGGTAACAGGTCAGTGGCAGGTTTTCCAAGTTTGGTGGCAATCAAGGGAAAACAACAAATGCTAATAAATTTTCTGAAGGATAAATGCTGCTTGACAAGCAAAGCTGGAGTGAGCTGGGCCCACAAGATAGGAGGTTTTGGTGGTTTCCCCACATTGGCAGGTGGTGTTCTGCTCTTGCAAGAGCAGCTGAAATCTGAGGGTGCTTTGTGGTCACATCCCTCTTCTCTACCATATCCTGTGAGATGGGCAGAACAGACCTCCTGGTAGAGGTGGCTCAGCCTGGGCCTTCACTGGGTAGATCTTTCATGGCAGAAGGACGAAGCTGACTGAAGGTTTCAAAGCTGCTATAGCAATTGGTCTCCTAAAACAGTGTTACTTCTGTTTTAATGCAGTTAATGCTTTGTCTGATCATGTGAGACATCTGGAAAACAAGCACAGGAGAGTAACTTGCTTCTCCCCAACTTTATCAAATTGATGAGGAATTTCTACTGTTGCTCTCAGGTGATCATAGGATATGCTACTTAAATGCTCAGATCTGCTCACCTTGCTCCCCAAATAGCTTCTGCATCCTGCAATCTGCCCAAGGGCACAATAAGTAGGTTAATGCTTGCTTCAGGGCTAGCCTGAGGGTGAGAGTTCCCTATAGAATAGCAGGGTTGTGTTTGCTCTGTGTGTGCGAGTTCATGCGCTGGGAGCCTTCAAGGTGAATAAACACCTACTGCTCCCATGTCATTGTTGAGTGCCACTTCCTTCCCATTTCAGCCCCAGCACTGGAACCTGCATAGCCTTGTGGCTGATTACCAAGTGCTCACTTTGCATAACGGGCCTGCTTTTTGTGTCAGTTCTGTGTTCATTGATGCTTGAAGTCATTCTTGGTGATTTTGACTCTGTTTGGGAACAAGGAACAAGGACAGAGAAGCAGAAGAAATGCATAAATTATATCTATGGGCATGATTTGGATGCTGAAACATTAATATATTGCAGCATGGAGAAATGGCTATTGCTCTTTCTATAACACAGCCCATGAGCTGGGCTCCCTCATGGTTCTCCACACTTAGAATCTGGAGCAAAAGTCACAGGCAGCTGAACATCTTCCTGAAGAGGGTCAAGACAGCCCAAGACATCTTTCTGGGTCTTTGAAGCCACATAATGGAGGTCTGGACCAGGACTTGTAGCCTGAATTCAGTTATCTACCAGACCAGGCATGTTGAGGCAGACAGGACTGAGGCTTTCCTTTTGATGGTGAGGCACTAAATATTTCAAATGGATTCAGTCAAGAAGGACTTGTGTGGGACCACAAGCAAGCGGTTTGCTGAAGATCAGTCTGTTCTGCTGCAGAAAATGAATGTGACTGGGGATGCGAGTCTGTATTTTGTCTCAAGTCTTCTGCATAACCTAGATTATACGGAGCTGATGCCACCATGCAGAACCTAGCTCTTCACTTTTTGTCTAGCTGCTCAAGCCCTGACTCACCCACCAAGGCCACACCTCAGTTTTCCATCGTACTTTTCTGGTAGTGGTTTGGTTTCTTTCTTGCTTCAATCTCACTTTACCAGGGCAAATGATGGAGAAACAAGAGCCGAGGTTTCAGCTGGATTTTAAAGAGCAACTTATTTCTTGGTTGTATTTGATTCAGGTAAGCAAATCACAGCTTGAAAAAGGCTAAAGAGGTATGTTCTGCCTGCTTTCAGGTGTCAGATCTGCTCCAAGCAACCTTTTGCTTAGGCAGTTAGCTTCAGAGCAACATAGCTGTTCCTATACTCAGCTACTCCATCTGTGTATTGAAAGCCCAGTCCTGAAAGAAAGCCTGTGTGATGACATGGGGATGACACGGGGTGTATATTGCCAGCTCCTCAACAGTGTGTGTCTGAAGTGGTGGAGTTAGAGCTAGAGATGAGATCCCTTCTTAGTAGTCTAGCTGGAGGTAGCCCTACACAGAACAAGAAGGTCATGGTGGGGAAGCAGGAGCTCTTGCAAAGGGAGAACTTGGGACCAGAAAGAGGAAGCAGGGTGCTGTGCTGTTAGAAGAGGGAATGGAGTACTCTTTTACAAAGTGAAAAATTGGGAAATTCATACTGCAGCAAGAGCCAACAGAAGCACTTCTGTCCCACAGGAATGGAATGTGCCTTTTCTGGAGTGTGCTGGTCTGCACAGAGGGCCACATTGGATTGGTTCATTCTGAATTTCCCAGGTGCAACCTAAGTCAGCTCCTTCCATTGTGAAGCTGTGGAAGCCATCAGTGAATACACTGATGGACATTTTAACTGCAATAAGTGCCCAGGAAAGGTGCTTACAGAATTCAGACAGAAGCAACGTGGATTCCAGTGGCATGGGCAGTCTGTCATAGCCTGAGGGTGCTCACACTGCTCTAGCTTTAACTGCTCAGTTCACCTGCATGGTCAGAGACCTGTCCAAGCACAGCAGGAAAAGCTAAACCAAGGCTTCAGGATGCTCTCCCACAAAATGGTGAAATTCCCAGTGAACTGTACTACACTAGAATATTGTAAGACTTTAAAGCAAAGAACAACTCTAAGCCTACAAGTAAACACCAAATTACAGGGAGTGAATATTCACTTACGTTCCTCAGACATGCACACCCAGAACATGCCAATATCAACAATCAGGCTGCCCAGGCCTCCCACCCTGCAGAGCAGCAGTCTGTCCCTTCACAAAAGATTCAGAGAAATCCTGTGGATTTTTCAGTGGTTTAGCCTTATATTTTTCTCTTTAACTGTGATTTTTTTCATTTGCTCTGTGGTTTGTTTTTCTTCTTTGATGCTGCTTTGAAGCATCATCCACATTAAAATGTGAATTGTCTTTAATAATTAATTATTTAACAGGTGTAAAACACTGTCTAAACATTCTTATCTTCATTTAAAAGAGACATGCATTGAGTAATTACCAAATTAAGCTACTCTGAACCCAAATTAAGAGTGCACTAAATTTTGCAACAGTTTCTTTAAATCTTTTTAAACTGATTTTTAAGTGATACTTTAGACAAGGCTTTGATTTCAGTTCTGCCACACTTGTATGCTTTTTATTGCATTCTTTTTTCATTCCTTATTCATTCTTCCAGTTCCCTGCTTTCCAGCCCTCTGTTCTTACCCTCCAGTCTGTGAGTTGATTTTGTTTCTTCATAGCTTCTCCCTTTTTCTGCAGTGTCACTGGCAACTTGCTTCTGTTCGTCAGGTCTCCACTTCCCTGACTACCAGTAGCATGTACCTGCAGGTCCTTTTCCCTTTCCTTCTTCCTTGAAGTCTGTGGAGTCTGTGCTTCTCCTCTGAAGAGCATGGGCTATTACACAAAGGACAGGCTTACCAGGCATGCCAGCAGTGCACAACAAGGAAGGTGCTAAGTGGGAGTGACTGTGAAATGCAGGAGCTGATGCTGTGCATCTTCTCCAGCAGCGTCTGTCTGAGTGCTGAGGCACAGGAGCAGATCCAGGCACACTCAGCCAACCCTAAGCTCCTGCACCTGCACACATGGGCCTCAGGCTGCCCAGGGCAGGGATGGGGACGCACTGGAGCGCACTCAGGCACTTTGGCTGTGTCTCGTGCCATCAGGTTGCCCTTTGCTACTGACAGACTAACTCCAGAACAGGAAAACAAGCCAAAATATGTCAGTGATTTTGATTTGCAAATATGAGTGTTCAAAAGCCACGAAATGAGAAGTTTAAGGTGCTTACTGCAACATGAATCCACCCATGTTGGATATGAGTAGTATTTCCTATCCCTGCTCAGAGTCCTGAATCTGTATCTCAGTGAAATCATTTGTCCAAGCAGCCAGGGCTGCCGAAAACAGGGTTAGAGGACAACAGGGAGGGGTTTAGTATGTTCCTTACTACAGACCTTGACTGTGGCAAGGAAAGGTTAAAAGTGTGCCTAGAACTATGTATTAAAAATTAATTTACTATTTAAATTTTAATGTTCAAAGTTCCTGTGTTGAATTTCTGTGTAAATAATGACTTTTATTGTCACATAAAGATAGTACTGACACTTTCCAGTAAAAGGTTCTCTCTTTGGTTGCTTGCCACTTCTTTACCCACTTTAATCCTGAAATTTTCTATATTTGTTTTTGTCTTGGCATGACTTCGATATTTCTGGGGAAAAAAAAAAAAAAGAAACAAACCACAGAAAAACCAACCAACCAACCAGTTTTGCCAAAATTAATTTTAACAGAAAAAAAAGACATGACGTGTTTAAGACTGGGGATGGGGGAACCTTACCTTACAGATGTTTTCTTGAAAAACACAAAAGCTTCTGTGTAAAAATCTCAACATTCTTTCCAGAAATACTTTAGCAACATGCTGCCTGAATTCTTGCCTTCAGAATTAGCCTCAACTTTGACATTCCTCATCCTCCAGGCCTGCTGGGAGTGCCTGGGGTTCTCTTCCACCTCATTCCCTACGTGCCCTGTGCCTGTGAGAGCACACCAGTCCCACATCCTCGCTGCGTTCACAAATGGCAAAACTTGGAAGCTTGGCACATTGGGCCAGCTTCAGCTCAGTCTCATTGTGCAACACAACCACTCGTGCTGCTGCATACCACTGAGCGCTGGGGACGTGCTGTGCATGAGGCCACTGCTCTGTGAACAGGCCAGCAAAGGTGGTTGCTGTATGGGATCCCTCACCCAGCTGTGGTGGAAACCTGGAAGTGCTGAATGAATGACAGGCAGCGGGTTGGGAACTGTCTCTTTGGGGAACTGCTTTCAGAGATGGATGCAGCTAAGGGTTTGTTACATTTCTGGAAACAGTGGACAAGCCAGAACCCTCATAGAGTATCTCTCTTTTCAAAATTTTCAGCTTGGAACATGAAGGTGCTTCTTTGTAGAATTGCTGAGCACTCAGTTTTGCTTGAAACACGTGAAATGCCATAAGGTTGTTAAGTCCTTCACAAATCAGAACTAGACACCTCAAATCAAGCACCTAAAATTAGAGGACACATCTAGTGCCTGGATCTCTCTGTCTCTGTTTGGTGTTTGGAATATAATAAAAGTTTTTTCTCACAAGGGTACTGAGATTAGGTAATGCTCTTAGAGGATTTAGGTAATGATAAGTGCCATAGAAATTCCCACAAGGAGACTGATAACAATGTTCTGTGTGAGGTTTGGAAAGCATGCACTAAATGCAAGTTGAAGCCACACACTAAATTGTGGGAGAGACAAGGGATCATTGACTGATTACCTTTTCTGTGCACATTACCTACCTTGTGAATGAGTTAAGTCCAGGATAGTATAGGATCATGAACCTGGAGTCCACATCACATGCTTATTCAGAAGGGCCCAGATACTGCTGACAACCTTAATTCTGTCATATCCAGTGGTCTAACAGTGTCTTGTAATTGTAGTATTTTTCTGAAATAGTTTAACTGTAGGCACTGTTTTTAAATTAAGAAATACATCTGTTCTCGTACATGTTTCCATACTTAGCCCAGCTAATGATAACTGCAAGGGTTAGTCATTCTTTGAAAGAATTCCTCAGTAGCAAATGTTAACAGAGACACCAGAGCATTCTCCTGGCTATTAATCTGCAGATAATAGAAGGTCCATTTCTTAAGTACACACGGAAAAAGAGAAGAAGAAATACTGGCTATGACACAAAATGAATTGTCTTCCTCCGTGCCCTTGTAACCTAGGGCATGTAGTGCAGGCTGCCAGCCATTGCATTACAGATTTAAAAGAGCTGGAATCTCTCAGTTCTTTAGCAGGTTGCCTGATGGATTGGTGAGTAATGTACTTGAGGAGTGCATTACAAAGCCCCAGACTAATGGCTAGCTCTTGCCCATGGCTTTTGCTATAGATCATTCATCGTGCTATTCATAAGCTCTGCCAGTTTGTGTCTGGCACTTGTGCTGCTGCTGCTACTAACACCATTTGCCTGATGAATTCTGCACAAGCATCCCTCATGTTTTCAGAATGTGAGTAGTAAACAAGAAGAAAAGAGTGTCACAGTTCTCCTCCAGTTCTCCTCCTGCTCTTTTGGAGGACATCGTAAAGGATAAGGGGATGGACAAGGTGCCTACTTAGCCACTATCACTAGCACAGTGGGCTGTAAAAAACGTCTGGGGTTTCTACAAGGCACCTTCCTATGACTTTTTGAGGAATTTGTGCTTGTGAACTTTGCTTTCCTGGGATGACTGATGTTACAAGCCATGGTAAAATAGAAAAGGGAAAGAGAGATGACCAGTTTGCTGAGTATGGCTCTTTGAAAGGAAGTAGTTGGCTTCTCTGGTGTGTGCTCTTCTGCGGTAGAAAGAGATGCCTGTATGTAGTCATCAAGATCCGGCTGCTGAGTGAGCTAAACAAGGTAGAACCAATCTTCACAGCAAAGACCATCTCCAGGGCTGACTTCTGGGCTGGCTTTGGATGACAGGGCAGAGTGTGCAGAGGTGAATGAGCTGCCCTACATCCATCCTCCACCTGGCTTTGGAGACTTCCTCGTTCTTTGGACTCCACCACATTACTACGACCACAGGGGTTGTGGCTCCCTGGTGTGGTTGAGACTAGTTCCCTCTCCACTCCTTTCACTTGAACCATGTACAGCCATTAGAAATGAGCAATCCAGCAACGATCGATTTAAACTGGTGACCGATCCCACCTCCTTTTTTTTAGCCATCCAGGACCCTTTCTGATTCCCAAGTCCAGGACTGGGAGCTTTGCCAATAGAGAAGGTTTAAGCCGTTCTCAATGTTCTTTGGCTTTATATTTTTTCAAGAAATTACTTAAAAATAAACTTCTGAGTTCTTTATTAACACTTCCTGATGAACTTATGCAAAGGATGAAGCCTTCATCTTAAAGAATTTCTTCTACAGCAGCCATCTTAAAGATTGCTGCTAAAACTAAACAGCAGAACCAAAATTGTGAAACCAATTCAGATACTTCAGTTCCAGTTCTGGAACTGGAAATAGCCCAAACTGTGCAACAAACACTTCAAATTTTCCAGTTTACTCCACGTGTAACAAATGTTGTGCCTTTTGAGGGGACAGGAATAATGACGTCGATGTACTTGGGATGCTAGGTATTCTTTGAGAGAACGACCTCTTTTTACTGGGGCTATTTTTCCTTCTTCACTTCAAATACAGCTTGAGCACTTTTTCATTGCCCCAGGAGGGAAGAAAGTTGTTTCTTTGAATTATTCACATTAATTCTGCAACCAGAAGTCTGAGGGTATTTTGGATACAGGTGGAGGATGGAGAGAGTTGCAGACAAAGACAATGCTGCTAAAAAGGAGGACGCCGTGAGGCCAGAAATCCCAAGTAGGATTGTTAATCGGTTTATTTGCATGCTCTTCTGGAAGATGTTTCTGGTAATACAGCATCATCAATCTATTATTTCTTTTCACCAGTCCTTCTCTTTCTGAGCCTGCCTATAATAGTGGCCGATATTTAACTGAGAATAGCCTCTGCTTGTTTCCTGTCTTCTAGCTTGAATTTTCCTTCTTTAACAAGCACAACAGCATGCTGCTCTATCTTCAAAGAGGAAATTAATTCTGTCCGCAAAAGGGTCAAGTGCTAGAAAGTGCATAGCAATGCAGTTTGCATGGCAGGATCCAGGAGATATGATGCTAATAAGATTCTAAGATGAGAACAGCAGACTGGCTCTGGGGATTCAGATGAAGGGTTCTGTAAATTTTAAAAGAAATGGTCTCCAAAAACTAATGATGTCTGCTTTCCAATTCATTAATAATGTGGAGCGGGGAGATGGGAGTGAGAAGCAGGCCATGCTTTGAAATATCAAAATGTAACAGGGAAAAAACAGTGAGAGCTCATCTCACCAGGGTCATAAAGCTGGGAGAAACAAGCAGGCTGCAGGGGAACACAGCGTCAATGCCTACAGGGAAGGAAATTACGCTGTGTGTTCTGCTGGGTGTAATTTACGCACAGAGTCTGTGCCAATGGTGATGTAAAATTTCTATGCTGAAAAAGATGTTGCTGTACTGACAGAGCTTTTTCAATGTTGTTGTTTAAGGTGACTTACTACACAGGATGTTGGATGGATTTTATAAACATATCTGAATTGTCTTTGTGTATTTATAAATTACTCTTGCTAAACCTACCCCTTCACCCTTTTTGCATTGCATGCATGAAACTGAGTAACAAGAACCTGAACTTTGTTTGTAGTTAATAGTGGAAGAAAACCCTCAGGCAAAGCCTAATGAACCAAGAGCAATTCTGAGCTTTCCTCTGCAATATCTGGAGAGAGTGTGCCTTTCCAAGGGCTGCCTGGACACATGGGGTGACCTTGCTGCTTTGCATCATGAAAATTTCCCATTACTGTATAGTGTTTGCATGGAAGTGCTATTGTGCAGATATTACGCTGGAGTCTCTCCCTTATGAATGCAGAGTTTACAGCTAATAGAAAATGTCCGTTCTTGAAAAGTTTCCAGAGTGGGAAGGAGTGCAGCAGGACTTAGCCCTGCCTTTATTTTGACAAAGCTGTTGCAGAGTAAGGTGAGGGTTTTTCTCCTATCTTCTCCTTTGATCTGTGTGATACTCTCTCCTCTCACCTTGAAACCTCTAGTCAGCAATGTCTGGGGAAGGTCTGGGAGCCTCTGACCAGCACCAGCTTCAGCTGGGGCTCTGCTACCACGGGGGACCCAGCACCATGCGCTGCGGCTGCAGCCAGGGGCAGCATCCATGAACAGGGTGCTGGCCCTCTCCTGGGGAGATCTGGCTTGTCCCAGATGTGTGACAGAGCCCTTTGCAGCCCCAGTACAACCAGCACCTTGTCTTTGCTGCACTGTGCTACCCTGAAGCTTTTTTGTTGTGGGCTG
Organism: Pezoporus occidentalis; assembly: GCF_034315485.1. Classification (NCBI taxonomy): domain Eukaryota; kingdom Metazoa; phylum Chordata; class Aves; order Psittaciformes; family Psittacidae; genus Pezoporus; species Pezoporus occidentalis. The sequence continues at coordinate 1,098,487 of NW_026913457.1, forward strand.
CTTTCACAGCCTGCAAATCCCATCTGTTTTCTCTAGCTTGAGTCACATTATCTCAGCAGCAAGTCATGCTCAAGACAAGTCATCTCTCTTGGGTACAGGAGCAGGGGTTCAAATAAGTGTTTAGTAAGTGGTAGCTTGTGATTGGGATACCAGAAGAGCTTTTTTCATGAGAGCTTCTTCAGAACTGGGAGTGCCTGTGATGTGGTGGATGATTTTTTGGGATATGGCTCATTGACACTGGCCAGGAGGCTTGGGCTGAGTTTTGTTTCCTTCCTAAAGCTACAGCTATGGAAGTGGGGCCCTGCATCATGTCTGCACAATGTTCACAAAACAGGTTTCTCTTATAGTGTTTATAAATACTGTGTATTTCTTCATCAAGATACCGTGAAGTCCTCCATATTGACAGGTATGCCTCAGTCGTCCCTGGAGGAAACCACAAATGCATTGGCACCAACTTCAAAAGCCACAGCCTTCATCTGCGGTTTTTAAGCATGTTCTTGGTCTCCAGTGAACATAATCAGCCCAAGTTTACAACCCTTTCCATGAACTGCAAGGATGATACAGCCATGTGTATCAAATCTCCCACTTTCTTCATATTTGTGATTCAGATGTTTCCTTGAAGAAGAGCTGGGGAATTTTTTCCTCAGGAAATCTCAAGATAGATTGATAAGGATTTTCTTGAAGGTCTTCCAGTGAAGTTCCTGCTTCTATTCAGTGTCTCAGCACCAGGTTACAGAATGACTTGCCCACAGCCACATAGTCGGTCAGGGAGCAGACAAGTGTTCACAGCTGCTTCAGTGGAGATATGGTCGTGTGCATCAGGAGTGTCTTATGGCATCAGTAAAGATATGAAAACCAGCTGGTATATGGAGGCCTTTTTCATTGATGTTCTTCGCTAGCCACTAGCAGCTCAGCTCATTTTTGTGTCAATGATCTTCCAGCAGAAATCATTCTGGCTTGGAACTTGGCAGCAACATTACTGTAGCCATCCGGACCTTGGCATGAATAGTCTTTGCTTCTGGTAAAGAGGAAGTGAGCCAGCATTCCAGTGTAAAATATGAAGATTTCATAAGCCCAAATTTCCTGAGTTCTGCGCCCCAGGTAGATTGACTGACATGTGATGACCACCTCAAAAAAGTTCTGCATTCCTTTCTGATTTTTATCAGTTTGCTGCTGACTGCTTTTTCCAAGCTTTTATCTAAAAGATGAAGAAAAACCCTAGGTTTTGCTGGAGGAAAGAAAATAAAGGCCAAGAAGTTTTCTCTGTTGAAAACCTAAAGCTTCTGTCTAACTTGGAAGCATACTGCTGGACACATTCTGCTGTCACCCTGAGTGACAGACATCTCCTATCTCCACCAAGCTGCAAAAGCCTGCAGAAAAACTACAAAAGGCAACATCTAAATTTCTGCAAATCTGAATAAGATGCAATCTATAATCATAGCAATCAGGCTTCAAGAAACCCCTCGAATCCATTTGAGATACAGCAGGAACCACCAGGAGCCACTGAGCTCTCTGGTACTCTGGATTTTGTACTAGAACCTGTTTTCTGGATGAGAAGCCCAGCTCTTCATCCTTATGCTTTAGTTTCCAGTGCTGCACACTAGCTTCATGCTTGCATTAGCAGTGAAGGTTGCCAGCATTCCTTGAGAATGGATATTGCAAGTGCTACCTGTGCTTTTGCTGCCTCATGGCATCCTGCTTAGGGAGAGCTGCCTTTGTGTTTCTCATCCTCTAGCTGCTGACTCTGCAGTCTGAATACCTTATCTAATATCTAGATCACATTTCTTTAGCTTGCTGACAAGAAGTCTATGTGAGACAGCATCAGAAACTTTTAAAGGGTCAAGATATATGGTACCTGTTGCATCTCTTCTATCTAGCTTTACCATTTTGTGGAAGGAATTTACATAGATTAGAGATGATTTGTTCTTGAAAAGTCCTGTTATGGGTTATTACCCATCTCCTTGTTATCTTTTAGGTACTTACAAATTTTTTAATTACTTTCCAGAAACTGGAGCTGAGATATCTGATCTATAGTCCTCTGACTTCTTTTCCTCTACCCTCATTGTCATTTGTCAGTCTTCCAGTAGCTCTTGAGATCTTAAATGCTCTTAAAGTGCTTCAGTCAATTCTTTACATACCCTACACTGAGATTCCTTAAACCCTGATAGGGTGAAAATATCTGACTTTAAACTGTGTGCCATCCCTGTTGGAGGCTGAATCCTTGATTTTCTCCCCTGGTATTAACTATGATAGTCATCTTTTTGCTGTTAACCTTTTAGATGAGACTGGAAAATATGCTATGAAAGACTGGTGGTCTTAGCATCATAAGTCAGTAATCGTACTGTTCTGTGTAGGGTCAAGCAAGGTTTTAGTCTTTCCAGTACATGCATACTTGCCACTTTTGATTTCCCTGCTTTGTTGCACCTCATGTTGTGTCTTCCTATCTGATTGTTTCCTGTTGGTGTTTGTAGTCACCATGGAACTCACAGGGTTTAGCTGAGTTCATTTCACACTACATTTACAGCACTTCCTTTGCACAATGTCTTGAACTGGTGCAGTTAATATTCTTCTGAGGAACTGTACCCTGATATGTTAACATTTCAGTCACGTGAGGCATTTTAACACGTCTTCGTTAAGCTCACTTATAATTGTGTTATTTAGCATGAATTAAGAATTAGAATTAAAAAAAAACACAGATACTAGAGGCTAGAAAGGACTTCAGGGGGTCTGAGTCCAATCTCCTGCTCAAGCAGGAGTAACTTCAAATTAGGATAAGGTTGTGCTGGATCTTGCTTCGTTGAGTTTTCACCATGAAACCTCCTGAAAGGCCTCTGAGATGGTGAGTCAAGTGCAGGAGAAGTGCTGGCTGGAGACCACAGCACAGTCCCAGGAGAGCACCTCCATGTCAGACACTTGCTGTGTTCCTCTTTGCACACAGCCTGTCTTTCACTTTCTTTTGCTGGGCTTCCCGTTGCTTCCATGAGAGTGCACATGCACATCAGTGAAGAGTATAGTGATTTTACAGCTTCTCCTTCCTCTTCCTCAGCATCCAGGGTTTTCTAAGCTCAGCTGATGCTTAGGGAAGCTGCAGAGATCCATTGCTTCTGAAAACCAGATGTGTGCCTGTCACTTCAGTGTGCCAAATAACCATGTTGCATGATACGCTGGTTAAAGACGAGGGATGCTGCAGTAAGAGGAGATGAGTGGTGGAAGGTGTCTACAGTCTTCGTATAGTGAGTCATACTGCAGGAATGTTAGGCAGGGAAGATTTCTGTATTCTGAGCTGCCTGCTGGTGGATTTCTTGTTTCATCACAAAACCTCCTTGGATTTTCCATTGAGGAGGGAGTTCAGAGATCTGCCAGAGGGATTGGATTGTGTCTAGGTGGTATTCAGACATTGCCTTATGATCCTTTTTCCGCTCCTTTTCACACATGCAACGTCTCCCCAGCATTTCCCTTTCCAGCAGTTCACACCAAGCAGGACTGTCTGATTATTCCTGGTGACGGGTGTAAAACTGCCTGGATCCATGGCAGCCCTACTGTAGAAAATCTCCTGTGAAGAGCAAGCTCTCATTTCAGATAAGAAGCCAGATTTCAGTGGAAACCCATACTGGGTCACACTGACATGCCACGGGCCAGGATGGGGTTTGTCCCCTGCCTTTCCCTATCTCTCAGTTCAGTCTACTGCAGACCCTTTTGAAAATCTAATTACACAACATTCAATGCTATGAGTTGCTTATCTATGGGAAAGAGATCTACAAAGAGCTTTGTAAGAACAGAATGAAGCACACCATTTCTTCCTGTGCTCTGCTCCCTCCTGCATTGTCATGTACATCTCAGATTTGCTTTGCTGAAGCTGGCTGCTGCTGCTGCTAAGCCTCCACAAACCTCTCCTCTCACGCTGTGCAATGCTTCCTGCACGTCTCCAAGTCCTTTTAGAAAAGGAAAGATGTTTGCTGCTCCAGGCAGTGCTAACACCTTTGCTGGGTCTCTCCTTGTGAAGCTCAGTAAAAACTGCTGACTCTCCCAGGCAAGTCCAGGAGAGTTTCAGGAGCAGGATTACGAGGTGGAGGTAACGAGGGGAAGGAAAGACAGGTTTTGTGATAGGAAAATGCAGTGTCACGGATCCCTCTGGGACAGGGGCCAACCATTGTACGAGGCTACGCCAGGTCCCAGCTTGGCATTACATGAGTCTCTGAACCCTTTTTTGCCTCAGTTTCCCTGTTTGAGAGAACAGTGATGGTAAACACATGCCCCTCTGGGCTGGCAGGACCATGCTGGGTCCTTTGGGTTCTGTACCTCACCGCTGGTGTCCCGGACTTTGCCCTGCTCCGGAGGCCACTGCGGCATGTGGCACACACAGCCTGCTCCAGGCACCCATGGAGCCCTGTGATCCAGCTACCGGACTGAGGCATCGCTCCCACCAGGACACACGGCACCAGGGCTGGACCATGATCCCACCCCAGCAGCAGCCACTGACTCCATTACAGACCCTGGACAGGCTGTGGATTCCACAGGAGGACTCTGTTCTCCTGACAGATACCCAAAGGCAGATTTTCTTTTAATTAAATATGAAAATCTGTAATGCAGTCAGCATGATGCCTCTTGGTATGTTTATTTTTATACCCCATTTATTTGCTTTTGTTCTCAACATACGCTTTCATTCTGAAAGAGATTTTTATACTGACCATCTGTGCATTACAAATGAATTTCAGACAGGACTGAAAGACCTGGGGAGCAGAGTAGAGGTCAGTTGAGTTTTTCGGTATCTGAGTGAAAATAGCTGCCATTTACTGTTGTGGAATAAACACACCAATTAGTCTTTTTCTTAAAATAATATTGCAAATTTTACACTTTTAAACTGTTGGGTTTAGGTTTCAGGATTACCAGGCTCTTGAGATTAGTGAAGTATTTCATACCTCATATAGTTAATGTTTCACTTTCTGTGTCTACACTCAGAAAAAAATATTTATGGTTTCAATAATATTTTGCCTACATCGTCGTATTTTTCTCGGCAGCCAAAGGGCAAAAAGCATTTCATTTTCCCAGCACTGAAGGTGATGGCATTATCTATGTGTTTGTGTACCTGTAACTGTAGTTCTGTACCCAGTCCAGTTGCAAGTCTTGGGGAACCAGCTGGATATCCTGAGGCAGAGCCCCATAGATGTCATGAGAACAATCAAAGGAGCATGCCAAACCCTGCTGGCACAGTACCTGCACTGTGCTTGCCTGCAGAGCAGAGGACTGCTGCTCTCCTCAGCCTTCTCCCTGCTCTCCCTGCAAGGAGCCCTTGCTGCAGCGTGAGCCCCACACCCTTTCTGGTGACACAGTCATGGAAGACCTTGTGCCCCTCTATCCTTGCAAGTCAGTGGAAGCTCTGTTCTGTGACTCTCCCCACACTGCCAAGGAGCAGACCCAGGGCATTGCTTTAGGGGAGACCCAGTCCTCCCACTTCATGGTCCTGCCGTGGGGCTCCTGTCCTGGTGCTGGCATTTTGCAGCTGGAGCCAAGTGAGGCAGAGACAATGTGCTCAAGCATTCTGTCTGAGGGGAGTTTGGGGAGGGGGAGAGGGAAAAAGGCTGTTAGATCTATCGCTGGCAATTTAGATTCAGAGACATTTCATCTGCAGTTCCCTCAAGTGTTGAATTGAATAAAACCAGCACAGTGGAGGAGGCTGTGGGGGAAGGGCTCCCAGCACTCTCGGCTGAACAAAAAGAGACAGGCAGCTCATAACAAAAATGAATTGCATCCCTGAGATGCGAACACCGCTCCATGGGAGGGAAGGAGGGCGTGTGGCAGAGCCACCAGCAGGCAGGGAGGTGGGCTCCGTGCAGCACTCCTGCTGCCCCAGCACATCACAGCACCTGCTTCTGGGCCTTGTGATGCTCTGTGAGGTTGGAAGCTCCAGCTGTAGAATCAAGCAGGAAGAACAGTCCCATGCTTTTTCTGCTGTTACAAAAAATCCACTTTCCAGTGACACAGGAGAAAAGTGTGACAGTGAAACCCTCAAGGGTCAAAAATTCAGGAGATAAAGTAACTTAGCTCTTACAGTTTTGTAAACACTTGCTGTTTGGGGCCCAACCAGTGGTCATGGGCTAGCACAGCTGCCCTCATCAGTAGGTGTTTCCACTGGTCTGCCTTTGGGAGGCAGTTGCTGCTGGCTTTTGTTCTGGCCATGCATTGCAGCATTTGTTGTTCTCCGGATCTATCTTTCACTCCCTGACCATCAGGTGAGGACGTGGAGAGCCACACAGCCTTCAATCATGGCAGCCAGTCGAGAGAATCAGAGTACAACAGAAACTGAATTCCGGAGTCTGCTGCCTCCTGTGTGGTGCCACTGCTCCCACAGGGGTGCTCCCAGTGGCTTCTCAGGTCACAGAGAAACCTCAAGGGAGGTGTCTGCAGCCTGACCGTGACCTTCCTCAGGACTCCCCTTGGGACACTGAGGTGCCGCCTGCTTTGCTGGCAGCTCCTCTCCCTGCTGCAGCCCATAGGGGCCAGGCCTCCCACTCCATCTTCCCTGGGGTGGCCTCTGGTTCCCTCCTGCCAGGCTCCCCACAGCCACTGGAGCACCATTGTGCTGTACACAGCCGTACAGAAAACCTCCCGATGGCCAGGCCAGCACAGCACTTTCGCAGGTGCTTACGTAGCAGCAGCACATCTTTCAGCACCTATTCAGGCACAAGGCATAGTTCTGACATGTTCACCAACATGTTCTCGCTGACATGTCCTAATCCTATCTTGTGCCCCAGCGTGGACATGGCATGTGGCAGGCTTTGTATGTGATCACAGCCCAGAATTCCCTCAAGTGTGCAGGACCTGTGGGCTGCAAGCCTTTGCCAGCCTTACCTTGTCTGTCTCAGGCCTAAGGCACTGGTAGCCTGCTGGGGTTTTCCCTGGGGAATATTTAGGCCTGCTGAGATACAGGGTTAGAAAATGGTCTGCAACAGCACTTCCAGCAATGGTGGAGTAACAAGAAGCCTGCTGGTGCATCACCGGGAGCTTGAGCAGGGGGGTTCACGCTGTTCAGGTCCCACAGACACTGGCTCAGACACGGCGGAAGGGGCAGGCTGACACTCCTCAGCAGTTACTTCTTCCAAAAATGTGTTACTGCCTCAGGTGGAAAGGTGGATCTTTTGTTTGCCCCCATCATCTTCACTGACCTCCTTGCTGCCTTAGAACACCTTAGTGACAGACCTTCAGATGAGCATGTGCCCGTGGCCAGCGTGTGCTGCCACGGCCTGGCATGTGAGCAGAGGTAGGTATGCAGCCTCAGGAGGAGCAGGCGTAGGGCTGCAGGCAGGGCGCATACATGGGGCCAGCTTGACCCAGCTCTCTGTGCCTCACTGAGAGAAGCCCTCTGAATAAGCAGCATGTGCAGTCAGTACCCTGCAGCTAAGGTCTGGCCAGCACCGAGTTACCCAGTGATGCAGACGGACAGTTTGGGCTGGTTCTGAAGCCGTACTGGTTATGACTTGGTGGAGCACTGTGCTTACACTGAAATGCCACTGCCTTTGCTGGGCATAGCACAGAAGTGCATTGAAATACAAAGGCAAGAACAGGGTGAGGAGTCAGGACTTCTCAGAGCAGGCAGCGATACCTGTCTTTCAAGTCATTTCAGCTGTGAAACAGGGGTCATGATTCTTACTAATGTCACAAGGATCTGGGAGCCTGATTAGCTACAACCTGTAAAAGACTGAAGAAGTCTTACTGCGAATCTAGGACCAAAGAGTGGAGAATGAGAGAGGTTGTCTTATGGGCATTTATTATGCTGCCCTGATTTTCTCCTTGCATTATCGATCCAGTGGCTTGCTAAGATACAGCCCTGCCTGCTGTAGTTGTTTAATTCATTTTTAAGCATCATTATTTTTCATGTTGTGGTCTTCCCCTGCTTGGGGTGCTTCTCACTGCCCATCCCCAAACATGTCCGCTCCTGTCTGTGTTTCATGGCGTGCGCTGCTCCCACATGTGTGCGTGTGTACACCAGGGAGATGGTGAGGCAGCTTCAGCTACACTAAGCAATTAAACTCCGGTAGCTCAGGGATGAGCAGGAGGCCGTGATTTTCTTTTCCTTTGCAGTAATTGCCTCTGCAATCAGCTTTGATCACCCGAGAGCAGAGGAGATGAGTGCTGCAAGTTGACATCAGTGGTTTTAATATATCCATTTACATATACAGGAGCAGTGCAGCATACAGCTTTCCATAGCGCCTCTGACCTGAAACCATCGCCGCTCCATAGACACCTCATTTAATTTAATACTTCACCGCCACTGCGGAAGCCACAGGATGGGGATGGGAGGGGGGATAATCAAGCCCTCACTCTCTCACTCTCTCTGAATGTCTGCAGAAATGACATGAAAGTAATTGCTTTTGAAAAGCAAAGCAGAAATGGCACAATTGATTCCACTTAAATGAGAGAAGGGCTGGGGGTGGGGGATGTTCACCCTAAACATGCCACCTTCTTTCCTGCTGCAAGCAGATCACTTCGTGGGTCCGTGTGGGGATGAAGGAGAGGACGGCTCATCTCTGAGCAGCAGCAGGGGAAGAAGGAGAGCTCAGCCAGGCAGCACTGCTTTGGGCAGGATGTATCCTCTCAGCTAACTCGGACCCAAAAACAGGTTCTGCTTCATGAAGCCCTATGACATCCCCTGTTGTCACAGGCATTCCTGTTGCTGGGGAGCTGGTAGGGAGCCTCACTGCATTGAAAATTCTCAAATTATTCTGTCTTCAGAACCCACTCATCTGCCTAGCAGCTAGGGAAGCGGGTGTTTATTCTGCATGCTGAGGAGGCGTCAGTTCTCTGTCTCTCATCCATCTCAGAGTACCCCTGCGGGTAAAGTTTTGTGGCCTGGTGCCGGCTGGTGGGTACCCATCTCGGCACCACAGAGGCACATCTCTGCCTCCCCATTAGTGGGAGCTGGGACCCAGCCATGCCCCTGCAGCCACACTCATGGGGCTCCACTGCCCCTCTGCAGCCCTATGCTGTGGGGCAGGCATGGCTGCAGGAAGGGAAAGGAAAGGGAAAGGAAAAGGAAAAGAGAAAAGGAAAGGGAAAGGGAAAAGGAAAAGGGAAAAGGAAAAGGAAAGGGAAAAGGAAGAGGAAGAGGGAAAGGGAAGGGTGTTGTGTACCTTCAGCCTCTTTGGCTGTTGGCCTGTGCTGCTTGTGCAGCTTGTCTGCTCAAGCAGGTGGCTGTGTCCTCAGCCAAGTGCTGTTGGCAGCACAGGTTCCTGGGACAGCTCTGCAGGGATGAGTCCTCGCATGGATTTTAAATATGCTGCTGCTCCTTGCCCTCTCAGAGATGAGAACAAGCAACCTGCAGGTGCTTCATCTCTGCATGGCAGCCAGCTCATCTGTGCTCCAGACTCCAGCCACACACAGCAGCTTTGCCGTTTTCCTGGCTGCCAGGAGTTTCCCTGGCTGTTCCTCCAGGGCAGAGGTGGTCAAGGACTGCTGTGGAAACGCTGTGCCTGAGGCTGCGAAGGGGGTGTCCTACCTTGGTGCAGGAGCTGATGCTCTGGACTTACAGGCAGTGGTGCAGAGCTTGTCAGAGCCACAGCCTGACAGCCTCACACAGCACAGAGGGAGTGGGAAGGAAGTGCTTTGTCTGTGCCAGGCTGAATGAGGTGGCACATAAAAAGTCCTCCATGCCCCAGTGCTCATTCTGTTCTCTGTCACAGACAGGAAAAAAACACCACACAGGAGTCTTGGGGATTCTTCCCAGCTTGGGAAGACTCAGATACGTTGTACAAGACAAAGCAAAGGCTTTGCAGGATGTCTGTAGTGCTTGGCTCAGCCTGTGCTCTCACTGCAGTGGCAGTAGACTGTTATTGCCTGCAAAGGAGTAACCCAAGAGCCAGGCTGTCCCCTCTGCCCAACACTGGAGTGTGTCCTTTGCCCTTCAGAGCACACTGTTCACTGCTGTATCCTTGTCGTGGTTTAAACCACGACAATCCTGCACTCAGCACAGAGAGAGTCCCTGCTATTGCAGGGCAGGTTAGCACATGTGCACGCACTCACATTCACTCAGAATTTAAACATGTTCTGTTTTCAGTCTCAGTGCGCATTTCACTGGACAGCTATAACCTTTCTCACTGTGGGTTTGGATGGGTTACATGCATACAGAATATAGCTTGGAGGAATCCAGAATACTGTGCTAATAACAATGTCTCAAATACATCTTTAATGTAGACATTAATGTCATTTTATGTTAATAACATGCAAATTGATTATTAATATATTTATTGAATGTTGACAGCTGGGTGACAGTCTTCACTAAATATGTTTTACTAATCAGTTAGCATTTAATTAATATTGAAATTCTCTCTAGGTTTAGTAAGACAGTGAACATTAATGAGTCCCCTTGGTTGCTGTGCTGCAGGAGGGCTGCGGTGCTGCTGGCAGGGCCCAGCCGTGCTTGCAGCTCTGCAGGGCCCCGAGCAGCACAAGGACACAGGGATATGTGCCCAGGAGGCAGACAGACGTCTCTGGGAGGTGTTGGTCTTGGGAGCCCCACATGCAGTATGGGGACAGCACAGGGGCAGTGGGCACAACATCCTGGGCAGCCCCTGTTTCCAGGCAGAGACATACATAGAAAGCTGTTCTCTGAATGTTCTGCTTTGTTCCCACAGCTCTGCACAGCAACACAGGGACTGCTCACATCCAGTGCCAGCAAGATGTTTCCACTGTCTGTCCCCTGCATGTTACCTTGGTGAGTTACCTGGAAGCTCTGTAGAGCCCTGTTCCCCACCAAACAGCTGCTTCCAGATGCTCTGGAGCAGTAACAGCAGCATGCTGTTCTCACCTGCAGTGAACATAACTGAGGGTCCTACTGCAGTTATGGCAAGGCACTGCACAACCCCCTGGCCAGCGGTGCAGAGGATTTCATAATGCTGAATTTAAAACACCAAACAGACCAATTCTTAGCTCTGTTTTCTCTTGCCTCCCAGTCATAAGCAGGGCAAGAGCCAGGCAGAGCCTTTGCCCCTGCCCCACACACTTGCACCCACTGGCTGTGGCTCCTCTCACCCATCAGAAGGCAGTCAGCAGCATCCCTGAGATGTCCATTGATTGCAAAAGCACTGGGGTCAGTGGCTGGGCAGATCCACCACAGAACTGCTGCAGAACTGTTAGCTCTAGGATCGATACTTTAGCCTTGTCTTGCTAATTGCTCATTGGTTGACATTCATGATCCCCTTCTGCTCCCTCCCTGTGTAAACTCTTTCCAGCTGGGAGCCAAGAAGTGAAAACGCTGAGCCCTTGTTCAGAAAGGTTGGACGAAGTCTTGGTGACATGGTTTAGTGTGAGGTATCCCTGCCTATGGCAGGGGAGTTGGAACTGGATGGTCTTAAGGTCCCTTCCAGCCCAAACTATTCTATGATTCTATGACCAAGCCAGGGGCTTTGGAGCTCCTTCCCTTTTGCTCTGTGGACAGCAGGTGCAGGGAAGATGTCTGAAGGGGTCCTTAGGCAGGGTGAGGAGCACAGAGCCCCAGCATGCAGCCAGATCAGGAGCTGGTTATTTACTTACTAGTTAGAATAACTTTGGTTTTGCTCAGTTGCTGTTTGCTTCCCTCACGTAGGTTGCCTGATTCCCCTCCAGAGCAGAGGCAGGTACTTGCTGCAGCAGCCTCTGCCTTCCCTGAGTTGAATACACCGCTACTGCCGCAGGCGTGCATGTCAGATCACACCTACCATATTGGCTTCCTGTCCCCAGAACATCAGGTTTTTGCAGCTAATGTGTGTGGGGGGTGTCTCCTCCTGACAATCCCCACCCCCCGCAGCATCAGGCCTGTGCTGTTCGGGGTTTTGTTAAGCCGTTTAGTATTAATTGATTTTTTTTCCATTTTTTCTTTCTTTCCCTGGGCGGGTCAATAGCTGGATGCTCAAGAGCAGAGGATCTATCAACTGCAGACCAAGCAGAGGGAGAGGCAGGCAGAGCTGGAGCAGAAATGCAGCCGGATCCAGCAGCTCAGCCAGGACCTGAGGCCAGCCATCAGCTGCAGGAGGAAGCTCAGGAGCAGGTAGGAGAAGATGCCAGTCCACTCTAGCTTGGCAGCCCTGGCTGGGAAGGGAACTTCATTTAATGCATTCACAGCAGTAGTGATAATCTACTGTTCTGTTTACATGGCAGCATAAGGAAAGACTAAAGATGCGACAGTAGAGTGTCAACTCCCAGTGCGGAGGGGAAAGCCCAGGGAACTGGGAGACACCTACAGCTCTGCTGACTGTAAATGGGTGCTGGCATTGCCCTCGATTTGAGGGTGTGACTGCTGTAGTGCACAGATATCCTGGATGTTGCTCCCACTGCTGACCACCTCGGAGAGAAGGGAACAGGGCAGCCGGCAGAGACAGTGCCATGCAGGACAGCACTGTCCTCACTGGTGGTAGCAGTGACGTGTAGTGTGCCAGGAGACAAGCCTTGTTCAGCTCTGCTGCTGTGGATGAACTCCTCCACTCACTGCAGGACCTGCTGACAGTGAGGATGGGAGCACCCTCATGGCCCCACGGCCCTGGCCGGAGGCCTGTGGGGCAGCACATGTGTCAGCCCTCCCCGTGCCAGTCTCTGCCCCTGCCCTGCTACAGCTCCTTTCTCCCCACCCCTCTATTTCAAGCTGCCAGGAGTCAGAGTGTTTGCTCAGCATATTCCTTCTGCATGTGAATACCTGGCTTGGGAGAGTGTGCTGCTCCCCCATCTCCTCAGCCACAGGCTTGTCTGCCTGATGTCCACTCGGGCACCTGTAGTCATGAGCATGTATCAACCACAAGCTGTCATTCAGATCCATGTGGCAGAGATGAAGAGAGCTGATCCTGGAAATCTGTGCAGCTACTGCTGCTGCACACTGCGGGATTACTTGCTTAACCTGCGTCTCTCCATGGTACCAACCTTGAATCTCTTTCAGCACCCCATAAGCCAGAAATGTTATATCTGTTTCAACAACTTGATAGTTAAATATTCTCAGTGTTCTGGGAGACTAAACCAAGTACTCTTGATATTGGAGTATCGGGTACCAGCATGCTGGATAGCAGGAATGAGCTCAGAACAGCTGGTTTGTCTGAGGAGCATTTTAAAACAGGGGAGGGATGCCCTTATTATTCTAAGGGGAAGCATTTTATTTCACTTAATTCAGTGGTGGTGAATAGGTACATATGAATTCAAACATATATGAACAACATATGACTACAATGCCATGATTATGTTCATTGCATTTGAAGGAACATAATCAGATATTGTTCCATTTACTACCCAGTCCTCCATTGTTCTCTGCGTCTGTGCGTGGCTGAGCTGCTCGCTGCTCGCCTGCTCTGCAGCTGCCACTGCTGAAGCTGGATGTGGGAAGTTTGTGTCCCTTTGTCTGTGTTCATAGATGCCGGAGCACAAATGGATCTGCCAGTGTGTCAGCGGGTACCTGTGCTTTGTTCTACCTAGGTATATGTGTGACCATGTACTGATTTGTGCAAGGACACCATGGAAGGGGTGGAATCACACTTCTGTTTCATCTTATGGGTAGTCTTTCTCCCTTTGCATCCTTCCATCCATTGATACTGAGCTCAGCTCAGCCTAGCTGCTTGGTATTGGTTTGAAAGAGGCAGACAAACTAGCCCAGGTCTAAACTTTCTTTTACAAAACTCCCAATTAAAGTACTGAACATCAAGCCCTGTTACATCAAAATAAAACACTATTCTGGGTTAAAACGGTGTTCCACCTAGCTTTGTGTCTGGCAGCAGCTATGCCCGTGCCTGGGAAAGAGCTCTTTTCCCCTGGGAAAATGGGGGAAGCTTGTGATACTGCCCCAAGGTGCTCACTCACCCTCTGTGGTGAAAGGGCTTCCTGAGCCCAAGCAGGAGTCTTTGTGTTTAACAGCCCTGGAATAATTTTCATCCACAACTTGTCAAAACTATTTCTGTAACTCAGGTATTACCCATTTTCGGCAGTTTCTTGTAGCAGCAAGTTCCACTGCTTAACGTACACGGGATGCAGAGCCACCTCCTCTTGTTTATTTTGAACCTGTCCCCTGACAATTTCCGTTGCTTTATTGGAAGAGACCATGAACAGTCATTCCTTAGTTACCTTCCCTGTGACACTTCTGGTTTTACAGACCTCTGTTGTGTTTCCTTTCCAAAGTCCTTCTTTCAGACAGAAAGAAACCTTTTTTCCTTTGTTTTCCTGAGCCAGACACTGTTGCTGATAAATCTCTGGATCTGGGGGCTTTGGACTCCCATGACTGGCAGTCCCAGGATGCCTGTAGCAGGCTGCGCGTACCAGAAGCCCTCTGCAAGGAGCGTCAGATGTAATTTAGCACTGGGAGCATGAGTTATGGTCCTGCCCTTTAAGGAAAGGCTAGCAGCACAGCCCTGCCTGTCAGCTGAGTCCCCAACCTGATCATGAGCTCTCCTGGTGAATGAATCAGGATTTGGCATATCGTTGTTTAATACAGCCCCCATGCTAATGTCTTTTTGAAATGAAACTGAGAAAGCTGTTAACCTCAGTTAGCCAGCTGTCCTCACCGTGACCTGGATAAATCATTGTAGCAGGAGCTCCCAAGAACACCACTCTCACTGCTTTGGAACACAAAGCTGGAAGGGAAGTGCTGTGCTTCCAGCTTACGCCAGGAAGGCTTCTCTGCACCAGGGCTGACCAGCAAAGGGACTGCTTTGTCCTCCTCCCAGTGACCCTGCTGGTGCCCCAGGCTGGGGTCCAGTCCTGGACACTCACAGAGGCTGGAGAGCCCACTGCAGCCTCCCTGCCCAGAGTACATCATGGCATTACACTGACTGTGGAGAAGGGCCACAGTGTGTCTGGGAGAGGAGAGGGTAGATTTCCCCAGTGACCCCAGGGACTGGCTCCTTCCACCACTCAGACACATCCAGCCTGGCTCATGAGCACATACGTGGTTTTCCATGTTCATTCCCTTCACCTGGAGGCTGGACTTTCTCTAGGGCCATCTTCTTCTTTTCCCACCACATCTCAAGGTAGCTAGCCTTGAGCTGCCTGCCTCTGTGGTAGGAAAGTGTGTAAAGAGGACAATTTGGTGGCTACCACAAGGAGATCTAGATCTCCTGGAGCACAGCTTTCTCCTCACAAACCTTTTTTTTAACTCTGGTAGATGTTATCTTTATCACTTGATCTGTTCTCACAGGGCACGCTTAACTGCATTCCACCAGACAGGTTTTCTTTTGTTGTTTCTGATCTGGCCATTTTGTTGGTTTTTTTTCTCCTGCATGTCTAAGGAAAATCACACCACCAACTGCATGTAAGAAACTCCTGGAAAGGGAAACAAAGCCATCTGTTCTCCATGTCCATGAAGTCACACACAAGAATTAATGGGCATCGAGAAAGATTCAGGCCAGGAACATTTTTCTAATGGGGAAGAGAACAAAACAATGAACAGACTGTCAGGGGCCTGAAGATTCTGCATCACAACAGATCTTTTAAGGAGAGATAAACAAAAGACAGGGCACTTGTAGGTTCCCCTGTCTTAGAACTGCAATACTGGCTATCAACTGCTTGAGGTTCATGCCAGCCTTGCTCAATTCCTAAATCTATCCTTATTCATACTTTGGAACCCCGCTCTGCCTTCTTCAGAGCCCCACCACCATCCCCTTTAGTGTTCATGTGATACCAACATAACATGTCCTAGGCTGATTTCCTATCCTACCAAAGTGGCTGGACTAGAGTCTTGGAAGTGTGCTCGCATCCTATGGTGGTTCACCTGGTCCCAACTTTGTGCTTCAGCTGATGTCACATCTCCAGCTGTGCTGGCTGTGTTCCCATGCTGGGTAGCAACATTGGTTTGTAAAGCATTCTTCCACCTCACTGTTATGCCCCTGCAGGCTTGCTCACAGGAGAGACTTGCTGGGGTGTACACACTAACATTTCCCCATGTAAATTCACCCTTAAGTGCCTTCTTTCAGCTCTCTTCTCAAGGAACAGGGTTCTTTGTTGTGAGTGCTGTGGGCTGGAGATCTCTGTATGTGGAGAGACTCTCCCCTTCTAGCCCTCCACAGGTAAGTGTAGCTGCCTAATCCCTCACATTGAAGCCTTAGCGCTCACCTGAACATACTGGGCTGCTGACTTGGTGCTCCTCCGCACGCCCCAGAGGAACCTGTTCTCTGGGATGCTTCTGGGCGAAGACACACTCCATAGGGTGAGCAGAGGGCGCAGTGCCGCTGGCTGAGAACCCAGCCCAGGGCAGACAGGGATCAGCAACAGTGCAGCAGTGAGGGACACAAGTGCAGAGCTGACAGCCCTTGAACTGCTCCCTTCAGCACCTCATCCAGCAACTTGCTTGCTAAACCGCACCCAGGAACTGGCATGTGCAAAGAAAGCTGGATTTTGCCCCTTTTACCACCTACTTATCTAGTCAAAAGTTACCCAAAAGCCACAACACATGCTTTGACGTATGCTAAAGAGAGCAAGCAGAGCCTGGAGGATGTCAGTGGGTGATGAAGGCTCTGATACTACCATCTGTATGACATGTGCTGCTGTGCCTTAGGCTTTGGCCTGAGCATTGCAGTTCCACCACTGGTGGTAAACAGAAGATTAGGAAAAGATGGGAATGAGATTTGCTATCAGAACTTTTGGATTCAATTTCCATTCTCAGTAGAAAAGCTGTGTGCAGTTTCTTACATGTGCTGCTTTGCAAATCAGTTGTGCAGGAATGGCAATCAGTCAGGCTGCCTGGAGAGTAAGGTCAGCTTGATGCCATGTAGTCTTGCTGTGCAAGAGCTGGCCCAGGCCACGTGGAAGTCAGGGCCTGACTGATGGAAAGGTCTCACCTCTGCTCCTTGATGGCTATAGGAGTCCACTGCCCTTTGTCTACCTCCTACTGCTTGAGTGCAGCCATGGAACTTCAGTAGCTGGTGAGGTAGAACTGCCTGGATATCAGTGGTGGGTCTATCTGCTTGCTTTTCAGTAACCAACAGAGGGGCAGATGTGTGCTGCCAACCACAGAGCCTCACAGCTGTCTGACACATAGCAACCACGTTAATATGAAGCAGCACCCACTTGGGTTATGGGTCCTCACGGGGAGGGTGGAACATGCACAGACATATACTACATACCGCATAGCAGGATGCAGACCAGCTCATACAGACATTCCAGCACCACTAGCAGGTAGACAGGGCCAGAAACACACAGCCATGGCAGCCAGAGGGAACTGCGAGCGAAGGTGAACGGTGTTATTTGTGTAGGACCCCCACCGGGGGCCTGAGTCTGAGAGCCAGGTCTACAACACTGGCGTTACAGAGGGAATAAAGAAAATAATAGAGCGTTGACTAGAATGGACTGCAAGGCTGATTTCTCTCCATGCAGCCTCTGGAGGAGCAGCCTTTGGGGCTGTGGAGAAATAGGGAGCCTCCAGGCTGTGAGGCTAATGCAGAGCCACGGCTGTTTGTATAGCTGCAGAGCCTTTAAGAGAGACTTGGGAAAACTAGCTTGGATTCCAATGAATATTTACAATTACACTGCTCCAAAGCCGAATCCAATCACAGCACTGTGGTATGCAGGCTTTGTGCATCAAAAGAAAATGAGAGGAAAGCAGGAAAGATGGAGTTGCCTTTGGAGAGACTTATAAACACGGATCTCTCTGCTTGTGGCAGAACTAAAATGCTTTATTTCTGGTAGGAGCAATTTATTCTTCAGGCATTTTGCCTGATATTAGAAAGTCCCTGGCTGGTTTTGAAGTGAGAGTCTTCAGTAGACAGTCCTTAATTTAGAATGAAAGAAAGGAATGGAAAGTGTTGTAGTCTATAATTCTGATATTGTACTAACAAACTCCAGAAATAGGGGAGCATTTCCAACCAGAGCAGGGGCCCCCTTCACTCACTGCATTGTCAGATACCATGTGGAAACAGGCTGGGCAGAGCTACCCTTTTTACAACCATGCTTCTAGTATGATATTTGGCTGTTTACCATGCTCTGCCACTAAACAGGATGATGTAATAGAGAAAGAAAAGGGAAATGCTGAAAATTCATTGCAGCTCACTATTGGCCTCTCCTTTTTTTGCAGTGGAGGGTATACAAAAATAATGGTGATGGGGAATCACTGCATGATGAAAAGATGGAGGATTTGTGACTACCATACCACTGCAGAGAGCTGTGTGCAGCAGAATAGGACGTGTTGACAAAGCAGAGGCACTGCTTGCAGTGACAACAGGAACAGCACCAAGCAGCACCTGGTGTCATGGCCTGCCCATGCTTCCCACTGAGCACCCTTTCTACACAGTGCCACAGAAAATTATCTTGGATTCTCTCACTTGTATTCCTTGTGTTGGTATTTGGGAGAGCTGTAGGAATGGGCTTGGCTAAAGGGGTGCCCTTCTGGAAGCTTTAAGAAGACCTACAATGTGTCCCATCGGTTCCATCTCTTGGGAGCTTTTGTAGAACTCTTGGGAACTTTTCTGTGGACTCACTGCTGCAGTAGTGGAAGAAGTCAGGTATGAGAAGGGGCAAAAGCACAGGGCAGGCTGGGGACAACATGGATCACATAACCAACCGTTACTTCTTCCTCCAACACAGCATGCACAGGACATCAGTCAGCAGAGCTGCCAACGCATGGCTGCAGCCCCAAATGCTGCCTGCTCCTCTAACATACAGGGGCTGTGAATAATGTGTAGCCTTGGTGTGGTCCTATAGCACCAAAACACCACTGCTCTGAATTAACTACAAATATATAAGGTATATCCTTGCATTACACTATGCAGACATTCCCTGGCACCATGGCAGGATGCGTGCAAATAGTTTGAGAGAAGCCAGGTTAGGATTTACAGTGCAAGAGCATGCAGTAACTTGGACACGGTGTGCACTTACAAGCATACCTGACCTGGGAAAGCAACATCTGAAAGGCCAGCCTCTGCCATCCCCAAGGACACAGCAGGCAACATGTCTCCACCTGGAACAGAGGGCAGCATGTTGCTGTTCTCGGATTGTGCTAATCCCTTTGTGTGTTTTGAAGATGCCGTTTCCTGGTGCATTTCACCTTGTGGCTGCACAGATCCCTTCTGCTGGATGGCAATCTTAAAGGATGCTGATGGGAAATCCCAGGAAGCTGGTCTCTGATCTGAGTCACACCGCTGGTGCAGGGAAGCGCTCTGTCACATGCAGGCATAGCACAGGTTGTTCCCTGCAGCTTCGCATGTACCAAAGTCGATAGCCCTCAGCAGGAACTTGCATTCAGTATTACACTAAGAGGCTTAAAACTGACTATGAAGTTTCAGTAGAGCTGCAAAAAACCTGATTCCAGTTTGTCCGCTGGTAGCTTGCTCCAGACAGAGACAGTGCAATCTGGTGATTGACTCTTGGAATCTGACTAGTCCATCTATGCTGGTGTATTTGGAATCATGTTGTGTAATATGAAAAGCAGTCATTCATTTCATTTATTTGAAGTTGCCTTGCAGAAATGGCAGCTGCCCAGACAAACACCACATGAAGATGAAAACGTGACAGAGAGCCCAGGACTCTGTAGCAGAAATAATTGTGCAGTTTTTCACCCACCAGGATGCCACTGTGATCCATCTTGTTCTCCGTAGCTTATTGCAGATTCTTATACTAGCTCCTGATAGACACCAATTGCTGTAGCCAAAACCAGCGTTCCAGTTGACCAAAGGAGGAGTAGCATGCTTGCACAAACCTGCTGGAAAACTATGCCAATAGTTGCTAGTGTTAGAAGCAGGTTAAGGCTTAAAGCCACAAATGATGTTGGAGCAGGCCTTGGCATAACAGTCTACAGAAGCCACCAGCCCAGGAGCTGCAGTGGCTGTGAGGGTCTCCTCTGGCCAGTACTGTGTATCTCCTCTTTCATTTGGCTGGAGCATAACTGAGTTTCCTGAGCTCAGTGGGGCTGAAAGGCAAGCTTGGAGGAACAAGTCAACTGGAGTCACAGCTGAGGCCGATAGCAGGCAAAGCCCACGGTTACCTCAGAAGTCCCAACTGAGCCACCCAAGGAGGATGCAGGGGGCCCACATCACTGTGTGCCTGTACAGCTCTGCCCATGCTTTCAGCACTCCGTCTCCTCCCTCACCACCAGCCTCCCATGCTGTGCATGATATGGATGAGTGCTCTTCAGAACAGGTCCTGTGTCTTCTCTTTCTAAGCCCTACACGGCGCTCTCCTGTTTCCACAGCAGAGCTGTGCAGTGAGACTCACGCTGGCTGGGAGAGTTGATCAGGCTGTGTGCCCACATGGCTCTGAAAAGGCAAGAACCCTCACTGGTGTGGTGAGGTACAGGCGAGTGGGGAAAGGGCTGAAGGTGCTATCTCAGCTGTAGAGCCCAGAGAGCAAGCAATGCTACTCCAGATGGATGAAGAGCTGCTCCAACAGCCAGAGCCATCTCTACGGGACTGGGGGATCCTGGGCTGTGAACAGTGCAATGTAGAAGGCAGTGTTTGGTGGGTGCCTGTCCACCACAGCAAGCACTTGAAGTCTGTGAAAGCATGGTCTCTCCTGCTCACTGTCCTCTGGAGGCCTACAGCACTTGCCTCAGATAGGATCCCATGTTCCAGACTCACTGGGCTGAGCAGGAGCCTGTGTATGTCTGATGTGGAGCAGCTGACTTTCAGCTGGGGCCGTAGTGCCTCACATCACTTATCCAAGTCCCCTCAGCTACCTGGGCAGCCCTGAAGGCCCCAGGGACCTTTGCACTCTACAAGCCACAGCCAGGCACCAATGCCCTGAGCTAGCACCACCACATGGGTGCTCCCTGACTCGCAGGGGTACAAGTGCCCTCAACCCAGTAAGAACAAAGTGCAGGTTGCTGCACTGATGTTGGCTGCTGACACAGCAGCAAACTGCTGGACACCCTGGAACCCCATCACAGAGGGGACTGGGATACAAGCTTCTGCTGCTGTCACTGCCAGCTAAGAGAGTGTTGTTCAGGAGGGGGTGGTCTATGAAGGCTCACCTGCATCCCGGAACTGTGCGGAAGGGCAGTTGCTGACTCACCACTGTGAATTTTAAAGCAAGGCTTTTTGGACACAGCTCTTTAAAGAAGGAGAACAGACTTGCACAGACAGGGCAGGATCACCCCCTGCAAAGGAGCCTTGAGCAGTGAAGGGAAGAAAACCCTGCGATCAGCTGAAGACTGTCTAGTGAACCGTCTCATCTCTGCCACTCTCATCTCTGCTAGTTGCCAAGAACGGCTCTCTCAGTCAGTTTAAAGAGGGGACGCAGATACCACAGGGCTGCCCAAACTCCTCTGCCAGCCTCCAGGGATCCACAGCTCAGGCTTCAGAAGCAAGTGGGATCTTGGATTTAGTTGAGGTAAGTGGATTTTTTTCTCCCATTAAAGTGTTTAATTTCTTTATGAATGTATACAAACTTTGGGAACTCTCCGTATCCTATGTGAAGCACCAGAAAAAAAAAAGAACTAGTTTTTGGTTTGTAGTTGTTACCTGTTAATTTATGGGCTGCTGCTGCTTCTTATATTGAAGGGACAGTGAGAAATCATACTGCAGACAACCTCTGTATGGCAAACTTGATTTTATAATCCTCTTCAGTCACTTCTTCTCCAGGCTGAAGAGACTATCTACTTTTTGCTCACATGGAAAATATTCTTTGTATTTAATCATCCTTGTTGCTCTTCTCTGAAATGCTTCCAACTCTTTTTCTTGGGAGGCAGAACAGGACTGCATATGGTAATCACAGGGCAACTTCCACTGTGGATCTGTTCAGTGGCATAACTATGATGTGGTCCCCATTATTTTCCTAATGATTCTTAACAGTTTGCCTTTTGTGCTGCTTCTAGGCACTGAGCAAACATTTCCATAGAACCATCTCTATCTGGCTTTATCTAGCCTAGCCCCAAGCCCTCACTCCTGAGGAGGGAACAGAGCTACAGCGGCTGGGACTGCAAGGGAAATCTTGTAAGAAAGTGCAAACATCCCAGAACTCCAGCAGGATAAAGACCATCTGGCTGTGCACTGCACCTTCACCACAGGGACAGCTGCTAAACATCTGAAACCAAGGAACACTGAGTTCGGATGATCCTAACACCACTGCAGCCCTGACCTCTTCCAGGCACGTCTGCCCTCAAGCATCAGCCTTGCCTGAAGCTGCCAACACTGTTGGAATTGCTCAAGAACCTGCTCCTTGCTGAAGCCAAACTCAGGGTCCATCCCAGCAGAACCACTAGGAACAGCCCATGTCTGCCCTGCACGTGGAGCATCCCCAAGCAAAACACCCATGCCCATGGAACTCAGGCACCCTTTTAACCTTGTGCAAGGATTCCTTCCAAGATCCCCGTTCACTTCTCACAGCAAGCACAAAGGCTGATGCCATACATGCTACAGGACTGGCACACAGATAACGCATGTTCTCTTAGTCCTTCTTTGCATTTTTTTCCTGTAAATTCAGAGTGAGCAGGCAGGGACCACGCAGGGACCATGCAGTCTGACCTTCTGCACCTGCAGTCAAGAAAATTTCACCATGTCATTAGCTAACTCAGTAACTTGTTTGACAAAAGCAGCTTCGGCAGGCGCTCAGTGGGGCTTGAAGACATCAAGAGATGGCAAATGCTCTGCTTCCTCCCTTGGCAGTCAGTCCATTTGCATCACGCCTACTGGGTTTTTTCCCTCTGGTTATTGCTGTGCCACTGGAGCTAATGAAGCTTTCTATGCTTTATCTTTTCTGTATCTTAAAATATTCCTTCCTTTTTGGCCAAAGACTGAAGATTAACCATAAGGAAAGGAAGGGCATGAGGATGTTCTCTTTCTGCCTCCATTTTTGCATTCCTGTGCCCACCCTCTCCAACAGGGTTCTCCCTGTGGTCCCCACTTCAGGAGTCTTTTTCCACCTACCCAGCTCTCTCTGGTTTCTCTCTGTTTTCTGCCTCCACGTTTTCCCCTTTTCCCACCTGCTGCTGCATGGCACTGGTTTGGGAGAAGGCCCCCTGAGCCGATGCTGGTGTACCTGTCTGGGTGCACCATCCATCTCCTAGCAGCTTAGTAGCTGTAACTGAAGGAACAGTGCCCAGACCTGAGCAGCACTGCTTTTCCTTTACTCGTTCCTTCCTTCTTCCAGCAGGATTTCTGCTTTCTGATTTGTGGCTCAAGGTTCCTTACAGAAACGTGGCAGATCCTGCACAGCTTATGCGTGGTCTTAACCCTCAGACATGAAACCAAGAGACAGCTTGTGGTAGCAGTGGTGGTGATGGTTGCCACGATGAAGTAAGTACAGGACAGCACTGAGCAAGGCACTGCCAGCACGTGGCACTGAGGTGGAGGCAGCTCCAGCAGACTGGTGCCCTTCATGGTTGCCCTGGTGTCTACCCATGCATTCCCCTTACCCCAGCCAGAGGTGCTGAACAGCCAGGGCTGGAGGACAGGGGAGACACAGACTCCATGCTCCCACTGACCACAGCTCCTCTCCCACCAGCAGCACCAGGCATGGATGAGCCAAGGGGTCTGGTGCTTGAGCAATGGGGCTGTCAAGGGCTGGCTTCTGCATGACCGGGCTGGGTGGCCCCCACACACCACCAATCACTTCAGCACCTCCTGTGTACAAGGGAAGGTGCGGAGTGCCAGAGGGACAAGAGAGGCACAGAGCACTTCTGCCTGGGCCAGCAATTGGCTGGGGCTCTCAGCCTGGGCTGGAAATGCAGCAGGGCAGGTTCCGACCGAGCTTTGCCACTGTAGCTGTTTCCCCCTCCTGTGTGTTTACACAACCATTTATTCGTTTCTCCCTTCTCTGGAGGGAACCCTCACCAAGAGCCGCAATGTTTTTTAATAGGTATTTTTCAGGGGGCTGGCTGGGACCCTGGAAAAGATAATGAGATCATTTTCACTGCAGAATGCAAAGCTATGCGAGGCTTTCCTGTTATTTCTCCTCTGTAGACTCTTGACCGTGCTTCTGGTAATTTATGCCTGTTGATGTTCCTCCCCACCCAAACACAGAGTGCCCCACACGGTGCCCAGTGCGATGAGACCAAAGCCAGCGTCCTGCCTACACCCGGAACTGGGAATCACCGCTGAGACTGCACAGAAATAACCTTTAAGGCCATTAAAATTCCACGAACGCAAACACTGTTCCCGTCCTCCCTTTCTCGGATCCAGCGGCTCCGCGGGGGGGGCACCGACCCAGTGTCCCCCCGCCCGGGGCTCGGGGTCCCGCACAGCGCTCCCCGCACCCTCCACAGCCCTCCCGGGGCTCCGCCGCCGGGGAAACGGCGCGTCCGGGAGAAACCCGGGAAGGGCCCCGGTGCAACGGGCGGGTGGGGCAGCGCCCGCGGCACGCGGAGGCCTCGGGCCCGGCTCGGAGCGCGGAGCACGGAGCGCAGAGCACGGAGCGCGGAGCACGGAGCACGGAACACGGAGCACGGAGCACGGAGCGCGGAGCGCGGAGCACGGAGCGCGGAGCACGCAGCGGCTCCGGGCAGCGCGGCAGCACCGCGGCCCCGGCAGAACAAAGGTCCGGGTCCGGCGGCAGCAGCCACCGCAGCGCGGAGCGACAGCGACCCCTGCCGAGCGGTCACGGCACCGCGCGCGGCGGGCGGCACCCGCGAGCTTCCGGCGCACGGAGCGAGGGTGCTGCACCGGGCTGCGGGCGCGCAGGGCCGCCTCGTGCGGAGCCCGCTGCGGGGGGCGGCAGAACAGAGGCCGGAGGGGGCTGAGGTGCCGAGGAGGAATGTGGGTCCGGACAGGGGCGGGAGGCCAACAAGAACGGGGGGGCTGAGACCGTGGGACGCCAAAAAGGGGTGTGAGGGAGGCACAGCAGAACACAGAGGATGAAAACGCGCAGGAGGCTGAAAATGGGAGGGAGGCCAACACGAAGGAAGAGACTGAAGAGGGGCAGGAGGCCAAATAGCAGTGGAAGGCCAACGAGAACATAGAGGCCAAGATGGAGTGAGAGGCCAACAGGAAAGTAGAGCCTGAAAATGGGTAGGAAGGTTAGAAAGGGATGGGAGGCCAGGAGCAAAGCAGAGGCTGATGCCAAGAAGATTGTGAAGGCTGGAAAGGTGTGGGAGGGAGGCCCACATGGGCTGGGTGGCCAACAAGAAAAGAAGAGGCTGAACAAGGTTGGACGGCCAAAAAGGGGTGGGAGGACAACAAGTAAGCAGAGGCTAGAAACATGTTGGAGGGCTAACACACGGGAGGCCAAAAGAAGACATTAAAGGGTGAAATTGGTTGGAAGTCCAACAGAAAAGTAAACTGAAAATCTGGGAGGCTAAATAGCTGTGGGAGGCCAACAGCAAAGTCGAGGCTGAAAATGGGTACAAGACCAAAGAAGAGTGGGAGACCAACAAGAAAGAGGTTGAAAAGGGTGAAAGACCTGACAAAAGCATGGAAAGCCACCAAGAAAGCAGAGACCAAAAAGCAATGGGAGGTCAGCAAGAAAGTAGGGGCTGAAAATGAGTGCAAGTCCAAAAAGGAGAGGAGGCCAAAAAGAAAGTATTAGCTGAAAACAGGTTCATACAAGAGTGGGAGGCCAAAAAGAGCTTGGAGACACAAAAGGGGTGGGAGCCTGAATAGAGGTCAGAGGCCCAACAGTGGTATGAGGCCAAAATGGGGTTGAAGGCCAAGAAGAAATAGCTGCTGGAAACAGGTGTGAGGCTGGAGAAGAGTGGGACACCAAAAACTGTTGAAAGACCAGCAAGAATGGAGAGGATGAAGAGGGGTGGGTGGCAGAAAAGTTGTGAGAGGCTAACAAAATGAAGTAGAAGCTGAAAGCATTGGCAGGCTGAAAAGGGGTTCAAGGCCAAAAAGAAGGAAGGTCGACAAGAAAGTAAAGGCTAAAAAGCAATAGAATTCCAAAGATGGTTGGAGGACTAAATGGGATGGAAGGCTGGCATGCAGTCAGAGGCTTTGAAGGGGCAGAAGGCTGAACAACAAGCCAAAATGTGATAGGAGGCTGAACCAGGATGGGATGCCAAAAGGTGGGTGGAGGCTGATGTGATACTTGACGTCAAATAGGGGTGGAGCCAGAACCATGGCTGGATGCTAAAAGTGTATTTGGAGACCAGAAATATGTGAAAGGCAGAAAAATAGAGCACAAAAATAGAGCCCAAATATGACACAAACATGTCTTTGGTCCCCTCAGCACACATAACCACAGGTCACCTGTGACACAGGAACAGCTCCTCTGAGAAGGACCAAAACCTGAATAAAGCTTCCAGCCCAGGCTGTCTTTCAGCTTGCCCAGAGCCTGGGTCACCCCTAGAGCGCAAGCCCAGTGACAAGCACAGGGATGGGGGGGGGGGGGTCTGGCTCAATGTACCAGTGGACACCCAGCACATCTCCCACCCCACCAGAATTAATGTCTGCTTTGGCATTGGAGACTGGTGAGCAGAGGTGGAAACACACTGTCCAAACTTCTCTTTCAGTGGCCGCTGATGGCACGTCTGCAGCAGTCCCATTTACTCTGCTAACTACTAATTCATATGGGTTTTTTTCCCAGTTTGTTTAGCTTGTTTCCTCTTGCAGTCATCAGAGATGCACTTTCCTCCACTAGATCCAAGAGGGTTCTGTTAGGGTTCTGTTGTCCACAAAACCACTCACATATCCACATGTGAGCAAATTATCCATTGCTCTCCCCCACCAGACCCTGCGTTCAGCATCCCTGGAGTCCTGCAGGCTGAGGCAGTGCCTGTGACTGCTCCTGGAGCCCTTCCCAGAGCTCCAGCAGCCCCCACACCCTGAGCATCATGCCACCCCCAAGAGCCCACAGCCCCTCAATGAGCCAACTCAGCCATACTGTTGCCTCATCAGCCTCAGCTGCCTCTGAGCACCCACAAGCCGTGATCAGTCTCCAAGAGCACAGCAGCTTCCACCCTGCCTGTGATCCTGAACAAGTCACTGTGCTGCTGGGAGCAGGATTTTACATTTTGCACTGACCTGATATCATCTGCCTATTCCTGTCACACCACAACACCCAGAACTCTGAAGTGGCGGGACGCCTCCTTTGTTGTCCCCTCATCCCTGAATGCAGGAGCATGTCATTAATTATTTGATCAGTCTTGTCTTTGTTTTCTTCCATTTGTTAGGTAAAAACACTACCATCTGCTTTGGTACAGGTCCCTTGCATTTGCGGAAGTTCACCATTCCCTGTGCTTCCAGGAGGTTGCTCAGTTTAAAGTGATCCCAGGTCTGGGCTTTACTCCAAACAGATTCTTCCTTTCCATTTGCTCAGCAGCAGTATATTGGGCACGGGTACAGGGACCCTGCAGTCCAGAAACCCATGTGGGGACAGTGAGGCAGTGTTTGGGGTGGGGGGAAGCGGGCACGAATGTGCAGGGTCTGTCCCACATTTGGTGGGAAGGCAGAAGTTCCTTATGTTAAAAGGTGCTTCTACCTTTTAGCATTGCCCCCAAAATCACCAAAGACCATTCCATCAGTGGGGTTGACCCACTCTGGTGCCAGTAAATATATCTGATCAAAACCAGACAGGATTCTGGGGGTGTGATTATTTGCATACACATCAAATACTGAAATATAACTGAACTGACTCTCAGTGGCTCCACAACCGTGGCATTCCCTCTTTTCTGCAGAGGGGACAGTGAAGAATGGGCTGTTGGAGAAAGACAGGTTAAAATGCAGTTTAAAAAGAGAAGGCTCCTTTTAAAGTACCACCCAAAACTCTCAGGTGTGTTAAGAAGTTGGACCTCAGGACATGAGCGCTGCACATATCTAGACAGCATGAGATAAGAAAGCAAACAAAGCAAGGATTTAAGATCTGCCCTGCCCAGGGGATTTTCCTGTTTCCTGTGTGCAAAATCATGGCCATTGCCTTCTAAAAACTGTCCATTTAGGCTGGCTTCTAGGAAATAACATGCAGCCACAGATACAGCTAGCGTCAGTTGGTGGGAGCAGCAGGACTCAGAAGCAGAATGAGGAGCAGCACTCAGAGCCCCTCCACCAGCAGTGAGCTGCTGTCGGGTCCACGCAGGGCGACAAGGTGACATTTGCTGCAGGGGCACATTCCCAGGTCACTGCAGGTGATTCCTGTTGGCAGCTATCACAGGCAGGATACTCTGACCTGCGCTTTGTTGGCTGTCGGTGAATGCTGGCAAACTGCCCCTTGTGTGCACCATGGCTGGCGCTGCACCATGGCTGTGCTGCAGCCGGGCTGGGCGTTCGGCTGCACAACTGCCCTTTCCTGGGTCCAACACACTGCTGGTACGTGCAAATGTGATGGCTGCTGCTGCACAAGCTGCTTATGCATTCACATGGTTACAAGCGAGACCTTAACTTATCTGTGCTTCGGCTTCCCTGCGCAAAATGGAGATGATAATAACACTTGCTCATTTTGCAGAAGGGCTCTGCAGTTCAGTTCATGAATATCAAGTAGTTTGAGATCCTCTGATGGAAGGTGCTAGAGATGGACAAAGGGCCACTAATGGCACAAAGCTGACTAAGTCCCGAGCAGTAGTCGCACCCAGTGGCACTGTGTTTGCTAATCCAAGTGTGTAATCAGCGTATACAGAGGCGACATGTTGGTTCAGGCTGTGTAATACACAACTTCAAAGCACTCTCCCAACGTGAGCTCCTGCTTCCCGAGAGGGGCAGTCGTTGGCTCTGCACAGTGTCTGTGCACAGTGTCTGCAGCCACAAAGGGCTGTCAATGCGCACATGAACGTGGAGAGCTGCCTGGCAGCAGGAGCACAGGATGGGTGTTTG
Source organism: Pezoporus occidentalis (assembly GCF_034315485.1). Taxonomy (NCBI): domain Eukaryota; kingdom Metazoa; phylum Chordata; class Aves; order Psittaciformes; family Psittacidae; genus Pezoporus; species Pezoporus occidentalis. The sequence continues at coordinate 1,127,091 of NW_026913457.1, forward strand.
TCTAAATACAGACACAGTGCTGCTCCCTGGAACAGAAAACATCTACATGTCCCTCCTCCCTCCCCACCTCTGGCTGTCAGCTCTTCCAAATGAAGTCCCAGCTTTGTTTTCCTGATTTCCATTTTGTATCCTAAAATATTCACTCCAAGTTCCGCTTGACAGACATCCCTAATCTAATCTCCATGTCTGCTTTCTAATTTTCGCAGTCAGGATAAAACAAATTGGCTGGCGTTAATTGCCTGTGCAGCGGCCTGGAGCTTTGAGCCGTGATTTACGAGCTCGGAGCAGGCGCTCTGCAACACATTTTTCTTAATTTATTTTTAATGAGTCTCTCAATTAATTTTCTTGGAAACATCTTAATGATGTTAGAGGCGGGTGTTAATGAGGTTTGTACCAGTGCTTCATTTTGCATATTTTCAAGTACTGAATGGCATCCCAAACCAGCACCTAGTCCTAAACCAGAGAAAAGGCTGGAGAAAGGTCTCCTGCTCAGCTAACACTGCTCTCTCGGGCTAGGCTTTCAGGCTGCATTGGGTGATTTAGAACATTGAGATGAAGCTGGCCGAGCTCACAGGGATAGGGTGATCTCAGGAGGCGCAAGGGGTTGCGCTGGGGCACGGCTCGTGGCCGGATGCTTCCTAACAGATGGGATCAGGGCCTGGGCTCTGTGCCTGTCCTCAGCTCCTGGGCTTGGCTCCGTCCCGCCATGCCCCATAACTGGGCACCCCGTTGTGTCTCCCCAGCCAGATCTGGTGGGAGGCAGCACCCTGGGTCGTGGGGCCTGCTGGGGCATGGGGCCAGGCCACCTGGGGCTGTGGGTGCTCGGGGTGTCTCTGCGGCTTGCAGGGTCCCCAGTCATTGCTAGTGCATGTGCGGGTGAGAGGTAGCAGCTGATTGCCTTTGTTTTCTCTCAGCATGTCAGTCTTCATTAAACCAGAGGGGAATGAAAAAGGATTCACTTTTGTCCCAGCCAGAATGTGGCAGCTGTTTAATTTCAATTAACGTGGTACTGAAAAGAATAACATTACTGCAGTAATTAAAGTGAGACAGCTCCCACCCCAGCCCTGTGCAGTGCTGCTCAGCAGAGTCCGGTTTGACTTCCCATCCTCCCAGCACTAGGCGAGCACCAGCAGGCAGCTGTGGGTCTGGGCCGTGGGGCTGCCCCACAGGCTCACAAGGAGCTGGAGCAGGGCTGAGCACTCCCCGCCAGCCCCAGGGCAGCAGGATCGGCAGCACATCAGCTGCAGCAAGGAGAAAGCCACATAAGCAGTGGCTGCAAGTGGATCAAGGTGCTGCTGGCTGCATGTGGGTGCGCTCTGCTGCAGGACGACAGCGCAATGCCAAGCTGTGCTGAGCTGTGCTGAGCTGTGCTGAGCTGTGAGCCATGTGCCGGGCAGAACTGTGCCAGGCGAGCGGTTGGGGCTGCTCAGAGCTCAGTCCCAGCATGGGTGTGACATGTGGGGTGCTGCCAGGGGAGGGCAACCAGCTTTAACTAAAGCAGCAATGGCGCTGTGACCAAGGCAGAGGGTGGCACATGGGGGTTCCGTGTCCTGGCTGCCCCTGCCTGAAGAGCACTGAAACCCACAGAGAACCCCCCAGTTCCCCTGCACTGGCAGAAGTTGGGACTAAACTCAGTAGCATTGTGCACGGCGCGGTTTAGGTGGCTCTGCTTGCGGGACTGTTGGTGCTGCCGGTGCAGCGGATCGTCATGGCAACTGATGGTTCCTGAGACTGTGCATCTGTGTTCACCTCCTGGGACCAGGTTGGCCTTGGAGATTCCCGTCAGAAAGCTTACCTGTGAAACTGCACGAGCACCAGGGAGCGGCAACGGCACCGGGAGCTCCAGGGTGCAGGCAGAGCCAGCGGCTGGTGCGTGCCCCAGGCACCCCTGTGCAGCCACACTCAAGGTGGTGCTGGCACCCGGTGACACCAGCGCTGCCACCCGCGTGTCGTGTGGCCCTCGCAGTGCAGGCAGAGCAGCCACCCTGTGCCCGGAGCTGATGAGCCATGAGGGCGCTGACCGGGGTGCAGGGCTCCCCCAAACTCAGCACCACATACCCCATTGCACCAGCCAGCAAAACCATCCATTGTGCCTCTACGGACTGGACTTCACACACCTGCACTGCTGCACCCATCTACACTGAGCTAGCCCTGCCTCTCTCTGTCTGGCCACCATCGCACATGGTCCTTTGGCAGGTCAGTGAATTGCTCCCCAGCTCCCACTTGCTGCAGGGTGCCCCTCAGACAGAGCAGGTCTCCTGTGCCCCGGGAACTGGCTGGAAGTTACTGCCTGCCACGACAGGCACGCATACCTCCTGCCAGGGTCAGCCCATCCACTGTGCACCATTCTCCTAGAAGCCCTGGGTGCAGTTTCCTTGGCAGGATTTCCCTTTGCAAGAGCACTCGCCCTCTCCCCAGCAGGTCAGGGTCACACGTGTACCTGCAGGTTTGGGTTTCTGTGGACACCCCAGCCGGGCTGGCAGCCAGGCTCACCCCCATCCTCAGAGCTCCTCCTCACCCATGGGTGCTGTGCTTGCTCCAGGAAGCTTCTGGGGCACGCTCAGCCTCCATACAGAGACTGAGAGCAGAGAGGCTGCCCTGTGCAGCAGCAGCACACAGCCTACTGCCATCACTGAGCCAAATTCATTCATGTTTACCGTAACACACACAGGCAGAGAGTTTGGTTTGGGTTTGGTTTTTTTCTGGTGCTTTAAGAGGGGAAAAAACATTTCTCCCTCTCTGCCTAAACACTATTGATCTATGCCGGGAAGCCGCATGGAGAGGGAAGGGCGTGGAGAAACTGAAATTTCATTTCTGACAACTTGTTTCTGTTATTTTTACTTTTTTTTGGACAGGGAGAAGCAGGGTGCAGCGGCCTGGGCGATGTGGTCAATAGCTCCCCCCCAGCCGTGGCCTTGGGTGCTCACCGCGCACCACCGCGGCACCGGAGACACCTCACCGGGAGGGTTCCCCGCTGCGTGAGGTCACCAGGTTCCGGTTGTGGGCGGTGTCCCGGGGCCGCGGCCGGGCTCGGGCTGCGGGCAGGGAGGTGCCGGGGCGGGGGGGGCCGGAGCGCGGCAGCGATGGCGCGGGAGGGCTGCGGTGAGGACCCGGGCGGCGCTGGGGCCGTGCTGCCATGGAGGGGGCGCTGGGGCCGTGCTGCCATGGAGGGGGCGCTGGGCCCTGCGCAGCGCTGCTCTGCCGCTGCAGGAGCCCCAGGCCCGGCGGTTGAAGAGCCAGTGCCACAGGGCGGTGGGGCTGCCCCAGGCCAGGCCGGGCAACGCATGGAAGAACCCCGCTGGGACCGAGGGTCGTCGGGGCAGCAGGCAGGGCCTGAACCGTGCTGTGTCCTTCCCGCAGCGAGAGAGTGCCCGGTGTGTGGCACATCCAAGGAGGCTCCTGCACCTCCGGGCCAGCCCGAGAGTCCCAGTGAAGGGCTGCCGACACCGGAGGGGGCAACGTCAGACCTGAGCAGCTCCATCCGCCAGCTTCATCAGGAGACAGAGACCCAGGTGAGCGGTGCCAACCCCACTCCCACTCCAGGTGCTGGGTGTGGGTCCCCGGGCTGGTGGCTGGTGGTGCAGGAGGCCCTGGCCAGCGCTCACGCCTGCCAGCAGACGGCTCCTCCCCAGGGCTCGGGGATGTCCGCTCCTGCTGCAGCTGCACTGGTCCCACTGCCGCGATTTCCCACAGCAGCCACAGCTCCTGCTGGCATCGCTGCAGTGCCAGCAGGGTCAGGGGTTGGCTTCGTGAGCCCAAGAGGACTTTAGAGCACACACAGGGTGGTACCGCCTGGGGTGGGGGGGGGTCTGCACCCACCAGTTACCGACATACCCCAGTGCTGCTCTCTGGGCTGCCAGCAGCCTCATCCAGCCCTGGTGCGTGCCAGGAGCCGGAGGAGGGTCTGGCTGGAGCAGTGAGCAAGAGCAGTGCTGCTCATGCTGTGTCCTAGGGCCAAAGGCAAGCGTTGGTGCCGGAGCCATGGCAAGGGCAGCCCCAGGCATGCCAGGACACACCGGAGCTGGAGCCAGCCTCCATACGGGCACTGCAGCTGTACGTGGACTTCTGCAGGGGCATGAATCACGAGCTGCTGGTGCAGCTGCAGCACCAGGAGAGCACAGCAGAGCGGCAGCAGCAGCAGTTTGCCTTTCTGAGGCAGCAGTGCCAGGCGGTGATGGGCAAGGTACTGCTGGAGGGTGCCACAGGCCAGGCTGCAGGAGTCCCCCACCCTTGGCCATGTGCTTACATCTTGGGCAAGGCACCATGCCTGCCCAGCAGCCTGCCTGCGGGAACTGCTGGTGATCAGTGCTCAGGGACGGGCAGGATATATCCTGCCAGCCACATGTGGGACAAGGAGTTAGCACCTCACCCTGTATGGAGCACCCTAGACATGGGGCAGGCATGGCTGGCATGGCCCAGTAAACCCAGCTGAGCACAGCTGGAAGACTGCAGCTCCTAAGGGCCCCACTGACACTCTGGGCACCATCCAAGGGCTGGGCTCCCACAGGTCAGTGATGCACCTCTCCCCAGGAACAGAAGGATGAGGCAGTGCAGACAGAGGTCACCTTTGATGTGGCTGCCCATGGCCATGCGGACACCAGCTACAACATCCTGGAGAAGCACACACTGCTTCTCGAGCAGGTCAGTGCTGGCACACTGGGCCAGACAGGGGCCAGCACACAGCATACAGCAGTGCTGCTCACATAGGCAATGGTAGATGCAGAAATGAGGCACTGCAGGCAGAAGAGAGCAGCTAAGGAGTGCTGGTACTGACACAGAACACAGCTGGGGCGCGCGGCTGAGCCAGGCAGTGCTGAGGAAGGTGGGGTGGGTGAGGATGGGGCATCCAAGGCCTCTGGGCTGGAACATGTGAAGGCTGCAGCCTGCAGCCAGCAGCCTGGGCTGCCACAGTCTTGGTGGCTCCAGCCAGAGCTGCAGCCCAGTGCATGCCCCAGTGGCAGAGAGCAGCAGCAAGGAGACATTTGGCACCCATAAAGGCCAGCGTACATGTGGCTGGAGGATGAGGCACAAAAGGACCCCAGGAGGCAGCAGGCATCAGTTACTGCATGTTCACACACTGCAACACTCTGTCCATCCTGGTGTAACAATGGGGAATGGCAAGACCCTGTGGTCACCAGAGGCTCCCTGTGCTTTTGGGTCATCACCAGTTGCAGAGTTAAGGGGCAGACAGGGTTTGCCTCTGCAGTCCTGGGAGGGAGGATGGGCAGCCCCTGAGCCTGGGGGGAAGCAGCCAGGGGGGCACAGGAGCCACGAGTGCCCCAGAACCACAGCGGCGGCTCATCCCTGGGACAGGGGGAGGCAGTGCCAGCCACGCTGTCTCAAGCAGCCGAATTAGGCCCTGCCAGCCTGGACTCCCCGCAGCGCACAGGGGAGCAGCCGTGCCGGTGCCTGGGGGAGGACCCACAGCAAGATGAGGGCTGCGAGGTGGCAGCCGTGCTGCAGGAGGAAGCGGCCAGCAGTAGAGCAGAGCCGGCTTGGAGCAGGTGAGCCCCACACAGCCGGAGCACAGCAGGGCTCTCCCTGTGACTGCTCCATCACAGGCGGGCAGCCGGGCGCTGCAGCAGCTCAGGCTGTGCCTGTGCCCACAGGGAGCTGGCAGAGCAGCTCAAGGCAGAGCTGAGCCAGTGGCAGTGGAAGCATCAGGTGACCCTCGAGCAGGCACTGCAACACATGCATGCTGCGGCCCATGCTGCAGAGGAGCTGCAGAGGAACCAGAAACAGCTCCAAACCCTGAGGGAGCAGGTAGGGAGCAGGCAGGACCTGCTGTGGGGTCCCTCCGTCAGCCTGGGCCCGGTCTCTTCTGCCCCTGTGGGTAACCTAGGGCCCACCCAGTGCCAGCAGCAGGCTGCCACACCATGAGAGCTGCAAGGGGAGCTGCACTGTCAGTAGGATGGGAAAGAACAGCTCTAGCAAGAGCTGCTGCAGGCAAAGGAGTGGACGAGCACTCTCGAGAGTTAATAAAGCCCTGTACCAAAGCCTGTGCTGCAGGAGTGGACAGTGAGCTGGGATCAGCAGCAGGAGAGAGGGCACAGACCTCACTCGAGCACAGCAATGCTGCATTCCCTGATGCATTGCCTTCTCTCAGCTGAGGACACAGGAGGAGCAGAGCCAGGGCCTGCAGCATCACCTGGCTCGGCTGCAGGAAGAGCTGGGAGCCACCCAGGCCCGGGAGCAGCAAAACCTGCAGCAGCTGAGTGAAGCCAAGGAGACCATCCAAGTCCTGCACCAAGAAGTGGCCTCCAACAGAAAGCACATGGCAGAGCTGCTGCAGCAGGTGAGGGCAGGGACAGGGCAGCCCTTGGTGCAGAGCTCACTCTGCCCCTGGGCAGCACTGGCCCTGGGTAGCCCAGCCTGCCATGGCCTGGCCAGCACGCTCTGCCCCGTGATTCTGCACACAGGTGAGGGACATGACCACCCTGCAGGCAGAGCTGGCCCAGGCCCAGCAAGAGAAAGCCAAGCAGGAGGAGAACATTGCAGCCTATGTGATGCAGAAGCAGCAGCTCCACTGGGAGCTGAGGAAGCTGCAGGGGTCCCAGGAGCAGTGTAAGCAAGAGGTAAACATGTCCTGGGCCTTCCCACAGGGCACCAGGAGTCTATGCTCAGCCTGTGTCCCTCTCACTGCTTCTCTGTGCCACCAACAGGCCCATTCCCTCCAGGAGACGCTATGTGAGCTGAGGAGCCGAGCCCAATACTGGCAAGAGCTATACAAGGACAGCGCCCAAGCTCTGGCTATGCGAGAAGAGGAACTAGTTGTTTGCAAGGTGGAGCTGGCTTTCCTCAAGGAAGAGCTCAGCAAGGCCATGGAGCAGATGCAGGTTAGAAGGAGGCAGCACCACAGCCCAAGACAGGAGCACAGGATGGGCCCCCTAGTACCAGGGAATAACAAACATCCTGGTCCACAGGCAGGGGAGGGGGGGAAAGGAAAGGGGACAGCATTCTGCAGCTCCTAGCTGCCAAGGGAGGAAGCTGAGGGTCTGACAGCAGCAAAGCACACCACCTTCTCCTTAAAGTACCCCTCCTCACTCAGCTGCTAGAAGGAAGCACCTCTGCATTGAGCTACCATGTTAGAACAACAGTTCAGGGCAGTAGTGCTGAGGTTAACAGTGGTGCTCCAGAGCAGGTCTCCTGAGGCACCACCCTCTCAACCCTCTGCTCAGCCCAGGTCGCTGGTCCAGCACAGCCTGGGTTCTCCAACTGCCTTCAGCCCTTAGCTCATGGAGGCTGGGAAGAGCAGTCACAGGCACTGCAAAACACACATGGCACTGTGGTCACTCTTTCCAGGTGAAAACCCTGCACTCTGCCCAAGCTCTGCCATGCTCCAACAGTGGCAGACTGCAAAAGGAAACAGAGCTGCTGCTGGTCAACATCAGCCAGTGTGTGAAGGAGCCAACGTGAGTGAGAAGCCTTACTAGAACACAGGGGCAGGTGGCTGCCGCCTTCTCACACCGAGTCGCTCAGCTCATACCTTGTTTTCAGGTATTCAAATGAGAAACTAAGGCACAAGATCCAGTGGGAAATCAAGCAGACTGCAGAGCTGCTAGGTGAAAAGGAGTAAGTCCTGAACACAGGGGTGGAGCTGAGCTATCCCAAGCAGCAGTTACTGCTGCTGGCAGGAATGTATGGGACACATGGACAACTGCTGGACTAGTCAAGCTCCTGAAACACCAGCAGATCAGGGTTGTCTTTGCATCATTGCATCCCCTCATTTCCTCTCCCTTTCCTCCAGGCATGTTCAAGACACACTGCGGGAAGAAGACACATACCTCATGGTTGGAACAGATGAGCAGCAGCACAAGTGTGAGCAGCTGAAGGTGAGAATTCCTGGCACAGCCTGGCTTGAAACAGGGTTGGCCCTGTGGGCTTTTGTGGGCAAGGGCAGCTGAGCACAGGCTGTGGCAGAACTGCCTCTGCAGTAGTATGGGCCAGGGCGCCTTTGCCCTCTAGGTCAGTGTAACGCTGTGCCTTGTGTCCTATAGGGCAACAACTTCACATTACCAGCCCCCCACAATTCTGCAGGGCTGTTTCCACCCCCCTCTTGCCCAAGGGACAGGAAACAGCGCAAAACAAAGCAAGGACTAGACAACTTTTAAACAAATAAAAGTCTTTTCTGTTCTGTAGCAAAATCAGTGCCAAGCACTACATCCTTTCTGGGCCACAAGCTGTAGAGTGCCTCAGAGAGTACAGTGATCAGAGGAGGGGCTGGGCACACATCTAAGACTCAGCTTCTCCTGAAAGTCTTTAGGCTTCAAAGCAACGGGCACTGCTGCCTTAGAGGCCAAAGCGTGCTGGGGTGCGTCGTGGTGTCAGGGGCTCGCCCTGCTCCTTCCGCCCAGGGGTGTAGATTTTAGTAGATCTGCCAGGAGAGAACAAGGGTGATTAGCGGAATACGTAACTTTTCCCTGCACCACAGCACCCATGAGAAAGTTGGCGTGCTCCATGCAGCTCACTACTCCTGCTCCTCAGCAGGCATCCCACGGTCAGGCACAGCCAGCACCTACCTGGCACTGCCCAGAGGGTTGCGGCGCTCCTGCTCCTCCCGGCGGGCACGCAGCTGCTCCTCGGCCAGTGCCATCTCCTCCTCCATGGCAGACACTTCCTCCTTGGCACGGCGGCGGTTCTCCTGGAGCAGGGCAGGGGAGGTCAGGGAGAGGCAGAGCTGGCCAGCAGCCGACTCGCTGCAAGCCCACAGGCCTGCTCCCTCCACGCCAGAGAGCACACACCGTGCTGTAGAGCAGGTATGCAGTGGGCCTGCTGTCTGCCAGCTCATCCTGCACAGGAAACTCACCTGACGTGACTTGCCAGCATGCTTGATACTGTAGAACATGGGGCCCAGCTCTGCCAGCCACTCTCCATCCACAGCGGTGACACACTGCATGTATTCCTGCAGGGACAGAGGAAGGGACAGAGGAAAGGTCAGAGTAGCAGGATGGCACTTGCCGACTGGGCACCATTTCCAGAGCCATGGCAGCTCCCCCCTCCCCCACTTGCTGATGGCACTTTTCATGCTGGGGCTACACCCCTTCCAGATCATTCCTGCCAGCCTCAGAAGCTGCTATGGGCTGGACTTGGTGAGACTGCAAAGTTCAAACATGTCCCACACAGGTCAGGCTAAAAAAGGAACAAACAGGACTCTGCAGATGACATAGACATGCCTGGTTGGTATAGATGGGAAATGCTGATAACTGCCCCTCCAACAACTCCTAGTCACACGGCAAAGCCCTCCCACCTCCCTCATCATGACAGCACTCATCAGCCTTTCGGCCAGCCCTCAGCTCAAGCTCACCTTGGTGGTCATGACCAGCTCGTGATACACAATGTAGTCTGGTGTGTAGCCCATGCCAAACAGAGAGCTTGTGGGGTGCAGGTGGCAAGGCATGCCCGTACGGATGTTCACATACTCCCCAATGCCCTGCAAAGAGGAGTATCGTCAGTGACTCAGCTCCCAGACAGGGCTTTTCAGCCTCAGACCAGCAGAGACAACTCTCACCTTAAGCTTTGCAGCTTGATGGAAATACGCAGCACAGATGCACTTCCTGACAACATCCCAGTCAGTACCACAGGATGCCAGGCTCATCCGCTGCTGCACCATGATGTCCTTGAGCTGGGCACGCACCTCCCGCACCTGCAGGGGTGTGTGACAGTCAGACCCCTCTCCTGTGTAATGCTCCCACCCACAGCCTCATTGCCGCAGCCTCACCTTCCGCATGGCCTTGGCATGGATGAAGTGCTGGTTGCACCACAATGTGGAATACCTGTTGTTCTTCCACTGCAGGTAAACATTCAGGTAAGTCAAGTGATCACTCTCGGGAACAGCAAATTTCTCCCGCACTTGGTCACTCTCCTCCTCTCGGCCCTGAAGGGTGAGAAGAGAACACAGGTTAGTCAAAGACCAGGTTGGACAAGGCCTTGGGTGATATGATTTAGCGAAAGGTGTCCCTGCCCATGGCAGGGGGGTTGGAACAGGATGATCTTAAGGTCCTTTCCAACACTAACTATTCTATGATTCTAAATATCAGCAGAAAGCCCCAGACTGCTGAAGGAGCAAACAAGTACCTTAGGCCGATAAAAGATGGCAGGTACAGACAACATGGAGACAATAAGCAAGATCTCGGAGCTGCAACCCATGTCACAGGAGACAATGAGCATTTTGGAGAGTGCAGGATCCAGTGGAAACTCCACCATGAGACGTCCCGTTGAGGTCAGACCACCTATAGGAACAGCACAGTGGTCAGCAGCTGGGCAGGTCCCACTCCCACAAGGTGACAGCTTGCCCCAGCAGCCAAAGTACCAGTGTTATCCAGGGCTCCCAGGATCCACAGCTGATACATGGAGTTAAGCATGTTGTCCTCAGGGGGCGGATCCATGAAGTGGAACTGCAGCAGGTCCTGCACACCCAGGGACTTGAGCAAAAGCACCACATTGGCAAGGTTGGTGCGCTGGATCTCAGGCACTGTGGTTGTCAGCAGCTCATTCTTGTAGGCACTCTGGGTGTAGAGCCTGGAAAACAGATGACAAGAGCATGTTCCTCACATTCAGGCCATGGTGTCCCCTACTGACTCACCCACCGCTGCCCACCCCAGCCAGCAGGACATCAGAGGGGAACTTCTACCCTGGCCAACATGTGGCCTCCCCAGCGCTTAAGGGTACCCGTGCTGCAGCACAGCGCACACCCTTCACAAGCACAGTAATTCCCTGGGCACAGACCAGCCTCAAAGCAATGCATTGAGAAAGCTGCTTAGCTTGGCTGTTACCCTCACAGGATCAAGGGCAGAACAGCCACAAGTGAAGACAGGCAAGGGAAGAAACTGGAGCATGGCCTTTCCTCTGCAGAGGCACTGGGTCCAAAAGACAAGGGCTCAAGACCTGCCTACTGCTCTCATACCTCCAGAAGTTCAAGACAACAAACAGCTCCAGTGAGAAAAAAGTATGTATAACCTGATGCCAAGCTGCAGATAGGACAGGAACAGGAACACCATTATGTGCCTACCTGAAGCAGTGGCCTGGGCCCGTTCGGCCAGCTCGGCCTGCCCTCTGGTTGGCATTGGCTTGACTGATGGGGTAGATCTGCAGTGCATCCATGCCTATACGGGGGTTGAAAACCTGCAGGACATAAGCAGAACAGAGTGAAGAAAGAGGAAGGCTGGGTCATTACCCAGTCACAGAACCCCCTCAGACCAAACCCAGAGATGACAGACATAAATAGTACAGGAAATCATGGCTTACCTTCAACTTGCAGTAGCCAGAGTCAATCACAAACATGATGCCATCCACTGTTAGTGAGGTCTCTGCAATGTTGGTGGCAACAATGCACTTCCTGACCCCATCTGGAGCCTGCAAGCATACTGCACGTTAGTCACAAAAGGCATGCCTGCACCTCTCACTACCTCAGTAGTCTTCCCTGTACTAGTTTCTCCTACCCCCACCCCTACCACAGAGCACACATCAGCACCTTCTGGAAAATCTTGGCCTGCAAGTCCGATGGCAGCTGTGAATAGATAGGCAGAACAGCGAGCGCAGGCGCCTTCTCCAGCTCTTCGAGGTGCTCAATGATTTGCTCTGAGGTCACCTAGGCACAAGAGGGGTGTAACCATAAGATGGGGTGTAATCATAAACAACAAGGGGGTAGGATAGTGCCTACCCTTCCAGCTCACCTCTATGTCCTCCTGGCCAGGCATGAAGATGAGGATGTCTCCAGGAGCACCAGACAAATGGACCTGCAGGGCTTGTTTCACTGCAGCTTCCACATAATCCTCTTGTGGGGTCTGAAAGGCACAACCAGATTTCAGACATCAGTATGTGACCTGCCCAACCCTTCGTGCAAGACTGCATCACAGCCCAGCTTCTCCTCCTCTATCCTTTGACCACCACAGAGTGCTGTACACCCAAGAATCAACCCCCTTCTGTCACAACAGAACTTTCCCCTGCAACATTGACCATACCTTGCTGAAAAGAATATCAACAGGGAAGGTGCGCCCAGGAATGTGGAAAATGGGAACGTTTCCAAAGAAGGAGGCAAACTTATCCGCATCCATGGTGGCTGAGGTAACAACAAGCTTCAGATCTGAACGTCGGGCCACCACCTAGAAAGCGGATGAAAGGAACAGTAAGAAAAGGGCCCTTGGGCATGGCTGCAGGATGCTTCTATTGTTACTGAGACAACAGCACAGGACAGAGCTTCTGTACTCTAGAGTCACTGGCTGTTAATGCCAGGGAACACAGATGCAGTTAAGCTTATTTAACTGCTCTGTGCAGTTAAGTAAGACCAACCTTGGTCCAGGAAGCCTTAAGCCAGCAAAGATCTCTGTACCTAGTGACAGCTAGCCAGCAAGCTTCTGGCAGCACTTCTGGCACTAGGGGAGATTTAACAGCTAATTAAAACTAAGGGTTAGAACCACAGGCTAGGATGGTGGAGCAGCAATGCAGAGATGTGGCAGAGCTGCTTCCTTCTCCCAGACTTGGTAGAGAAGGCCCATCCCTGTCAATATTTTGTGTTAAGACCAGCTCATGTCCTCTGTGCTGCTGTTGTCCTCTCCAGGCTCACATACCTCCCGAAGCAAGCCAAAGAGCACGTCAGTATTGAGCGAGCGCTCATGTGCCTCATCCATGATGATAGCACTGTAGTTGTCCAGGTCAGCCTCTCGCAGGGACTCACGAAGAAGGATCCCATCTGTCATGTATTTGATCAACGTGTTCTCGGACGTGCAGTCCTCAAAGCGGATGGCGTAGCCCACCTGGGAGGGTAGAGATACAAGTTGGTCTCCGAACAGTCCCATGCACTCACTGTCCTCAGCCCACAGCCCTGCACCCACTGCCAGGCTCACCTCCTCCCCAAGCCGCACGCCCATCTCCTCACTGACCCGCTTGGCAACGGACATGGCTGCCACCCTGCGGGGCTGCGTGCAGCCAATCATGCCGTAGTCGGTGTACCCATCCTCATGCAGGTACTGTGTCAGCTGTGTCGTCTTCCCGCTCCCCGTCTCCCCCACCACAATCACAATGCTGTTGTCTCTGCAGAAAGGGAAAAAGTATTGCTTTACACACCATGAAGGGCTTTTGCACTCACAGCCCTGGCTGGTCACCCATGCATCACCCCCCTCAGACAGAAGAACTGCCACCAACCACACAAGGCAGCGGGGTTTGTTTCCTGAGGGTGCAGCATCCAAACAGGCCATGTAGCTCGGAGAAATTCTCACTTGGGTTTCTGAGATATAGGTCAATGCCCTGGGAATGCTCTCTGACCAGCTCCCTAGCAGCCATACCTGAGGATGGAGAGCAGCTCCTGCTGCACAGCAAAGATGGGCAGATACTGTCTCTGCTCCAGGATTGATTTCTTCTTGGCAAACTCGCTGCTGGCTTCATTTTTTTCTTTCATGTGCTCAGCAAACTTCTGCTCAGTCCTGAGGAAACACCAGAAGTCCACACACTTTGTTAAGCAAATGGGCACCATATAGACCCCATTACTGACTGAGCAGGAGTAACTAAAAGCAAGCTCATACTTGTAATCCACTTTGCCATCTTCTGTCACCATCTCATCCTTCTCGTCTTCTTTCTTGATCCCCATAATGTCTCCCAGTTTTGTGCCTGCCAGCTCCCAGTGCTTATGCTGAGCCTGGAAGGAGAGAGAGCACCATAACTGCCACAGCAAGCCCTGACAAATCATTCTCCTCCAATCCTATTCATAAGACTAGGAAAGCATGTTAGCCCCACAGTTCTAGTGCTAGAACACAGAACACATACCCCATTCCTATACCAAGTCTCCCTCTTCCAAGTGAGCCAAAGCAGAGCTCTTTAGACACTGGTCTGGATACAGAGAGTATCCAGATACGCTGGATAAACAATATCCCAGGTCACAAAAATATAAACTCCTTATTATCACTTGCTACCAAAGCCTATACTCTGCAAAGCCCAGACAAACGCTGTAAAGCACTATATAACGTATACAGGGCAGTAGTAAGTCAAAAGGTCACACCATACCCTCTTACGCTCCTTTTGCTCCCTGTGCTTTCGCACCAACTGGCTGCCTTTCCGGGCTATGATGGCCAAATCTGAGGTGGCGTCCTTGACAGGGATGACTGGCTCCGGCTAGAGGAAAGAGGTATTGTTTCAGCATGAAGAGCTCACACTTCTGGGGCTCCCTGCCACCAGTCTGCAGCCACAGTTTTTACCTGCTTGGTGAAGACAATCCTTCCATCTAGGAAAGGGGGCACCAGGTTGTGCACCAACAAATGCACTTTAGCTGAGTTATCCTCCTCAAAATCGTCATCGATTTCAATCCGATGAACCACACCGCTGGTCAGCATCCGATTTGTCTCCCAGCGCTCGTTATCCTAAGGGAAACAGCATGTTAGAAAGAATACAAAAGCCTCACAGAAAGCCCAAAAGATCACACCAGAGCTTAGGGGTCTGGGACCCACACTGACAATAGGATGAAACTGATGCTTCCAGCCTAGGAAGCCTGAAACCAAGCACTTAGGGAAGAATAAATAACTGGAAGCAGCAGGGTACAGGAAACACAGTCTGACCCGATGAAGCACATGCTCAACAAGGCTGTCTCCAAGGAAATGCAGGAGAGGCATTTTCCACAAGGCCCCTGCCATACTCAGAACACACCAGGAAGCCAGGACATAATCCTGCTTGTGCTAAGGGCAGCAACCCCCACCATCACTGGGCCAACAGCAGACAACCCGTGCGATGTAACTCACACCCCAGAACAGCAAGAGCATAGCCCTTCACATTCCTGTTGCCCTGCGCACTGTGAACCACTGCAGTTACTCTGTGCAGCAGGTACAGGGTTGCACTGTCCAGGGGAGCTTAGCAATAGCTTCCCTGTGAGCCTGGGCCAGGACACACACTGTGCTTCCCCACCTCGCAGCAGAGGCTTAGCTTTGCAGCCACCAACCAGATCTATGGAGGGACAGCAAACCCCACACGTTCACAACAGCCCTTACCTCGTTGATCTGCCGCCGCTGCGCTGAGATGCGCGTCTGCCTCTGCTTGTGCAAATGCTGCTCCCGCTTCTTCACGTACTCGTCGGAGGAGCAGGCCAAGGGGTTGTGAAACTCGTCGTAGCCCTCATCCATCATGTACCAGTCCCGGTCAGCTTGCTGGGAGGGGAGAGGCGCTGCCATGAGCACCCTCGGCCCCGGAAGCCACCAGGGCCGGGCCGGGCGCTGCCGCTGCTCCCGATGTGGCCGCCGGGGGGAGCCCGCCCGCCGCCCGCACTGCTGCCTGCCCGCCCCAGGACCCGCGGCTCTCACCCGCTGATCGTCCTCCCACTGCTGCCGCTCCTCCTCCGTCTCGAAGGCGATGCCCTCCTCCCCGTCTGTGCGCCGGCCTGGAGGGGCGAGCAGGTCAGTGCGGCCCCAGTCCGGGCGCGCAGGGGAAACCCTACAGCACCCAACCTGGTGCTTCCCGGGAGAAGGGAATTTCCACGGTGCTCTCCCAGGTAGCTCAACCCTGGCTCCTCACCTCTCCCTCTGGACAGCCGTGGTGTAGACCCGAGGTGTCTCCGGTCATCAGCCCACTCGTTGTATTTGTACGATGGTGTGGGCAATGGTGTCTTATCTGAGTACCTGCTCCTCACAGACCTGGAAAACAGCACAAGGGAGGAACTGGTGTCAACAGCCAGGCACAACCCTCACATACACCCTCCCCTTTCTGCAACTAACAGCTCAGCCCCAGGCACTCATACCTGTCCCGGTCTCTCCGGTCCGTGTCCCGCTGTGATGATGGCCGGTGGCTGCGCTCCGAGTCTCGGGAGGAAGGCATGGGCGAGGGAGATTCCCACTGTGAGCGACGAGCACTGCTGGAGCCAGTGTCATCCTCCTCCCAGCCAGAGCGAGACGGCGTGGCTGCATCTAGCAGAGAAGATGGGGTTTGGCACCTGGTGTTCAGTGACCTCCTAATGACCAGGAGCCACTGTACACCTTCTAGCAAGGAGCACGGAGAGAGGGTACCCATCTGCCCCTATCTAAAACATAGGACTGGGCCAGAATTCCAAGGAAAATTGCCAAGTGACCACATTTCTATCACACAGACCCAGAACAGACCCCACTGCACAGAGATCAGCCAGATGTCCACACACATGGCTGGCAGATTGCTCCTGGGCCCAGGTCAGGCTAGGAGTTTTAGGTTTACCCTAACCACAAATGTTAACAGATACAGGCTTTTTGACCCACACTTGTCGTGACAAAACCGGCAGAAAACATTAACAACAAAAAGAACAAACCCCTTCCTGTTTGGTCTCACATAAGAACTCTGCTGGGTCCCACTCCTACCTTTGGGCCGATGCCTGGGACTCTCTGGTTCACTCCTCCTGCTGCTGCGCTCTGATGAGCTGTCCCTGTCTGACCTGCTGCTGTGACGACTTCTGTCCCGTTCCTCTGCAAAAGGAAAGTGAGATCATGGGCCAAGTGCACCAGCAGGCTTCCCAGATCTGCTGCAGAAACTGCCATGAACATTAGCTAAGGACTGCAAACAGGCTGAGGGATGAGCCCAAGCCCTAAGCAGTAAGAGGCACAAAGGTCTTTTGGACAATTACCACGGTGCCGTTTGCGATCATGGTCCCGGTCCCTACTGCGTTCCTTCTTCTGCTGTTTCTCCTCCTTGGAGGAGGCAAAGACACCATGTGCCCGACGGTCCCTTTCACGCTGCCGGTTGCGTTCCCAAAACTCCTCACTGACGCCCCCCGTGTAGGAAGGTGATTCCACATGGGTAGAACGGTAATGCCTGCAAAGGCAGAGCAGAGAAGAAAAGCTCAAGAGTGCTGAGGAATAGTTGGCCTTCAACTTGACTCACACAACTCTACTTCTAACCTCTGCCGTAGCAGAAGCTTACAGCTGAAAGTGCTCTCTCTATCCTTTGCTAACAGCACACAGCGTCTCTGATGCTCTCACATGCAATTCTGAACAGGCCGCAGCCTTCAGGCATCGGGAAGCACGGACTCTCTCAACTGGGATGGCTGGTGACTGTAGGCCTGACAGCACCTACCCTTAACACCCCAGGCAGGGCAGCAGCGAAGAGCCTTGCCCAGAGTTCCTCAAACCTAGAGGTGCCCCCGGTCCTACCCGAGGAAATTCGCCGCCCCGCCGGTCACCGGCGCAGCCCCGCACACCCTGACGGTGCTCACGCTCATTCCCCCACGGGGATCCGGCAGCCGCGGAGGACCCGGTGGCACCGAACACCCGCCCGTCCCCGCAGACCTACCTGTGAACGCCGTGGCTGCTCCGGGTGCCCTCGTCGCTGTCCTCCTCGGCGTTGCCCGCCTCGCCGCGGCTCTCTTCCCGGTCCTCCCCGTGCGAGGCGACCCGGGACCGCTTCCTGCTCACCTCCTCCTCCCCTCGCTCCCGCCGCTTCTGGGCCGCCAGCACATCCAGGCCCAGCAAGGAACCCCGTGGTGCCGGCGCCTTGAAGACGTGCAGCTCGGCGGCGGCGCTGCGCTGCCGCAGAACCAGCCCGCCGGCCTCGCCGTCCGGGGTGGTCCCCGCCAGGCGGTGCAGAGACCCCTCGGCCATCGCCATCGCCGCCGATGAGCGGGCGAGAGGGGTAAGCACTGGAGCTCTGCCTCTGTCTGTGTCTGCCTCTGTCTGCGTCTGCCTCTGTCTGCGTCTGCCTCTGTCCCTGTCCCTGTCCCTGCCCCGTCCCCGCCCCTACCTACCCTACCCTACCCTACCCTACCCCTACCCTACCCTAACCCTGTCCCTATCCCCACCCCCGCCCCTACCTCTGCTCCCGCCTCCACCTCTGCCCCCACCCCCGCCCCCACCTCTCCCCCCACCCCCACCCCCGCCCCTACCTCTGCCCCTACCCCCGCCCCTACCTCTGCCCCTACCCCTGCCCCTGCCCCTGCCCCTGCCCCCGCCTCTGCCCCTGCCCCTGCCCCGCTTGCGGTTGCCTCAGCGCCGTTCCGCCAGCTCCCCCGGCGCCGAAATGGCCGCCCCACAGTGCTCCGCGGGAAGAGCCGCTCTAGCCGCGCGCACCACAGACACAGAGCCCAGAGCCTATAGGAGCGGCAGCCACCATAGAGTGCCGCGCCGCTGGGCAAGACGCGCTACCGGTCCCTCGGCGGACTTCCGGGGCGAGGGAACAGCGCGGGGTCATGTGGCTCCGGGGCACTTCCGGGTGCGAGCGGCCGGGGCTTCCCGTGCGCAGCGCTGAGCACGGGGCCGGTGGTGCGGGCCGGTAACGTTACGTTCTGAGTCACGCTAATTTTGATGGCTTTGTAACGGAAAGGAACGGCGGTGCTTGAAGGTCGTTCGCATAGCTTTGTGTGCTTAGGACCGTAGTTAAAAAAGCGTAAGGAAAGCAGAACAGAAAAACGGGAGCTGGGGATGGGGAGCGTCTGGGACTTGCAGATGTCCAGGGTGGGCGAAATAAAACTGATGAAGGGAAAGACAGGGTGATGGCTGTGTTTGTGGTGTTAATGAACCCATTGAGCTCGTGTAAACATCTGCTGGGGAGTATCCGGGCCTAGCAGATGTCCAGGATGGGAGCAGTTAAACTAACTGCTAAGTAGAAGGACGAGATAATTGCTGTGTCTGTGGTGTTAATTAAGCGGGTGATTCAAAGACTGCCAGAAGTGATGATTGTTGACAGAAGTAAACGACCCTCAGAGACCACCACCACATTTTTGTATGCATGCGGGAAACTTTCCGGAAAATGATATAATTCGTGTGTAGCCTCATGAATATGCATGTATGCCGAGTGACTGTATAAGGCCGGCTTGTGTAGCAATATGGTGACACGCGTTAGGAGGAGCTCTCCCCCGTGTCTCCCGGCGCCGCAATAAAGAATACCTGCTTGTCAGCTTGGAACTCTGTTCGAGAGTTTGTTCCTGGAGTTTTCTCTGAATCGGGCCTCACCAGTGCCCAGTGCAGGGGCACAACCCTGCCCTGGCCCTGCTGCCACACTGGTGCTGATACAGCCCAGGATGCTGGTGGCTGCCTGGGCACAAGCTGCCCAAGCTCAGCTCCATCAATCAGCACCCCCAGCTCCTTTCCCATGAGCAGTTTCCAGCCACTCTTCCCCAGCCACTCTTCCCAACCACCCACAGACCCCCACCAGTCTCTGGGGTTCTCACAGACACCCACGCAGGACAGGGGGGGAAGGAACCCCACACACAGGGGGAAGGGGAGAACCCCACAGAGCCCAATGCAGCCCCTGCAGACAAGCCCCCCCAGGCACCACCACAGGGGAGCACTGCACAGATTCCACAGGCACCATCCCACCAAGGGCATGCACACACTGTGTGCAGACAGATACACAGACAGAGCTTGCTTGTGGTGGGTGCAGGGCAGCTTTATTCATGCACGGCCCTCCCTCAGCTGGCTGCCACCGTGTCCTTGATCCAGGCCAGGACACGCTGCACATCCACGTATACTCCATACTTGGAGGCCCTGCAGGTCTTGTCATAGCTGAGGATGCCAGCTGCATACCATGTGTCATCATCGGGGTCCTGCACGGCGAAGGCACCACCAGCATCCCCATAGCATGTGTCTTCCTGCAGCTCACTCATGCCCACACAGAAGGTGTCATTGGTGAGGAGGGGCTGCACCCAAGAGGATGCATTCTGTGCCCCATAGTACTGCCGGCACTTCTCCCCCTCTGCCACTGGCAGCATCACATACTTCAGCATGCTGGAAAAGGCAAAGGTGGCACCACGGCCCCAGCCTGAGACATAACCCACACGCCCTGGCTGCACATAGTCCTTCTGTGGAAGGCAGATGGGCATTATCTCCTCTCCAAGGAACACCTTTTCCTTGAGCTTCAGCAGGGCCAGATCCACAGCCTCTGGGTAGCCGGGGTGCAGCACCACATGCTCAATGGCCAGGGCAGGCTGCTCCCGGCCACCCAGGAAGAGCTGCAGTGTAGGGGCAATCTCCTCCGGCTTGGTGCTGTCGCTGTGGTTCAGGTACACGTTCCTGCCCGTGGTCAGCAGCCACTGGTCACTGATGAGTGTGGCCCCCACAGTGAGGTTGTGGCGTGTCACCAGCCGGCCCTGCCAGGGAAAGCTGCCCTTCCCAGCCAGCAGGCCCCCGATGATACGCTGCATCTGCCTTGGGGGGTTCTTTGGCTTCCCACACACTGCATGGGGCAGAGCATGGCCCTGGTGAGCCCCTGAGGCTGGCAGGTGCCACCAGCAGCCCCAAGGAGAAGCGCTGAAATTGTGAGCAGCCCCTGCATTCCCTTGGCTGCACAGGCAGACACTGTCAGCCTCCTGCCACCTTGCTTGCTGCAGCCCCTGCAGCTCTGCTCTCACCTGGCTCGCAGACAGGTGCTTCCTTGCCAGCTCCAAGGCTTACCCATGCATGATTCTCATCACACTTGTATGTCCCTTTGGAGGGAAACCAGAGTCAGCACCTCTACTCTGCACAGGCGAAAGCCCCATAGCCAGGGAGGCACAAAGGTACTTGTACCTCCCCAGGCTTGAGCGAGTAGGGGAGCTAATTGTAGCCCCAAGGAAGCCAGGGGGGACGGGACAGGACAGGACTGCATCATCCAGCACTGGGGCAGGGGCAGCTCTGTGCAGCACCTGGACCAGCGGACAAGCCCCATCCTTGGGTGCTGTGCCCAGGCCCTGAGCCTCACCGTCACCAGCGCCACGCAGTTGGTAGTACGGGTCACAGTGGTACTTGACAAGGTGCTCCACGTACCCATGCTCGATCTCCGGAGGCTTTACACAGCTCCACTCTGCAGGAAGTGGAGGCTCAGCTGGCTGGGAGGAACAGCCCAGGACAGAGCCCTCATCTCCAGCAGGTCCCCCCAGTCCCATCTCCCTGCCCCACACCTGCCCCACACCTGCCCCACTGCCCATGCCTCTGTCTGTGCCCCTGAGCTCCCACCCATGCCCTGTAAGGTACCGGAGGCAGCTGCAGTCTCCAGCACAGTCCAGGCCAGGCCAGCAACCAGCAGCACTGCAGGTCTGCAGGGAAGAAGGGACACGCTCATCAGAGGACTCCTACCCCTGCTCCCAGCCTGGGCTCCACCACGACCAGTGCTGCAGCCAGGCTCATGCTCTGTTCCAGAGGCTCTGGGCACCAGACACAGGCTGGAGAAGTCACCTGGGTCAGACCCGAGCCCTGCTGCTGTGGAGGATGAGGCTGCAGTGCTGAGACCTGGAGCACCTCCAACCCCACTCCGGTCCCACCACAGCCCCCAAGCAGGGCCAGGTCCTCAGGACAAGCCGGGCAGACAGCGCATTGCTCACCCCATGCTCATGGCTCCCTCTCCTCACAGCAGCCTCCTCCCGCAGGCTGGTGCTGTCCCGGGCTCCCTCTTCATGCCTTTTATTGCCTCCTCCCTCTCCCTGGGGCAGCCCCCGCTCCAGACCTCTTGACCCCCACTGCCTGCAGCCAGCACCTTTCCCAGCAAGGAAGAGCACAAATCCAGCTGGCTCGCGGCCAGCCTGGAGCAGGTCCTGGAGCTGGCCAGGCCCCCGAGCAGCCCCATGCCAAGACATTCTGGGATCCTGCAGCTACGAACATGCAGGAAGGGATCTGACCGCAGCCCCGGCTGCCCTGGCACCGTGACACCGACTGAGGCTTGCAGGTAGCAGAGCCAGCCCCGCAGAGCTGCCCCACGCCATTGACTTGAGCGAGCCCTGCAGCGCACATGCCAGCCCCACAGAGCACCGGCACCCACCCACGGCTGGCAGGTGATGGGCACAGGGCCCGAGCCCCATCCACCCTGTGCCTGGCTCTGCACAAACACCCAGCACCCTTCCTGCCAGCCCTCACGTCGGGGTATACCCTGCACCCCACCACCTCTCACATCGGGGTACACCCTGCTGCCCCACAGTGCCCTGTGCAGCCCCAGCCGGGCTGGCCGAGGATGCAGCATCTCCGTTCCGCGGCAGGGTCCAAGGCACCGCGCCCGGGCCAACCTCTTCCCGCAAGCACCCGCCCCTTCCCGCACGCCCGCGGCCAGAGCCCCTCGGGGCGCTGGTTTGTCCTGACGGGAACCGGTGCAGCGGCCGCTGGACAGAGCCCAGCTGGAAGCGGCCGCAGCGGCGCGGAGCAGCACAGGGCAGCGCGGCGCTGGGAGCTGGGTCTGCTTCCAGCAGCGCAGCCAAGGGCAGCGAGCGGGGGCCGCGCACCCGCTGTCACCACTGAAGCTGGGCCTGCCGGGATCTCACCAGCACCCTCCTGTCCTCCAGCCCTCCGGGGCATCTGTCTGGTCCCACACTTCAGCAAAGCCCTTCCCACCCTGTGCAAGCTCCCTCCCCTCTCACGGGGTGCCTGTGCCACAAACCACGCAGGGCTGGACAGCTCTGGCCCAGCACCAGTCGCACTCGTGCAGCCACACTTGAAACACAGAAAGCTGGAGTCCAGCACATGATGCATCAGGGCTCCGATCCATGAACCGCACCAGCACTCAGGAAGGCGCTGTTGCGGTTGGCACCAGGCTTAGAGCAGCAATAAGCAGAACACCTTGGACATGAAGAAGCAGAGGGCTGCAGGAGCAGGGAGTAGGAGGGAGGCAGCCCTGATGTGAGCTTGGGGCCATAGAGAACAGGGTCAGCACTCCTGCTCTTCCTGTAAACAAGGCTGGTGAAGAGCTGTGTTGCAATCCTGCTCTGCAGGGCGGGCTGTGGGGCGGAAGAGAGAACACTGTGTCCAGGTCAAGCTGTGTTGCTCAAGAAAAGCTGGAGGACTACAGGGAGTCCAGGGTAAAGACGCAGCCAACACCGGAGGCTCCAAAGGCAAAGCAGACTCCAGAGGCATGAACAAACAGAGCCTTTTCATAACAACCAACAGGGCATAACCACAGCTCTCTCCAAACACCTATGTACTGTCAGCAAAGGGAGGAAACGCCACCTAGCACCTCCCAGGACCCAGCCTCAGGCAGAGCTCTCTACGAAGTAAGCCCTGGTGAGTTTTGTGTGGATCCATTCCAGAGCCGGGCTAGCACAGGGCTTCTGCCACAGGAAAAACACGCTCTGACAAGCAACAGCAGAGAGAGCTAAGCCCTCTGGACTGCATCCCTCTGACCCCAGGGGATCCCCGAAGCACACACAGGACCAGGGGAGTCAAACATTTATTGATGCTCGGGCAGGACCAAGGTCTGCATCAGTACCACATCTGGAGAAGGGAGGGGGGCAGATCCTGCTGTGGTGCTGTGGTGCAGGACCAGGCACCAGCAAGGGCAGGGGCTGTGGGTCCCAGGCAGGAGGACACTCCATACACTGTCTGGCCCACAGCTCTGGCAGTAACACAAGGGAAGACAAACCCTCCATGGGAAGTGCTGCAGCAGGAGCTAGGACAGAGGACAGCCCACAGTGCACAGCGCTGCCCCTTGGGGGCCTTTCTCGCCAGCCAGCAGAGCCTTACCCCATGCTGCTTTGTGCTGGGGAGCCCAAACACAGGAGAGCCAAAATACAGCCCTGGGCAGCAGCACCAGCAGGAGGTCCCTTCCCCTGCTCCCCATCAGCACTGACCCTTCCCAAAGGCTGGGACCGGGGCTTCAGCTTAGCCCCAGCCTGCCCAGCGCTGGAAACATCAGATGTATCCCTGCTTGTCCAGAGCTCCTCCAGCATGACCTTGGTTCTGCAGCATGTCAGGACTGGTGATCAGCTCCAACTGCCTCCATGACGTTCCTGAAGCCCTGCTCCCTACAAGGGACAGTGTGTGCCCACAGGCCGGCCTGGCACAGTGCCTCGGCCCAGCAGTACTGTGCCCGAGCACTGGCATATGGCTGCCTGGAGCTGCCCTTGGGCTCCATGGGGATATGTCTGGCCCTCACTCACCTCAGCAGCTCCTCCAGCTCCTGCTTCACTGCCTGCACCACTGCTGGCCCGTGGTACACGAGTGCTGTGTACATCTGCACAAGCGAGGCTCCAGCACGGATCTTCTCCAGGGCATCCTGCCCGCTGCTCACACCACCCACCCCGATGATGGGCACCTGGCCTGTGGCAGATACGGGGTCAGGACAGCACAGACGACACTGGCCCAGGCCCCCAGGCCCCTGCCCCTACCTCGGGTGAGGGCGTACATGTCCCTGATGGTCTGTGTGGAGAGCTCCCGCAGGGGCTTCCCACTGAGGCCACCAGGCTCCGAGCGCTGCCGGCTCTGGAGGCTGCTGGGACGGCTCACCGTGGTGTTGCTGACAATCAGCCCATCCACACCGAGCTGAGGGGGGGGCAGCAGCATGAGGTCCACGAGCAACCCCCGCTCTCACCCCCCAGTCGCCAGGCCAGCACCCCTTAGGGACATGCACCAGCAACGTGCGCCGGGACAAAGCAGCCACCTCCCCCTGCCTCTGGGTGGCACAGAGAGGCCCTCATAAACTCAGAGCTACAAAGGGCACTGTCCCTACAGCAGCCAGAGTGCTGCAGGTCTGCGTGTCCCTTCGGAGGTGACTTGCCAGGAGCACAGTGGTCCTGCGATCACGCTGCAGGACACAGCACCCAGCTCCTTGCCAGCCTCCCGCTCCCCCCTCCTCACCTCGCAGACAACGCTGGCAATGTCCTGCTTGTCCTGAGTGCTGAGGTCAGGGGCAATCTTCACCAGCACAGCTGGCTTGCGTGCGCAGGGCAATGCGTCCCGTGCTGCCAGTACCTGCAGGGCAGCGCATGGGCCACAGAGCAACATGTGCTGGGGACATGTGTGCACCCACTGCCAGCAGCAGCACGGGACGGGCCCTGCTCTCCTCATGTGCTGCCAGGGCACGCGACCTGCACAGGCCCACAGCGAGTCCCAGTGCCATGGGGCAGGGAGGCAAAGCAGAGGGCAGTGCCACACTGCTTATGTGATTCTTGATGGAATACAGTACCCCAGTGAGCCCTGTGCCAGCAGCTGACCAGGGGACATCTTGGTGGCTCTGCCCACCTCTCCAGGGTGCCACCATGCTCCTTCCTGTGCTGGCAAACCCGGCCGGAGCAGAGCAGGCACTACCAGATGCACCCACTGGTGCAGCTGTGGTCTGGGCTGGCTGTGAGGGTCACCCACCTTGGTCAGCAGGTCCTGCAGCTCAGCCTTGCCCTGCAGATGCCGCAGGCCTGGTGTGTTTGGGCTGGACACGTTCACAACCAGATAGTCAGCCAAAGGGCCCAGTGTCCGGACCCCAGCCACATAGTCAGCTGCAGCATCAGTGGAGCTCTTGTTCTTGCCCAGGTTGATTCCAAGCGGCATCCCCACTGGAACACAGACATGGCTGAAGCATAGCAGCAGGACCACCCACCGCCCAGAGCACCTGACACAGGAGCCCCGGCACCAGCTAAAATCAAGATGGGGATATGCAGACCATGTGTTTCATGGGGGTTTGCCTGGGAATGTCCTGCAAGCACAGGAGCATCACCACAGCTGCCCAGGTAACACCTACAGCACCGCAGCCTCCAGCCTGCACACACAGCAGAAACTGCTCTTGGAAACTGCCCAGCTCTGGCTGCTCTCAGCAGACACATCCTGCCCAAAGCAGCAAACGTAGCCTCTGTTGCAGAGCAAATGCCTGGAGAAAGGTGCTGATCACAGTCCCAAAGAGAAGAGCTACAGCCCCAAGAGAGTTCCTGCTGTCCGAGTGCACCTTGGTCTGCCCAGGGCCCTCCCATGCTTGGACACTGGCTTTACACACTCTTCCTGGCCTACATGGAACCCATGGAGACAAAAAACTACATGGGAGACCCCAAACCCACCCTGCAGACTCCGAGAGCAAAGGCTGATAAGCTGCCTCACCACCAGTGAGCCGGAGCTGTGTGTCCTGGCGGGCCCGCAGCCTGCACTCCACTGCAGCGTGGCCATGGCTGTTGAACCCATACCTGCACCACAACAGGCAAGGTTCAGGGCTGTGCTGGGGCCACAAGACCCGAGCAGGACACAGGAGAAACAGGAAGAGACAGCTCAGCTCTGCTCAGCACATCCCACATAGGAGCCACCACAGCAGAGCCAGTACCACCCAAACAAACACCCAGCCCCGTGTGGGCAGCCCATGGGACCCTGCAGAGCTGCACCCTCGGGTCCCACCTGTTAATGACTGCCTCGTCCTCCACCAGCCGGAACACCCTGGGCCTGGGGTTCCCCTCCTGGGGCAGGGGCGTTACAGTCCCGACTTCCACAAAGCCGAAGCCCATCTTGTACAGCCCATCCACGGCCTCGCCGTGCTTGTCGAAGCCAGCCGCCAGGCCCATCGGGTTGCAGAACCGGTGCCCGAGCACTCGCACCTCCTGCAGGGCAGGGGCCGGGTCACACACGGTCAGCCGGGAACCAGACCCTCGCCCCGGCCCGTCCTCCGTTTCTTCTGCCCGGGGGACCTGCGCTCCCGCCGGGGCCATCTTCTGAGCCCGGGACCACGCCAGGAGCCCCGGCGTGCACCTCCGCGGACCTGCTCGCTCTCTCCGCCGTGCCCGCTGCCCCCCGCCCGTCACCCGCCCCGGTGTCCGCCCACCGCAGAGCCGCACCAGCGCTGGGCCGTCGGGACGGGCGGGAGGCAGCAGCCCCAGAGCGGCGACGCGCAGAGCCAGCCTGTGCGCGGCTTCGGGGGGTAGGGCGCGGAGCGCGGGCATCGCCGCCGCGTAGAGCCGCTCATCGCCCGCCGCCAGCGCCGAGCCCAGCAGCAGCCCGCAGCCGCCCAGCGCCGCCGCCAGCGCCCGCAGCCGCCCCTACGGGAGATGGTCAGCAGCGACATCGTCAGGACGGCGCCCGCCCCGGCCCCGCGGACCCCCACCCGGCCGCCCCGGCCCCGCACCGCCCCGGCCCGGCCCCATTCCCCTACGTCCCCCGCCCGCCCGTGGCCCGCCGGCGGCTCACACGCAGCGGCGCCGCCATCTGCCCGGCCCGACACGTGGAGGGTCACTTCCGCGACCCCGCCCCGGTGATTGGCTGAGGCCGGAACCCTGCAGCCAATAGCGAAACGGCAGCGCTCGGGGCTACTGCCGAGGGGGCGGAGCCCGGAGCGAGCCCGCCCTCACCCCGCCCCAGCCCGGGGCTCCCGTGCTCTCGTCCCCGGTCCCCGCAGCACCGGACACGGCCGCTCCAGCCCCGGTTTTATTAGGAACCGACCCGCACCGTACAAATCACCCGGGCGCCAAGGAACGGTCCCGTGAAGCGCTACGTACAGAGACACCAGAGAGTGCCACAGCGGGCACGGGTACAAGCAGCACCCTCCACCGCGCTCCGTGCGAGCAGAGCTGCTGCCACGCGTCCTGTCAGGGCTCCTCAGCCTTGATCAACCGGCGCACTCAGTGCCCAGTCAGCATCCCAAGTTCCTCTGTCCAGCCTGCTTGCAGCGCCCGTGGGGTCAGGACAGGGAACGGGGCTGAGGACATGGCCAACACCCTGGAGAAGGACCACGTATCCAGCGGGAGTGAAAGAGGACATCAGGCAAACTGCGACCAGATACAGCTGGAGCCAGGGAGGTGGCAGATGGGCACAGCCTGAAGGGCAATGCCACATCTTCTCACGCAACCATATTCCCCACCTCAGCCCCAGTTAGCTGGAAATGCTAACACAGAGACTTAATCACCCTGACCACAGATGCCATGGAGCAGAGAGGGGGAGCCTGTGGGCAATGCTGCCCTCGAGACTGAAGGCCAAGCACAGCTTCCCTGTACAGCTTCCCAGACAGACAGGAGCTGTTTCCTGCTCCAGTCTCACCAGACTTCCCACAGCTCACCTCCTGGACCAACAAAGGTCAGGACAGTGCCAGCAGTTGGTTTAAGTACAGCGAGAAAAGAGCTCAAAAAGAAGAGTGCATTCATTTGAGGTTAACAGAGAAAACAAATTTCAAGGGGAGTCAGTTTCAGTGAGAAGAGCCATCACAGCTCTTACCCCTCACCTTGGGGTTACAGCCCAGTCAGTTTTATGTTTTCTTCTTCAGTTCCTCAAATCTCCTGGAAAGATCATCAAAGTCAATGTCTTCAGAGGCAGAAGAGTTGGCGCCAGCAGATGCTGTTGGCAGCGTGTCTGGTACAGATGGCAGTTCAGGCAGCACAAAGTTATCAACAGTATTAGGAGCTCCAGCCTGTGGTTTAGGAGAAGCCTCTGACTTGGGCCCGGGCCCTATTTAGAGTAAGATAAATACCATTTTACCTCAGTACCACAGACACAAGAGGGCCACACAAAAGAAAGGCTGTTCTACCAAAAACGGCAGTACCAACGTGGTTTTCAGAACAGGACCAGTGGTCAGGCAGCTCAGATTACACAGATTCACTGGGGAAAACCACAACATCTCAGCTTTAGAAGGCTGGAAGGAGCAGCAGCAGAGGCAGATACAGACCCGCAGCCCTGTGCTGAGGCTGCAGCAGAAGCCCCCCCGCAGCCTACAGCCCGCTGCGGCCGGGCTGGAGTTGCCCTTGCCTGCAATGGCGGGACTGTACCACCAGGATCCAAAGCCCCGGGCTCCTCACTCCAGCACCTCCTGGAGACACGCCGGTATCACACTGTCACACAGCTGAGACTGAAGCATACAGCCAGATCCAGTGCACCCAGAGGCCTATCTTCTTCAGCACACATGAACACTCCCCACAGAAAACCTTGCTGGAGCTGGCAAGGGTCTACTTACTCTAAAAAGCCTCTCAGCCTTTATCAAGTGCTAGAGATAACAAGTACTTTCAAAACACACAGAGCAAAATCACAATGCACAAGACAGGAGAATTTTGTTATGATCTAATTACGCTGCAAGAAGCACCTTGTAAGACTTTAGGTGGACCAAGGGATAACAGCTATCACTACTAGCCCTGCTCTGCTGTATGCAACTTCAACACTGACATTAATACAAAACCTGTCTACCCTCTTGGTACATACTTCTTTCATTCTCTTGCTGCAGAGCAGTATTATTTACAGTGTGTAAAAATATATTACCACTTAGAGCTGTTGTTTCCTCATTTTATCATGCAACACCCCATTTTTGCTCTGACAGGACAGCTTAAGCTGGAGACCTAGTACTGACTCCTATGTCAGACTCTAGTTCTTGAGTTCCTTGGTGGAAGTCTGGATCTGCCCTGTTTAGAGAGGA
This sequence comes from Pezoporus occidentalis, assembly GCF_034315485.1. Lineage (NCBI taxonomy): Eukaryota > Metazoa > Chordata > Aves > Psittaciformes > Psittacidae > Pezoporus > Pezoporus occidentalis. Next base: position 1,156,056 of record NW_026913457.1, read on the forward strand.
TACTCTGCACTTCTGTCAGAATCCTCTTCAGACTCAAATCATGCTCTCAAAATGCATCAGGTTGTACAAATTTCTCCCTGTGTGGAAAGCTTCCTTCCAGGGACACCAGGATCCTGAGCTAAGTACAGCCCCTGACCATCCCAGGTTTCCCAGACTTCTGGATGTACTCACCAGGCACCGGCGCAGGAGTGTCCTTGTCAGCGCTAGGCTCGGCAATCTGAAAAAGACTCTGTTACTACAGCAATTTGCTACACGTCAGAGGATCTCACTGATGTGTAGGCACTGCTCATGGGCAGCAGCAGCCACAGTAGTGGGCTGGAGGCCATGGCTCCCAGCACACTCACAGGAACCTGCCTTTCTACCCTAGAAAAAGGGGCAGTGCTTTGACTTTCCCTCCCTGTCAATTAAAGCATTTCCACTGGCCATATTCCAGAACTGGATTAACAGAGCATGTCCACTAGCAGGTCTGAAATATTTATTACAGACATAGTGTGAGAAGACTGCCCTCTTCATCCACGGCTGTAATCACAGCCACCACTTCCTTTCTTTCATAAAGGACAGACATGTCCTTGTAACCAGTAGCAAGGTATGAAATGACCCCATCTCAGGTCTTCGTCCAGTTGGGACAAAGGCCCATTGTCAGCTGTGCTGGCATAACTCCTCATTCCCTGCAGGCTGCAGCCAGTAACATCTGTCCCCACCCAGCTAACAACTCCTGTGTCTGTGCCTGCACCTCTTGCACCCAAAGGCTGCTGTACAGCTGGTACAAGGTGTCAGCACTCAGGGGTGCTTGGCGATGCTCATCCCTATACCCAGGATACTAGAAAAAGAAGCAGCATATCACTGAAAGAAAGATGGGAGGCGTGGTCATGAACTGCAGCAACAAAAACATAGACAAGCAGAGAAAGAAAAGAGTACATCCTCTCTTTTGTTGTCCCCAAGGACTGAGAAAAGTCTGGGAGAGGAAGTGTTTAAACATATATCATCTAAGTCAGCCAAAATTGTTATCCAGGCTAACTATGCGTTAGTTCAAAAGCCATAATTAAGCAGACCAAAGGCAATATGCCCTCACATTAAAAAAATCAGAATTTGTGGACTCTACTTGTTAACTGTTTATCACCATTTTAACAAAGCAGTAACATAAATCTTGGCTCTCTTTTGCAGGCAAACCACACAGCTGAATGAGGTCACAAGTCATCCTCCCATCACATGCACTCAGTGATTCACCACACTGTAAGCAACACCAAGCACCACCCCCAGAGCTACACAGGTCAACAGCAATGTGCTTCATCAACATTTGCCTTTTCTGTGGCTACCACAGCCCTCTTCTTGCAGTTCCCTGTGCTGCCTACAATGGTGATCCAGCTCAGGCACTTACAGACTCATATGTTGGTGGGTTTGCTGGAACTGGTGGTGGATGAACGTTGGTGAAAGGCTGGTAGGTCCCCACTGGTACACCACCGAAGTTCTCCTGTACAGAGAGATTAAAGTCATGCACCAAACTACACACCTGGGAGAGTAACCATGACACCTATAGCTGTTGTGCGAGTCAAAGAAAGTAATCTGAGGTAAATGCAGGAAAGTACCCAACCCAGTACAGTTTATACTTATAAGGAAAAGATTTACAAGTATTAAGCCAGATGTAGTCACCTAGAACAACCAAATCCAAATAACAGCACTGTGGGCTATTCTAAAGAGCCATCATGACGGAACACTTCACCTTTCAAGGTATTAGGAAGTACCAGGACAAAGAAGGCAATACCCTGCATTAAACACACAAGAGCTATTTTCCAGAGTGCAGCATCACAAAGGACAAAGGAGGTCTCCGGCTCACTCAGAGCTTTGTATTACCCTTACTTCTAACACAACAGTGCCTCAAAAGACCTATATTTGTCACAAGTCCTCACTGTATTTATGCCTGGGACAACAGCCAGCTGATAATGCTTGGCCCAGATTCTGTACAAAAAACACTGCAGCACTGCTGGAACCATATGAAGACTCCAACCCATCCCACTGTTCCCGCCGCTTTGCAGTCTATACAGATACCCTGTGAATGGCTGAATTTGGAGAACACTGCTCTTTCCAGCTCCCACCTTCCAGGCTCACAATAAGACACCTCCAAGAGCCACTGGCCTGGTCTCCTTCCCTTGCAGGTCTGAAGGCAGAGCACTTCTGCATTCTTATGTGCTGTTCCCACCCTATAAAACTCACCTCATTTCCTTAACTGAATCTTGCCACACTACCAGCCTACCAACGTCAAAACGCAGCTCCAACCCATGGTCAAAAGTCTGGCAGTCAGAAGACTGACTCAAGAGTTAAGTCTGGACTCCCCTGTTCCCTGAAGGCAAAGAGGGCTGGCTGGAGAACAGGGCTAGGAACCTCCACAGCCAAGAAGCAACATGAAGCTTCAGCCGCACTGACAACAGTTTCCATCCGAACATGATAGCCTTCTGACACATCAAGGTATCAGGTACAGACACTCTCGAAGCAGCAGGCATAAGCTAAGCACCACAACTGGAGTCTTCCACAGAAAAAGGAAACAACAAAGCAAAGGCACTTACCGGTCCCTTTGGAGATGGATAGGAGAAGGGCGGAGTTGGTGTTGGCATGGGCATAGGCATCATCACTGGCATGGGTACTAATCCATCATGACCAATCATTGGGGCTGTAAACCCACCACCTCCTCCCCCTCCTTGGCCACCCTTCTTCACATCATCTGTAAATCCCACATCAATCAGATCTGCCTCTCCACCTGCAGGGGCTTCAGCCTGGAGAGGGTGGAAGAATTCTGCTCATCAACATATCCCTATTCTGATCCCATCCCTCTGAAGAGCATTAGATGCAGCTTGGAGAAGATGAGACAACACAATGAAGACAGAACAGACAGCAGCTACACAGTGATATTAATGGGAATCACAAAGGTAACCGGACTATAGCATGGCTAACTATAGCCACATGCTGCAGGGCTGTGGGAAGGAGCAGGGATCACGTACTCAAAGGCCGTCTACAAAATACCAAAGCACGATTATCACTGAGCTTGCTGCAATGCCACAGCCCTGTGCTCTGAAAGCCCACACATTTCAACCACTGGAACACCAAAAGGAGCTCCAGATTTGCAGATGCCTCACTCACCATCACCACAGAGTCAGGTTCATAGGGCACATTGTAATTCTTAGCAATCTCGATGAGGTATCTCTCCACCAGAATCTTGGGTGGTGCCTCCACACTCAGCTTGTGCATCAGCTAGAATACAAGGTGGAGAGACACTCATGGGACTGGGCAGTGCAGCAAAGGTCCATCCTGGCTGTTACAGGGAGGGATGCCCTTCCTCCCAGAACAGCACTGCTGCAAGGGGGGCTGCTGGCAGCCACAGGCCAGGGCTCCATGTGTGCTGCTCCTTTTCATCTGCAGCCAATGCAGCAAGGCCCCACCACCAGGGACCTCAGCACTGTGCCCCAGTGCAGGCAGGACCCTACCCTGCATGAACCACAGGCATCAGCCACTGGTGACCCAGAAAGGGAGCAAAAAGCCACAGCAGTCATGTCTGTTCTGCCAGCTCCAGCTGGCTGCTGCTGTTCCACCAGTTCATTACCCTGTCATTGACTGTCCCAATCTGGTTTGTCCGGCACAGCTTCCCATACTCCTTGCTGTACTTGGCACAGAGCTGGTCAGCAACCTGCAATAGGAGAAACCACACACTACATGTCTGCTGTATTGCTCTCATTTCTGCTACTGAGTGCCCCAGCTGAGCAGTCTTAGCCATCCCTGATGCTTCAGGGACACCTATACTGGGGTCTCAATCTGCAGAGCCCATAAAAACATGTCCTCTGCCTTAATAACAGAGGCCCAAAGACATCCATCAGCTTCTTGCAGCATCACCCCCACCCTGCACATGTAACACCCCTCAAATAACCCTACTCACAATCTTCAACTCAGCCACTTCTGACTGGAGTCGTGGTGCAGCCCAAATCAGTGTAGATACTGCTTCTGCCAGGCCAGAGTCCAGCTCCCTATGGATAACAGAAGACAATCTTATCTCCACACCAAGCACTTAAGTCTTTGCTGCCCTCAATCTGCCTAGTCTGAAGGTCCCATCAACCTTGCTGGGCTCCAGTTTTCCCTGCCTGAGAAAAAAAACTCTCTGAAATCCCTAGAAAACCCAAACATAGGTCCCCTTCTGTACCCCAGGCCTGCCCCTAACAGCATTCCTCCTTGAGCCCAGGGGCCTGGACCCTCTCCCACAGCACACCCTCTAGGCCAGAGCTTACTTCATGGACTGAATCAAGCCGAAGCGGGCTAGCAGCAGGTCGCAGTACAGCTCCAGGATCTCCATGGCCTCCACAAGGTAATCTTCACGGATGATGTGCTCCACACGAATCCTGGCACGCTCATCTTTTCCGGCTGCCAGATAATCTGCAATCTCCTTCCTTGCCTTCTGGGCCAGCTCAGCTACAGCACATATCCCCAAGACCCGTCACTGTGTTGGCAGAGCTGCTGCCTCCATACCCATCCACAGTCCCCACCACACAGTCACCACAAGCTTCTCTCTCTCCTTCATTGAGCTTCTGCAATGCAAGACACTCCACCATGGCTTGGTTGAGCCCTTGTGTCTAAGTCCTAGCACACTAACTCACAGAAGAACAGAGAGTGGGCTTTTAGGTGCCAAAAGTAATTCCTATACCTTCAATTTCCCTGCAGAGTCAGTCAGAACCATAGATCTTATCCATGCCCAAGCAGGACAGGCAGGGAGAGCCTCCACACCATGCTGTGAGTACAGAAAGCCCAGGAAAGCCCCTCCTGGGGCAAACTGCCATGTCCCTCCACACACAGCCCAATGTTACCACCCCATGTGCCCCACAGACTGCACACCAAGGAAGGTGGCCAGCCTGCTCCTCTGGGTACAGCAGGGCAGACTGCAAGGCCTGGGTCCAGCAAGGGAAAGCAAAAGACTGCTCCATAATTGGCCCATGAAAGTACCCCAACTCCAGAATAGTCTCAAGGCTCCTGAGCTCCAAGACCATCCTGGGTTGCACTTGTCCCCTCAAATACTCACTCTTCTTTTTCTCCAGCAGTTTGAGGCGATTGATGACAAGGCGCAGGTTAACTCGCAAGCGCTCAGCCTTGAACCCAGCGCCCAACATGATAGATGCTTGCTGTGGGAGAAGAGGGAAAGTCAGTGGAACCAAGACCTGCCAGTCAGGAGGAGCAGTCACGGCTTTACTCAAGGACAAAAAAAAGACCCAACAAAACAAACCCAAAAAACCCAAACCAAAAAAACCCTACCAGCGAATTCTCCAAACAAACAGGCCCAGGCCTGCTATTCCAGAACATGAATGGAGCTACAGCACTCATCATTCCCTTTTCCATTTTACAACCCTGCACCTATCCACAACACCAGGGAATAGAAACTTCCTGGATAGTCCCATTCTGATAGACTGAATTTTGCCCCCAGAAACAGATTTATGATGATCAAAACCTGGGATTACCCCATAAATATGAACAGGGTTAGAAAACACATCCTAAAACAAGAAGATAAGGGCCTGAGTCTCTTTAACCTAGGTAAGTGACACCAGCCATTGATGTCAATAGCAGTGCACAGTAAAGCTTTAGGAACATTAGAGAAACATCTACCAGCAGTGGTCTAGAAAAGTGTGGCTGTGCTCATTTCAGTACACTGAGCTTACTGAGATGTGTTTTGAGGTTCAGCTCCAGAAATCTAAGAAGCCTGAGTAGGGAAAACCCATAGATTTCACAATAAATAGCACAGCTGCTAGAAGACATGCTTTCGTTCCCTGCTTTGAAAGGTGAAGGAAGTAAACCAATGCCTCAAGATGCCATCTGTGACAACTAACACAGCCAAATCCTGTTACTTCATTGACAAAACCACATTTTTAACGGAAATGAAATCAATTGCAAGAACCAAGCCTATTAATAAGTAAGCTGTAAATTAGCTGTATAATTAACCCAAGGACTGTACAAACTAAGGTTGTTACTATCCTGTCATCAGGAGGAAGAAGTTGCTATTTCATATACCCCATGCTTCCTACTTCCTGAATGCATGCTCTGGCATGTCTCCAGTCTCTCATGAGTTCAACTCTTCAGCCCTACAGAAAATTAACTCAGAAGACATTTTGTTACAGCATTTTGTTACGCCAAGAACCAGTCATCAAAAATGCTTAAGAACTATCACATTGAAAGACTTTAACTTGTAACTGAAGAACACACTTGGTGAGGCTTTTGGATAGTGATATCATTTTGTGTGTAACAAGTGCTTTGCACTGTAACAAATCTTATCTACAGTACATCCAGTTTATTTAGCTGATCTATTCAGTTATTTGAGCGATGCACAGAACCCAGAAAGCTCAAAAAACGCTGCTGCAGAAATTATGTATGCATGATCCAAGCCTGATGCCATAAAAAAGGTTCTGCCCTTCTGTAACTCGAACATACTCCTACAACATTAAAAGAACTTTATAGTGCGGCATTGTCCTGGGTTCAGCAGTAGCAGTCATTTTTCCCCTTCTTGGTAGCTGGTGCAGTGCAGTGTTTTGACTTTCAGCTTGGGAACAGAGCTGATAACAAGGATATTTTGGTTTGGCCAAGGACTTTGTGAGCCTCATGCTCTGCCAGGGAGGAGGGGAGGCCAGGAGGAGGCAGAGACAGGACACCTGACCCAAACTGACCAAAGAGGTATTCCATACCACAGCACGTCATGCCCAGGATGTAACTGGGAGTTAGCCGGAAGGGCTGGGGGACTGCAGGGTTGGAGGAGGTATGGGTCGGAGCTTGGTCGGGCTTGGGGGGCGAGTTATCGGTCGGCTGGTGGTGAGGTGTTGTATTCTCTTCCCTTGTTATTTCCTTTATCATTATGATCATTGGTGGTAGCAGTAGTGATTTGTGTTATACCTTAGTTACTAAACTGTTCTTATCTCAACCCGTGGGAGTTGCATTCTTTTCGATTCTCCTCTCTGTCCCTCCGGGAGCAGGGGGAGGGCAAGAAAGGGGGGGAAGTGAGCGAACGAATTACCTGACTAGGTTTAAACCACGACAGGCATGAAACAGTCTCAGCACGAGTTGCAATGTCTCTGTAAAAGTACCTAGTAAACATCTATTCCAATTAACAGCCTGTTTAACAGATTAACTCAAATGTAGCCACTAAGCAGCCAGCTCATTGCTTCTTTTCCAACCATCCTGCCCCTTTAAAGAGTTCTGTTGCCCCCACTGCCCCGCATGAGGCTCCAGCCACGCTGCTGCAGAAGGGCTGACCCAATCCTTTCCTCCCTGCCTCGCCTCCCCGTCCCTTCCTACAGACGCGCAGCTACTGTGACCAGACTTAAATCAACCTCTCCCCGCAGCGCAACGAGGCTCTCGCCAGGGCGGCTTCCAGCGCGGCGCCAGCGGGCCCGACCCGCCGCGCAGGTCCAAGGGCCCAGCGCTATCTCCCAGCAGCGCAAGGCCCAGGGCTGGTTTTATCGGCGCGGCTGCACCGTGACGGGGTGAGGGCAGAGACCCCGACCCCTCCCGATCCGTCCCCAGCGAGGCGGCGCCGAGAGGTCTCACAGCGGAGGCGAGGCAGGCTCCGGACCTACCTTCGGCCCCGCCAGCGGGCACTCGGGAAAGGCGCCCCCCCCCCCCCCGCTACCGGCACCGCCCTGGCCCCCGATCGCATCCCGGCGGCGGCAGCCCCGGCCCCACTCACCGCCCGTCCTCCACGCAGCTTCCAGTACCTAAAATGGCGGCCGCCGCACCACCTCACCGCCCGCGGAAGGATCCGCGGGGCCGTCCCTCCTCACACCGCAACCGGGACACGACCGATCCGGTGCAACAGCTGCACCGCAACACCGTCCGCGATGCCGCCGCTCCAGAGCTAGCGTCCTGGGGAAGGAGAGACAGCGGCGCGGAGCCGGAGAGGAGACATTAAATGGTCCAGCGGAGCGATCCACCTCTAGCGAGTGCGTGAGTACGGCAGCCAATAGGTGCCCGCCGGTACCCGCCCCCGGAGTAGAGGTTCCGTCGGCAGCTCCCATGGCCGCGGGTCCCGCCTCCACGGGTAGGGCGCCGTTCGGTGGAAGGCTCCGTGCCGGTCGCAGGCGGGCGGAGGGCCCTCCGGTTCCCTGAGGGCCAGGCGACGGTTGTGGCTCCGTGAGGGACGGTCGGGCCGAGGCTGAGCCGGGTCCTGGTGCCTGCAGTCCTGCCGCCTCGGGTCCCGGTGCGGCGCAGTCCCGAGGGTAAGCTGGCCCGGGGCGGGCTGCTGCGGAGGGAGAGCTGTCGTGCAGAGAGGCGCCACGCCGCGGTTCGGTTCGGTTCGGTTCCAGGCAGGTGGTTGGGCTCACACCGCGGCGGCTTTTGGATGAATCGTAACCCGTAGCTCTTGCTTTTGCAGGGCACGAGACTCTGCAGCTCGGGCGGAGCGGGGCAGCCGCTTCCCGCCCCGGGCGAGAAGAGAGGCAGCGGCCAACTACGGGGCCGGGGCTTGCGAGACCCGTAACCGGCGCGAATGACCCCTCGCGGGCGGCCGGGGGCTGCGGGCTGGGACGGATCCATGAACAACAGGTGAGATGCTTCGGGGAATGGAGCGCGGCCCCTACCCGCCGGCACGGAGCTGCCCGCACCGGGCCGAGCTCCCCGTGCCCGCGCCGTGCCCGCGCCGCGCGCTCTGGCGGCGCCGCCATCTTGCCCGTCTGTCTGTCCGGCGGCCCTTTGTCTGTCTGCGGCTCCCGGCGCCTGCAGCGGGACCGGGTAAGGCGGGCCGGGCGGGGGCCGGGGCGGCTCCGCCGTGACCCCCAGGGTCGGTCCCTCTGCCTGCGGGGCCGGGCCGAGCCTTCCGTCCGGCCTGGCGGGCGGAGCGGTCCCCGGGTCGTATGTCGGGACCCTGGGCGCAGGGTTCGTCCGGCCGTGCCCCTGCCAGGGCAGCGGCATCCGTGTGTCCGCCTGCGGGCTGGATCCTTCCTGCCGCCTCCTGGGTGCTGTTTTGACAGCTGGTTCCTTCTGTCGGGGAGACTGGTGCGATCCCTGTGTCCGGCTGTCTGAGGAGGCTTACAGAATCCCTGTGTCTTAGGAGGCTGTCGGGAGTCCTGTGTCTGTCTGGGGGCAAATGGTTTCAGCGTCTCCTTTTGTCAGTCTGTCTGAGGGCCCTGTTGGGATTTATCCCTTCCTCTGCCCGTTGAGGACGGGGGGGCCATGTTTCCCCCTTTGTATGGTTTGAGGGGGTCGGTGTGTCCCTGCCTGTGAGGGACAGGGGCAGCGCATCCCCGATGTGAACTGCGGTGTCGGTGGTCCCTCCCCAGGTGAGGACACGGGGTGTGTGCCCAAGTGCCTGCCCCAGGCCTGCCTGCCCCCAGCGCCTGCCCGCAGGACGGCGAGGTCAGTCCGTCCAAGAGGCGGCTGTCTGAGATGGGTCCTGTCCCCGGGTTGGCTGCTGCCACCGTGTCTGGAGCTGTGACCACAGGGCTGCCGGCTCCCCTGTCTGCCTTCTGCGAGCGGTGAGGCCTTGTGTGCTCTCTGTCTCTATCTGGATGTGAAGCCAGAAGTGGGGCAGGGTCTGCAGGTTTGATAGCGCTGTGGGAATGGACAGGAGGGAGAAGGGTGTTTGGGATGAGGTTGCAGTCAGTCTTGAAGTAGGGCAGTCTTAGCTTTTTGTATGCTGGGGACAGGTTTGCTTATAACTTTGCTTGAGAACTGAGTGGGACTGTCCATACACGGTGGTTTGTGAAACGCCTGTAAATCACATTGAATGCTGGCACTGAAAATGGCTGTGGTGATGTAGAACAAGCCCTGTAGGCAGAAGGGCGGGGAATGACCCGAGGAGCCAGCTGCGTTTGCCCAGAGGCTCAGAAGGTTCCAGTGGTGTGCGTGACAGGCTCTTCTCTTCTCAGGTGAGCCCTCTGCTGAGGGAAGGAACAGTCTGTGCTCCCAGGTCAGGGAAACATGTCCCGTCGGAAACAGACCACTCCTAACAAAGTTCACTGTGAGTATTATGTGAAACAGCGTCGTGGGATCCTTGCCCTAGCTGAATTGCTGTGGAGTGAGATGGGGAGGAGGGAAATGATGACAAGGTACAGTTTGTAGGGGAATGATGGTTGCTCACTTTTTGTCTCAGGGATTATAAGAAACTGAGCTTTATGCGTCAGGAGAGCTGGCTGTGTCCTGGCATGGCAGGGATAGACTTGAACAAATAGGTAATGCTGTAAAGGTAGGTTGTGTATGTGCAGGGCCTGTAGCTGTGCTTCGCTTTCACACTGTCACAAGTGCAAATTAGTATACTAAGAAATGTGACTTGAGGGCCCTGGCCCATCTTGGGTAGCAAAGGAAGTTCTAGGCCAAAGTGTGTAGCAGAAAGCCAGGAATTCTTGGGTTCTGATCTTTGCCCTACCACAGACTCAACTGACTGACCTTGGACACATTCCTTGAGCTCACTCTACCTCAGCTTCCTACCAGATAATGTAAGTAAATGTAAGTAAAGCCATTCCTTGCAGGGAATGGGCAGTGGCCAAGTAATTTACTGGACAATAAATGCTGTCAGCTTATTTTTGAGCTGAGCTGATAGGACAGATCTCTGTTTCTCCAGCACTGCCAAGCCCCTGGCAGTTGAAGAGCTGAGGATGCTGTACATCAGCACTTCTTGTGGGCAGGCTACAGAGAGCTGTTAGCGGAGCTGGAGATGCGTATGGATGTTTGGCTCAAAGGGGAAACTGCACATATATGGCTTTTGTTTGACTGATTGCAGCTGAGGAATGCTGGGGGACTAAAGCTATGCCCTTGTTCATATCCAGCTGTGTTGCTAGAAACATGGTTAGAATTTGGGCTAGAATGAGGAAAACAAATTCCTGCTTCTGTAGATCTGTGAAAGCAAGCAAGGCTGATGAGAGGGCCCTCGGTATTGCTAAGCTTAGTAGCTGCCAGGGGTATGGGACAGAGAGTTGAATGCTGCAGCCCTAACACTGCCTCACTTTGCTGCTGGCTTGCATGTTTCTGCCTGTTTCTTTGTGTTGCCTTTCCATATGGGTATGGCAACAGGAATCTATGCTTGCTATTCTCTGTACTAGGGGAAAATACACTGGGATATAGCCTAACACTTTGTACACTCAGTGAGTGTACTGGGGAAATTTATCTCTGCTGGGACTTGAAAGCCCCATTGGCTGCTAGAGCCAGGCATGGGGGAGCTGACAAAGCTTTCCTTGGTGGCCATCTAAGAGTCTGAGGCATAGCTTTTGGCATCTGCACTGACTTGTGCTTTCCTATTCCTGCTTCTGGTGCTGGGTTCCACATGGGCAGAGTGTAGCTTTGATTTGCCTGATAGCATTTTAATGACTTTGAAATTGTCTCCCTTAGAGAAATAAGATTTGTCCTGTGCTTTGTCCTGTGATGCCAGTATCATATCTTTTGCCCACACACTTTTGCTTCTGAAAGTGCCCAGAGGTTACTCCTGGCGTTTAGGTCAGACTTAAGTAAGGCATGCATTTACACTGTCTCCCCTGGTGTAGAGTTGTGGCCTCTCATGTGTGGAAACCAAGGGTATTAAGCTCTACTGGTGCAGGTAGAGTTTCCATGAATGTTTAGGTGAGCAGTTTTCTGCACCTTACATGAGAAAACTCATACAGTTTCCCACGTAAGGGTGATGTTCTTCAGAAGCTTGAACTATTATATACAAAGCTATACATATGATGGAGTTCAGTGTATGCTATTTTCATGGTGAGCAGCAGCTTTTTTTATCTGCAATACAAGCGGTTGTACCTCCAGTGTTGGTCTTGGGGGAAGCTATCTGACAAATACGCTACCAGTGGGCATGATGTTGAGGTTGGCGTCTGGTATGCCATAGAGGGGAGTTCTGGGACCTGTTCACCTCCTTTACATGCAGTACACTGCTACAGAGCAACTATTCAACAGGAGCCATCAGAAGCAGTAAGTAGGACCACAAGAAAATAAAGGGACCGAAGGATACAAGAAACATGTCAATGGTGATGTCTCCAACTTGGGTTGGGAAATCTTGCCTGTCTTATGATGAACGCCATTGGGACTTTTCTGTCTACCTAGCCTGCTGTGTATCTGGAGGGCCCAGAAATGCCATGCAGTGCACTCACGAGGAAAATCGCAAAGAGCATCAGCTCCACGAACTGGGTGAGCCAGCAGAATGAGGAGTCAGGCTGAGACATAGCAGACACGTTACTGAGACTTCTTCACAGGGACTGAAGTGGTTGGGAGGAAAGGAGTAAAAGGGACAGCAGGTATGCAGCTTTTTGTGCAGTTGTCTGCACCTGGGGTCTGATTTGGCAGGCTATGGGGCTGGGGAAGTGCTTTTGGATTTGCATAAGTACCACTGTGAGTATCTAACTGAACAAATCTGTGGGAGGACAATGCCTACTTCTTTCTTGCATGGCTACTCCATGTTAGCTTCTTTCTTGGATTCACAAGGGCAAGCGGCAGCTGCAGATCTCCTCTCTTGGCTTGCTTGGTGCCACCTCTTTCCAGGGTTACTTTCAGGTTTGGCATGGCCCCCGTTTAACCTTGTTCTCACAACAGCATGGTTTGCTGTCCTCGCTTAACACATAATCATTCTGTTTAGCATGCAGATTGACCAGCTGGGTAGTTGTGTGGTTACGAAACCGTTTTAAATGGAAGTGAAAAATGTGTGAGGAAATTCAAAATAATACAGAAACAATGATAAAAATTACCACAAAAGTCTCCTGATGCATGATGGCCAGTCCTTCTACAGTATTAATTGTAGTCATTACCCCTTTGGCACGGCTGCAGCACACAACTGGTTCTTAATAATTTAATTTTGTTTTGCCACATGGTGCATGAAAAGCACACCTGGCAAATAGTAATACTGTAATAGATGGCAGTGCATTGCCCATTCCATATTGAACTGAAAACTACAATTAACTGAATTGTTCCTGTGAAGATAACCTTAATTGATTCATTTTGATCTTTATTTTCTCCCAGAGTCTGAAGTATAAAGTACAGAATCTCTCTAAGCCATTCATCTAATCTTGTGCTCAAGCTCACCCAGTGCTGTGCTTTCATCCCATCAATTATGCTGCTCTTCTGCTTGCCAGAAAGTTGCTGCAGGTGTTAGCGTGCACTTTTATTTCTGTCCCTGCTGTCCCAAGGGCTGTTCTTTCTATTGCTTGTACCCCTTGCAATTGATGCATATTTTAGAACTCTTGAGAACAGGTTTTGTTAGAGCTAGGAAGTGGGAATTAATTTGACTGTTTATCCTGGTACAAATATCCTATTAATCTTCTATTTCCTTTCCTCTCCTTCTGACACGCACACATTCTGGGCTCTTCAGTGTTCTTTGAATTCTGCTGTCTATAATATTCCCAGTTTGAAGAGAAAGTGTCTTGCAAGAAATAGCACCCACCATTCAAACCCGAGCAGAAATGTTACTTGCATCAAAATCCTTTGTTCTTAAAGGGCTCTGTGGGCTGCTGTTGTTAACTCTTTCAATTGTGTTGTTTTTCATTTCAGTAACCACTACAGCAGTGTGGACAACCCAAAATAGCGATGGGGCAGGTGGACTAGATTCACAGTGGTGGAAACACATGCAAATTTCAGGTCCAGGAAAGGAACACAGAAGACCTACATGAACAGGGACTTTAAATTGATGTATGAGGAGGGAATAAAGAGGCTCATCTGAGAGACCTTTCTGTTTAGGAAGGAAGACAGGGGAATGATGCCATTTCTTTTGATTTTGTTTTATGGATCTTGGCTTGGGGGTTGTTTGTTTGTGTGTTTGTTTTCCAGAACACCTGAGAGTTATCCTGCATTCATACAGTTCAAGAAGGGAAGGGCTCAGGAAAAATATCATTTCTGGCTACAAAGTTGATACAGCACCAGATCCTAGCAGTAATGCCCCTGTTGCACAGTTCCACAGGGTTGCCCCCTACCTGCACAGCTGCTCACATGGCATCCCACTCCATTTACAAGAGTATGGAGAGAACTGGAATGCAAAGCAGAGGCATTTTTATGATCTTTTATTGTCCTACATTTCTAGCTGCTTGTAAACAAATACACTGACTTGTTTTGGTGTTGTAGTCGGACTGTTTCAGTGTTGTGGTCAGCCTGCAGCCATTTTTGTATTTAATAAAGAAACTTCTGCAGAAGAGTGTGAGTTCACTATTGAACATAATATCCTTTACTGATAGTAGTGATTGTAAAGCTATCGCCTGTCTTACTCTCTTTCCAAATGAATAGAAGTGGATTCAAAGTGGGGTGGAGGTGGGGGTGTAAGTGTCTGCATGTGTGAGCGTGTGTGTGCAGAAACAAGTGTAACTTCATACTACCAAATAGTAGTCCATCAGTAGATGAACAGGACAGTGTTCCCTAAGTTCTTTTGGAGACAATATTAATTTAATACATAAGAAATTCTGTATAAGCTAAAGATAGCATTTTCAAAAGTTTGTCTTTCCCAATCCCATGCTGCCTTTTTTTAGATACAGGCTACTGGAGAATGCACAAGATGTCATCTGCTAACAGCACTGGTGTGGTTAACAATTTGCATTTCTGGCTGTGAGCTGACAGTTTTCTGCACTGCGCTGAATCAATGCTAACTTGGTTCTGGGTATGTTGTACAGAAAGGCCACTGGCAGACACAATCACTCTTAGTTGTTGTGGTTGATGCTAGTGTTACTGACAGGAGGAGTTTCCTTCTCAGCTACATTATGTAAAGATCACACCTTTTCAAATCCTGCAGGCTGTCTGCATAATCTGTATCTGAGCAGAAACCTGCTGCCGTAGTACTCCAGGCTGCTGCTCAGTGGAAACGTAAGCCATCTGGGAGGGGAAAGGGGAAGAAAACAAGCACCTACCTACTTGCACTGGGACATACAGTGGTGTTTGGGAATCCTGTTGTGTAACTCTGCCACAGGTAGCATGTCTCCCGCCACTGTTTTACATCTGTCCTGTGCTGGACAGGTTTCCTCATTCACCGTACTTTCCTTTGTCTTGCAATGCTTTTTTAGACTCTGCTCTTTAGCTTTTGACCTGGTGGTTGGTGCATATCTGCTTCCTGGAGAGGCACTGTAATTCTGTAATGTCTGCTGTTCATACAGTCTGTATCTCGGTCCCACCAGTGTGCGGTTGTGGTCCAAAACTAAAAGCAGCACTCCAGGCTATGAAAACCATTCAGTGTTGGAGTGGCTTCTGGTGGGGGTACATGTGTCACAGCAATCACGACAGTACCTGCTACTTTTGGTGACAAATACACTTTGGGTACTCCTCAGCACCTCTCATCAGCCCACATGGATTGTGTTCTTGAGTCTTCTCCACAGAAACCTCTCTCACATTTCTGAAACAGAATAATAAATGCCTTCAAATGCCTTTGGGGGGACATTGGGAATTAAGACTCCCACAGTCTCCATGAAACTTCTGAAGGTCTTTGAAATCTTCCTTAAATTACTGCTTTTTAAAGCACTGTCGGAAACTGGGAGGTAAGCACCAGAAAGGCAGTGTGAATATGAACACGGGGCAAAGCTGGCTGAAACAGGGTAGCATGTAGGAATGTATCTGTCCTTGTAACAGGGCTGGTGCTGTCTTCATGGCTCAAGAATGCAGTGCCCTGGTTATGCTGTTGTCAGTTGTGGCCCTATACTAAAAGGTACAATTTTCTTCTGAAAGCTATGTTTTGGCTTTGCTTTTATGTGAAGAATGCACTGCATCTTTGTTAGCATTTTTGCATTTATGCTTTGAGTGATTCTTGAGAGCTTAGACATCAGTTGATAGATTTAACCCAAAGCTGGCCCGCTGGGAATTTCAGCATCTTGCCCCAAGTGCTCCCAGCTCATCCACTGAGGGGTAAATCAGGACCAGATTTGGAACAAAGACATTTGATTAAATATGAAAATTAATTGTTGCCCTTTACTGTTATTCTTCGGAACCAGAAGTTCTACTTAGAAGAGAACACTGTAGGAGGTTTTCTTTCAGAGGCACAAATAATAGCTTCTTTCAATTTGTTTGCCATATCTTATTGAGTTGAAGTAGTAGTGATCAGTGTCTTTCAACAAACAGACTGTAAGCTCTCCTAACCCAGCATCTCAGCTCCCTATTTTCAATTCCCTTAGTTTTCTGTTTTGAGCATTGAAGTGCCACTGAGGTTTGTTTTAGCCAGAGCCATTCCTGGGCAAGATACGGTGGTGAAGCAAGTTACCTGTCACTTAATAGCAGGACAATACCAGCTCTGGGAGCAAACACCTTCCTGAAGGGCAGCGTGTCCTCAGTCTAAGACAGAGGGTGGTGACAGAACATGACAAGGACAAACCTTGGTTTTGATAGCACTGTGGAGGGCAGGTGAAGTGTCAGGAGCACAGGAAGGTACTGGTTTTGTGCAAGTTGCATGTTCTAGCAGGGAATAGGACTTCGTGATTTTCAAAGCCATATAGCACTGTGCCTGATCTGGTATGCGGTCGTAATCCTCCAGCGGCTTCCCTTCCACCCAGAGCTGTGCTGTAGCTCTACTGGGAGATAGCTTGGTAGCAGAGAAAGCCACCTGGCTATGTACGGCAAATAGATGGGATCTCACAGGGGTTTTGTGGCTGGAGTGGTGTATAAAGAGTATGCAGAGTGCAGCGCAATGCTGGACGTTTCTACTAGCAAGATTGTTCTACACACAGGGGCTGGACTCACCTCAGCGGGTACGAGAGGCTGGTGTTGCAGGGTAGGCAAGCAGAGAGTTACTTAAATGCTTTCTGAGAGGTGACTTCAGAGGTGCTGCACAGTGCAGGTGAGCAGCCCCATACTTGTTCTGGTTTTGGCAAGCCTTGGTGGTGAAAGCAAGGCAGTGGCATCAGTCTGACTCTCTGTCCTTGTGGCTGCCAGGGGAGCAAGTCTTTGCAGGGCTGGAGGAGCAAGCCCGACAAGCCATGATGAAAACCAACTTTCCTGGAGCTCTTGGTGACCAAAGGCCAGCCATTTGTCAACTGCAAGACCCCGACTCCAGCAGCAGTGAGTTCTGCCCCTTCCAATAATGGCAAGGTAGTGGACTGGGGACACCGTGACAAGGGGCTAGGTGCTGCACAGCTTGTGGGGGTCCTCTGAGGGCCATCTTACCCATCTCCTCTGGGTTAGCCCTTGGCTCCTGTGCAGGATTGTCTGCATACAGCCAAAGCAGGGCTGCTCCCTACAGGGATGTAAGCCCAGAGCCAAGGACCACCGCTCTCCAGGGTGGGTAATGACCTCACCACCAGGATGCGGTCTCAGTTCAGCAGAGCAGGGTGGTAACAAGAGGAGGTTCAGAGGCAGCCCAAGTGATAGTCAAGCAAGGCAGGGTAACAGGACATGTCATCTGAGCACCTCAGTCCTTAAAGTGCACCAGCCTGAGTTTAAACAGAGCCCCTGGTCTGAGGGGTGGGTAGAGGCCCCAGGTAATCTTAGTCAGGACAGTTAAGGCTTATGAGTGCTCTCAGGGTCCTGACACTTGGAATTACTGTTCTGCATGTTCTAGGTAGCAGTGATGACGAGGAAACCACTCAGGATGAAGTTTCTTCACATACCTCTGAGGAGGATGGCTCAGTGGTGAAAGTAAAGAAAGAGTTAGAGAATGCTGAACAACCTGTGGCTGAAGCCCCACTGATGGGAGAAAATGAGGCAAGTGTGTACTGGTGCTGCACTCACCTGGGCCTCCCAGGGGTGAGACAGGTACCATCTAAACACCTTCTCTCCCCATCATTGTTTATCTTTTTCTCCCTCCCACCTCCTCCAAACAACACCTTCTGGCAGGAAGGGAAAGTGTATGAAGAGTTCTTGGGCTGCCAGGAGCAGGAGATAACCTGCACAGATATGGTTCTCCTGGCTGGCCAAAATGATTGTGCAGAGTGTGCCCCCTTCTTTAAGTCCTCGTGGCTTTCTCTGACTGACTTCCCCTCCCTTCTGCTACAGAGCAGGCCTTGCCTACCAGAGCCACTGTGCTGGAAGAGCCTGTGTGTGCGTGGAGGCCTTGAGGCCTTTTGCCTGTTCTGCAGACACCAGAGTTTTGCTCAGAGGCTACATAAAGTAATTTTCAGAGTGCAACAGCATGAACCAGCCCCAGTGGGACTGGGCACACAGCCCTTGGTCTGGCCAAGTCCTGCCTGGTGGTACTGACCAGATACTAAGGGAAGGTGGTGTGTCTGCCTTACACCAGGGTGGCTTTTCTTCCCTGTAGGTGCCTGGGAGTTTGAATGCTGACCCTACGCTGGGACTGTCACAGTGCCCCCTCTGCCAGCTGGAGTGTGGAGGCAGAGAGCAGCTCATCACTCATGTATACCAGGTAACGGATATCTCTGGCCTTAAGCCCCAAATTCAGCAACAACCCAAAGCACAGGGTGGCTTTGTTCTGGTCTTTGCAGTCTCAGAAATGATCTTATAGCTAGGATGTGACTGAGGTTTAAAGCAGTAGACTGTCCAGAGGGTGTCCTGGGGAAAGAATCAGCAGGGCACCAGTCTGTAGAGCTGAAAACACAACTCAAGCCCAAGGCAGTCTCTGCAAGTAGTTGCAGGCTCAGACCAGGCAGTCCTTCAGATTAAACATGGAGGCAATTTTTACATTATTCAGTGAGATAAGAACCCTTCCTCCTAATCAGTCAGTTCTTTATTTTGTATCTTTATCCCAGTTCCTACCCATGAAAACAGCTGTTCTTCCTCTATTCCAGTATTGCAGGAAAACCATGCTGGAATCTCACAGGTTTTGTTGTCAGTGCTCTCTTCACAGCACATCAAAGTCTGTAAAAGAAGGAATGAAGCAGAACAGGCCACTTACCTGCACAAGGTGACTGCCTCCATCTAAGTGCTTCCTCACCAGTGTCATGCCTACTGTTAGTCCAGTCATGCTTTGTGCAGCAACGGCAGCTTCTCAGATGCATTTCTGAAAACAAGGGTCTTGCAATCCAAGTGTTTTGGCCTTAATTGTTTCTCTTGTATCAGAGTGGAGCTGTAGAAAGGTCTCCTCCTTGCTGTTTGACCTGTGACACCCTAGGTGTCTTGAGCTTAGTCTAGGAGCTGTCTGACAGAGGTTTAGTGGTAAAGTGTTCCCACTCCAGGAGGCTGAGCTGACTGGTTTGCCGTATCTGCTGAGCCCGTCTGAGACTGGGCAGTTGGTAACTAGCCACCTCGTTGTTGTTTCACAGCACAGTGCGGCAGTGGTGAGCGCCAAGAGCTACATGTGCCCTGTATGCGGCAGAGCCCTCAGCTCACCAGGATCCCTCGGGCGACATCTCCTGATCCACTCAGAGGACCAGCTGTCCAACTGTGCAGTGTGCGGGGCACAATTCACCAGCCACGCCACGTTCAACAGGTCAGGGTCACCCTGGATGGGGAGTGGGCTAGAGTACCCACAGTAGAGATTAGGTGCCTTAAATGAGACAGAAGTCATGGCTCTAGACCTACTGAACACCCCCAGTGAGTGAGATTCCCTTGATCCCTTTCTCCCTGTAGCTCTGCATCACCTGCTAAGACCTCCCTGGGCTGTGCTGCTGAAAGAGTGTTCCTTTGCTGTGTAAAGAGCTAGAACTGTGCAGAAAGCACTGGGGTCTCCAGTCACTGGAGAACAACCAACTGCTTCCTTTGCCACTTCCATCAGAGTAGGTCTGTACTGCCCAGGTGGGTTGATCATTTCCAGAGCAGGACTACAGGCAGAAACCAAAATATTCATTGTGTCCTGCCTGGTGGAAGATTAACCACTGACCAGTGGAACAGGACTGGTCAGTCCTACAGAATAGAAAAGAGAAATCTAGAAATGATGGTGAGGAGCAACTTGCTGCCTAATACCTACTCTTGCACTCTGACAATCCAGATAAGCTGCTTCTGACTCCTAGATATGATGTTGCTTCATTTTAGATGCTCACACGTGTCTGTGGGCAGGAATGGTTTAGCAGAGGCCCCTGTTGCGGGCTGTAGGAAGCCGCCCGGGCAGTCTGAGGTGGGGATGCTCCTGTTAGCACCAAGTTTCTGACTCTTCTCTTTCTGCTTTCCAGTGCGAAGCTGCCGGAGATGCTCAGTGCCGACCGGCTGCTGGCTCCACAGAGCCAGGGCCCCTCCAGTGCTGAAGGGAAGGACGTTGCTTTTCACCCCACGGTGTACCCTGCAGCCATCCTGCTGGTGTGCAACAACTGCACAGCATACCGCAGGCTGCTGGAAGCACAGGCGCCTGGCGTGCGCAAGTGGGCTCTGCGGCGGCAGAACGAGCCCCTGGAGGTGCGGCTGCAGCGGCTGGAGCGTGAGCGCACGGCCAAGAAGAGCCGGCGGGACAACGAGACGCCTGAAGAGCGGGAAGTAAGGCGCATGCGGGATCGGGAAGCCAAGCGCCTGCAGCGCATGCAGGAGACGGACGAGCAGCGGGCACGGCGGCTGCAGAGGGACCGGGAAGCCATGAGACTGAAACGCGCCAATGAGACCCCAGAGAAACGCCAGGCCCGGCTCATCCGGGAGCGTGAGGCCAAGAGGCTCAAGCGGCGCCTGGAGAAAATGGACATGATGCTCCGGGCACAGTTTGGCCAAGACCCCTCTGCCATGGCTGCTCTGGCAGCTGAAATGAACTTCTTTCAGCTACCAGTGAGCAGTGTGGAGCTGGAGAGCCAGCTGCTGGGCAAAATGACCTTTGAGGAGCAAAGCAACAGTGCGCTGCATTAAGCTACAGCCAAGGACCGTTCCACCTCTTGTATGGGCACACATGCATTAGTAGCTTCTCCTCTCATGAGGCTGCTGTGTGTCCCTGGCTAACACCCTGACAGACGGTTCTGGCTTTCTCCTGAGCACAGGAGGGGAAGAGCTGAGGGGTGCCTGCCAAAGTATCTCTGGTGGGAGCAGATTCTGAGGATACATTCTGCTCTGCGGACCAAGTCACTGCTTGTGAGCAGAGGGAAAATAAATTAATGCTCATGTTTATTTAGTTCCCTTCTTTACCTTTTGTGCTTTGTCCTGTTCTTGCATCCTTGCCCCATTAAATGGGTTTGGGCTGCTGCAGCTCTTGCAGTTCTGCTGTAGGTGAAAGCCTACAAAGTGCGAATTACGGAGCTGAGGACTTTGGTAGTCCACAACTCCTCCAGAAGTAAATTCCTTGCAGTTTGTGCCCATAAAGACAAAGCAAAGGAGGATGTTGTCTCCCTGGAAATGGCTGTGCACACCCTTTTTCTTAACACTATTATTATGTGCCTTTTTGCAGTATCATTCATGGAAAAACTAAATGGAAACTAAGTTCCTGTTCTAAGATACCCCATATAAATGCTAATAGAAAGGTTGTCTGAGGTAAGCAGACAAGTTTGGTTTACTCCCAAGTTCATTTTCACTTAAACAGCATTTCAGGTTTGCAAGGGAAAGAGTTGATTGAATGGTAAACAGTAAGGGTAAGTCAGTACTCTGGTACTGTATGGATTTATTTTTCCCTTTATTCAGCAGTGGTGAGGCCACACCTGAGTGTTGTGTCCAGTACCGGGCAAGAGTGCACAGTGTACACTGTGTACAGTGCAAGAGAGGCACAGATGTACCAGAGTCCAGCAAAGGGCCACTAAGAGGGTGAACTGGAACGTCTCCTGTGAGGAAACGCTGAGAGCTGGGCCTGTTCAGCCGAGAGAAGAGTGGGCTTGATTTTGTCAATGTGCATAAATACCTGAGGGTAACGTGAAGAAAATGGAGCCAGGCTGCTTTCAGTGATGCCCAGTGACAGGACAAGAGGTGATGGGCACAGACTGAAGCACAGGAAGTTCCCTCTGAACATCAGGAAACACTTCTCACTGCCCAGGGAAGTTGTGGAGTCTCCCAGCTTGGAGATGCTCCACAGACACTGTTCTGGGCAGCTGGATGTAGGTGGCGCTGCTGGAGCAGGGGGTTGGACTGGATGAACCTCCAGAGGTCCATTCCCACCACAACCCTTCTGTGATTTCATAGTAAGCTGACCTTGTTCAACCAATTCAGTACAGTCACATGTATTGATACACAGCCCATGTAGGACCACGGATCACACTCAGGTTATTAATTCTCATAGTGACAAATAGTGACTTTCAGTGGTCACTGCAGGTCACACTGTGGGGTGAGTGGGGACCACTGGCAAGAAGAAACACATGGGTCAAAAGTTGCTTTTGCTCCCACACTCAGCAGCAAAACTACTGTGAGGAATGTGGAAAAGTGGTGAGCTAGGGAGGAGCTGTGGAAAGCTCAGTAACCAAGTCTGGAAAAACCTGCTGGATGGCAGGGAATGTAAGCCATTTACGTCATTCATCACATACAACTGTCATCTGTGAGCTTGGGAAAACACCAGATCTGGAAAGGATCTATTCAGATCCTTTGTTCTCTGACCTGATCTCTCACTTCTGTCCTGAGCTCTGTCTGGTTTCATGCTCAAACGGACAGAGGTTGCTCCTCACAGTGTTTCCTGGTGCTGTGTCTGTATTGCTTTGCTAGCACACATGCAGCTTCACTGCCACCTGCAGCTGTGACCCCCCCTGCAGTGTCACCGGCACCTGATCATTATTGCAAGGGGTTCAAGAAAAAACATACAAACCCAGAAGTATCTGAGCACAGAATTATGGCTGTAATCCATCTGTCATGCAGCCTGTACCCTGCCCTCATCACAATCTGCAGATCACTGTGTAAGACCAGAGAAGCCACATCCTCACGATCACTGATGCTACAGATGAGCAAGAAGTCTCAAACACCAAAGGAAAAGCTATTGGTTTATATATAGATATATATATATAGATATATACTGTGTTTACAGAGTCAACAAGTTAAATGCAATATTCATAAGAGCATTAACAATAAAAATACAATCTGTGTGTAGCCAAGTACAGACTTAAAATGGTAAAACAGGAAAAAGGATCTCACCAAAAGTACAAATATACAGTACAAATTGATTTATTTAAAACAGTTACAAAAAAAGCACAACAAAATAGAGATTATCCTTATAATTATTAATGCTTTGTTAAAGATCAGGTAGAGGAGAAGGGCAGGAGCAAGGTTGGAGTGGAGCACCTGACTAGTTCTAAGGCTTTAGATACAATGCGGTCGGTTACATGTTAATACAGCCATTACATAACTGGGATTATAGTTGAGGGATCAGCACTTATCTACAAAGACCTCCCTGCCTCGGCAGCCCAGCCCCTTCCCCAGGGCCACGTCTCTGCTCTGCTTTGCTGGGGCAGACCCTCCCTGGTGCCTTGGAACAACCAGAGCATGCACGGTGTGCTTGCAAGGGGCCCACAGCAGCCTAGAAGGATGTTAGGGGCAAGTCCTGTCCTCCATGGACAGATGTGAAGATCATGGAAGGGCCTTGACCATCAGCATTTTAAGTCATACATGGAACACACCCTGGGCCAAACTCTGTACAGAGTGTGCATTCGGAGCCATCTTAGCAGGTTCTGCAAGGTTTCAGGCCCTAGGACAGCCTGAAAGACAAAGAGCAGTTGTGAGTGACGCTGGGGAAAGGCACGTGTGCTGCTGTGGGCAGGAACTAGCACGTGGGCTACTCAAGCTGCTGTCATTTCTGTTACAGTATTTTCTGAGTAACAAGGGGTGTTAGTTCTCTACTGGGCAAAGTGACTTCAAGTGTGGGGTGGGGACCGGGGGACGGGGACACTTAATGTGAAAAGTGCATTATACTTGTGCTCCTGCTGGAAAGGGGAGGCAGAGGGGCCCCTGCAGCTTTCCTTCTTTCCAGGCAGAGCTTCCTCTGCATAGTCTGCTCGTGATGAGCGCTTGTCGCAAGCCTCGTGTTCCTGGAGCTGCAGTGATGCAGAGCCTAGAACCAGGCCTGGCCTCTGCTGGGCAGCGGGCCCCAGGAGTGGCTTGTGAGATGGGACAGACGGATACAGACACCCATTATTGCATCCTACAGATTCTTGCCATGGAATGTCAGCCGGGTAAGGCCAGGAGGCCTCTTCCACAGCTCCCTCCCCTTCACAATAGCAGCAGGAAAACAGTATATTTCTCCGAGAAGCCTATCACATCTCTGCCAGCAGAAAGGCCCAGATAACCATCTCATTCCACAATGTTTTCCTGGCTTTACCTCCTCCATTCCCTGTAAACCTAAAAAATAAAAGCCTCCTCCATGGGCTCATTTACAGCATTTCTGCCTGCAGCAGTGCCTGCCTCACAATCCCCTATCTCAGGAGAGCCTCAACGCTCAGCACAACAGCCACCAAGGGCTGAGCAGCACAGGCCAGCCGAGCCAGGACAAATTCCAGCAATCACCGGCACTGCCAACCTGGGTCGGATGGCAGCCAGTGGCCCCTCCTGCCTGCCACCTCTGGGGCAAGCAGTGATGCCCAGATCCCTCATGTCACTGCCCTGCCACGAGATGTGCCCGACCACTGCCTCCATAGGAGAGCTGGCAGCAGTGCTCAGCAGTGGGACTGACAGGGAGTCTGGGTAGAAGCACCGAGGTCAAATTCACCCTGGCCTGTTTCACAGAGCTCAGAACCATGCTCAAGAGATGAGCAGCAACCCAAAGTTCAGGCCAACGGCCAGGTAAACACCGGAGCAAGCACCAGAGCAAGCACCTTCACAGCCCTTCAGCTGCCTACAGTACAAAGCTATTTTAGCCACACAGCATCTCGCCTCATGCACCAGTGTCTGCCCTTTCAGACCACTGTTGAGTGCTGCTGGGATCTAGAAGTAGTTACAGTAGTTACATGAGTAACTGATCTAGGAGTAATTACATGAGATAGCGCAGGCCCTCCAACCCTCCCTCTGAAAGACAGAGACTCCTGTGTTCAGGGAGGCACGCAAGGGGCCCTGCACCCCTCAGCTGCTCAGGCATCCCCTCCATGCGTGCAACCAGCCTGGCTACATTCACACACTGTGCGTGTGCAAGATCCTTTTAGCTGCCTGCCACAGCTCTGAACTCCTCTCATGCACCATGCAAAGCACAGGCAAGAGAGCTCGGGCTCTTCTGCCTTTGGCCACAGACACCCTGGGTATCCTGAGCATTAAGTACTAACCAACATTAATCGAGGTCTTTGCGTAGGAGAGTCCAATGAACAGCAACTGTAAAACACACACAGGGACGAGGCTGGGCTCCTGGGCCCAGACAGTACATTTCAGTGACACATGAAAACAGCATCTGTTCCCGCAGCTGCTGCGTCCAGGGAGGCAGTATCTTCACATGACAGCATCACCACGACAGCATACACTGCACATGCAGCTGATGAGATCAGAAGCAGTGTGGCATCTGGGGGAAGCTACATATGATACAGGCAGCATCCTCACCCTGGAGAAATCCCCATGAGGCACAAACACTGAAGGCATGAGTAGCACATATCTCACCTAAGGCCTGAAAAGAAACTGTCCTGGTGCAAGCATCTCAAAGGCAACAGAAATGGCTAGCAATGTGCTAGGAAAACAACTGGTGGCCTGGATGGAAGGGACATTCTGATGACTCTAATTTGCCTATACCCAGGCAGAGCACACCCTTGTCACACAGTCAGCTGAAGCCAACCAATTACAGGACACATTCCTGGGGCGTGCAGCGCAGCCCCGAGACACCAGTACTGCAGCTGTGCCAAGGAGAGGGACTGACACAGAAGCTGCTCAGCAAAAGAAAGGAGCAGTGCCCTGGCAGCCAGGCAGGCCCCACGGAACACGTGAGGAGAGAAGGGAGACAGAAAACAGAATGCTGAACATCAGGAGCAGCACCAGCACACAGCAGGGACCTGCACATGGAAAGAAACTCTCTCATAAGCCTCGTCCTAGCACAGAAATGGGCATCTTAATACAAGGAACACTTAATCCAAGTTAAGTCAGGGAAGACTCTTTTCATCAACATGATAGTCACTACTTCCTATTGTAGATAAGTAGTTAGAGCTGGTGTGATAACACACCATCAGAGAGGGCAAATTAGTGTAACTACAGGAGCCTTCACTTGAAAAGAGTGTTATTACCATAACGAGGTATTAATATACATTTGTATTAAATCTCACCATGACAAAAGACTACTCTTGATTTTGCCTTGTTGTTCTACAGAGGAACTCCGAAGTGAAGTATCAGAAAAACTAACATAAAACCACCCCAAAATGCCCCATGGTGCTGTGGTATTTTTAGAGTCCCTACATTAATCAGAGAACCATACTTAGCAGAAACTTTGTACCTTGCCCGCACATGCACTAACACTCCTCTTTTGTCTAGAGCTTATCCAGGAAAATGCCTGCAGGGAAGAATTAGCCATCTGGAAAGTGTTCTTCTGATTTAATTACAAAATAGTCTTGGTCTCCTCAAAGGATGTTTCCATCCCTCTCTGGAGAATGCTTAATATGTTTTACTTCAGCTTTAAAAAAAAAACAACCAAAACACCAAAATCCAAACAAACCCCCATCCATCCACAGGCTAAGCCTCTGCAAAAGCTGTAAGCCCAAGAGATCTATTTTTTTTTAAATGTTATTACGATGGAAAGATTTCATTTGATGACAAATGATTAAATGTATTTTATAGCAGAAAACTGACATCTCCCATCCTAACTCATGTCCTATTCCAAGTGCTCAAGTTTCCTGTTTACCTACACCTAAACCCATCCTTTTGGTCCTTCCCCTTGAATTTCTGTGATTCATTCACATCTGTACATTCCTTGCAAGAAGAAAGAACAGTTGGATTCAGTGGAAGAGACATTGAACAGAACCACCACAGATGCATCTCTGTCCTGCCCTCAAGAGCTCCATCGGTGAACGGTCCTTTTAAAGTGCATGTGTGAAGAAAAGGGATACTGGGAGTAGAGCCCCCTAAACTCCAGTGGGGACACATTTCTCCCCATCATGAGAAAAGAGGAATAAAATCTTCAGTAATTTTATCTGCTACCTTAAGCCGTGTCTGCCCTCCTCATCTCTCCACCTACCCTGAATGCTTGGACCCTGCTCTGCAGGGAACCAGTTATTCAGGGAGGTGCGAGAAAACCCCAGCCTCCAGAACACTCTCGTCTCAGGCTCATGAGCACATCCCTGGTCTCTACCCCATCTAGCCTGCTGCTGCTCCCTGAGGCACTGGAGCCCTCCTGATTCCCCAAGAGGAACTGGTCAGCCACTCAACTGGAATAAATCCAGTCCTGCAGGGCAGAAAGCAGCCTTGCTGGTGAACCTGCCACAAAGTCTGTGCAATTTCTTCATCCGACGGTGAGGCTCACCTAAAAGGGATGCCCTAGCTCACAGCCTCCAAGGGATCACTTCCCTGCATTAGAACGCCCTTCAATAGACAGCTTGACCTCCTGGGGAATGAAAGAGGGACGGAGCAGAGAGGGCCGCAGCTCCTCTGCCTGCACACTGTATCTTTGGAAGGCTGGGGCTGTCCAGCTGTGCTGACTGCTGGTCTCAGGCTGAGAGGGTTCCGCATGAGAGCTCTGGGCTGCGCTGTTCCTATCTGTGTGGCTCTTTCTTTCAGCAGCTCTGTCAGATGCTTCTCTGGACCCCTGAGCTGTTCTTTCAGCTGTCTCTCTAGTAGATAGCAACTGATCTGTGGGAGTGTAGTTAGCCTGAGAAGTGGAGTTGCCATTCACGCTCTGTAAACTGATTGATATACAGACATCCCCCACCTGCAGCCTGTGACAGGGCAAAGCAAAGAGCTGAGCAGTCCGCCCTGGGCTACAGGAGGACCAGCCCTGGCCATACACAAAGAAGGGATGCTCTGGGGGCACATCAATGCTCACTTTACTTTGTTGCTCCCCAACCACAAAATGCAGTGCAACTAGCCCAGGCCACTGGCTTTCCTGAATATCCACCACGGTGCTGGAGTCGATCTTCAGGCCCCCGCTCACCTCTGCACTGCGAACGAAGTCTTGAGTCTGCAGGTCCTCTACCCGCTTCAGCTCTCCTGTAGCCAGCTGGATGATGGCTCCTTTCATGAAATGAGAGGGCAAGTGTGAGGAGCTGGGTTGCTGCAGCTGGGCAGGATCCTTTTCCAGCACGCTTCCTCGAGCCTGTGCATCCGAGCTCCGCCCCACCAGGGCTTCTGAAATGGAAGGCCTGAGGGGCTCGGATCCAGCGGAAACCAGGACTGGCTTGCCGTTGGCTATTACCATTCCTTTGGTTAAGTGTCTTTGTCTAACCGGCTCTTCAGGGGACATTACATACGCGCTCCTGGACTGGCTTTTCTCAGCAGCGGTCCTTTCCACTGTGTTCCTCAGCACATCTTTTGACTCCCCCTGCTGATCAGGGATATTATGGCAAAGGTTTAAAGGGCTCGGGTCATCTTTCCTCTGGGCTGCCAGAATATGATAATCCTGAGATGCCAACGCCCCCACCACCCTCTGAACCTCCAGATCAGCATCTGGGGTGCTTCTGTGAGCTGGCACAGAGTCCTCTGTTCCCACCGTCTGGTAACCTGAAAGGAATTGTCCATCAACCACACATCCTGCTGCAGACCCTGGCAGACAGTCTTCAGCTTTACTACTGGCAGAGTCCACAGCCTCACTGGTCCTCCTTGAAACATTATGCTCCAGATGTCTCTGTCCACCATTGGCAGCAGCTACCTCTGAATTCAGCTGACTGTCTTGCTGAGGAGACTCTGGGCTTCTACCTGCTGCAGGTGTCTCATATGCTGAATACCCTGGTGGGAGGCGGGACATCTGATAATAAACAGGAATTCTACCTGGTGCAGTATCTAACGGCTGGGTCCCAGCATGGTGCTGCATCTGGCCAGAAGGAGAGACCGCAGAAGTGGATTTGCTGAAGGTGTGGGTAGGAGAGGTAGTCTGGGGGGAAGGAGTGGCTTCTTCCGTGAAGAGAGAGGCATATGGCACAAAGTGGGGGACATGAGAGGCGGTGAGGTTGGTGGAAGGAGACAGGAGTGGACTAGGCAGGAAGCCAGAAGGGACAGCATAGGGCACTGTGTAATGCGAGCCGATGAACTGCAGGGACGTTGGTGTGATCTGTGCGTAGTGAACGGGAGGGTAGGGCACCCCCGGGTGCTGGATGATGGGTGAGCTCACACTGAAGGCAGGGGGCAGGGGGCTCACGTTCACCACGGAGTGCAGACCCGGAGGGGAGAAGGTGGCAGGCGGCGCTGCCACTTTGTAAAGCATCCCGTACTGGTCCACCGTCAGCCCCGCCACTGCTTCCGCGGCCTCGCCCGGGCCATAGCGCAGGGCTGCCGGCACCGGCCCCGCTGTCCGGGCCCACTCGGGGCCCTCGCCCGAGGCCTGGACATCCCCCGCCCGTCCCGCCTCGGTGCCAGCGCTGGCGGCGGGAAGGTCCCGCTTCTTTGGCGGGAGGCACTCCTGGCTCCGCTCGTGGCCCGCTCTCATGGTGCCCCACGCTGTCCCGGCAGCCCCGGCCGCGACGCTCGTTCATGGGGGCACCCGCAGGGGCTGCCACACGCCGGCTCCCAGATCCCCGCTGCCGGCCGCCGCCTCACCTGTGCCAGGAACAGAGGGAGCTGTGAGTCCCGGCCCTGCCACCGAAAGACCCGGGAACGCCGGGAGCCCCGAGCGCCGGCCCTGCCCACAAGCGGGGCGATGGCCCCCAGCCCTAGTCCGGGACCCCGGGGACGGAGGGAGCCCGAGCCCGCTCAGCGGCCTCACAGTCCCGGCAGCGCCGCGCCGCGCCCCGCCCCGCCGAGCTCGCAGCGTCGCAGCGGCCGCTCCCCGCCCGGCCCCGGGGCTCACCCGCCATCACCCGGCTCCTCCTCCGCGGCCCGCAGCAGCCCCGGCGCCGCCCGCGGCCGCCTCCGGACCGACCCCTCCCAGCGCCGCGGCGCACGGCGATGACGCAGAGCCCCGCGCCAGGGAAGCGCCTCACCCATCGGTCGGGGGCGGCGGGCCCACGGCACACAGGGCTGACGTCACGGAGAGGCCGCCGCGCCGGTTGTCCTGGCAACCGGGACCGGCAGTGGAGGCCGCGCGGTGCCTGTCCCGCCTCCTGCCGGGAGTGCGAACGGGGGCTGCGGGGGGTGCCGGGCACCCGCGGGTGTTCGAAGCGGTGAGGTCCGGGGAGCGCAGGGAGAAAAGAGGCATGGGGCGGAAGCCCACCCCGTCTTGTCCCCCCCGTCTTGGGCACTGCCTCCCGGCCCGCCTCACGGCCGCTGCCCGCACCAGCCGCTCTGCTTCGCGCCTGCCGGCCGCGGGGAAGGCGCCGGGCCGAGCCCCCGGTGCCAGCGGAGCGCGGCGCTGTGCCCGCATCCGCAATGCCCGCTCGGCAGAAGCGGCCCCCGGAACCCTGGTTGCGGGAGGCGCGTCCCGCCCGGCCCCACCACGGGCACGCGCTTCGGGGAGGGCCGCCCCGTGCGTGACGTCATCACTGACTGCCACGGTGCAGACCTATCGCCACTCTCAAGACGGGAACGGCGGGTGCTTCCGCCAGGAAAAGTAGTGCGAGCGGCCACTCCCGCCCCGCCGGTGCCGGCTGCGCGCCGTGCCCGTGCTGTCGCCGCTGAGGCCGCCGCCGCGGCCCGGTCCTGCGGCCTCCAGGGGCCGGGAGGCAGAGGGGAGCGCGCCGGAGCGCAGATCCCTCCGCCTGCAGTAGCGGTGCTGCGGCCGCGCCGCCGCCATTTTGAATGCCTGGGTACGGCCGCCGCCGTTTCCTCCTCTGCTGGGACCGGCCCGGTGAGTGGGGCCGCGGCCCCGCCGCCGCAGCTCGCCCCTCGCCTGGCGCCCGCCACTCCCCTGCTCCCCTCCACCGCTCCCCGCGTACCGGCCGGGCCGGGTCTCTGCTGCCACGGCCTGCGAGGTCCCGACCGCCTGGGGCCCCCGTGTACCGTCGGCTGCTTCTACCCACTGCCGGGGCCCGCGACCGCGCCGCGGGCTACGCTGCTGCGGAGGCTGCCTTGTGCCCTCCTGCCGCCTCTGCTGGCAAGGCCTGCCGTGGGCCCCCCGCCCGCCTTCGGTCCCCGGCCGCGGCCTGTATCCCTCACCCGGTGTCCAGGCCCGCTCGGACTCTGCCCCGGGCTCTGGGCCGGGCGGTGGCCTTCCAGGGCGCGGCGGAGCCTCGGCTGGTACCCGCTGGAGCGGCACTGCCGGCGGCTTCTCTCGCCTCTCGTGGGACTCGGGCGGTCTTCCGCAGCGCTTCTAGCAGCGGCAGGTGCAGATCCCGGAGCCCAGCGGTGCGGGGCGCGGCGTGCGGCGTGACTTTGCCCGCGGTGCAGGAGGCCCCGGGCAGCAGCTTGGGGTTGTGCGTCCGTGCCTCCTTTGGTGTGCGAGAGCTTGTGCCGCCGCCACTCGCAGCGGAGCAGCCCGTGTCTCAGACGCAGTTGTTTGCGCGTTGTTTTACGGTTGCGTGGATTTTGATGGAAGCAAAAATCCTGTGATCTCTGGCCACAGGCTTTTGCAGTAAGCTGCAGATACGGGTTTGTGTTAGTGGCAGGCTGCTGCTTGGGAAGCCGTCAGTAGAGACAGGTTCAAGTCCCTTCTTCAGGGTTCGTATAGTTCTCTTTTCTCTTACCAGCTACAGAGAAATGGTAAGTTTTTTTGTAGTAAGCATTGTTTTTAAAGTTTGCACTTGTATTTATGGCAAATAGAACAGTTGCGTGATTTATTACATTGTAAGTGATGCTTAACAATGTTGGTAATAAGCTTTAGTTTTTGATGCTTAAAATATTAGAGGAACAGTATAGAATACCAGTGGGACATGCCTTTGGAAGGGTGGCATTTCACATGTGTGACCAGAAAGTGAGTTTGCCCCATACTGGTTTAAACAAAGTAAAATATATGTGGTTTTCCCCCTGAATAGTACCCCTGGCATCTTAGATTTAAACTGGCAGAGATTTTTGTGTTGTTTTCTTTTTCTCCTGTTCTGCTCCTATGTGACAGTGCATAGAGGGGTTTTGTGTGCCTGTTCCCTCTGCCCCCTTTCTCTAAATTACACTTGTTATTTTTTACTCTGTTTGTTTGCATGTTACATACTGTTGCCAAGTTCTTTTTTTTGCCTGTTCATGTGCACTCTGGTGTTTGGCACAGGATTTGAGAACTTTACTGGGGACCTGAGAGCCCAGTGGAGCTG
Organism: Pezoporus occidentalis; assembly: GCF_034315485.1. Taxonomy (NCBI): domain Eukaryota; kingdom Metazoa; phylum Chordata; class Aves; order Psittaciformes; family Psittacidae; genus Pezoporus; species Pezoporus occidentalis. The sequence goes on from NW_026913457.1 coordinate 1,187,933, forward strand.
AGACATTTTGTGGGTTGTTTTTCCTGAGGGGTTCAGTGGGAACCCCTCAATTCTTCCACGATGGAAAAAGGAGAGGAAGACTTCGAAACTCCTGTGAGTTGACAAGGGGAAACTAAGTCTGCAGTAATGTCGCTGCCATGGACAGAGGGATTGAGCGCACCCTCAGCAAGTTTGCCAATGACACCAAGCTGTGTGGTTCGGTTGATACCCTGGAGGGAAGGAATGCCATCCAGAGGGACCTTGACACGCTTGTGAGGTGGGCTGATGCCAACCTCATGAAGTTTAACCATGCCAAGTACAAGGTCCTACACCTGGGTCGGAGCAATCCCAGGCACAGCTACAGGCTGGGCAGAGAAGAGATTCAGAGCAGCCCTGCGGAGAAGGACTTGGGGGTGTTGGTGGATGAGAAAATGAACATGAGCCAGCTTCAGTGTGCGCTCACAGCCCAGAAAGCAACCGTATCCTGGGCTGCATCACAAGGAGCGTGACCAGCAGGTGGAAGGAGGTGATCCTGCCCCTCTACTCTGCTCTCGTGAGACCTCACTTGGAGCATTGTGTGCAGTTCTGGTGTCCTCAGCATAAAAAGGACATGGAACTGTTGGAACAAGTCCAGAGGAGGCCACGAGGATGATCAGGGACTGGAGCACCTCCTGTATGAAGACAGGCTGAGGAAGTTGGGGCTGTTCAGCCTGGAGAAGAGAAGGCTGCATGGAGACCTCATAGCAGCCTACCAGTAACTGAAGGGGGGCTATAGGGATGCTGGGGAGGGACTCTTCATTAGGGACTGTAGTGACAGGACAAGGGGAAACGGGTTAAAACTTAAACAGGGGAAGTTTAGATTAGATATAAAGAGGAAGTTCTTTAAGGGTAGTGAGGCACTGGAATGGGTTGTCCAGGGAAGCTGTGAATGCTCCACCCCTGGCAGTGTTCAAGGCCAGGTTGGATGAAGCCTTGGGTGACATGGTTTTGTGGGAGGTGTCCCTGCCCATGGCAGGGGGGTTGGAACTGGATGATCTTAAGGTCCTTTGTAACCCCAACTATTCTGTGATTCTATGAATTTGGAAGGGATCCAGCTTTTATGTCTCTAGTGTGTAAGACAACTTTCAGATTTCCTTGTTTTTTGACAAAAAAGCTTTTTCTCCCTCAACGCCTTGCCTGTGACTGCTGATCTGGTGTTTCTCCTAAAGGTGGTATGATAGGAACAGACGGGTCCTGCAGTACCTTTGTTGCAGTGTCCCAGTGAGAGAGAAAGGGATACAAAAAGGCTCAGATTCCTGGTAACTCCTTAGTATGCAGATTTTTGCGGTGGCATCATTGTAGGCTACAATGAGATCAGTGAATTTGTCAGACAATAGTGTGAGACGGTTATGAATAGTAGCAAAGGAACTGAAATTGTCTGTTCTTAGGCATGCAAACAGACTGCACTGGTTAGTATAGTTCAAGTTTGGAAAGTCACCTTTCAAAGTGAAAGGGCTCTTAAAAATCTTAATGGCTTCTGAAGCTGATGGTACTCATCCAGTAAAGCTTCTTGTGCCTCTTTGGTGTGAATATTTGTTTTTATTTTTGAGTTGGCAGTGTATGTAACTTTAGAAAATGTATTTTTTGGTTTAATTTATTTTTTAATCCCACACTGGTTTGGATTGAAGGTACCTTAAAGCTTATGCAGTTGCAACTCGCTGCCATGGGCAGGGACCCCTTCCACTGGAGCAGCTTGCTCCAAGCCCCTGTGTCCAACCTGGCCTTGAACACTGCCAGGGATGGGGCAGCCGCAGCTTCTCTGGGCACCCAGTGCCAGCGCACCCTCACAATAAAAGCAAACTTTTCTGACCAGAAGTGGTGGTTTTTTGTTCTAAATGATAACTCCTCTGAGGAAGAGGGTCTGCTCTGCCTTGGCAGCAATACTACTTAATTGGATGAGAGTTTTGGACTTAATAAGGGAATATGTGATGAGACTGTAACACGAGAAACAGTTACAGTAATGTGAGTACAAGTGACTGCTAATATCACAAGTAGTAGTAGCAGCAGCCCTTATTGGGTTTGGCAGAGATGTTATAGATAAAATCTACAACTGGAACTTTCTAGGGCATAGCTGAAGTTACCTGGTATATTGTCAAGATTCTATTAATGAAAGTAAAAATGTGGCATCTAGTCTGGCAACCAGCATTAATCAAGGTAAAGAGAAGTGGGGGTTTTGGTCACAAAGCAACAGCCTTTTTTTTAACCACAAACTAGTAGCTTGGTTTTATTTATTCATTTTTTATTTTAAGTCTGCAGGAAGTGAACAGGAAGTAAAATACCCAGATTCCTTTACAGATCAAAATAGTTAGGAAACTGGAAGCAGGTGAGAAATACAAGGGTAATGTGGGTCAGCAGTGATTGAAGTATAGAAACAAAAGCCAGGAAATCTGTAATTCTGATCAGAAGTGTCACGCTGATCAGCTGTGTGCATGTGCTAGCTCTTCTTACAGTGTTTCATTCACTAGCTTCTAAAGAAAGGGAAATAACTGTTTTTTTCTGTGGCAGATGTTGAAGTTAATATTTGTAATGGTTGCAAGCTCAGCGAAGCACCTTTTGAAGGCATTTCAGGCAGAGTTCAGTTTGGCGTATGCGTACTGCTGGGCAGAATGGGAACCTCATCAGAAGTGCCTGCCTTGTCTCACTGACTGTTTTTATGGGGCTGCAGCCCCAGGAAGCCAAAGAGGAGGGGTTGGGCTGTGATTGCTTTATCAGGCTTGTAGGATGTGTTCAACCCAAAGATCTTTAAGAACAGCAGCATAATATCCTCTATCACTCTTCTGGTTCTTGTCCCCCTCTCAGGGTCTGAGCAGCACAGTGGCTTGCCTCTTGAATACTCTTGTGCTGCATTTCTTGGGGTTTGAATGAAACTGGAAATCGGACCATCACTTCTTCTGAGACTGTTTTTTAGCTCTTTTGTGGCTTTTTTTTTTCTTTTCTTGCTTGACATGTCTTTTTTTGTTCCGCATGCTGTCTTTGTATAATGCAAAGTGTGACACTGGTGCCTTTTGTTACCATACTGTAGTGTGAAGCTCCCTGCTGCCTTAATTTCTTTTTGATTTTCTGATGTGACTTGCTTTCTACTTTCTAGCTCTGTGTTGTATTAAATAGCTTTTTCTAAGAAAGACTTTGTACTGCTTGAATCTTGCGTGCTTTGTTGCTTTTTCTCTCACCTTTTTTGTGTTGCTTTTGCCCTTCTTTGCCCTTCTTGGTGATGGTGGTGCTCGTTGCTTAGATATTTACTGTTTTCTGTGTAAATACAGATAACACTAGACCATACACCACTACCTCTGCTTTTGTTCACAGCTTTGTCTCTATCTCCAGTGTACCTTTCTGAGTTTATTGACAATATATCTTTTTTTTTATTTATTTATTTTTAATATCTGATAGAAGTGTGAAGCCTGCTGATAGTCTAGAGTTGATTCCCTTGGTGTTTTGTAGTTAATCATATCAGTTACTCCTTGCATGTAGTCTAGACATCATCTGCTGTTGTGTACAGGAGGCTTGATTCAGATATGCTGGAGTGAGTAGGGGCATTCTGCTGCTGATTTCAGTTGGGAGTTGTCAGGCTTTAATTGCGTAACTTCCCAGATGCTGTTTCGCCTGAGGAATGTGATTACCTGTACATGCACTGGGGTGGAGCAACTGAAGCTGTATAGTTTAGATGTATTTAAACGAACACTTCCTCAGTGTTGGGTTGCTCTCTAGGGTGAACCAGATTCAGAAATACTGTTTACAGGAAGAGCTATCGCTGGGTGTCTCACTGAACTGAAAATTCAGACAATTCCCCCAACAGTGAAGCTCTTCTGTGAATAATTCTGTGTACTTTGAATGGGGTTTATGGTTTAGGCTAAATAATAATGGAGTTTTAAAACATCTGCTGATGTGATAGCTTGTTCTAAATGAGTTAACTTTTTCTTCTGAGTAGGGGCATTCTGCCACTGATTTCAGTTGGGAGTTGTCAGGCTTTAATTCATAACTTTTTTTTGTTTCATTAATACAGTGGAAAAGTGATTGTTGGAGTTTTTGTGTATTTGGTTTGTTGTTGGTTGATTGGGTGTTTCTTAGACATAAGCCAACATTCCTGAATAGTTCCCAGGGGAAAGATCTCAGCTCAGTTCCATGTTTAAGGGTGGTAAATCGCAGTGCAGTTCCTGGTAGAGGAATATGTTGAGGCTCATGTGTTTGGCTGAAACACGTGAACATTTTACATGTGCGTTTTGGTAGTATTAGGTGCTTCTTGTAGATATAAAAAGTTATTTGGTGAACAATCATATTTGAATATGATTGTATTCAAAGACTATTAGTAAGGTTCTATACTTAAATGACTTTGGCATAATGTCATTTTGAATAAAGTGTTTTAACTTAGAACAAGCTTAACAAGTAAAAGTCTGTGAAAGGGGAGAAAATAGTAGATTAGGAGTGTAATTTAGATGAAAATTAAATGGTTTTAATACATTGTGATTTTTGTTCCCTTGCTTACTTTCCTTCTCCCCCCACCGCCCCCTTTTGACTGTTTACTAGGAATGAGTTGCATAAAGAAAGAATGCCTTTTTTATTGGTTCAGGGGAAGAATTCAGGAATAGCAGAGGGAAGAGAATCACTGAGCTAATGCCTTTCACGCAATCCAGAGGCTACTTAAAAAGCTGGAATTCTTTTTTTCAGCTCTGACAGTAGCTGCTTATACTGAGTCTGGTAACTATTTCACAAGCTTTGATCTTGCTAGTATGTTACTCTAGCGAGCAAGGGGGAAACAGACTTAATAAGGCAGAAGAATTCAGTCCTACCTGATACTGTTGATGTTAACTGGTGTTCAGGGGTCATCCCTGATATCTAGAGCTTGCAGTTAGCAAAGAAATGGCAGAGTGAAACTGCTGCTGGAAACAAAATGATGAAAGAGGTAACTACCTTGAAAAACTGCCTTGTAATTTGCAAAGAATGAAAACATTTGCCTGTACTGGGGAAAAATGTTCACTAGTCCTGAAGAACAAGACCTGCTACTTTGAAGGAAGTTCTAACCAGCATTTAGTCAGCTAAAGTTAAATTTCAGGTCTGCTATTACGGGATGATATGGTTGTCATTTCTCTGTTCATCATCTTGTGCAGTAAAATGCATTTATATAATATAGAGAAGCGTGTAAAATCTAATTCTTCATGGCAGTTTGCTGTCTGATAGGTTTGTGGTTTTCACCTGAAGCTGACTTTTCTTAAGGTTTCACATGGTTCAGACTGTGAAATTCAAACTTTTGTCTCATTTCAAGACAACTTATTTAGTCAAAATTAGATGATCACTTAAGTGTTTTAATTCTGAGCTCTGAATTGTTTAACCCTATTTATGTTTTGCTTGTGTAATTCCTTTGTATTGTTTTTGTTTTCACACTCATCAGTAATCTGTTGTTTGTCCAGATGCCTGCGCTGCACATACAGGTGTGGTTTTTACTGAAGTGGTGGTTTCTGTCCCAGCAGTCCCTCCTGCCTGGGATTCCCCCAGTCCTCTGGTTATTTACTCAGTAGCCCTGTGTCTGTACCATCTTGATGCTTGTCACCTGATGTAGTCAGGGAGCTAAGAGCTGCAATTAAAGTTTTTGTGGGCAACCTGTGGATCTTCAGGTGTATGTGCTGCGCAGATACCTCTAGTGGGAGTAGTAGGAAGCCATTCTGTGGGGTGACTGACTTTGTTTCCCCAGGCTGCTGCTTGGGATAGCGCTGCAGTAGCAGGAGCGTTTAAGCAGTTATGCCTGCAGAATCCCAGGGAGGTTGGTATTACCTGTGCTGTGTAGATGGGAACTGAGACCATGAGGCACTCATAAGAGAACTGATTTCTTGGTGGTTATGTGGAAGCCTTGTCTGACTGTCTTTCAAATGTGACAAAGTTCTTGAGAGACTCTGTAAAAAGGAAGAATTACTTAATATTTGTTTGAAGTTCTTGGGGGGATTTGTGTTATGTTCCTAAGCAAACTTCTTGATTTATTTTCCTGTCCTTATTCTTCTTTCCAACTGCTGTTGATAATTCGTCAGTACCTTAGCATGAATGAGATGCATTTTTTTACATTTTTTAATGTTCTGGTGACACCTAAAGACCATGTGCCTGAGTAGGACTCTTTGTTGTTGCCCGGTATAGGAATATGATACATAATAGAGACATATGCTACAAGTCTGACTGATAACCAGTGTGTGAAGAAGACAAATTTATAGGAAAAAAAAATCCACATTATTTACATCAGTGCTTTATATGGAAAAACTCATGTTGAAATCTGATGAATACTCTCAAACTGAAATGTCACAAGAACAGCTCTTGGAACAAATAGGTAGAATTAGTAATAAATTGCCAATAGGAAGTGGAGTTCACAATATCTCTGAAGGAACACAGAGCTGTTCAACTTCTAAATCTGGTGTGTTACTATCTTAATGATTGCTTTATTTACAACAAGAGTAGGTGGTAGTTTGTGTGATGCAGTTTTTTAAAAGGACTCCAGGAGAGGCCCAGCAACTGCATGGTTCTTGATAAGTCATGGGTGAAAGTTGTCAAGGTGATAAACAGTTGGGTTGGTTTTTTTTTTTTGTTTCAGAAATCTTGACAGAGCTCTAACCAAAGGTTTTTATAGCATGCTTTTTCCACGAGAGGTCTTATTGTCGATTAATAAGTAGCTAGGGAAGAAAGAAAAGTGTCCAGCCAATGGCATAAAATGTCTGCTTTCGTAACAGGAGGTGGTTATTGAGAGGTACAAATGAAGGATGCAAAGTAAATGTTCATAAAAAGCTGCATGGTAACTTCATTCAATGTAGTTTTCCCGTTGACTAAAACTATTTAGTCAGTCTGTCCTTTCTGTTATCTGGTGCCAAACTTAACCTCCTGAAGCCCTCTGTGGGCATAACTACAGCATGTTTTGATCCCATGGCAAGGAAAGCAGTGTGGTTGCGCAAGTCCCAGGCTGAAGGTATCAGTGTTCAGCAGTTTACAAGCTCTTCAAATAGAGCGTGGGAGCAGAAGGACTTGTGATATCAAGGCAAGCTGCTGCCAAACCTCAGTTTGTTTGCAGACTATGTGTTGGTGTTTCAGAAAGTTTCCAAAGAATTTTAAAATAAGAAAGTCAGTTATGATTTTAACTAGTAATAACCACTGCCTGTCTTCTCAGGATCATTGAAGTTCTAGATCAGTTAAGCTGGGTGCAGAGCCATGGCATAAGTGTGGTTTACTGCTGGAGGGAACACTTCCCATCGTTGTCACTCCCCTTTGAGTCTCCCAAAGCTGTGTCCTTGCTGCTGCCTTCATGTATGCACAAGCCAAACTGATTGTCCTGGTTTAAACCCAGTCAGACAGCTTGTTCACTCACTTCCCCCCCTTCTTGCCCTCCCCCTACTCCCGGAGGGACGGAGAGGAGAATCGAAAACAATGCAACTCCCACGGGTTGAGATAAGAACAGGTTAGTAACTAAGGTATAACACAGATCACTACTGCTACCACCAATGATAATAATGATAAAGGAAATAACAAGGGAAGAGCATACAACACCTCGCCACCAGCCGACCAATAACTCGACCCCCAGGCCCGACCAAGCACCGACCGATACCTCCTCCAACCCTGCAGTCCCCCAGCCCTTCCGGCTAACTCCCAGTTACACCCTGGGCATGACGTGCTGTGGTATGGAATACCTCTTTGGTCAGTTTGGGTCAGGTGTCCTGTCTCTCCTTCCTCCCGGCTTCCCCTCCTCCCTGGCAGAGCATGAGGCTCACAAAGTCCTTGGCCAAACCAAAACATCGCTATCAGCTCTGTTCCCAGGCCAAAAGTCAAAACACTGCAGTGCACCAGCTACCAAGAGGGAGAAACATGACTGCTACTGCTGAACCCAGGACACTGATGAGTCTCAAGACTACTCTAGGAGGAAAGCAGAGAGCTGGTGTTCAGGTGTCCAGGTTGCCTCATGTGGTGCACTGTCCCAGGAGTGCCAGTGTTAGGGTAAGGGGAGGGCTGGAACTACCTCTTTCAGCATGAGCCTGTGTATGGGTCATCTAAGTGATTGTGGAAATATTGCCCATAGACTGCAGAGGAATATTCCTGCAGTAGTGCTTTTATTTTTTTAACTTCTTCACAATTTTCCACAAGAGTGTGGCTTACTGAAATCAGTTTAGAACTGTGTGATTTGTGTGTGTGCTAGGTGAGTCTAGGGTAGAAGTTAGGGGCTTTAAGCACATCGTTGACAACCAGGAAAGAGATTTTTGGCTTCATGGTACTGTTATGTGAAGAAGACAAGCTGAGCACTTTGTAGCAATTTGAACCCCAAACTCAGCGTTACCAATTATAAGGAAAATAATAGTGTCCAAAATAGCAGACATTTTATACAAATAAATCAATGGCACATCTACCTCTTAACTGCTGCGTGCAGCATTTTGCTTCTTTCCTCCTTCAGAAAGGACATGGGAGAAGTGTAGAACACGCAGGAAAGACAAAGGAAATCAGTTTTGGAAGGGTTTAGATGTGAGGCTTTGTTTTTTGGACTGGGGGGGATGAGGGAAGGATGACAAATGGAAGTGTGTAGAGTAATTGGGAGCATCAATAGAAACAAGCAGTTGGCAATGCAGAGCAGAAGTAGCTGTGTCTCCGTATGTCATGCAGCGGAGCTGTGTGAAACTCGGGTTGTGTCCTGCAGAATGTTTTTGATTCCAGCAGTTTACCTGGGCTCCAAATAAAACCAGAGGGTTTTTTTTTTATTTCTGGCTTTGAAAGTTCTTGGGCCACGAATGGTTGAAGACTGTAAGAGAACTGTGAGGAATTGCTGCTGCATGCTTGCTCTGTTCGTACTCTCTTCCCTGGGCATCTGCTGTTGTCAGGAAAGGGGTACTGGACAGGGTGGAGCTTTGATCAGACCTGGTGTGCCATTTCCTATCTTTCTGCTCCTTTGATTGCCCAGTTAGAGCAGTGAAGGGTTGGCAGGTCATGCTACAGGTGGGGTGGAGAAGATATTCAGAGCAGCCCTGCAGAGAAGGACTTGAGGGTGTTGGTCAGAAACTTAACATGAGCCAGCTTCAGTGTGTGCTTAGCCCAGAAAGCAACCGTATCCTGGGTTGCTTCCAAAGGAGCGTGACCAGCAGGTTGAAGGAAGTGATCCTGCCCCTCTACTCTGCTCTTGTGAGACCTCACCTGGAGCACTGTGTGCAGTTCTGGTGTCCTCAACATAAAAAGGACATAGAACTGTTGGAAGAAGTCCAGAGGAGGCCACGAGGATGATCAGGGGACTGGAGCACCTCCCATATGAAGAAAGGCTGAGAAAGTTGGGGCTGCTCAGGTAGGAGAAGAGAAGGCTGCGTGGAGACCTCATAGCAGCCTTCCAGTCTCTGAAGGGGGTCCTGTAAGGATGCTGGGGAGGGACTCTTCATTAGGGACTGTAGTGATAGGACAAGGGGTAATGGGTTAAAACTGAAACAGGGGAAGTTTAGATTGGATAAAAGGGGGAAGTTCTTTACTGTAAGGGTGGTGAAGCACTGGAGTGAGTTGCCCAAAGAAGTGGTGAATGCTCCATTCCTGGCAGTGTTCAAGGCCACATTTGATGGAGTCTTGGGTGACATGGTCTATTGTGTGGTGTCCCTGCCCATGGCAGGGGGGTTGGAACTAGGTGGTCTTAAGGTCATTTCCAACCCTAACTATTCTATGATTCTATGTTCTTCATGTAGTGAGGTGTCAACTTGAATCAGTTGAGGACTGCTTTTATAGGAGATTGAGACCACTTCTGATATGACTCTTCAGAACAGAAACATGAACTTAATCAGATGTTGTATGGATTCATAGAATTTGAAAGGGAGTTGTATCCTGCCTTATTGCAGCTTGAAGACTAAAGACTCCATGTAACTAAAGGCTTCTCCATGTATGTGTAGATATGATTCTGTGTAAAGATCTTGTCACTTTACAAACATTACAAGCTGCTTGAAAAGAACATGACTGACGCAAAGAAAGACCTTATTTATGGCATGTTCAAATTCTTTTCTGGAGCTGGATTTCATACTTCTCTGTGGCCATTTCTGTGATGCTTGTTAGTGCAACATCTGAATGCATAGTAAGCATTCATATCGCAGTAGTGTGAGGAAGAACTGCAAGTTCACATGGGGAGCGAGGCAAGGCTAGGGATTAATGTGTTCAGTAATATTGATCCTACATGTCAGCATTTTGGGGCAGTTTCCTTATACAGAAAGAGCATCTCTACTCTTCTGTTTTCAAAATGGAATGCTCTGTGTTTCTGTAAATTCAGACTTTTTAGGTATGAAGATAGGGTACTGGAATATGAGCATGGAAACATGGTTTGACTGAAGAGACTTAGTGTTAAATGCATGAATTCTGTAGGAGGCCATATTTATAATCCAGACCTATAGAGCTGCATTCAGCTGTCTTATGGCAAGGCCGCCTTTACTCACTGGATGTGCATCTCTGCTTTTCTGCTGCAGACAAGTTCCCTGCTACCTCGGTATGCTTCCCAGTCTGTTCTGTGGTGTCATGCAAGCCAGTTAGTGCAGCATCTGAATGTACTTCTTTCTCTGATATGGCAGTGCTTGAAATACATGACATACTGTCACTGGGAAGATGGTGACCTAGACAAAACCTGTAACAACTGCCATGGCAACATTTTACAAGTTGATGTGACATTACCTGTTATCAGAATGGCTTAGTTATATTCACAATGTAGTGTGGGTGGAAGGAGTCTGTAGACGGGTTTGCACAGCCTGATCTCCCAGGAAGCAGAAAGTCAGCTTTGGTGAGATTAAACTAAAAGTTCAGCTGTTGAACATGATTCTGAAGTTTGGCTTTTATTTGAGAAAAATTCTCCTCATGAGGTTTACTCAGAAGGATAAATTGTTCTCTGGGTCAAACGATTCCATCAGTATTCCTTCTGGCAAAGTGAAACTACTTAAAGTTCACTTAGAAGACCCTTTTCTTGCACTCTTTCATACCAGTGCCACCAGATGGTAATGCAACAGGCTTGTTTTTTTTTCAGAAAGGATTGTTCTGTTTGGTGTGTAATACGGATGGTGTGAACTTGATTGATTGATCTTCAAAAGAAGATTCTCTGAAATACCCACACAGTTAGGACTGTTCTTCCATCTGCTTTTTCTGATCATTTCCTTTAAGAAGGAAGTATATGGCACAAGTTTGCAGGTTATTTGGAGCACTTCTATGAAATGTTGTGCAAGTTCTTAAATGCATTGCTTTTTGTAAAGGATTTCTGTCCTAAGTTGTCATGATTTTAGTATCAACTCACTTTGAAGTCTGTCTTTTCTGGAAAGAGGCAGATGATGGGAATATGGGAGCATACCTTGCAGAGTGTTATTTCTGCCAGTTTCAGTCATGCAATATTCAACCTGACAGCGCAAAGCATTGCAATTCCTGTTTCTAATATTCTGGAAAAGCAAATTCGAGGTACAGTGAATTCCTCTGGGTTTCAAGTTTACTTTTAAGTAAGTAAACTTTAAGTCTGCATTTTCTTAAATCTTTTATGTATATAATTTTAGGGTACGAAAGAAAAAAAATGTGCCAAAATATGAGACCATTATGAAGCCTTCAGGTGCAGTACAAGGTTTACAGATCTCTTTCTTCTCCTAGAGGATGCCAGCCCCCATCAGACTGCGGGAGTTGATCCGGACCATCCGGACAGCAAGAACCCAGGCAGAAGAGCGTGAGATGATCCAAAAAGAATGTGCTGCTATCCGGTCATCCTTCCGAGAGGAAGATAACACATACCGATGCAGAAATGTGGCAAAGCTGCTGTACATGCACATGCTGGGATACCCTGCACATTTTGGACAGGTAGGTCAGAGTTCCGTGCTTGCTGTGCTATATACGTATGTCAGTCTGTTTTGTGTGTCTTGGGCACGTTGACTTGTTTAGAGTATTCCCAGCTGCAGTTTTGCTGTCTGCTCTTTGGGATGTTCTGATGTCTGTCTTCATATATATTCTGATCCTACATTGATTAATTTTGACTTTTAGTGAGGTCTGCTGTTTGGAGATTTATGTATTTTGTTATGAAACTTAGGGTTAGCCAGCTTCTGCCATAGTGTCTGCTCCTAGCCACCCATGTTTCTGTGGAACAGTAGTTTTTGAACCACAGTCCAGTGCACATGGATATTTTTAGATGGGTTCAAAACAGCACTTTGTGTGAGGACATCTTTCTCTGATAGAAAATACCAGATGCTTCAAAGACAGTTCTATACCCTTTTCTTCCTATAGCCGTCTATTCTAGGTAGGTTAAGAGCTGGTCTGTTCCCAGCAATAGGGAATTGGTGTTCCTTAGCCCATCCCAGTGAGGTAACTTGGAGAATGCTTGTATGAGTTCTCCATCTCTTGTCTTATTTTTGGCACACTGATTTTGGCACAGATTATGGAAAAGGGAGATAAGATGAGAGTTCTCGATCTGCAAGGTGTTCTTCAGGTTGAGCTTTCCTTAGTCTTTGGTGTATAGTATGTTTTGCTTGGAAGTCAGTAAGTGTTCTGTTAGCAATAATCTAACCTAGGCCTTCCATAAAGCTAAAGTCAGATTGTTGTATTCCTTAAAGTAGCTTTGTCTTGGGAGGCTGTCCATTCAGGATTGGATTTATCAATCCTGGCATTTTACTAAGATAGTAAACTCAATCCACCAATACCAAATTCCAAATAGTCTTGGTGTTAGGGAGTGTGTCTGGGCTGCGCTGTTGCATATAAAGTGCATAATCTTCTACCTCATTGGATTATTCGCTCAGGATAATGACTAATTGAGTAAGAGCAAGTGAATTTGTGTATTATCCTGTTGTTAACACCTCATGTAGCCAGGATTCCTGGTCAAAGAGAGAAACTTCCTGTCACAAAAGAGAAGTCAAAGTATGTAATATCTGCAACAAGAATGAGCAGTATTTACAGATAAGTGTTATCTAGAATTTCTGCATTTAACCAATGTTAGGAATGTGTTTAAATTTTATTGGGATTATTTTGCTTGAGTGTTTAATCCTGTATATGGAAGATTAGACCAGTTTCTGCTTTGGTCAGTAATGGTAAATTACCTCTTCACTCACTGGAAGAGAATAAACCAGACTATTCACTATCTGTTATTGCCAGTGTGGCTACATCTCAAACAGAAGCATCAGTGCTAACTATTTTGGGAACAGACTACGTCATTTGATGGCCTTGTTCTCATGTAGTTTATCAGGTGCACTTTCAGGAAGGTATAGAGCCCAAGGCTGAGATGAGATTTTAACAAGTATTCTTAAAGTAAGTTCAACACCTCTGTATGTCCTCAATGCTTATGTCTGGAAGGATTCTTTCAAAGTGCTAATTTGTGTAGATGGAGTATAATTTGCATGAGTTGAGGATTTGCTGAAGATGCTTGCAATTCCAGCAGTGGAGTGTTGGAGACAGTTCAACACTGTAGACAGGAGGTTTCTGAGAGGGACAGGATAAATACACAGCAAATTTGTTTTGGTAGAAAACAGGAGAGGGCCACATGCTTTGTAAGACAGCCTCTCTTAAAGGTGTAAGCAGAACTGACTTCAGCTAAGACTGTGGATAATACAACCAGTAATAAAAGAGAATTTAGAGAAGGTGTTAGCATTAGTGAGTGGTTGATCTACTTCTTTCCATGTCAGGGATCCTCAGCTTTGATCCAGGGTTATGTTGTACAAAAATAGGAGCATGGGCCCTGCATTTAACCAGTGCATGCTGAAGTGCACTGGATGGCAAGCTCTCTTGAGCATGTGCAACGGCCATTTTTACAAGCTTAGAATTGTCAAGCAGTCTGGGCAAATCGTGAAATAACTTTATTAGTGTTGTCATTATTTCTGCTTGCAAAAAAAAATCCACTTGGAAGAGTGGCTGTGTCAGTAAAATCTTAGGTAAGCTGTAGTCTGGCTATATCCAGCTTTACTAGTGTATCTGTTACAGTACCGATGTAGCAGATTTTAATTGTTCCCTTGAATGAAACGGGTATAATGGTATCAAGATTTCTTCCACTAATTAGGTGTAGTGAGAGCTTCAGCTGATAATGTTTCTCATGTTTCATGCACAGTATCATTGTGCATGAAGCTAGTTTGCATGTATTTGTACACAAGTGAAACAAGAACTCACCAGCCTTTCATGTGGTAAATGTCAATTATATCTTTCAAATTCAAAAGTACCAGAAATACATCTTACAGTATCTGTTGCAGTCATTAGTTTCCTTCTGCTTTTTCTTAAGACATTTGTCTTCTGCCTTTGGCTCTTTCATTGTAGCTTAGGTGTCATCAATTCTACACTGTATTTTTGCAGAGGATTGTGTAAGAAAGTGTCTTGTAAATGAGGGTCAGAGGTGAGTTATTCTCTCACAAAAAGGTAACTTTAAGGTAATTTTCCACTGGAAGGATAGAAGGTCAATATCTGGTGTTCTCTACCTTTTCCCTGGTTGATCTTGCCCATTGTTGAAACTCAGTCATGCATGTGGATGACTGATATTATTCACAAATGTTTCTTTATTCTGTATTTCCAGCTACCTCAAACTAAACTCTCAAGTATTTTTAGTGTTGGTTTTTCTTGTTGTGTTTTTCTTTGTTTTTAACCTATTTGTCACCTTGCTCTAGCTGACATAGTGACATGGTGACTAGCTGACATAGTAACAACTTCTTGAATAGTTGAGTTGTATGTTCTGATGCCACTTAGCTGTGAGCTGTCAGTGGCTAGGCCATAGCATTTATGTTCTCTGGCATTTCAGTTTCTTTACCAGTATCATGTACAACTTTACCTTCCTGATCTGTGTGTGCTTCTTGCATCTACCCTGTGTCTGTTGCCCTATTCAAGCTTCCTTAGGGAAGGGACCATGAAAAGCCTGTATTTCTGCCTGTACATGCCCCTGTACTTCCTTTACAATGATCTGCTGCAAGCTCTGTGTGACTCCTCCTTCAGCCTACTGTGTACACTGCCTTGCAGCTCCAGCTAATTTGTAAAACAGACTTGCAGGGTATGTTTGTGAGGCATAGAGCTCTTACCAGCTTCGAGAAGCCATTTCTGCTACTTCCTGTCTAGAAAGTAGTTATTGATTATACTCAGTTTTCTGTTAGAGAAAAACATTTTAGTGTGTAGTAATGTGGTTAATTTCTTTTTGCAGTAAGAAATTGTTAAATTGAAAAATGGGTTACCTATTAAATTTTTAATCAGCTGAGTGCAAGTAGCAACTATGCATGTTATCTTAGGGATCTCCTTCATGCCGTTGAACATAGTTGACATTTCTACATTGTTAAAGGGAAGCTTGTGGTGGCTACAGTGCATATGGTTTTAGTCAGACTTCAGGGGTTGAAGTAGAGATTACAGAGCAGTGCAAAAACTTAGCTATCGCTTACTGTATTCTGGTTTACCTGGCTAGCAAGTTAGTTACAGATTATAACAAGCAAAATCTGATTTTAGTATCATAGAATCCCAGCCTGGTTTGTGTGGAAAGGGACCTTAAAGCTCATCCAGTTCCAGCCCCTGCCACGGGCAGGGACCCCTTCCGCTAGAGCAGCTTGCTCCAAGCCCTGTGCAACCTGGCCTTGAACACTGCCAGGGATGGGGCAGCCACAGCTTCTCTGGGCACCCTGTGCCAGCGCCTCAGCACCCTCACAGGGAAGAACTTCCTAATATCTACTCTAAATCTACCCTCTTTTTACCTCTTAAAGCCATTACTCCTTGTCCTATCACTACATGCCCGTGTTCAACAACTTAGAGAGCACTGATCCTCTCTCTCATAGGTAGATGAACCTATTTAAGCCCAGTTCAGAAATTTCCAGTGCAGATCAAACATGATGCATAATAGAGATTTCCAGATCTTTACTTTTTTAATGATGGATTTCTTGTTTCTGTAAATTTGCTATCTTTTACTTTTGTGGTCAGACATAAACCCACATACCTGGTACATCTGAGGTCAGTCATGGAAGGCCAACAGTGTTTAGCTACTTCAGGATGCAGGAGCTGCTAATCACTTTCCTGCTGGCTTCCTAGGAGCTTTGGGTCATTTAACTTCTCTTTGTTTTCCACATTACCAAAATGGGAATAAAATATACTTTTAAAAATGCATTCTGACACCTAAATGAGTACACATCAAAATTCAAACTGTTTCTTCTCTACCTAAGTAGTAGTTTAAGCTAATTCTGTCTTTTTGTTTTTTCTTCTTTTTTTTTTTCCTTTTGTTTTTTTCCAGTTGGAGTGCCTCAAGCTCATTGCCTCTCAGAAATTCACAGACAAGCGCATTGGGTACTTAGGTGCCATGTTGCTGCTGGATGAGAGACAGGATGTCCATCTTCTTATGACCAATTGCATCAAGAAGTAAGGGTACCACCTCTCTCTCCATCAACACATGCTTTGAGGTTTCAGGATCTGAAAGCACACTTCTAACAATGATATTTTGACTACTTTAGGTATTTTCCCCTGTGTTAAAAAAATGGTATTTTCAATTTGGTATATGCTGTTGACCATACAAGACTGTTCCAGTGTTGTATTGTGTTGGATGATCCTGTCTAGCTTCCTTAGAGGGAAGAGAGTATAAAATTGCATTGGTCCTCAAGAGATGTGTGTGGCAAACAGCACTTCATGGAACAACAGTTGCAGAATGGTAGTGTGTGTTTCTGGAGGCTATGTTAAGATAAATAAAATCAGGAAAAGTAAATGACCACAGTAAACTGCTGGGCCAGTGCAGGAGACCTCTAAGTGTCGCAAAGAACTTTCTTCCATTTCTGTAAATTAGTTATCTCCCAGCATGCAGTAGGAAGGAGCCAGGAGAGCATAATGCAGCATCGGTAAAAGTCCATGCACCTTCTAAATATGATTGAATCAGGATGTTCTTAAAACTTTGTGGTCTGGACTCACCATCATATGCCACAAAGTCATATATATTGCTGCATCCGTGTTGGCCTGGTTTGTTTACTTGGCTTCTGCTGATGACTTCTGAAGAGTTGTTTGACTTTAAGGATCAAGGCGCTGTGTCCTGCTTTCTTTTTAAGGTTGGCCTAATGATCCTGATGGATAGTTTTCCTTGGAAGCAAGGATGGCAGCTTGGAATTTGGTGTCTGCTTGGCATCGTGCTAAAATCAGAGAAGAGAAGATGGGACATAACTTCTTTTTTTTACTCTTTTTTTCTCTCAGCAGAATGCTGTTTAACTGAGACTGTTTTACATTATAGTTTAGTAGATGATCAGTTCATTTCCCTTTTCAAGATGGATGGTAGGAAGGGTGGAATAACTGGGTTCTAGTTGATTTATCCAGAGGCTTGGTTGGTTAGTGTGGTGTCTGTTTTTATTGTTATTTACTTTTAGAACATAAGCTTCCCAGATATTAGCAAGTGAAGTACTGATCTTCAGTTGGGCTGCAGCCTTAAAGTGCTTGGAAAGAAACTTGAGAAAACTGCAGGCCTGAGGATCTGCTAACTTTGGACTTGTTGTCCAGGAGAGAAGAGACATTTAAATTTTTCATTGAAATGAAAAAGATTCAAGGATTTTTCATTGAAATGTCATACCTGTAAGGCTTTTCCATTGCAGCCAGGCTGTTAGGTTAAGACTTCTCTTGATTATTTATTTTAAAATGAATTTGTGTGGTAAGTGTTTAGAGTTTGAACTGGAAATGGGTCAGACTGAAGCTGAGCAAAATGGGTGGGCAGCTTCCCACCACCTTAGTGGGTTGTTTATTCCTTTCTTCTTTGGCTTCTGCATCTACCACTTTGTCTTGCTTTTATCTAGACATGAAAGCATTTGATTTATGGCATTATCTTTCATTATTTAGAACAAGACCTAGATTTTTGGTAGAAAAAAGTAAGCACACACTTGCTATACACACACACAGCTTTATATAGCTGCCAAAAATCTGTTAAAGGAAGGAAACAACCAACCCATTTAGTGGCATGTACTGTCTGTACTTTTGCCTGCATGTTGCCATAACTGCTTGGTGTTACAACCAGAATACTTTCTCTGGCTTTTCTGCATGCTGTGAGCATTTGGTTACATAGCACTCACTTTCCCAGCTCTCCCATCATGTAGTCCGCAGCTCCCCTTGCTCCCAAACCAGGAATCATACTTCTTACTTTCTTCAGCACTGATCCTGGATACTGTGGCAACAAAAATACCAAATAGTCAGATGGAAAAGTAATACAGAAATCAGTTTGAAAGGCTGTTGGGATTGCCATGTGAAAGCTGTATTGTCTTGTACTTGGTCTGACACTGGTAGCCGGCCTTAAGAATGGCACCTACAGTTAGGTGGTTTAACTTCTCATTGACTGCTTTGCAACTTTCTTAGGCATAGGAACGTATAGGATTGCTAAACAGGATTCCTGCATGGATTATTTTCAAGGTGTGCGAGTGGTGGGCTTTGTAATTATCCTCAGGACAGAGGATATTTTTACATAGATTTTTCTACACTGTTTAGTTCTAAATGCAGAAGCTAAAGCCTGTCCTAGAGCATATTTAAACTGAACAACCCACAGAGTCACTGCAGGACTGTACCTCATGTTAGGTTCTTTTCTGCATACAAATTCCAAACTACAGCATTTTATCTTGAGAAGTTTTAACAGAATTGTGGGGTCTTTCTTCTTCTTGGCTCAATCCCTAGGTACCCACCTGATGGTTTTAACTAAGTATTTTATCTTTGTAACTGGGGTTTCTAAGTAGAAGTATTAGTAAACCCTGAGGCACATGCACTCAAAGTTGCTGTTGCTCTGCGTCCCTGCCCATGGCAGGGGGTTGGAACTAGATGATCTTAAGGTCCTTTTCCAACCCTAACTATTCTGTGATTCTATGCTCTCAAATAGCTGAGCACCTGGAGAGTTATCCTGCACCAGGTGTGTGGCTAGTTAGATGACTGCAGATACAGATGCCTTTTCCTGTGTGTTCAGGTTCTCTGCGCATGCTTACTGGCTTTTTCCATTTCTTTTTCTTTCCCTTTACAGTGACCTTAATCACAGCACGCAATATGTGCAGGGGCTGGCACTCTGCACTCTTGGCTGCATGGGCTCCTCAGAAATGTGCAGAGACCTTGCAGGAGAGGTGGAAAAGCTCCTCAAAACGTCAAACTCCTATCTTAGGAAGAAGGTACTTCAAGGAACTTTTGAATACTTTGTTATGGATTAAAACTCAAGGTTGATCAGATGCCTTGCTAATATCTGGAACAGTAGGAGGCTTGGAACATGCTGGCTGAGTATTTTCCCAGTGTGAAAGACAGATAGAGGTCAAAACTTCTTGTCTGTAGCCAGAAGGTGTGACAGTCTCTAAAAGACAAGCCTCCAACAGGTGAGGCAGTTGTTTCTATTTTGACAGTCTCCAGCAGTAATATACAAGAGAGGTTAAGGGTTTAAAACAAGCAAGCAACTTTAAGTTGTCTTGTTTCCGTAGCAAGCATGCCATAGCATCTGCAAAATGTAATCACCCTTGTTCTCTTACATTTATTTAATTGTCATTTTTAGGGGGGGTGAGAGTCAGTAGGATTTAGGAAGAGATGTGTTGTTACTTCTTTGTCTAGAGCTGGACCTAGAGAGAGATTGGAGAAAAAGCAGTGCTAGGAGATATTGCTGTATTCTGGGAAGAGGCCTTCAGTGCACTTGATTATCAAGCAGCAGCAAAGAACAGTGTCTCCTGTTGCTTCTGTACCCTAAAAGAAATAGGCAATTTTTTTGCATCATTCTTTGTTTTTCACAGGACACACCACCTGTGAGAGGAATTATTGTTATTTTGTGGGGAAGGAGGTGATATTCAGAGGAAAAAAAGAGCCATCATTTGACATAAATTTAATTGGCTGCTTCCAATACATTATGCCCTCCCTAGCAACAGGAAGACAGACTGAAATAGTCTTAAAAGGTAGAACTGCTTTGCAGTTATTACCACTTCTGAAGTGAATAATGTAAAAATGAGCTATTGCTAGTGGGTGTATTACTTTGTAGCTCAGTGCCTTTTTTCTTTTTTTTTTTTTTTTCCCTCCCCACCTTCTCACTTGTAGTTTTACTGAACTCTGTGATGCTATTTTGTATCTCATGTGGTAGAAAGTTGGGAAAATGTACCATAAATTTTCCAGGCCTTTGCATATTATGAAATCTCTGATAGCTCCCACTGTGCTGGATGTTCTCAAAGCATGTATCGTTGTCATTATGGTATGTACTAACAGAGATGTCTTTCCTATACAGGCAGCATTGTGTGCTGTTCATGTCATTAGAAAGGTGCCTGAACTCATGGAGATGTTCCTGCCAGCCACCAAAAACTTGCTGAATGAGAAGAACCACGGTAATACCCGGGACTCTACTTAGCCAGGTTATGCCATCCTTTACAGGATGGTGCACTACCTGTATGTTTTGTTGGGAAGGAACTTTTGAGGTGTATTTGTGTGATTTGTTTCTTCCTGTTTCTGTGCAGTGAAAGCAAATGTCTTTCAGGAAGAAGGGGTGTGTATGGCTCTACTAGTCAGCAGGTGTTTTGCATGGCAAAGGTGACAAAAGAAACTCTTTCACTCAAATGTTTTTTGATAAACTTCAGAATAGGCAGAATGGGAAAGATTGTAATTTTTTTTTTTTTTCTTAATCCAGTATTCCATCTAAACAGACTCTAAAGAGCGTTGTTTAGAGTTGGGGTTTTATATGTGTGTCCTGTTACCATAGGACTGTCGGATTCTCTGACATCATTTTAGTGGGCATTCCCAGGACTGAGATACCTTTATGACTGTCAGGAAAGAGTCTTTCTTCGGTGCTGTTTTCCATCAGAACTACCTCAGAAAACAGATTCTCACTTCAGTGTTACTTTGTGAGATTACTCTGTTTTAATGCATTTTCTTGCATAAGTGCTTCTAGAAGATCGTTTAAGAGAAATTCTAATACTAACACCTTGACTAATTTGCATCAAGCCTAGTGCTCACTTCCCAGAGTCTTACTCCTGTGGCACATCTGCAATGAGCATGTTACGTGGGTGTACAGTAGATGTTTACAGTGCTGAAAACCCATTACAGGGAGAAGTTCTGTCTCAAGACAAGGTAGTTGTAAATGCCAGTAGTACTAAGGGGCAGTGCATGTGGGATATAGTGTGTATGGTGCATCTAGTTTACCTTAATTTAAAATGTGATGATCAGAACGTTTAGAGTATGCACTGCTTCACATAGGCAGTGGTCTGTAAGACTCTGTCAGTAAGTAATGCCTACATGATCCATCTTGGCAGCATGAGATAGTCTGTCTTTGTCTTAATGCAATGCTAAAAAGCTTAGAGCTGTTCTGTTCCCCCTGTTCCCTCTTTAAATATGAGAATGCAGAAAGTTGAGTCTAGGTTCACCTGCATTCAAGAACCAGATCATCCTTTCTGCTTTCCTCATCCTTAAAAATCAA
Organism: Pezoporus occidentalis; assembly: GCF_034315485.1. Taxonomy (NCBI): domain Eukaryota; kingdom Metazoa; phylum Chordata; class Aves; order Psittaciformes; family Psittacidae; genus Pezoporus; species Pezoporus occidentalis. Next base: position 1,209,246 of record NW_026913457.1, read on the forward strand.
CGTCTCCTTTCCATTAGTCTTACCCATGGGCTTTGTGTTGAGCTTTCTGTAAAACAGAACATCTATGAAACTCTTTTAGCAGCCTTTTGGAAGATCTTGGTGGTAAGTAAGCAACGTCAGTGTTTAAGAAAGCTGGATGTAAGCTTTATAGATAGATGCGTATTTCAAAACAAATTTTGGATAGAACCTGTAGGAGGTCAGAAAGCTGCATAGCTTGTGGAATATAAATGTTGTCATCTCTGTAGAAAATGTTGCTTATTAAGGAAGCTTCTGCTCTCTTTCTGAGTCAGGAGCTCTCCAGTACAGACTTAACAGCTGCAGAAAATTAATAACTGAAAAAGGTAGCATCTGGGGGAGATTGCTGTGTTGCAGCTCAATACGGATGTACAATGATGCTCATTGTTAAGTTTCTCACACGCTATCCAGCACTGATACCTAGTTAAGAGGGTTCTAAATGCTGTGCCTTTTCTAGCTGCTTTCAGAGCCCCTTAGCCGGGGTTTTGCTATGGCAGGGCACACAGCAGCTGGCTGCCAGTGCGCATGCACTGGTGTGACCACGCAGCTCCTGGAGTCTTTCTCTAGAGTTCTGAGACCTTCTGAGGTCACATCAGGTCAGTGCCCAAATCAGAAGAGAAAAATCAGGAACTGTGAGGAACCCAACACCTACAATGCAATTAACGTGTCTGTTGTCCTTGTAGAGTTCTGTGTGTGTATAGAATATAGAAGGGTTTGGGTTGGAAGAACCTTAAAAATCATCTAGTCAAACTGTGTCTGTTACCATCTGACTGTATATTTACGTCAGTTTATGCAGACAAAGTTCCAGTCGTCTCCTCCTTTGACTTTTAATTGCAGCTCTAAGACATGAGCACACTGCTGTCCGCTTTCCCTTGGCCACAGCAGCGAGCACAAATATATTGGGGTAGATCCGTTGAATTCAAGAATGATATTTTTTTTTTATGATTTCGTGTTGTTTCCTTATGATCTTTGTAATATGCCTGGAGCCAATGAAATGATGTTAAATGGAGATACTTTTTTCATTTTTTCCCTTTACCTTTAGGTGTTCTTCACACATCAGTTGTCCTCCTCACAGAGATGTGTGAGAGAAGCCCAGACATGCTTGCACACTTTAGAAAGGTAAGTGTGAACTGATAATAGTGCAAAGTTAATATTAATAGGTTTGTTTGTGAATGGCTGAGGATTTGGGGGGGGGGGGGGGGTGTGGCTTAGTTTGTTGAGGTTTTGTGTTGTATTTTGTTTTGGGGGTTTTTTGGGTTTTTTATAATGTGTCCTCTTAGTTTCTCTACCAAAAGCAATGTGTATGTCTTTTAATGAAATATTTGTGGTGAGAAGTCTGCTTGTTATCAAAATTAAAAGAGTCGCTATGTTTGAGAATTTTGTAAGTATCTAGCCCTAATCCCCTTCAGTAAGTTGGGTAAGTTACAGAACATCAGTCTTAAGATTGTGCAAAATGAAACTCATCTGAAAGTTAGGTATAAAATGTCCTCTTTATTCCCTTAGGGTTTTTTCCACTCTTTGTAGCTAAATGCATAGTGACATTGGCATCACAAATGTATTAAACGTAAAGAGGCAAAGATGAAAAACTGAGGTTTGTACTGGCACCTCAGTATCTTAACCACAGCCACATATTTTTATAAACTTGGGTCAAAAATACCACTGGAACTTCTAGCTGTATAGATAACTCGCCTTTGGTGCATGTTTTGTTGCATTATCTATCATTTTAACTTAAGGGTTTGAGAGTCAATGTCACTTCCTCTGGTTAGGAATGTTTGCTTCTCCTCCCCACCCCCGAGCTTCCTCATGCTGTTTGTTATAGTTTGCTGTGCAGTATTACTGCTGTATGAAACACTACCAATAGAAGGACATCTGAAAATTGCACTGATTAGAATTCTGACTTCTTGGAAGAAGGAGAAGTTGAGCAAAGCTGGTAGAACAGAACTGGCTGTTTGCTCCTCTGAAAAGTATTAAAGGTGCTTATGTACTCTTCTTCCATGGCTTGTCTGTACCACTAGGAATCTCAAGCAGTGCATCCTTTGGTGCATCTTAGCATTTTGGCATGCATCTTCCCTTGCCCTGGTTGCATACATGAAAGCAGGAATGGAAGTGGGACTAGGGTCATCTTTAAGGTAGCCATCCCTGCTACTAATTGCTCAGTTGAGGTGATAGTGATGGGAAAAGAGAAAAGAGCTGAGCCCACAAAATTTAGGTACGAGGTACATTCTTCTCTAGCTACCCTGTGTAGTTGTTTATGCTGTGAATGGTATACATGAATTTCTCCCTAATGCCTGCTTCATCTGTTTTGTCCCTTTTGTCTATTTGGAATCCTGCTGTGTGTTAGAATGAAAAGGTAAGAGTTAATTCTTCTAGATGGTGCATGCTTGCATTAAATCTGTAGACGCTTGTCACTTGTGAAGCAGTACCTCTTAATGCCACATCTGTGATTGGTGCCACATGCTTAGATTGATTCTACTTGTGTAATGCTTTTTTGTGCTGGTCTTGTCTTGTCACTAAACCTCTATGCCCATGGCAGCCCTGAATCTCAGTTGTGGTCTTCTCCAGACATGATTCTGCTTTCCTCAAGCTCACTTTCATTTGAGGAATACTTTTGGAAATTTTTTTCTGCCTAAGCCAACTGTAGCCCTGGTTTTCTTTCTTGTCAAAAACAGGGCTTTGTGTTTTGCCTGAACCTTGAGTGCTTCCCAAAAGGGAGCAGGAGAGACTTGGCTACCTGTAAGTGGGCTTGCTGTGCTGCAAGGAGCTATTAAGTACAGCTGCACTGCTGATGTGTTTCATGGTTGAATTTGACAACAGAAGATTGGGGGCGGAGTGACCCTCAATCAATATCTGTAGCTCTAATGATTCTCTTTGTTCTGTCCTCAGTCCTGATAACTCTTGCATATTAGAAGGCAAAGAAAATGTTAATCAGGGTTCCAGGAATGCTCCTGCAGGTCACTCCATTTGTCTTGGGAAAATATGTTGCTGCACCTTTTGGTTTCCTCTTTAAGGCAGATGATAAAAAATTCATGGTTCCTTTTTGTTTGCTTTGTGAAATGCCTGTTTTTAGAGGGGTATGTATTTCCTGAACAGTGAAGGTAGGAATAAAAAGAGATGATTTGGGAACTCTACTGGTTTTCGTATTGCACTGTACCTCAAATGTACAGGAATTCAGCCCAGAGAACATTGCCTGTTTGGTATGTCCACCTGCAGCTGTTGTGCTCTTTAAGTCACACTGTCCTTTTGGCACTTTCTGCTACTGTCTGTCCTGAACCTGGAGCACCTTCGTGATTTGATGTTGTCAGAAGTGACACTTTACTACAAGCAATCTCTAATCTGGTAACAATTAGAGTGAGTGCAATTCCTGCCTTGTAGGCAGACATGAATGCAGAAGCAGCCCATCTCAAGGGTGGGAAAGTCTGTGAAGTCTTAAAGATAAATCATTGAGAAGAGTTTTGTAGAGAACACTTTGCTAAACTCTTGCCATACGTGAGTTGAGAGAATAATGCTGTCCTGGTGCTAGCCATGATTCAGGAAGGGAAAATACAGTTAATGCAACCACCATAACACTTCTGTCTAGTTTGTCACATCATCTCCAGACAGTGTCTAGATTATTTTAATGATACCAGCAGAGAGGGATGGAAGAAACTTCCTATGAAAAGAATAAAGCTTATAAAGATCTGCATCTCTACGTCATCCACCAGGAGTGATTTTTCTCTTACAGCTTAATGAAAATGAGTCCAATTTCTGATTTTCAGCCTTAAGATTTTCCATTGGATGTGTTGAAAATTATCTTCCACTTCATGCCTAAGACTGTTTTGTTACTCACAGCTGTATTACGTTTTTTTGAGATAAATAGTAAATATATTACAGCTTGTCTGCTTTAATAATTGGCTTATTTGCTGTGTTCTGCCCTAAACTGATTAGTTGCTTGGCATGTGTGAGATACTATGGAGAAATGCTAGATGCTTGCAGCCCAGAAAGCCAACCGTATCCTGGGCTGCATCAAAAGGAGCATGACCAGCAGCAGGAAGGAGGTGATCCTGCCCCTCTGCTCTGCTCTCGTGAGACCTCACCTGGAGCATTGTGTGCAGTTCTGGTGTCCTCAACATAGAAAGGACATGGAACTGTTGGAACAAGTCCAGAGGAGGCCACGAGGATGATGAGGGACTGGAGCACCTCCTGTATGAAGACAGGCTGAGAGAGTTGGGGCTGTTCAGCCTGGAGAAGAGAAGGCTGCTTGGAGACCTCATAGCAGCCTTCCAGTATCTGAAGGGGGCCTGTAGGGATGCTGGGGAGGGACTCTTCATTAGGGACTGTAGTGATAGGACAAGGGATAATGGGTTAAAACTGAAACAGGGGAAGTTTAGATTGGATCTAAGGAGGAAATGCTTTCCTGTTAGGGTGGTGAGGCGCTGGAATAGATTGCCCAGGGAGGCTGTGAATGCTCCATCCCTGGCAGTGTTCAAGGCCAGGCTGGATGAGGCCTTGGGTGACATGATTTAGCATGAGGTGTCCCTGCCAATGGCATGGGGGTTGGAACTAGGTGATCTTAAGGTCTTTTCCCACCCTAAGTATTCTATGATTCTATGCATCCAAGATGAAGGGAATTGGACCAAACATTTGGAAATAGGTAGAATTTCTTCAAAGCTATGTACAAGTCTTGAAAGATAACCTACTCCCATGGGTAGGTGTCTACTGGGAGACCATAGACATCAACATCTGAGTAATCTGAACTGCTTTTGAAAGTATTGTTTAGCCTGCACAGTTGGAAAGAAACCTTAAAATATGAACAGTGTAAGTTGATACGATTTTGTGCTCCCAGATCTGGTGTAGTAGCAGTGCTGCCATCAGTTTCTCTGTTGCTATGCAGAACCCTTCTAACAACAGCGAGGCAAAGGGCTTGGTCATTTTAGTATTGCTGCTCTTGCCAAGAAGTTTGTGATGAAGAGAACAGACCCTGGAACTACTTGCGCAGTCTGACAGTAGAGCCCTGGGGGAAGGCTGGAGGGAAATCCATTCTCTGTCCTGTTTGGAAGCTCTTAGAGAGGGAGCAGATCATAAAGCTTTTCTTTCTAGAAGCTAAGCTGAATGGAGTGTCAAACTTGAAGGAGTTGTTAATAATGTAGTCATAACAGTACAGTACTTGAAAAGATCAAGACACTTGGCTGTGCCTGATGCTTCCATGGAGATGCATGCAAAGAATTAGTCAGGAGCTAATGTAAAGCCCTGAGGCAAAGTCCTGGAATTATACCATTTTTATAGTCCCAGCACATCCCCTTTTTATGCAGAGGGGAATTCAAGTTGGTATTTCCTCTCATGTCTCAACTGCCAGGCTCTGGTAGATTTAGCTCTTTAAAGATGCAACATGGTGCTCAGGACCCAGCTTAACTGTTTCTCATTGTGCTCTAGCTGAGCTGTAGGTATTTGTGTAACATCAGCTTTAGGTACGCAGGTTGAACTTTGTGGAGAAATCCATAGACTGACTTATTTCAAATACAATATTTGTTCTTGGACCGGTGCTTAAAAGCTGGGGTGAGGGAAGGAACTACACCCTAATAGGACAACTCTCTTCTTCACAGCTTGTTCCCCAATTAGTTCGTATTCTGAAGAACCTTATCATGTCTGGATATTCACCAGAGCATGATGTGTCTGGGATCAGTGACCCCTTTTTGCAGGTAAGAACTGATACAAACTGATTTAATTCCAGCGCTGTTTTGAGTCTTAGCTGTCATGAGGTGAGTACCTCAGAGCAGCTGTGTTGATTTTAAGATTTTTTTGTGTCTTTGTTAGAGCTGATTGTGCAGATGCTCTTCATTTACCTTAGTGAAAGGCACCTGCTTTAGTTTGAACAGCAGTTGTAGTGCCTTATCATATTATGCGAAGTTGTGACGAGGGGGAAGCAGTAACGTGTTGGTCATGCAAGTGTGTGCCCTAGTGGGTAGCAGAGGTACTCTTAAACAGTTCTGGCTACTGGGAAGAAAATGAGCACAGCATAAGCCTGTTCTTGTTGGTAAAGGTCTTGGTAAGGATAAGCATTTTGCTTAGGAATGGAAATTAGCAGCTTGTTCTGCTTCTTTCCTACTCCTCAGAAAATGTGCTGGGCATTTCATGGCCCTGAGGTAAAACGCTACCATCCAGTGAGCTTTGCTTTGCTTTATTTTGTCAAACAGGTACGAATCCTGCGGTTACTAAGAATTCTGGGACGAAATGATGATGATTCTAGTGAAGCAATGAATGATATACTTGCACAGGTGAGGTCTGAAAGGTCGATGAGCAGTTTAAACTTTCTCTTCTGGTTTCTTAGTACTTTGGATTCAGCAGCGCTGGTGAGGATACAGCGACTTGGTGTGCTGTGTGGAATTTTGCTGTAAGAGACACATGTTACTAGATGTGATACTTGTTTGCTAGTGATTGGTTAGTTTTACCTCATGCTTTTCCAAACTGCGGGCAGGAGATCTTCTTTGGATGGGTTGGAGTCCCTGATTTTGTTTCTTTTCTCCAGGTTGCCACCAATACAGAAACAAGTAAAAATGTGGGTAATGCCATTCTCTATGAAACTGTGCTGACGATAATGGACATAAAATCTGAGAGTGGGCTGCGGGTAAGTTGTCTTTGCTATGCCCCTGCCCTCCCCAGGTTGTATTAGAGTAATTTTTGTGGAGGACATGACGCAAAGTTGTTTCACCCAGACATAGCTCTGCAGTTGGCTCTAGATAAGACTGTAGCCGCTTCAGAAAGTGGTATTTGTTTTTTGTTGGGTTTTTAAATTTTTTTTAATAACAAAAGATAGCAAAACTTCCTGCAGACTGTGATCCCTTGAGAGCAAGAGAGAGCTTGTGCTGTGTTTTCTTAGTTTTTCTTCTGCTGAGGCAGCCTCTAGAGTTCTTCGTTATGCTTTTGGCCAAAAACTGCAGTAGTAACTTGGACACATTGCCTTTAAGATCATCTTGAAAGCAGAGATGACCAGAAGCTTTTTTCGATCACTGACCTTCCCTCACTCTCTCTGTAGGTGTTAGCCATTAACATCCTGGGCCGTTTCTTACTGAACAATGACAAAAACATTAGGTAAGTTGCATGAGGTGTGTTTTGGCAACACCCAGTTTAAAATGCATGAGAAGCAAATATGTAAAGATTGTGCTGCAGTAGAGCTTTGCTGTAGACCTCTTCAGGAAGTACTGTTGTTGGGGTTAGTATGACTGTCTAGCTTTCTTCTCTCTTGGTGCATTATATTACCTGTGCAAATCTTCACTGTGGACCTGCCTTTAAGTTGATTAGTCTGTGTGTATGATATACCATCTCTGGGTATTTTGATTGCAAATCCTGTTATAGGTAGAAGACTCCAGCCATGGGAGTTGCGATTCACGCTAGTTTGAGTGTATGATCTGCAGAGGTCTAATCTTTAATTGCCTTGATTTTTCAAAATCTTGGTGAAGACAGAACAACTGACATAAGCCCAGCAGCTGGGATGGGTGCTTGTCCAGCATCAGGGTGTTGTTGTGCTCATCACAGTTTAGGTGGTTACTCACCTTTGAAGATAGGCCAGGCAGTCCCCTGGGAGGTTTGTTACCGAGTGCAAGAACCCTGTTGTGTTGCAAAACAGGACTGAGTTCTGGGGGTGTGAGTGTGCATAGAAATTCTTACTGTCAAACTGTTCATTCCTATATGTCCTTATCTCAGATATGTAGCTTTGACATCATTGTTGAAAACTGTGCAGACAGACCATAATGCAGTACAGCGGCATAGAAGCACTATTGTTGACTGCCTGAAGGATCTGGATGTCTCCATTAAAAGGTAATTGAAATATCACTGACATTGTCTCTCAAGTTGACAGTGTTTGGAAAGTGAACAGGACATAGGGGAGAGAAAATTACAGTAATCTTGGGGAACTGTGAGCGAGACTGGTATTAATGCACTTTATGGCTCATACTTCAAGGAAGGTAATGAGGATGTGCAGGCACCTTCTTTGGGAGGCTGCTTTTACATTTTGGGCATCTAAGACTGGACAAATAAAAAACCTTTCTGTTTGCCTGAATTTTTCCAAAATGGAGTCTCAGTGAAGATGAGATTGTGTGCTCAGAAGATGGAAAGTCTCGATGAAGTATGACCCTAATCAAAGCTACTGTGACATGCTCCATATTGCTGCTCAGCCGGGCAAACAAATAGTGCCGTGTTGTCTTGAAGCAGTGCTAAGCCATCCAAATAATGTATTCTAGGTGAAATTTGATTAGGCAGTGGTAGAATTCAGAGTTGCTAGTTCAAATAATTTGCTTACAAACCACGTCTTGTTATGTATTCATGATGTTCATTTATCACTTAAATAGCAGTATGTTGCTGCTGCTCTGGGCAGTGGGAGAGCTTGCAGCCTGACTTCAAACTAGAGGAAAACATTTTTTCTGCTACTCAGTTTAAACTTCTTTGTCTTTTTCTCATTAGTCCAGTTATGTTCCTTTTCTTATAATAGTAACTTTCTCCTGTTTCCATCAGGTGCTCAGAGATACTCTTGAGTGTTTTGATCTCACTTCTTCCCAATGTAGGTGGAATGCTGCTCATCTAAATTGAGTTTTTCAGCTGTCAGTTGCTTGCTCTTTCTGTCAGAATCCTCTCACTCATAGTTGTCCTTTCTGTAAATAGATGGTGTCGTGGTTTAAACCCAGTCAGGTAGCTTGTTCACTCACTCCCAGTGAGTGGTGCCGAGCTGACAACAATCGAGGTCCGTGTCCGTCTCCCCCCCCGCACCGGGGCTCTCCCCTTCCCCGCTCCCGGAGGAACGGGGAGGAGGATCGAGAGAGTGCAACTCCTACGGGTTGAGACAAAAACAGTCCATCAACAAATCACCACCGCTACTATCAGCTAAAACAATGATAAGGGAAGATAACAAGGGAAGAGAATACGATACCACCGGCCAAGAAAACGAGTTCCACCCCAAAGCCCCTGTCCTTCCGGGTAACTCCCAGTTACCCCTCACCCCGGGCATGACGTGCTGTGGTATGGAATACCTCCCCGGCTAGCCCGGGTCAGGCGCCCCGTCTCTGCTTCCTCACAGCCTCCCCTCCTCCCTGGCAGAGCATGAGCCTCACAAAGTCCTTGGCCAAACCAAAATATCCTTGTTATCAGCTCTGTTCCCGAGCTGAAAGTCAAAACACTGCACTGCACCAGTTAACACAAAGGAAAAACATGACTGCTACTGCGGAACGCAGGACATTATCCACCCCTTATTCCATACCATTCACGTCGTGCTCAGATCCCACATTTTCAATACACCATCGCTCTCCCACATATATATACATCCATATACATACAGACCAAGAGGAAAAAATCGTTTTCTTAGTGCATGGACCAATCCCTATAATGCTGCCGAGTCCATTCGATCCATGATGTTCAAAGTTCATTCTCTGTTGGGATGATGGCTGGAGGGAAGTCAGGGCCAGTCGCTGGTGACCTGGAGACATCTAGTTGATGGGCTATAAAAGCATTACACAGCAGGCAACAGCATACAATTGAGTTCACTGGCTGTTTTCCCCTAAAATCAAATCCCCTTGAGGTATACATCGGACTTCCCCATCTTCCCGCATTACCCACCAAGTATATCCAGGTCCCTGAGCAAAAGCAATCCCACGAATGGGTTTGCCTTTACCAGAAGCAGGAATTACCCAGACTGTCTTCCCCAGCAAATTCTTCATATGCACCACGGGAACTTTGTCCCCCTCTACAATATGTAAAAGTTCTGACTGGGCTGGGCCAGCCCTGTTGGCAGATCCTCTGGTGTTGACCAACCAGGTGGCCTTTGGTAAGTGTGTATCCCAATGCTTGAAAGTTCCCCCACCCATTGCTCTCAGTGTAGTTTTTAACAGCCCATTGTACCGTTCGATTTTCCCAGAGGCTGGTGCATGGTAGGGGATGTGATATACCCACTCAATGCCATGCTCTTTGGCCCAAATATCTATAAGGTTATTCCGGAAATGAGTCCCATTGTCTGACTCAATTCTCTCTGGGGTGCCGTGTCGCCACAAAATCTGTTTCTCAAG